>NC_053154.1:118930585-119637252 GCF_016835505.1 Polypterus senegalus | reverse complement strand
CCCGATTCAGGGCCATCCACTGTAAGGCGGCATGGTCCGTCACCAGAGTAAACTCACGTCCCAGTAGGTAGTAACGTAATTGTGTCACAGCCCACTTGATCGCCAAGGCCTCCCGTTCCACCACCGCATACCTGCTCTCCCTGTCCATCAGTTTCTGACTGAGGTATAATATGGGGTGTTCAGCACCCTCGATGCATTGGCTTAACACGGCACCCAATCCTGTATCCGATGCATCGGTCTGGAGGATAAAAGGATAAGAAAAGTTAGGAGATTTCAAAACAGGTGCTGAACTAAGGGCCATCTTTAAGTCACAAAATGCAGCTTCAGTAGAATTGTCCCATATCACTTTAATAGGAGCCTTTTTCTTTGTCAAATTAATCAGAGGCGCAGCTCTCTCGGAGAAACGAGGAACAAAACGACGGTAATAACTCGCTAATCCCAAGAAAGCTTGAACCTGCCTCTTAGTAATCGGACAGGGTCAATTAATGATGACATCAATTTTAGAACACTGTGGGCAAACCGAACCACCCCCCACCAGATAACCCAAATATCTAGCCTCATTCAAGCCAAAGAAACATTTCTTTGAGTTGATATGAAGCCCGGCTTTAGCTAGAGTGAGGAGAACAGATCGTACGTGCAATAAATGATCCTCCCATGTGTCAGAATAGATGACAATGTCATCCAGGTAGGCGGCACTATAGGAATTGTGGGGCCGTAACAGTGTATCCACCAGACATTGAAAAGTCTCTGGAGCCCCGTGCAATCCAAATGGAAGGACCTTGTACTGCCAGTGTCCACTAGTAATTTGAGTTGGCTGAGCGCGAGGGAACAGCTTCAGGAAAACGTGTGACGTAATCTACAAGTACCAATATATATTTATGACTTTGCAGCGAAGTTTCAATTGGTCCCACGAGATCAATTCCCACTCTTTCAAAGGTCACATCAATTAAGGGAAGAGGAATAAGGGGAGCACGGTCCTTTTTAGGAATCTGATGAATCTGACACTCTGGACATGAAGCGCAAAACCGTCTGACCTCCTCATTAATTCCTGGCCAATAAAATCTGAACTTGATTCGTTCTAAAGTTTTTTCGGTCTCCAAATGAGCTCAGAGTAAATGTGAATGAGCTAATTCACACACCTGACAACAGAAAATGCATGTAATTAACAACAATTCTTTTATAACACCCTCATGTTCTGCCACTCTATATAATAAATAATTTTTTATGACAAAGTAAGGCATTCGTGGTACAGACTCTGTGGACCCATGTCCATTTACTGAAACTACTGCATTTCTTGCAGATTTCAAGGAATCATCATTCCATTGCTCCCTTTTAAAGGACGAAGGTGTAAATTTAAATTGGGACGTTAAATCGGTAATAGGATCAGGATTTACCTCATGGGGCGGAGATTCAGGTACCGAAGGACATACAGCAGGGGGAATATCTACTGTAGTCCCTGAGGTGCCTTCGTCTCCGTTGTCTACGGGATCAATTTAACTATTTTGGGAGTTACTACACGGCGTGGAAGCAATCAGATTAGTTGAATTAGCATCCATTATCAGTCCCTCATTTATTTCAGGAGCAGTTTCTGTCTTTCCACTATTATTTTGTGACCAATCACGTCCTAAAATCACTGGATAGGGAGGGTCTGTCATTACGGCCACTGGTGTAGCCTTCATGATGTCACCTACCGTAATAACACAGGAAGCAGTGCGATAGAATCGGGTGTCCCCATATATACATTTTAGGCTAATTTTATGATTTAGCCATTGTCGCGGAAAAACAAAACGGTGAGCAACAATAGAAATGTTACTCCCGGAATCAAATAAGGTTATCACTTTATAACCATTCACAATCACTACCCCTGTACATGGAGAAGATAAAGGGTTAACAGCACAATACCTCTCTCCCTTTCCCAGAGAACAATCCATCGGCTCCGGTGTAGGGCAGGCAGAGGGGTGACTGCTCGTTCTTTCTTCTTAGCGGAGACGTCAGAGAGTTGTCGGGTGGGCTCATTAAAAGGCACACGAACCTGTCGGGTTTGGCAAGAGAACCGTTCTGATCCGCCTGATTTACAGACACCCCAATGTCATCCACTACTTTGACCAGACTATTCATGGAGGTTACTTCCTGTTTGTGGACCTGCTGGGCGAGATTATCTGGTAGCGCATTTATGAAGGTCTCATTGGTTAATAACTCAGCCATTCTTTGGGCACTGTTAACATCTGGCCTTAACCAGTGGCCCACTTTGCCCCAGACTTCGTACACTTGAGTACGTATGGCTCTCTCGGGGTCAAATTTCTATTCACGCCACTCCCTCGCCTGCTGTGCCACAGACATGCTGTAGCGTTTAATGATTTCCTGTTTTAGTAGATCATAATTGGATGCCTGTTCCTCAGATAGGTCATAATAGGTCCTCTGCGCTTCCCCCTTCAGATAGGGAGCCAGATTGTAAGCTCATTTCGACGGCGGCCAGGCATTCCTATTTGCGGTTCTTTCAAAGATAAGAAAATAAGATTCTACATCATCTCCTTCAGTTAAATGAGTAAATAGAGGTGGTACTGACCGTGACGTCTCCGCTCGTACTGTCGCTGCCACCCGTGCCTCTGCTTCCGCCAATCGAATTTGGGTATCTCCCAGCTGAATCTTTACTTGCTGTACTTCTGCTGCGAGAGTGTTCAACACGCTGTTTAGGTCTTGTCCCTCTGTCATTTTTCGAGACAATAATCCTGCCGACTACACCAATAAATAGCCTATTAAATTAATAGCCTATTAATTAGATAAATTAGTCACAAAGACAAGCATAAAGGTTTGGCCCCGTATAATGTTTTGTTGGTCAAGGATGATGAAGAAAACTTTCGACAAGCGTGATGAGGTTTAGTCGGTTTATATATAGTGGCTACAGTAAATGACGGAAGCAGGAGGTGATGTCATCTGTAGGAGCCGCACGTGAGGTCATCATGGCGGAGCCAGAAGTTACGTCATCTGTAGGAGCCGGAAGTGACGTCATCATGGCAGGACCGGGAGTGACATCATCTGTAGGAGCTGGAAGTGATATCATCATGACGTCATCGTATTGGGAACTGAAGTATATGGTGAACCGATTAAGATATGGGCAGTTGTGGGTATTGAATGATTACTTGTCTTCCTTCGTTCTGCAGAATCAGAAAGAGAGGCATTAGTACCATCATACAACCCCCCATCCTGTAGCCATTCACTCACTTCAGGGCCTTTTGATTGCCTCCTATTCGCACGTGTGTGACAATAATTAGTCTTGAAACCTGAAAAATCAATCATAAAATCATACCCCGACTTATACAGCCATTCAAAAATACCACAAGTCATTTTTTTTTTTTATATCTTTTTGATTCGTCCAATCTCGCACCAGTTTTTTAGATGCATCGAATTTTGTTGCAGCAGCGCAGCTACCAATTTCTTTCGCCACTTCAACAATCTTTAATTTGAAACCAGCTTCATATTTTCTTCTGATCGAACGCTCCATCGTAGATAAGGGATGCTCTTACGATAAAGGTGTGAGGGTGTGAGATACAAAAAACACAAAACAGTGCAGACATCTCTTCGGAATCGATTGGGTATTATCGTGTCACGTAGGTACAATACATAGAAAAAAAGGCAGTGTGCTCTGTGGTTACTTTCTCAGGTGGGTATTAGCATATCTTAATCTCTTGGACCAATAGTGTGAGTTTTCTGCATTCAACTTATACAACCAACATTATAAAATACTGGAAACTATATGGTAAAATCAAGCTGTGACATAACTAAAACGTGAGTATATATGGTATTATATTTTTATACAGCTTGCTGTGTGAAGGAGAAGTAGTGTGTGTGGCTTTAAGATTTAATGAGACAGTCCTTCAAGTTTACGTTGAATGTCTAAAATTGCAGTGGCTGCTGAGTCTCCTGTCCTCAATTTCACAGTATCACAGTTTCACAGTTTCAACTACATTACTAAGCAGTATTTAATAACTGGCAGTTCCCAATTGCAAACCGTATTTACATTGTTTTTTACATTTATTAAGAGTAGCTTTGGTTGATTGATAACACAACATATTACAAAATGTGAAGAAAGTAATGTGACACTTACATTATTTAAATTCTGATTGCAATAAACATAAGAAAACCTTACATATTATGACAAATCCTAAAGGAAAAAAATGACATGAATTCGAAGTGATCTCATCTGGATGAAAAACATAGTTAATGTAACCACTTCCCTGGCATCATTGTTTGTATTATATTATTATCTCAGTTTTTTTGGCACCCTACATTTTAATACTCACAATAAGGTTTCTCACAGCATAGAGCACAGAATACACTATAAGTAAGTGTCAAAAGATCAGTATATGAAGGAATCGACTTATTCTAGTCACTCACAAGAATGAGAAGGACCCAGAGGACGTGGACACATGCTTTAATAGTCTGTTTCAAAAGTAACAGATGAGATCCAGTTAACTAGCTGAGCTGCCTTCAAGACATCACCATGGTCAATTGTGGCTCATCCTCTATCTACATGCCTAACAGCAACAAGGTACTACTATACATCTTGTTCTCTCTTTCAGTTTTATATGGACATACTTCAGGATACAATCAAATTCCTAGAAAGACTGAGAGCTGTAGACCCAGGTAGCTAACCAGGACAACTATATTAAAACAAACAAAAACTGCTCTTTGCTTAGTTAGGTCTGTTAATGCTAGATAGGATGTACTAAAGGCACTATGGCAGGCTTCAGTTACCGTTTTTTCTAAGAAAAATAAAAAACTTATTTTTCCATAGTTTCAGCTGAAATGTTTACAAAAAACAAGCTTTCTATTAGGCAAGAGTCAATTTTCTACCACGCCAGATTAAAAAGGTTTGTAAAATCTGAAGGCAGTAAACTTTTTTGACAACAATGTCTGAACATTTCTTTTGTTTCAGTTCACACTAAATGATTATGCTGTTACACATCTTTCCTTACTTGGTCCGCCCAGTGTCTCTCACACATTGAACAAAATAACTGGTTTAAACTCCCAGGACCTGCGAAGCTCAGTTTCACTTAATGTTGCTAGGTCAGTGGTTTTCTTGCCCAGCTGAGCTATTTTTGACCATCATCCATGGGAAAAAAAACGGCTTTCACAGATTGTGTTTTTGGGCTACTTTTTTTAAACAATACAGCATTTTGGGCTGTTTTTCAAACCCCTTCCACCACCATTTTTACTATGTTTTTCATCCATCTAGCACCCCTTCCCCATCCACTTGCACTTGTATATGTTCTTTACTGTTGTAAAATATCCAAGGGGGATTCTTTCAATCCCCATTGTGTGATGGTATATACCCATTCATTTGGGCTTTGATGGTAGGTATCTAACCCTTGCTCTGACACTGCCCCCATTTTTTGTTGAGTCATTTTGTCTACTTTAGACATTGAGCTAGTTTTGGGCAAATGTAATATTTTTAAACTGTCCTTGGGCTATAATTTTTAGGGACCTGACAACCCCGATTTCAGCTGAGTTTCTTTCACCTCACACAGTATCTACAGTGGCACATACTTCTTCTAAATCAAGTTTCC
Source organism: Polypterus senegalus (assembly GCF_016835505.1). Classification (NCBI taxonomy): domain Eukaryota; kingdom Metazoa; phylum Chordata; class Cladistia; order Polypteriformes; family Polypteridae; genus Polypterus; species Polypterus senegalus. The sequence continues at coordinate 119,631,685 of NC_053154.1, read as the reverse complement.
AAAATTGTTGTCAAAAATTAATTTTTCATTGCTTGCAGATCTCTTTAGTTTTATTTAATATGAGCAAACAATTTATTTTTGGAAGACTAAAATGAACATGCCTGCTAAATGAATCTGAAATAAAGAAATTTAGATTAATTGTACCAATAGAGAATTGCTTAATCATGTGAATATCTAACAAAAAGAAAAGTGGAGAAATATTTCATAGAAATTAATATCATCATATTTAATATATAATCGCCTTTTTTTTAAATTTGCTCTATTTAACCGGCACACTTCTACTAGCAGTATTTTGGCAGGTCAAGGCTTTTGTGGCGCATGTACAAAAACAAGAAAATAAAAATTAACTGTTAATGCTAATTCTCCTTTCCAGTAGCCATTGATCTGCTCTAATTAGAAAAAAGCAAACCTGAAAAATATCTGCACCAGAAACAGGAGATGTAAGAACATGAAAGTTAGAAATAAACAAAGATAATGTACAGCACCCTTACCCGTCATATTCAAGAAAAACAGTTGATTGCTTAATCATATTTTCAAAGGCTACCTCACAATGAAGGGATGCTGGTAGAAGCGCATTGCCAAATTAAATGTTAACAGTGCACAAACTTAAAATTATTTATCGAGCACATCTGTCTCGACTAAAACTCTCCAAAATGTTCCCAGGGCATGATCCAACCTGTGAACGCTGCAAACTAGTTCCAGCCTCACTAGGTCACATGTTCTGGGCCTGCACCAAATTAACATTATTCTGGACAAAAATTTTTAATTACCTTTCAGATAGTCTTGGATTCACAATCCCTCCTAACCCATTAACAGCTGTGTTTGGGGTTCTTCCAGAGGGGCTTAAAGTGGAGAAAGACAAACTAATTGTGATTGCATTTACTACACTTTTGGCACGCAGACTTATTCTGATAAACTATAAGAACCCAAACTCTCCTCTTTTAAGTCAGTGGGAAACTGATGTGTTATATTATTTGAAATTGGAAAAAATCAAATACTCAGTTAGAGGATCCGTACAGACGTTTTTCAAAACATGGCAGGATCTAATCAGTAATATTTTAAAATAAGCTCATGAAGCATAGAGAATTTATTAATTTAGGTATGTTTAAAAGCTGTAAAATTTTTATGCCGTTTGGCTTGCTCTCTCTCTCAAGGGTGGGGATCGATCTGTTCTTAACTCTATTTTTCTTTTTGTAAAAACTTGATTGCTTTGTATGGAGTGCAATGAAATTAATAAAAAAAAAAAAAAAAATGTTAACAGTGCAATGATGTCATACATTTCACTTCCAGTAACCAAATGGTAATAACAAGGGCACTTTTGTGAAGAAGAACATGACTGCACCTGTCAAAAAAATAAACAGAATAGCAGAACCCTTGTTCAATTTAAACAATGGCGACATAATTACGTTATGGAAATGATTTTAAAAAGCATGAAAATAATTTAGTATAATACAGAATTTTTGAAAAAAAAATCATATTAGCCTATATATCAAAATAGTGCTCTCCTATGTCTCATCATTACCTTGATTTAATTTAAGCATATACCCTAAGTATGAGTTAAAGACATGTTTTTTCTTCTGACATATTTAAAGGTCATACATAAATGACAGTAAAGTTACAGATCCCACTGCTTACACTCCTGGCTTGAAAAGATGACCTGCTAGCCTAATTTTTACAAACAGGTATACAACAAAGAGAAGTAGATTGTATGCTTTTGTAAATCCCTAACTGACGTCTCGCAACAAATTCTTTTGTTAATAAAGATGACCATCACCTTATGTTTTAGCTCTGGTTACATGAAAGTATTATGGTTTTTAATTCCTTCACTATAGTTTTTGAATTGAGATTTTGCTTTCACATTGTGATCTTGTTTATTTGAGTATTATCTTCTTGGTTATCATCCTTTGGCTGTTAATAAATCCACAATCCATCTCCTGGTTTCACTCTTATTTATATACTGCTGTTGTCCACAGAAGTCAGTACAGGTATATGTTCAGATGAGCACAACACAGTAATTACTGTAAGAATTGCTAACAAAACAGAAGATGGTCTTTGTGATGTCACAGTGTCACATTTTGAATGCATATAATCAAGAGCAGATTGGTTGTTGGCTAGCAAAGTAAAAAAAAATACACAGAAACAGCATGAAAATGTGCTTAATCATTGTAGAATATGCCAATATGCTATTCTTCTATGTTATTCCAAAATCCTTTTTTTTTTTTTTTTTACATTTTTTTCTTTGGCTATCTCCCAAATAAAGACGTTCTTTTTTTTGCAGTTTGAGAAGTTTTCTTGTCAGTTTTTTGATAAGCTTTTCATTGGATTCGTTTGTTAATTTTTCAAAACAAAAATGTGCTCTAACAGTTTCTTCCCTTGCCTGGCACTAGATAATTCCATTGAGAATTGACATTGTCCAATCTGACTCCGTTTTCATTTTTTTCAGGTATTTCCTAAAATTCTGCAATTGTTAAAATATCAGTTTTGGAGGTTTTGAGGTCAGGGAATTCAGTGGTTGTATTTATTTTTTGTTTTGATATGTTTACTTATTATTTCATTCTGAACTAGCTCATCAGCAGTGATATTTTGTTATTTATGGGAGTCTGCCAAATTTTGCCTTTGTGTTTTTTACGGCTACTAGGCTGTTGTGATACAGGACAACTGGCAGTGTGTGATGCCTGACATCGTTAGCACAATGGTATAAAAGTCAGCACTTCTGGGTCGTGTGATTTTTCAGATTTCTTTAAAGAAGTGTAGCTTGCGATTTATTATTATCAAACCTATTTTGTCTTTTACACTGAATCTCATCTTTCATTTTGGCTTTGTTTACAATTTATTCCTCTGTCACTACGTCTTTTATGACTCAAATTTATGCCTCACAGTTTCAGCTTGGACTATCTGGCTTTGACCTTAGCTTCTTTTCTTTCATTTGTGTTACCTAATCCTTAAGTAAAGTTTTTTTAATATTGCTCCTTTCTGCCCGATCAGTACACTTTCCAATCATCACACATTGGTGCTTTCATTTACATGCACGACAATGAGCAGCGACAGCATAGTAATGCACCATATGTCACGCACCTGATGCTGTTATGTGTTAATGGCAGCAGAAAAACTAGTTTTACTGTTTTATGAGTTTTGGATTTATGATGTCATGTCACTAAAATGAACCAGCAACAAAGACATTTTTTTGGGTTTAGGTTCTGAAATTTTTATGAATGGTAGTCATACTCTGAAAATGTTCTTGTTTCTCGGGTCCTTTTATGACTTGGAGAGTGAATCTCTGCTCTCTGTTATCAGTTTATGGAACAACGTAGAATAAAGTAAGAGAAAGCACCAAATGCAGTTAATAGTGATACTAATTTAACGAATGTAAACAAGTTCTCTTTTATTTTGGTTTTTCAGAGAGGTAACACAGAATTGTATGCCATATTAATGCAGACAGAAATCAAGTCCAGATGGAGAAAGAAATCTAATGAAGGTATATTGAAATTAGAAAGTTTGACTTTTGTCCAATTTGAAAAATAACAGATGCATTTTCTGGGTAGTGTAGCCAGAAATACACATTTAGGTGTACCTGTGGGGAAAATGGTCTTCCAGAACCGGAGGAAAAAGTCATGTGAATTGTTGTTCAAATTTGATATAATCCCATGCCTATTTATTGAAAATGCTTTAAGCTAAATAAGCCTACAGTGTGTCACCAGAATCATTATAAAGGCCTGCTAACAATATTAAAAAGGCATAAAATTTGTTAAAATTGCAGATTCTGTCAAAAAGCACTGTTTATACACAAAACATTGCAGTCTACACCAAGGGTTACAAAATGGAATATATAACATTTTTAATATTTTGTTCTCCGATTAACAGTTTGCATATAAGAAGTCTTATTTCTTCTAACCAGGTATCACCTATTACTCTTACTGATTAACTATTTTGAGACTTTACCTAATATGTACTACAGAGATGTGTTTCTGGGCTATACCATTTAACTGTATGCTGATTGGTGTATTTGAAATCCTTTGTAATTATTATTAGTAATGAACCAACTGATTAATGGATGATTCTGTTAGATTTCTTCAATCTGATGCATTGAACAAGGCATGTGGGGGCTCCAGCTTTTGATGTAAACTAAGGATACATATATAACGATACATATGTAAGGATACATATATAACGATGGGGTACATATATAACGATAGCTCAAGACTCTATTATTTACTAAATATTTTCCACAGCAGCTTTGGTTCTTTGGAACCCCTGATATATTTATGTTGTACTTTTGCAGAATTCACTGCTGTATTCTTATATGATAGATAGGGATTTGGGAACGTTACAATCAAAAAGGAAAACTCTACATGAGACCTTTTGTCTGCATAAAAGAGAGCTTACATTGTCTCATGGAATCACTGGGATGCACTGGAGATTGCTGGTGAGTATGAGTAATGTCAAGTGTTGCATGGTGCCACAACTGGTGAAACTGTTCTTGAGTGAGGGCAGGTCAAGGTGTTGCTCCGGGGAGTTACCTCTGCCTGCCTGTGAAATCCTTAACTCATGAACGTGGACTTTCATTTGTCGGTATGCCAGCAATGTGCAAGGACACCACTTTAGGATGGTGATTACTAGAGAGACTGCCATTACTGGTACCAGGGATTCGCTGGGTAGTAGGCACTATAGTCTAGGGAAGGGGTCACCAACCCTATGCCCGTGGGCACCCGGTCACCCATTGGCTTCATCTCAGTCGCCCGCGGACTTGTTCTAGAAATAGCAAGTTGCCCTTGTGGTTTGCCAAAATATAAATATATATATTTTTAATGCTGCGCCTTAAGTAAATACTAGTGAAAGTTTCATGCATGCAAATTTTATGGTGGTAATCATAATAAAAAATATACATATAAAACCAATGCATTTGTATGTTTCGAGGTCATAGTTCACCTGTCACCTGTGCATGACAATTAACCCCGCTTTTGCTAATACATCCATGATTACACCGTACTAAAATGCATGGCTGAGAAGAGAAAGAAAACATATATTTTTAACAAAGACTGGGAAGAAGAGTTATTTTTTACATCAAAACGAGATAAGTGTGTGTATCTCATTCATGGAGCTACAGTGGCAATTTCAAAGCAGCACAATGTGGAAAGACACTATCAAACCACTCACGGCAGCTCCCACACAAACATCCCCCCCAAGAGTGCGCTTCGGGTGGAGAAAGCGCGTGAGCTTCATTCAGAGCTACACATTATCTGATTAAAAACAATAAGACGTTTTCTGATCGAGAGATTGTTAAAGGGGCTTTGATGATAATTGCAGAGACTGTTTTTAAAGACGAGAAATATCGGTCAGATGTCATCTCAAGTCTAGCCAATGTACAACTTGAGGCTAGTACAGTGACCAGAAGAGTGTCAACTATGTCCGAAAACTTGAATGAGCAGCTGGACAAGGACTAAAGTACATGCCGGTGGTTCAGCATCCAATGTAACGAGTCTGTGGACAGCAGCAGTACTGCTCTACCAATGGTGTTTATTTGGATGGTATTTGAAGATTTCTCTACTAAAGAAGAGCTCCTCACGCTGATATCACTGAGGACATTTACATGGGGAGTGGACATCTACAACGCGGTAAAAACTTTGTTTGTGGAGAAAAAAGTACAGCTGGAGAAGCTTGTGTCGGTAACTACCGATGGCGCACCAGCAATGGTGGGATGCCATGCGGGCTTCATTGCGCATTGTAAGAATGACCCAGACTTCCCACCTTTCCTACACTACCACTGTATTATTCACCAGCATGCGATATGCGCAAAAGTGACCGGGTTTGACCATGTAATGACACCCGTTGTAAAAATCATCAACAGCATTCGCGCCAAAGCCAAGCAACACAGGACATTCAAGGTGCTTTTGGAGGAGATGTCCGCGGAATATGGAGACCTGTTGCTACATAGAGAGATCTGATGGCTGAGCAGAGGGCAGATTTTGAAACATTTCTTGGCACTTTTTGGTGAAATAAAGGAGTTCATGCAGAGCAGAGAATAGGACACCTCCCTTTTGGACGACATTGACCAGCTGCTTGATCTTGCCTTTTAAAGAGACATCACAGAAAAACTGAACAATTTGAACCGTGAGCTGCAAGGCACAGGTAATACTGTCACAAACATGATGTGCTGTAAAACCTTTTAAAGCTAAAATGAACATTTTGTCTGCACATTTACAAAGAAAAAGTGTTGTGCACTTCTCCTCTGTGCAAAAAGTTCTAAGTGACAATGCTTATGCATCTGTGGCTTTTGATGACGCTGTAGAAAAATATCGTCTTGTCATCACCTCATGACAGTGTCCAAGCATGCAGGCAGGCTAGCAGAGGCCTTACCACTGTAAGTGAAAGAAAGTGGCCTTGAACTGCTAAGCACAGGCAGCTTTCTAGCTGTTTAGAAGAAACATAAATAGAGGCACAAACCTTTAATATTGAACTCCTATATAACATAAGCTAGCTAATAAAACACATTTTACTTTAACCTGATTAAACATCATTGATACATAAGAAAACAATGATGCATAGATTTAAACTTTCTATATATTTTCTAAAAAAATGGCCTGCTTAGGTATTTCAAAGTTAAAATCTCAGCACCTGTATTTCTAAAACAATGGCTTGTTCAGCTCTCTGAGTACACAATGTCCTTGACTTATAATGTCACTGAAGTTTTAAGCCAAGCAAGCCAGAAAGAACAACATGCCGCTCAACAGTAAAAAACCAGCAGACTTAATTCTGACAAATAAATGGTGGCTTTTAAGCTACTTTAAAAATGAAAGTTTAAGCATAAGCTTTGTGATAATTGTAAAGCTAATGGTTGAGAGCACATTGATCCATAAATTTAAATCCTCTATATTTGCACCAATGTCTACATAAGTGCATCGAAAAGAACAAGAGACAGCTTATTTAGGAATTGTAATTCACTTTACTTTTGTTGGCAGTTACTGTGGCTGCCAAGTAATAATGCCCCCTCCTCAACAGCACTGGGAATGTTTTGGTCTGTTTCATGCACCCCAGGGCTAAAGTATAGTACCAGTCCACCCCTGTATGTGAGTGTGCTTAGTACGAAACATAATACAATTAGGGACAGATTTAGAGCGTACTGGGTTAAATGTAACTGCGCTGAAGCCTTATTTAGTTTTGGACGTCCAGCAATGAGGCAGGTGAAAGACTTCTTGAAAGACAGTGTGGTGGTTTAAAGAACGGAAACACTGTAGTAAGATAGACTTCAATAGAAGAATAAATGTTTCACAGACGGCAGTGGGATAGATAGATAGGAGTGAAAATTTTTAAAGTTAGTTTTATATGTGTAGGTAGTAGAGTGAGACTCTAAAAGATTACAGCTGTGCTCACCATTATAATGAAATATATATAAATATGGGCGGAATAAAATATTGACTAAAAAGGGTTTTCACAGATTGGGAAAATGTAGAAATGCTCAGTTTAACTGTAAGAGTGCTTGTGAAGCCAGTACATACAGACACTGATTCTAAACAAAGGGGATTGGTAAAAAAGAGCAGTTAAAGAAATATTCCTGCACAATATCTGTTTTATACTCAGTGCAGTGTCTAAGATAAGACCAGAATTCGACTGAGGGTAAAGCACTATACTTGCTTATACCAGAAAGAGTGCAGTGGGAGAATGTTTGAAAACAATGAAAGGTGAAAATGCTGCTGAAATATATATACATGCTGCTATAGTTGTTCTATAAGATGAAATGTTTGAGGAAAAATGTTGCAAGTGATGAAACAGGTTAAAAAATGCTGGGTGTGTCTGAAAATGTCTATGAAACAATATATAAAAATGATTTATTTTTCTAAAATTAGTTTTGAAAATGGTACCATTTAAATTGTTAAAGCAATTGCTGTATGCAAAATTAGAAATACCTGAAATAATTTAACAGAGCTCTGAAATAATTAGGATTAAATATTATGAGATATTTGAGTATTATATTTATGAAAATATTTATAAATCTGCAAAACATTGTTCCTTCAAACCCTGATTAAGTTTTAAGGAAAAAGTTCTTTTGATAATTTTAAAGCACAAAAGAGACAAATTCTCTCAAAAATAAAAATGCTGCAAGTTGTGGTGTGTGTGTCAGAATGCGTGCTTTTTGAAAGTATAGATGTTCTTATTTTATTTATGTGCATTTTATACGTAAATTATTTGTATGTATACAGTTTAACTGACAATTCTTTTGATTAAATATTTAAGAATAAGATATTAATATTATTAAGGAAAGATATATGTATACATAAGTTAAGTAATTTTATAAATGGTTTAACACGTTTTAAAAGTTAAAAAATGAAAGTTGGTATGGTGGAGCAGTAAATAGCACTGCTGCCTTGAACATTTAAGTGTAAGTTTAAATATTTCTGTGTAAACTTTGCTTGTTCTCCCTTTGTCTATATGTGTTCTTCAGATACTGAAACAAATGCACGGAAAAACTCAAGATATCAATGACACAGTGTGCAGGAACCAATGTTCATGAAGTCTTCTCTTGAGTGTAGACTTTGCCAATGATAGGTCTACCTCTCAGGGAGTGTTCTTCGTTTGGCTTAATGTTGTGAAGGGGTTCTTCTTCAGTAAGGACAGAATTCTGCAATCATCCAGAAAAGCTGTCTTATGTGGTTTTGCTGACCTTCTGATATTGCAGAGTTTAACAGTATGTTCCTTATTTTTAACAATGTACTAAATGGTTGATTTGACCACTCCTCGTGTTTCTGCTATCTCGCTAAAGGGTTTGTTTTGTTTTCTCTGCCTAATTGATGGACTGTTTATACTTGTATGGATGGCTCTTTGGACCTCATATTGAGAGTTCACAGTCAAAGTCTCCAAACTCAAATTCCACACTTGGAATCAATTTCAGACCTTTTACTTGCTTATTAGTTCAAGAAATACACTCACCTAAAGGATTATTAGGAACACCATACTAATACGGTGTTTGACCCCCTTTCGCCTTCAGAACTGCCTTAATTCTACGTGGCATTGATTCAACAAGGTGCTGAAAGCATTCTTTAGAAATGTTGGCCCATATTGATAGGCTAACATCTTGAGGTTGATGGAGATTTGTGGGATGCACATCCAGGGCATGAAGCTCCCGTTCCACCACATCCCAAAAATGCTCTATTGGGTTGAGATCTGGTGACTGTGGGGGGCATTTTAGTACAGTGAACTCATTGTCATGTTCAAGAAACCAATTTGAAATGATTCGAGCTTTGTGACATGGTGCATTATCCTGCTGGAAGTAGCCATCAGAGGATGGCTACATGCTGGTCATGAAGGTATGGACATGGTCAGAAACAATGCTCAGGTAGCCCGTGGCATTTAAACGGTGCCCAATTGGCACTAAGGGGCCTAAAGTGTGCCAAGAAAACATCCCCCACACCATTACACCACCACCACCAGCCTGCACAGTGGTAACAAGGCATGATGGATCCATGTTCTCATTCTGTTTATGCCAAATTCTGACTCTACCATTTGAATGTCTCAATAGAAATTGAGACTCATCAGACCAGGCAACATTTTTCCAGTCTTTAACTGTCCAATTTTGGTGAGCTCGTGCAAATTGTAGCCTCTTTTTCCTATTTGTAGTGGAGATGAGTGGTACCCGGTGGGGTCTTCTGCTGTTGTAGCCCATCCGCCTCAAGGTTGTGCGTGTTGTGGCTTCACAAATGCTTTGCTGCATACCTCGGTTGTAACGAGTGGTTATTTCAGTCAAAGTTGCTCTTCTATCAGCTTGAATCAGTTGGCCCATTCTCCTCTGACCTCTAGCATCAAGGCATTTTCGCCCACAGGACTGCCGCATACTGGATGTTTTTTCCCTTTTCACACCATTCTTTGTAAACCCTAGAAATGGTTGTGCGTGAAAATCCCAGTAACTGAGCAGTTTGTGAAATACTCAGACTGGCCTGTCTGGCACCAACAACCATGCCACACTCAGAATTGCTTAAATCACCTTTCTTTCCCATTCTGACATTCAGTTTGGAGTTCAGGAGATTGTCTTGACCAGGACCACACCCCTAAATGCATTGAAGCAACTGCCATGTGATTGGTTGATTAGATAATTGCATTAATGAGAAATTGAACAGGTGTTCCTAATAATCCTTTTGGTGAGTGTAATGAGGGAACTGCTAACACCTGGCTGTGGAACAGCTTCTCAGTCAAATGTTCATATTCTTTTGAGCTCTTGGAAATAGGGGGGATATTCAAAAAATTGGCTGTCTATCCTAAATGGCTCTTATGATACTTTTGGTGAACCCCTTAAATTAAAGCTGAAAGTGTACACTTCGATCACACAATGATTGCCGTATTTCAAATCCATTGTGATTGCATTCTTCTTCTTTCAGCTGCTCCTGTTAGGGGTTGCCACAGTGGATCATCTTCTTCCATATTATCTTGTCTCAGAGCCGATCCCTAATGTAATGCCACCTCCACGTTGAATGCATCTGTTACTCCTAAAGTAGTTTTCACTACTGTCAAACTTCCCTCGTACATATTCTGTACAACTCTTACATACTTCTCTGCCACTCCCGACTTCCTCATACAATACCACAACTCCTCTCGAGGCACCCTGTCATATACTTTCTCCAAGTCCACAAAGATGCAATACAACTCCTTCTGGGCTTCTCTATACTTCTCCATCAACACTCTCAGAGCAAACATTGCATCTGTGGTGCTCTCTTCTGGAGTGAAACCATACTGCTGTTCACTAATCATCACCTCCCTTCTTAACCTAGCATCTACTACTCTTTTCCATAATTTCATGCTGTGGCTCATCAATTTTATCCCCCTGTAGTTACTACAACTCTGCACATCCCTCTTATTCTTAAAAAATGATACCAGTACACTTCTCCACTCCTCAGGCATCCTCTCACTTTCCAAGATTCCATTAAACAATCTGGTTGAAAACTCCTCTGCCATCTCTCCTAAACACTTCCATGCTTCCACAGGTATGTTATCTGGACCAATGGCTTTTCCATTCTTTATCCTTTTCATAACTGTTCTTACTCCCTCCTTGCATGCATAGCCAAAATTATAAAAACTGTGTCACTGTCCAAATGATTATGGACCGGACTGTATTTATTTCTTTTACCATCCTTTCCTAATTTTCTAATTCTAATTAGAATTATGTGTATTATTTAAAGGCAAAATAGAATAGAATGTTAATGTCTGTATGACTAGATAATTGATGGAAGGTTTAGTTTTATTTCCTATAATTTGATGTTCTAATGAAACATTCCAGAAACTCTTAAAATTCCAAAGCCTAAGTTAGAAATGTATGTGTTAATTTAATTAGAAGTAAAAAATAATAGTTTAATGAAACATGCCTGGAATATGTATAAATACACTGTTTTAGCTTAAGATAACATGTTAAAAGAGACGTACTTAATAGATATATTTCAAGATAATTTTTGCTGATCTAAATAATGTTTGAAACAATTAAAGAAGTGTTTCTCAACCTTTTTTGTCACAACTCACCATGGTGTCCTTCTTGTTGATTCAAGTATGATCGTCACAGTGGGGGAAATCTAGCTGAATCACAATAACGCAACCCATTCATGACCCAAAGCACCCCACTTTGTGACTAACCACCAACCACGTACATTATAAGCAATAGTAAGTTGCAACACACCAACAGCATCCAGTGGTTGAGAAGCAGTGATTTAAAAGACTATGTAGGAAAAGATAAATATATATTTTGTATGAATTACCTGTTAGATTTAGAATTAGTCTCTTTCATAAATGATTTTAAAAACCTGAGACTGAAATAAAAAGAAAAATGTACACATACCTAAACAATATTCTGTAGTCAGAAAAATGAAAAATGGAACTTGGAGCCTCAATGTTTTTGATTATTTTGATCTAAAGCTATATAAACATTTACCAATCCAAACAGGATTTTTCATTGACTTCTTCGTATTGTGCTGAGACATGTTCTCTGGAGGAAATTAGCAATTCATAGCTCCCTTGTCTGCATGCACTGACCATTCCACGTCTTCAATGAGACAAATGTGGAGACTAACAAATTTGTACTTTACAGAAATAGACTGGCATTTTTTTAATTTCTACAGGAACCTCCATAGAATGTGACTCTTAAATAACCTACAAGCTAGTCTGCTTTCTCTTTTTTTATTTTTGTTTCCCACCCTTGGACACATCTTTACTTGTATGAGAGTTTGGTGGTTACCAGATACCCTATTGCTCCCCGTCCCCTCTAGTAAGACATACAGCAAAATTGACACTGGACTTAAAAAACGGGGGCATGGTTGACATTGTGTTACAGTAAATGAACTTTAATTTACCAGGTTACATTCATAGCAGCCAAGGTTATGAGCCAATAGTTTTAATATTATGAGACCATCTGAATGCCTCTTCACTTAGTATATACTTAGACTGACTTTATTTTATATTAAGATTATTTACTTGTGATGGAAATGCATTTCAATTAGAAATAGAAGGTAAAATTAAAAGAAAACTGTATATTGTGCTTACCACCTGCAAAACTCAATTTGATCATTACAAAAACAAATTAGCTAAGATATAAGCAAAAATAGGATAAAAATGACAATCTGTTTTACTGCTGCTATAAATTGCAGTGCAACTGAACTTTTTACATGAGCAGCATCTACTTATTGAATATTTGTAACTGATGTTTTTTATTAATGGTAATAGTGCATGATTATTCTGAATTTAACTTAACGTGAAAAACAGGGGGAAATATTATAAATATAATAGCAAAGAGTTTAGAAAATGTGATTAGCATAATATGGTCACCACCTAGTTACACTTCGTGTGAGAGGATGACAAAGTTACCTTTAAGAATTAATGGTTGTATGTAATCTGAACTGTGCTCACTGTCTACTTTCTGTAGTTAATCAGAGTTTAACACTAAATTTAGTACTTCATTAATGATTATCTTCACATTAGCACTTACATCATTACCAGTTAAAGTAAGTCCAATTTAAGCTTTATTGATTTTTAATTTTTAATATTACAGTGTATAGTATAGGGTTTAACACTGATAAGAAATGAGGAATGATAATAAACTTATGGGATCTTATGTAGCAAGTGTTTTAGTAATAGGGGCACTTAAGAATAAAGTACCCAATTCTATTAATAAAGATGTATAGGTTTAAAATAATAGATGTTTGTGGCAATAAAGAACAAATTATTAATATTATGGCTTATTAGGCCAAAGTAGAAATAGGAAATAGTCAAACACAGTAATAATTGGGCACAACAGAGCCCGAGCTTCTTGTGCAAAGAGTGACTGTGAGTGTGTGCAGTTTTTGAAACAGAAAGCCCAGATGCAAACCAAAGGTTCAAGCCAGTGGCACATTTTTAACATTGGTAAGAAGCTTTGGTACAACTGTCATGATTTAAATGTGACCCTGAAAAGGTCTAGTGTCTTGCATTAATGAAAGTGGTGATGACATCTTCCAAAGGGAGGACTGACACCTATTTTCAGCATGCATGCTGCCTGCGTCTAGCAGAAAACTCTGGTGGGAACCTAGTTTTGACCACAGCTGGATATAAATCAGGGCGACTTTGTGGATGGCAGAGCATGAGGATGCAAGCATGGTTGTTTTCAGTAAGGACTCTGTCTCTGTTCATTGTTATACACATGTCATTGACAACAAAAAACAAGTAACTTTTGAAGTTTTTGAAGTAAATACCTGCACTGTCTGTACTATTAAATGGCTTGATTGCAGATAAAATACAGGACTAGGTATTTTTTTTTGTAAACTAATACAGCTAATATTTAATGTAAATGAATGAAATGAAATAGTTACTCTAACACAGAAAAAAATGATCAAGTAGTTGTTGACATTTTCAGTCATTGTATTTAGAACTTCTTAAATAATGGGACACATTTATGAGATTTATGCAAGGGAAAAATGCAATTAATACCACTATCACTCACATGATTATATAATTAGAAGCAGACAGGGTTAAAATAGAAAACTAGAGCAGTTTTATTTCATAGTTAGGGTGACTAGTGTCAACCTATGTTAATTTAACTGCATAGATAAATCATTGTTACCTTTTTACTAGCACTTCCAAAACTGTCTAAGCTACAAAAAGGACACTTTTCTCACTGGGCATAACTCCAATTTGGCCTATGTGAACTGTTCACTCCAAACTGCCACAGTCACTGTGTTACATAAGGAAAAGGGCGTCAAATATTCAAGCTCAAATTATAAGGCAGATTCCATACGAGGGTACGTCCTTTGATATCAAACCACTGTTTTTTAACAAACACCACAATTATATGTCTTGATGGCAGCAGGACTTACTTATAACAGCAAATGATATTCTTATTATAAAGTAGTTGTCTTAATGTCAAGAAGACTGATCTATATTTAATGAACTCTCTTTTTAAACCAAGATTTGGGACATGTTTCTTGACTTTTATGATGATGTTAAAAACTATGAGTAATTAGTTGTTCTAAGTGAACAAAAGAAAAATGTACCTGAAACATCCTGCTTTTTCAACTAGGATATCCTGGCTTCATTTTGTACCAGCACATTTAAATTAAATGAGATCTTATATAACATTTAGCTTTACATTTTGTTTTCTGTTAACATAAAATCTTATTTCTTTTAACCAGGTGTCCACCCATGACTCTTAATATTTAATTATTTTGGGACTTAATTCAGAGGTGTGTTTCTGGACTTTACCATTTATCTGTTTGCTGATTTGTATGTGTGAAATGTTTTATAGCCATTATATGTAAATTAACTTGAACTGAGCTGATTAAATGAATTTCTTCAATCTGCCATGATGCATAGAACAAGGCACATAGGGACTCTGACTGCTGGTGTTAATAAAGGACATGAAAGTTTGGAGTTTATATATAACAATAGCTCAAAACTCTTTTTTATTTTATTTAAGTTTTATTCACAACACCTGTTTAATCTATTTTCATTAAAGATGTAATAGCTACCGCTTTCTGTAACCAGCTCATGCTCATTCAGATAGTAACTTACTACTCGTGAACTTTATTAGATTGGATTTGGCTGCCACATTACTTTCATTTTAATGCATCATGGTAAATAACTATTATTACCATAATCATGTCAATAACAATTTCATTCCTTATTCATAATGTACATACTGTTAGTGCAACCTACATATTTAGGTAGCATAAACAATCCCTGGCACAAACCATGGTTTGGAAGTGTCTGTATTTTTGGTAGATTTTGTACTAAAAGAGTAACTTATAGTTTGCACCATTTAGTGCCTTGTGTGTTTCATAAAACTGACTCTGAGGTGCTTTCAGCCTAATTAAAGCTGAAAGCAGCTGTCTTAGAAATAGAGGACACTGGAAGAAGTCACCAGAAACAGCATTTTTTTGAGAAAATGAAATAGAAAATGTCACTGCTCCTTAAAGACAGTGTTTATTGTAGATTCTGCTATGGGAATACAATGTACTGTACTTTACAGTGTATTAAGTATTTTATGTAATGATGTGCTTGCATAATTACTCCATAAACTTTAAAAGGGCTAAAGTCAAATGTACCATATATATCTCTTTAAATAGAAGGTGCTACATTTCAGCAGGTATAGACAAAGACATTGATCTTCTTCTTCTTGTTTCGGCTGCTCCCGTTAGGGGTTGCCACAGCGATCATCTTGTTTCATATCTTCCTGTCCTCTGCATCTTGCTCTGTCACACCCATCTCTTGCATGTCCTCTCTCACCACGTCCATAAACCTTCGCTTAGGCCTTCCTCTTTTTCTCTTCCCTGGCAGCTTAGCATCCTTCTCCCAATATACTCAGCATCTCTCCTCTGCACATGTCCAAACCATACTTTTATTATACAATATGATGTTACTTTTTTCATTTTAAGATAAGCAACTACTTCACACAAATCTGATAAGGGCAATAACTTCAGATATTTAGTTTCCATCATTATATTTTCTTGCACATTCTCCATATTAAATGATGACCTGAAAAATAGAAAAATTCACATCAGAAAATGTAAACAAAGCTTCAATTCCTGATGCTTAGCACTACTGGTAAATTTTCCTTATGTGACTCATTTTTAAAAGGCCTGGATGTAAATTTAAAACAAAATAAATTATAACCTAGTTTGATAACTAAGATAGGAATATAATAAATAAAAAACTGCATGTAAATTACAAAAAAAAAACAGCTACATCCTTCTGGGTTTTCTGAATAATCCTATCAAATTAAATGTATTGAGTTAAACTCTGTTGTTGCTAGGATGCCAGTAGATCAAAGAACTGTGGCTGAGTGTCTCTGGGGCCCGTGGCAGATCT
The DNA here is from genome assembly GCF_016835505.1 of Polypterus senegalus. NCBI lineage: Eukaryota > Metazoa > Chordata > Cladistia > Polypteriformes > Polypteridae > Polypterus > Polypterus senegalus. The sequence goes on along the minus strand of NC_053154.1, from coordinate 119,615,380 downwards.
GAGTAGGTGAAGGTATTTTAAAAGAACATTTCAGCTCATACCTCGTGAGTGTAGGTGTACAAGAGAAAAGCTGTACGGCCCTAGAGAACCTAATGAGGAATCTGGGTAATTGGTCATTTATGTGCAAGAGTGCATTTGGCACAACCACCCCTCATTGAGGCTCCACAAATTGTTTAGTGCACTGTAGCTCATAGGTTTATTAAATGGACTGAGTAGGTAAGAATGAGGAGCAAAAATCAAGAGAAAGAAATCAAGGGGACAGTGCAAGAAATCTGAGCAGAATCAGGCTGGAGGCAGTGCATCTTGAAGGCAGGTGAGTAGTTGGGAAAGCCCCGCTGAGGGGCACAGGCAGAAACGTGCTGATTTAAAGAAGCAGGGATGATCAAGTGCTTCAGGTGTCCTGCTGGACCAATGGAAGGTGGCAGGACATGTTATGAGCACTCCAACAGGTACCGGCAGAGGAGGCTGAGACGGGAGTCAGGATTTTAGACCACATTCTCAGGTGTCTCAGCCCTGCTGAGCATGCCTGTCTGGTGAGACGGGAGAGAGAGAAAGAGAGCACTAGAGAACATAATGGAAATAAGTGGTTCTGTTTGATTTTAAACTTGATTTCAACTGTTTATTGGATTGATTTATTTATTGATTCTAATGTCATTATATAGTACTGTTGGTATGGATTATTTATTGAAGATTTCTGAACTGCACTTTGGACACTGATTGGATCATTTTGAAAAAATGCACTTTGCACTTTTGCACCATACTTGTAGTTTCTATAGTCATTTGCCCTAATTCATCTCAGTTATAACTATCGATGTCCTGGAAAATAGAATACGCTCATGAGTGTGGGCATCCAGAGCATCACAAGAACATACTCCTTCATAATGGGCCAATTTGGAATCTAAGAGCATTTTTATGATGTGGGAGGCCATCAGGATTACATGGATAAAACATTCATGTAGACATGGTGAAAACCTCTTGCCCCCATACAAACAGTAAGTGGGCTGCAGTTCATACCCACTTGGCAGTACCACTAAACCTCTATAATGACATACCCTGTGCGATAACATTTTCATTTAGAATCTACTGATAGATGAAACGCACCTTAGTGAAGAACTGATACAATATTCTATCATTATTTCTTCTTTTTAATAAAAAAAGTTTTGCTACAGTTAATATACTGTTGTTCAAAAATAAACTCTATGCATTCAGTAACTGATCAGAACATTCCTAGCTATAATAAATACAACCATACACTTCATGTAATGGTTGGTCACTTCACTATTGCCTTAATATTTTTTTAGGATTTAAATTTGATGCTGACTAATCAGCTCCAGTATATTTACTATCTTTCTCATTAAATGCTCTGTTGTGGGCTTTCTTATATACACAGGTGTATTGTCTTGCTATGATAAACATTAGAATCAGTTAAAAAAACAAAAACTGATATTCTCCTTTAGAATTCATGTTTTTTTCATTTTTGGATACCTTTTCAAATCAAAAGATATGTACTTATGTTTTTATCTAAAAGCAATGTAGTACAAGAATAAAGGAGAATATAATTGTAAGTTAGCCACATAACTGAAGAGGCATTTGTTACTTACCTTTATCAGAGTTAATAATGACCAGTACATCAAAGAGTGTGGGCATGCAATATGGTATACAGTAGGAAATAACAATAGGTCCATCATAAGAAATGTGGTCTTACAATTCTTAAGAAGTATACTGTTGAAAGAAGAGGCAACACTTTGGCCAGCTATAAGAGTTTTTGTCTGAGTTAGTGTTATACAGAACAAGTGAGCTGAAGAGTGTTTAAATTCTAAACATTATGCGTCCCAGTTGATACTCTCGAGTCAGGTACTGAATGGACAAGCTCTTAATTGGAAATTTACTTTTTAATTAGGACTGCTGTTCAACTAAAAAACTGAATCACAATCAAATGATAAAAATTTTTAATTAAAATGAAACTACATGTTAATCGCAAATGATCATATTTACATCAAGCATAGTAATCTATACTAATAAAAGGCCCTCACTGACTCACTCACTCACTCATCACTAATTCTCCAACTTCCCGTGTAGGTAGAAGGCTGAAATTTGGCAGGTTTATTCCTTACAGCTTACTTACAAAAGTTAAGTAGGTTCCATTTCGAAATTCTACACATAACGGTCATAACAGTTGATAACGGTCGACAGCGTCCACCATGTTGAACTTTCTTATTTATGGCCCCATCTTCATGAAATTTGGTAGGCGGCTTCCCTGTGCTAACCGAAACCGATGTACGTATTTATTTCGATGGTATGACACCACTGTCGGCCGCCATATTGAACTTTCCAATGTCACTAATTTTCCAACTTCCCGTGTAGGTAGAAGGCTGAAATTTGGCAGGCTCATTCCTTACACCTTACTTACAAATGTTAAGCAGGTTTCATTTCGAAATTGTAAGCGTAACTGTCATAACGGTGGACAACGTCCACCATGTTGAACTTTCTTATTTATGGCCCCATCTTCACAAAATTTGGTAGGTGGCTTCCCTGCGCTAACTGAAACCAATGTACATACTTACTTCAGTGGTAAGACGCCACTGTCGGCCGCCATATTGAACTTTTCAACGGTCTTTGTTACTTATGGGCCCATCTTCAAGAAATTTGGTATGCGGGTTCCCAATGTTAACTGTTATTGATGAAACCGGTTTTTTGCTTACAGCGCTTGACAGATGCCGAATGTCACTTCAACACAACAAGTCCTGCAAATACTATCGTAATTGAAACAAACCATGAAATTTAAAACGATTATGACAGCAGCAATCCAAGCTGTGAGATTTGAGACAAGATTACTTTTCACATGGCCAACTGTACGTTGCATGCTCAAGAATAAGCTCAGCGCACAGCTTAGTCATATTACAACTGGAGGGCCGAAATGACAATGTGGTATACAAAGAGATCCTTAACAAATAATTATTGGTATATTTTCCCCCAGTTTAAAAAGGTTTAATTTTCTTCATAATAAAAATTTTAAGGCAGTATTTCGCCGCTGCGAAGCACGAGGATTTTGCTAGTATATTTTATAAAACAGAACTATCTCAGTGATAAATTTCTAATAAAAACACTTAATAATCACTTCCCTATGCATAATTAATTAATTCTATTAGTTTATTGATCAGGTTTTTGTAACAGAAACAATGGCCAATGACCACCAAACACTAGCACGGGATTGCTATAATATTTGGAAAAACCAATAAGTATGGTTTGAAATGCTTTACTGCAAGACAATATACCCAAAGTATTAATAATTACACAATTAATTAAAAACCAAACATAATCAAACAATGACTTGGCTTTTGAGCACAATCAGCACTGTGTACTGAATGATACACATGAGTCAACTCTGCAGTTGTTAGCTGGAGAGGAGAAGCCATTAATTAGATCAAAAATGTATATAAATTAGGCTTTCAAAAAGAAAAGAATAGACTTTAAAAATGTTCTAAATATGTATCTGATAGGGTTTTCTAATTAGATATTTTAAATTGCACTTTTTCATAGAATGCATCATTTATAAATTTAAAAATGTAGACAATCCTAATGTTCAGCCCAACTGGATGAAAATATTAGCATGATCAGTTTGCACTGATTATTGCCTAGTTTAATATAGACTAATGAGGATTCAAGTACAACCTCAGTTTTAATTCTCTTTGATCTAAGTGCACAGCCTTTGACACCAGTGATCACTCTACATTGCTACATAGACTGAATCAATGAGTTGGTTTATCAGGGACAGCATTAAAGTGGTTTCCTTCTTATTAGTCTAATAGAAAATTCAATGTCGGCTGTGGTAACACTGCATCTTCCACTTCCATCATAAATTATGGTACACCACAAGGCTCTGTCTTGGGTCCCTTATCATTTTCTGACTATATGCCACCTTAGGTTTTATTATCAGAAAGCATGACATTCATTTTCATTGTTATATGATCTACAGCTTTATTTATCTTCGGGTCATAATAATTCAGGTAGTTGTGCCATGCTTCACGACTACATTACTGACATTAAGAACGGGATGTCTTTGAATTTCCTTCAGCTAAATTCAGATAACAAAGAAGTGCTAATTATGCATGATCGACAAAATACTAATTTGGTTAAAGATTCCCTGGGACACCTAGCTCTTAAGTTTAATACTGTGGCCAGAAACTTAGGTGTTCTATTCGACTCTAGGTTAAACTTTGAGTTTCATGTTAAAAAACTGTTTCATCTTTGTTTTTATCATTTAAGGTGTATTGGTAAAGTTACAGCCATATTGGGTTTTGGGGACACTTAGAAATTAATTCATGATTTTATTACTTCACAACTGGATTATTGTAACTCCTTGTTCTCCACCCTTAGCAAAACCAGTTGGTCTAGGCTGCAACTGGTGCAAAATGTTGCTGCAAGGTTCCTCACCAGGGGCCTCATGAAAAACGCTGTGTGTAGAATTCACACTAAAACATGGCGTACAGACGAAAGCGGAAATGTGCGTATGCACACAAAAATCCAGATGCATAAATCTGTGCGAACGCCAACTTCCACGTTCTTCAGCTCAGCGTGAATATTAACACGTGTATGTGCCTGCTGCCACTCCCCAACTCATCCCAGAATTACACCTCTTTGAATATACAAATCAATAAAAATATCCCATAAGCTCAGCGTTCTGTGAAAAGGCAATGGCAAAAGCACAGGGGAAAATAGAATTTCGCCGAATACCAAGTGGAGGCAAGGAAAAACGTACTATTTGTTGGTTTAAACAGTGGTATAAACAACAAAAGAAAGTTGATCGAGTGACATAGAGTGTCAGAGAAACTCGAAAGCTCAAGTTCACAAAGTCACACAGTGCCTAAAATAAAAAAGTCAGATATCAAAGTTGCAGTGAAAAGGCGAGTCGTAGCCCACCGTCTGAATGTCATATGAAAGCTTATTAGGATACAGATAAAAGAAAAAAAATAGGGAACTATTTAATCTCAAAATTTCCACTTTAATCACATAGTTTATTTTGTCATTAAAGTAGAACATCATAAACTTCATCTTAAAATCGTTTAATATACTAGTTTCTCAAATCCCATCATAACTAAAACTTTGTTTTGTATGTGTTCTTCTATGTGCTCTATGTGTGTTAATCACTACGGGCTTTTTAAACGGGCTTTCTCTTCCTTTGACAGGAGACAGAATCGATTTGTGATAGTACAGTTCTGAGTAATACTGAGATGTATACTTGATACTGTACTTATGAGTACAAATGGTTCTACAAGGAGCACTTGATGAACTGATTGATTTAGCCTCATAACATTGGCTGCCAGTTAGTTACAGGATCCAGTTTTAGATGCTACTTTTAACTTATAAAGCTCTGACTAGTTTGGCTTCAGTATATGCTAAAAGGTATATTGAACTTTTATCATGCAGACAGATCTCTTAGATCATCTGATCACTGCTTACTCGTCATTCCACGCAGTAGATTAAAGACAAAAGGGGATAGAGCCTTGTCTTTTATGGCCCCTACTCTCTCGAATGACCTTGCCCTTGATATTAGAACATCTAATTCTGTAACTACATTTAAATCTTGATTAAAAACATTAATTTAGACTAGCATTTCTTTCTAGTAAGGGTATTTTTACATCCTTTAATCATGTATTATATTAATTTATCTGTTTTTTTGATGGATTGCTAATTTTATTCCCTTTGGGTTGTTTATCTAATTTTATATGAAATATTTTAATGTTTTTTGTTCTGTTGTTGGAAAGCACTTTGTGCATGTCACGTGAAAAGTGCTCAATAAATAAAGTAATAATAATAATGTGTGTTATAATGTAGGATGCAATAGGTAACTTACAATTAATTAAATAACAACAACATAGCATGTCTGCTTTGGGGTGTAGTGGGAGGGCTCTTTAGGTGCTTGGACATGGGTCGCACCTGCACCATACTGTTTCAGGTCAAATATCCTTAAATGATCGATGGAAAAATCTCCACAACAAACATATTAGTCACCAGGGACAGGGCTAACCCACTGACATTCTTTCTTGCACTCCACGCTATACCTCAACAGAATCTTACATTTCTAATGTGAATTTGCTTTAGCAGACATCACTGAATGTGGCGTTTTGTTGGAGTTCCACTGTACTGTGTAATTTTTTTTTTTAATCATCAGTATATGTACACACAGATGACACTGATGCATAATCCCATTTAGCACTCAGGGCTTGTCTGTCTGTAACATTAGCATAACACAAAAATGAAACTCATTCACTCGGTTTGTATAACTAGTTTGATTTTAATTGTTCTTGTGTTATTCTCTCAGTTAGTGTATATATGAAAAAAAGGGTATGAAAATAAGGGTCAAAATGTGCCCCTTATGATTCAATATGGTACGCTTTATATTCCACTACAGAATAATCCTTTATTACAAGGGATAAGTGGTGACTCTACTGGTGTGTGTGAATGAAGACCATTATCAAGAAATGGCACAAGAAATTGTCATGTACCAATAACAGACTTGGATTCATTTGGCACTGTTTCATTAAGTGTGAAACGTGGTAAAATTTGCTGGATTAAAGTAACACATTTAGGGGTTGCATTAAAAAAATTAATTACAGAGATTTTTAATGCATTAATTGCATACATTAATGGCAATTAATCAGCAGCTCTATCTTTAATCACACAGTGTCAAACATTTGAAGTTTCTTAATTATGGTTTTTGCTATACGGAAAAGTATGTATGTATGATATATGTTTGATGATACTTGAGTTCTCTCCTGTACAAGAATTGGATTCCTTCTACAAACTGTGACCTCATAACATTCTTCCTTGCAAAACTGCTCAAGCTCTGTCAAGTAGCTGGGGATTCATGAATGAACAACCCTTCTCAAATCCAGTCACAAATTTTCAGTTGGTTGAGATCTCAGGCTGACTCAGCTACGCTAGTTTGTAAGCCATTCCTGTGTAGCTTTCTTTTTATGCTTGGGATTGTTGTCTTCCTGAAAAACAGATGTACTATCGGGGCCAGGTTTTTGTAGACACAGTCAGGTCTTCCTCCAAGATTTCCCTGTATTTTGCTACATTACTTTTACCCTCCACCATCATAAGCATTCCAAGGCCTACTGCAGAAAAGCATCCCCACAGCATGATGCTGCCACCACCATGCTTCACTGTGAAAATTATGTGTTTCTGATAATGTGCATTGGTGTCTTGGTAGCCTCCCTCGCTAGTCTTCTTCTTGCACAATCAGTCAGTTTTTGTGGAAGGCCTGCTCTAAGCAGATTAAAAGTTGTGCCATACTTTTTCCATTTTTTAACAATTAATTTAACTGGACTGTAAGGAATATTCAATGAGTTGGGTATTTTCTTGTCTCCATTCCCTAACTTGTGCTTTTCCATCACCTGTTTGGAGTGTTCTTTTGTCTTGCTTGTGTAGGTTTGACCATTCTAGTGACACTTAACTAGTTGGAACGTACAGATATGGTACATTTATAATACAGTCATCTGAAATACCTTGGCAGGTGATCTCCATTTAACTAATAATGTGACTTCTAAAACCAGTTGGTTGCACCAGTGATGATTTAGGTGTGTCATATTAAAGGGATAAATACTTATGTGATCTAATTAGACATCTGTTTTCATGTTGACATTAAAGATTTTTTTCTGTTCATCACTGTCAGAAAGGCTAAAGGAAAGTCTCTGCAGTACAGTTTCTTTATATGTAATACACTACCATGGTTGTTCGTTTGTCTGTCCAGGATTTTAAATCACCTGTAGGTCGCAAACCATTTGACCTGTTGACCTAAAATTTGGTACACATACAGCATACTACATGACGTCTACTAACCGCTTTTGGTGTGATGATTGACCTCCAAGGTTATTCCTCTTTTTATTTTTATTTTATTATATTGTAGAATCAATTCTCGGCAGCGGCCACCTTCGCCGTCACTTCCCCTACCTCTTCATATCTTAAATCACTCTTGAGGCAGATTGAAGGCTTAAGTTCCAGCTTAAGTGAAAAACTAAGGAAAATGTACTAAGTAATTGCAACACAAACATTGACTTAATCAGTTTTAATGCGAAAACATGCCAATAAAAGAAGAGAAGAAGTGGGCCACTAGGGTGGAGAAAAGAAGAGCTGCTCAGGAAGCAGCAAGCGCATCAACCTCTGAGCAAACAAATGCTAAAAGTACAGAGAGGATGAAAACTATGAATGCTCAAGTCAAGTGTATTCACTGCACGTTATCGTCCAGTGTGTCATTACTGGTGTATAATAATAAGATGTTAAAACTTACAAGGGGTCAGTATTTTTTACAGGCACTGTATAGAAAAAGCACAAATTCATGATGTTTATCTGCATTTGCATTTAGACGTTACATAACATTTTAATTGTATTATCTATGTGTGAATAATATGTATGTATATACTGTATGCAGTTATAGTGAAATATACAGGTTTATTTTACTTTGATTTGAAAGAAAAGTGGCTTTTTATTTGCTTTCAATTAGCTGTATATAGATTCTGTGACTTTAATCATCTTTTTTTGTTTTTGAATGAGATGTGCTGTTTTACATGACTGACATAATAACACATTGTTTAATATTTTTTGCCTTTTAGTTTAGTTGCCTACACTTTAGCACTCACATTCATGCAGGTGTAATAGAAACCTTGACATTTGTGGTGTTAAGTCATGAAAGAAATAGCTTTAGGAAGAGAGGAATGGGAAGCAATTAAAAAAAAACAAAGATTCATTATGTGTTGGTTATGCAGAGTAGTTTCCATCACTGAGTCAGGGAACTCGAGGTAGCCAATGCTGATCTAATGAAAATAAATGCTTCACACGGTACATTTAATGACTGCTATTTTGCAGTTTAGATTACAGATAAGAAATGGTTATGTTACAAACTACTACAATTAATGTTGATTTAATGTTATATCACAAATAAAAAGGCATATTATGCCAAGTTTTTAACCCAAGTTGGCCTAAATTCAGCACCATTCAGATCTTTGCACATGCCCATTCTTTTCCCAGCATCTATTGAAATAAATGAGCCACCTCCATGTTTCCTTTGATCAGCTAGTTTCTGTAATCTAATATAATCTATTTAGCATTTCATCTTTACAAGCAGTATATGTGTCTGTTAAAAAGAAATAGCAAAATTCTGTGACAAGACCTATAATAATCATATTACACATATGCTTAATATTTTGTCATTGTTGATGATAAGCAGGAGAAGAAATAAATATTTATTAAGCCATATTCTTCCTGATCTGTTTTTGGATAAATAGGCAATTGGCTAATAGTAACAATTTGTCTATAATGACATAGTAAGTCACATTTTTATATGAAGCATTAGGAAAAGGATCTTATTGTATTTACTGTGAAAAGGGATAGCACAGTGGTGCAATGGATAGCACATCTGCCTCATATACCTTAGTGCTTGGTACAGTTCTCAGCCCAGTCCCTGTGGGTCTGCATGTCCTTTCCTTGTTCTTGTAGGTTTTATATGTCATAGGTAAGTTTGTTAGCAACTGTAATTTGGCATTGTGTAAGTGAGGTTTGGTTTCCTACCTTCTACTGGTGTGGCGCAGTGCACTACAGAAAGTGATAATCACTCATCACATTATAGGTATCTATAGCCTTTTCTTTGTTTTTAAATAGCTATTGAGAAAATGGGCACACGGACTCTGAGTAGGGAGGAGGTGCGTCAAATCTCCAGAGGAGATGTGGCTTCATAGTGGCTCAGGCTTCACGTGTCTATGGCACATGTTTCTGATTCATGCAACATTGCAAGAATCGGACAAATATCCGGACAGGAAAAGTTGAAAAAGGGAGAGGATGCAGTACAAGCATTACATTGTACTTACCAGAGGGAGCACGGCTGTGTAGGAGGGAGAGGGTGCAAAGCAATTCATTCACCATAGGGATCGCACACCAGCTGATGCCAAAGTAAATGGGAGAGTTCCGGAAGGAAGGGGAAACGCAGTGTGTGCAGTGTTGCTATGTCCTCCTGGATAGAAGGGGTGATAGTGTGTCAACAGGGTTTTGGGTGCCACAGTTCCCCTGGACATATAATGTAAAACTGGGGAATGGACACTAGAGGTCATCTTTTGATGGGGACTAAAACGAATAGTGGTGAACGTGGGTGTTGAGTGAGTGTTAAAAGGGAAAGGACTGTCATTTTTGTTAATATTTTGCTGTACATTTTTTTGCTATTTGTGCTATGTGTGTGTCATGAGGACTGTGTTTTATTAAATGACACTGCATTACTTTGATATGGGAATGTCTTTGTTGCACCTTTTTCTTTGAAGCACCTATAAAAAAAAAAAAACATTTGTTTTTGTTCATTTTTGTACATTAGTGTCTATGTCTCCCTGTTCTCACTTTTGATATCTTCAGTCCATGAACTACAAGGGCCCAAAGTTTAGCATGGTGCCATTTCCCACTACATGATGTATCCCAACTGCATGCTGCAGTTCTAAAGTTCTAAAGGCCCCATCCCCACCGCTGAATAGAAAAAGCATGCTCACACAATATTTTAAATTTCAGCTATGGGAGATAAAAAAAGAAAACTGATGATTATGCAATAAGGTTGGAAAAGGAGTCAAATAATTTTTAAATGAAAAACTTCCACATCCTATTTAAATAAATTATAATGCTTAAAATTTGTACCTAGTCTCTTTAGTTAACATCTGGATTTATCACCTTAGTCGTCTAATAGGGTAAGAAAGTTAACAGGCAGTCTAAGTACTGGATAGTTGTATCACAATCACACTGCAGACTATCACACATATGCCCCTTTCATCTGCCTGTTTGATGTTGGTTTGAATGCTTTGTAATTATACTTGGAATCTTTTCACATTCCTTTGAGCAGCTGTGAAGAACAGAAAGAAGCGACAATTATTAATGCAAATCCTAGAGGAAAAATAAGGCACTGAAAAGCTAATCCAATAAGATTCATAGATCTCTTCCTCCATAAACCTTTGAAGCTGGCATTTGCTTGGCCAGGGCACACTTGTATTAAACTAAAACTTCAAATGTTGGCTAGCTTCACTTTTCAGCATTGATTAAGTTCTTGAATTTATATATATGTGTGTGTGTGTGTTTTGGGTAATGTTGCTGATGTACTATTATTGCTTTGAAAGCTTTTCATCCAGTTATAAAGTTTTTTTAGTTACCCGATTTATTTATTCAACTGAATTAAAGGTTACAGTACAATTACATTTAGAAACAGACAGACAGAAAGGTCATTTTCAATTTAAAGACATAGTAAGAAGAACCTATGGCATTGTAAAAGATATGATCACACTTTTACAAATAATTGCACTTACTGTTTTGCTGCAAAGACATATATTTTAAGTGTAATTTCTTTTTGGTTTGTCCAAATACAGGGACCGTAATGTTATAGAAGCCATTCTCTCCTATAGAAGAGGCCTGAAATTTGGGTCTGAATTCAATTAGTATTGTGAGAATTTGTCCATTTGAGGTATAGCACTATATTTTTATTTACAATTTTAGTAGGACTTGTTTGTTTTATTTTTGTTTTATTTCAGCATCATGGTGATCTTTTATTCCATTAGAGGGTTGCCTAAATTGGATTATTCATGTTGAACTAAATGAAGTAAAACTTTTTACACATAATTATTAGGATCTGTCAGGAATGATAGGCTGTACAACCAACATTAGGAGTAAAAGTCAAGGGAGGTTTTGCTTAAGCATTATAATGCAGGGAGTCTTCTTCAGGAGTATTGTGTGCAGTTTTGTACCCATATTGCCAGATTTCTCTCTGTAGTCAAATAATGTACTTTCCGTCTATCTATTACAAAACAGAAATAGCAGCAGTAGAGAAAATTCAGAAGATAGTGACTAGGTTGCAAGGTATAAGCTATTTTTTTAGTTTAAGCAAATGACAATAATAGATGACATGACTGAGGTGTTTAAAATTAGGAAAGAAATTAGTACAGTGGATCCATCGCTCCATTCATCCATTTTATAACCCGCTTCAGCATGGTTGTGGGAGAGCACGAACCTATCACAAAAAGCATAGGGCAAAAGGCAGAAACAACCCATGATTAGAGTGCCAGTCTATCACAGGTCGAACACTCACACACACTCTCGCCAATACATCTAACCCTTATATCTTTGAACAGAGGGATCCCTGATGTTACTAAAATGAGTTCTTCAACAAGGACATGACAACACAGAAGGAAACTGTTTAATGTTAATTTTCACACAAAGTTTAGAAGAAGAGGACTGGGACTTTAGAAAGTGTGGTCCAGCCTCACTTGGGGAGGCAAAATGGGGGAGGGGGACTGGGTGGGGGAGAAAAAGAGCAAGCTATCTCTATTCTTTTAATCCTTATAAGTGCCAACATGACAATAGGCTTCAAAGGAATAACTCCTGGGAAAATTGGAAATTAAGGTCAAAACTGTCTTATTTTCAGTTAAGACTCAAAAATGACAACAAAAGCTCAGAAACAATGTCTTCAAGACTTGACAGTTAACTTTGTGAGCTGGAATGTTAAAGGCCTGAATCATAAATTAAAGAGAAAAAAAATCTCTCTCTTAACAGGAAAAAATAAAATAGTATTTTTTACAGGAGACCCATTTATTAAGCAAGGATCAGTTTCGGCTGCACAAAGACTGGACTGGCCAAATGTTCCATTCTAGCTATACAAAGAAAACTAGAGGTGTGGGAATTCTTATACATAGAACAGTCTCATTTATAGTAGCAGATGTAGTATCTGATCCTGAAGGGAGATATGTGATTGTCATAGGCAATTTATTTAACTATAAAGTGATTTTGATAAACACTTTTGCACCAAAAGTGGATGATAGGGACTTTATCAAAAACGTATTTGCATCCATTCCCAATGTGAACACTCATAAAATTATAATGGCTGGGATCTTCAATTGTGTTTTAAATCCAGACCTAGATAGGTCTCCTATCACGGGGTGATAACATCTAACACTGCAAAGACAATTGCACAGTTTGTAACTGACCACAACCTATCAGACCCCTGAAGATTTCTAAACCCAAACTCAAGAGCATATTCCTTCTACTCACCAGTGCATCATTGCTACTCAAGAATTGATTATTTCTTTATAGATAACAACTTCTTGCCCATGATTAAATCTTGTAAGTATGATACTATTGTTATTTCTGACAATGCCCCCTTGATTTTGGAGCTAAAATCACTATGATCCACATACTCATCTCGCAGATGCCGTCTTAATCTACTTTTATTAGAAGACGAGAACTGTACAGAATCCAAGAAAATAAATTTTTTTAGAGACAAATACATCCTCAGAGGTTTCTGCAGGAACACTGTGGGAAACCATGAAGGCCTTCTTAAGAGGACAGGTTATCTCATATCTTTCCCACAGAAATAAATTGGAAATCAAGAAGGTATCAGAGCTAATCAACAAAATTACTAGAATAGATCAAGAACATGGTGTCCAAGTGAGGTGCTTCATAGGAAAAGGTGGGCTCTGCATTCAGAGCTCAACATGTTAACAACTAAATAAACTGAACAACTCATAATTAAATCAAGACATCATTATTATTAACATGGAGAGAAAGCTAATAAGGTCTTATCTCAACAAATCAACAAGCAAGAAGTTCGCAATGCAATCCCACACAAGAGGAGATAAAATCATTGACCATAAAAATATAATGCACACATTTAGAGACTACTATAAATCCTTATATTCTACTGAGATTAAAGAAGACAAGACACAATCTAATGCATTTCTGGATGCATTACACATACCAGAAATAGATGCTCTTAGTGAAGAGGAGTTGGATAAACCACTGGCACTGTAGAGTGGAAAAGCAGCATGCCCTGATGGCTGCCCTGCTGAATTTTATAAGAAATTATCAACTCAGCTAGCTCCCCATCTATTAGAAACATTTACAGAAGCTAGAGAAAATAAAATTCTACCTCAAACGTTTCGCCAAGCATTAATTACTGTCTTTCCTAAACAAAACAAGGACATTAAAATGTGCATCGCACAGATTAATTTTCTGAATAATGATATTAAGATACTCTCCAAAGTCCTAGCTAGAAAGATGGAGAAAGTGCTACCTTTGGTAATATCACAAGACCATACTTCATTTATTAAAGGCAGTCACTTAGCTTCCCATCTTTGACAGCAGTTTAATGTAATATATTCACCAGCAAAGTCAAACATCCCAGAGATATTATTATCGTTGAATACAGAAAAAGCAATTGACATGGTTGAATGGAACTACCTTTTTACTACAGTGGAGAAATCTGGATTTGGCCAAAACATTTGTACAAGGATCAAACTACAGTATACCAATCCAGAGCCTTTAAACTAGAGCATGGTACCAAACAAGGATGCCCCTTGTCACAACTGCTTTTTGTAACTGCCATTGAGCCACTGGCAATTCATTGTCAAAATGCTATTGAAATAAAGGGAACTATCAGAGAAGGACTGGAACAGAAAGTTTCTCTATATGCAGATGATATAGTAATGTATATATCAGATCCACAAAATACTGTGCCTGCAGTCCTAAAAGCACTAACAGAATTTCAAAAGATTTCTGGTCTCAGAATCAATTTGAATAAAAGTGTCCTATTTCAAGTTAATTGTCAAGCATACAATATTAGATTTGACAAATTCCCTTTTATCATCACAGATCAGTTTAAATACCTCGGGGTAAACATCACAAGCAAGACTTGCATAGACAGTCAACCGTTCATCTCACTTTAGCTGAAATAATTAACATTTTTAAGATGAACATCCTTCCTAAGTTTCTCTTTTTATTTCAAAACATTTCAATATACATCAATAGATCATTTTTTAAGAAATTAGATTCAACCATAACCTCATTTATTTGGATTTCAAAACATCCACTTATCCAAAGGGCGACCCAAGAAAGAACTAAGGCGGAAGGTGGCATGGCTCTACCTAACTTTCAATTTTATTACTGGGCAGCAAATATACAAACTATAAAAACATGGACATGGACACAAATAGATAAACATACACAGACTTGGTCTGCAATAGAAATAAAATCCTGCAGTACTTCTTTATATTCCTTGCTTTGGACCCCAAAAAATGCAAGTTATCACCATTATACTAACAACCAATTGTGTTTCACTCAATCACAATATGGAACCAATGTAGGAAGTATTTTAAGATAGAGAAGCTTTTATCTGTAGCGCCTTTTTCCACCCTCTCAAATATATGTAGTTTTTACTGTCTGGAAACCATTCATGATTAAATCACTTAGAGATCTGTACATAGACAATGTCTTCACATCCTACAAACAATTACAATACAAACTTTCCAGCAACATATTTCTTTCACTAGCTTCAAATTCATAACTCTGTTAAACAGAAACTACCCAATTTTACTCACCTCCCACCTACCTCTATGCCAGAAAAAATATTGCTCAGTATTGAGGACTCAGACAGCATTTCCGTAATATATAAAACTATTTTACAGTCCCTCCCTTTCAAAGATTCAAATGGACAGTGAGAAAATAATATCTCACTCAACATTTCAGAAAAGGAGTGGATAGTAGCAAATATACAGAATTTACTCAAGCTCCATATGCGTAATACATAGAATTATTCAACTCAAAATTATATATTGAGCACATCTCTCTCGTTTAAAATTGTCCAAAATGTTTCCAGGGCAAGATTCAACCTGTAAATCAAGTTCTGGCCTCACTGGGCAACTTGTTTTGGGCCTGCACCAAATTAATATTATTCTGGACCCAAATCTTTAAATACCTTTCAGACAGCCTTGGTGTCACAATCCCTCCTAATCCACTAACAGCTGTGTTTGGTGTACTTCCAGATGGTCTTAAAGTGTAGAAGGACAAACAAACTGTAATTGCCTTTACTACACTAGTAGCACATAGACTTGTCTTGCTCAACTAGAATAATCCAGTATATAAGAATGTTATATACTATTTAAAACTGGAAAAAATCTAATTTGCAATTAGAGGATCTGTATAAAACCTTTTCAAAACCTGTCAGGATCTAATCAATAACATTTTAGAATAAGCATTTAAATTGGGGAAGCAGGTTCTCTCCCATCTATTACTCCATTCTTCTTTATTCATTTATTAATTTATCAATTTACTTATTTTTACTAGCATAAAGTTTTACACTACTGGCCTAGCTGTCTTTCTCAGGGGTGGGGGTTGATTTGTTTATAACCTTTTTTTTTTGTAAAACTTGAGTTATGTGTATGGAATGTTATTTGATTTTAATAAAATCAATAAAAGGAATGTTATTTGATTGTAAAAAAAATTAAAAAAAGGCAAACTCAGTTGTAGGACACAGGACACACTCAGGACCCCCTGGAAGTAATAGTCAAATAGGGAATTAAAAAAATGTTTTGAAGGTTTTTCTATACAGTATTTGGGAACCCTTAAAAGCTGATATGATGTTATTTTGGAAAAAACAAAGTTTAAAAAAATTGACAAGTTTTGTTTAGTCAAAGGCAAAGTCTTATCAAAATTGTTCTAATGTTCTCTCAGTTAATATTTTAATAATATTTATAATTTCAATTTCAATATACAATAAGCAACTCATCTGCATTAATGCCAACTAGATTTTTTTTATGTTGGTCATAGCACATATATTCTAAGGATTTTTTTCATTTAAAATCAAATTGAAAATATTTATATTATTACCTAAGAATAATATGTTTGGATATGTTTGGTACTTTTGTAAGTCAAACTTGCTTTTCCACAATCAAGATATGCAATTAAGTTGCTGTAAGAAATTGTGATTTTTATGTATTTTTTATCAAATTTTTATTGGTAAATGAAAAAGGAATACAGTAAAAAGAAACTAACAATAGTCCAAAAATCAGGTATTATGTTCCTTTAAGTTTTTAAGAAACACTGTCTGTTCTTTCTTTCTAAAATGGGGACTGTTGGGAATTGGTCAAAAAATGTACAGAATATATCCATTTGAAAGTGGCAAAGTCTTCCATTTCAGAAAACATGCCTTCAGTTTTTCAGGTAATATGTTTATGAAAACAAAAGTAAATTGCAGTCCTTTCTTCTATTCTTTGTAATATTTATCCTAAGATAAAGATTCATTGAACCATCATTGTTTAAGTTCTCATGTAAATAAGGACGTAAACTAACACAAAACCATGCAAGATTCTGAAGCTACTCAGTGAAGCATTGTTCTTCATAGTTGGAGATATCGGAAGTACAAAATGGCATCTTAAATTGTGTAAATCTTGAAAAAAATCTTACCCTGTGTTTTCAAATCAAATGCAGAATTTATAAATTAGCTACAGGAAACCACACCACTGAGGGTGAAAGGTTGCCACTGAGACAGGTAATGAGGTGGAAAGTGTAGTCCAAAGAAATAATTGTTTCTAGGGTAATTACTGTCATGTGTACAGAGTACAGTGAAATTTTTACTTGTGTGTGCTTATCAACATATAACACATCATCCTTCTCCAGTACCATGATTAGTCAGTATAACTATATCTCAAAATTTCTGTCTGCCCTACATGAAAAATGTCAAAACACGTTTGTCATAACCTAGTAGCAACAAACTTTATAAAAAATGTGTTAATAGTTTCTTGTGCTATAGCCTATGGCATGAGCATTTTAAATGAATACATAGCCAGCACGCTTGAGTTTTTTTTTATTTGGAGTGTAGCAGTAGTGGGTTCAACATTGCTACACTTACATTCCACAGTAGTTTAAAATGGAGCTGAAGTGTGAGAGACAATAACAAGACTGTTAAGAACAAAAAGTTACAAGAGATCAGAGGTTGAAGAAAAAATTAAAATAAAAGAAAGGGTAGTATCATGGAAGGAGCCAGTGCTGCAAGTGTGAAGGCAGGCAGTTGGGAGTAGCCCCACAGTAATATTTTGCCAAGTGGCTGAATTGTAGATGTAGCTCCAGTTTAGCACCTTTGAAGAGCTGGAGCATGAACTCATTAAAGCTTCAAGAGACGTCAAGGAAATGATGACAAGAGTAGGAGCAAGGCTTAGTGTGGCACCCTGCAGAACGCCAAGGGACTGGCGATAGGGGATCCCAAGACAGGATTTAATGGATGACTATTCCTGTCGGCTGGCGCAGGTTGCCATCAGAGATAACTAGAAGTGACATCAGGTTTAGAGAGGGAACACTGTGGCTCAGATTGTGTTTTTAAAGAAAAGATTTTATGCCCTTGATTTTAACCTTGATTTTAATGGAATATTTAATGTATTTTTTACCTTCTGCAATGTTCACTCTTTACTTGCTTTTATTCAGGAGTATTTATTTATTAAGAAGAGACACTACACTGAATTTGTACATTTGGATTTTGAACCCTTGTTTGCTTATGTGTATGGAAATATAAGTGTCTGCACACTTACACTTGCTGCTGCTCATCCTTGGGTACTTCATCCTTGAGTACTTTATTAGCAGATTCAGCTGGTTTCTAGAGGTTGTCTTGAAGAGTTTGGAGCTAATCCAGACTGTCATGTTGCTATTATTTCAGCCCCTTCAATAATGCCACTAACAGGAAAAGGCTGGGTGCTTAGCCACCCTAAAATCCACCGGAATACCTAATTAACCTAACACACACCTCTTTGGGGATAAGAGAGGGAAGCTGGAATAGTTGGGAGAAAACCCTTGCAGGTGTGAGGGAGAACATGCCAAATCCACACAGCCAACTAGGCATGGAATAACTAGCTTACATCAAAGCTCCAATCTTCCTTACAATAAAAAATCTCAGAAAACAGTTCTCTTTTACCTAGCAGCCTAACAAAAAGCAAATATGTCAAACCTTAAAGAGATGCCTTGCTGAGTTATTTGTATTACAAGTAAAGTAGTAGTCACCATGTAGTACAGCAGACTGTGTTCTATTTGCTGCATGGGTTGTGTGTGGGGGGTTGAAATAAAAAAGTAGACAATAGTTTGACATTTCATTCCCTATATAAAACAAAAGAAATGGGTTTCACACAGAAAAATGACTCCTCCCCAATTCCCCGTTTACAGAACAAAAAAAGTGCTCCAAAAACACAGAGTAAGTTTCTACATTATTGCTTTTGACAGATGCTATGTTTCATTTAATTATCATGATCAGGTGATTAGGAAAGAAGGAACTGTATTGTTTCAGAATGTTGCTTAATTTCCCATTTTTAACAATATGTATTTGCCAAACAGAGCTGTTTTTCACAACTTAAACCAAATAATGATCTTGCTTTATTGCTCTTTTATATAAAGGACTTGGGTGAAACTGAAGAAAATATTTATATTGCCTGGTGTTTTTTCATGTGTGTGTTTTATTCTTCAATATGAAAAACTGTTTTAGTCAAAAGAATGCACAGCTTCTGCATGAGCAGTGAATCTGGCAAAGACAACAAACATGACTGGTGCCATTCTTTTCCTTTTTTGCCTTTTGGAGATCTACTATTGATTTTTGGAAACAAAATGACTGACATGTCTTGACATCATTGGGTTTGGCCACATAGTACCTGTGTGATAAAAATGGCCACATTTGTGATTGTGTTTTTTTTGATGGCCATTTTAAGAAACTGTATATGCTGACCTGGAAGCATTGTCAAACTGTCAGCTCTTCTGATCTTTTTGGAGAAGCCAGATACTGTAATTTTTATATTCTACCAGTAACGGCACACTTGACTTGAGCATTCATAGTTTTCATACTCTTTCTCTGTACATTTAGCATTCGTTTGCTCAAAGATTGATGCTATTGCTGTTTCCTGAACAGCTGTTCTTTTCTCCACCCTAGCAGTCCACTCCTTCTCTTCTTTCATCTGCATCTTTTTGCTTTAAAACTGATTACTTAGCAAGTTTTCCTTAATTTTTCACTTAAGCTAGCACTTGAAAAGGTAGGGAATGAGAACGGTGCCTGTACACATGCGCCGCATGGCCATCCTGCTGGCCACTCCCGAGAGTTAATTCTACAATAAAATAAAATAAAAAGAGGAATAACCTTGGAGGTCAATCATCATCCAGAAAGGGGACAGTAGACGTCACGCAGTATAAGTGCACCAAATTTCAGGTCAATAGTTCAAACAGGTGGTGAGCTACAGGTGATTTAAAATCCTGGACAGACAAATAGTCAGCCACGGTAGTATATTATATAAGAATATATATATAATCATTTTAAACACTTTCATATTTGCATCTGTGTTTGGTAAGCCTGGTTTTCTTATTTTAAGGCTATAACATTTTCATTTATTTTTTCAAGCTAACTTAGGGCATAAGCAATTAGGCTGATGACCAAGCCGACCCCATTCCAGCGTTGTGGATGATACAAGTCATTAGGTTCATATTTTTTCAATCTTCTTGAAGGGTTTTGTTTCACATGACAGTAATCCAAATGTTTGTTCCTCTGTCACTTCCAGAAACCAGGTGTCTCAGCAACACATTTATAAATGTCTTATTTTTTTATTTTTACCTGCCAGCTGGTCAGGAAACAGCATAATGTTTGAATGCCCCCTAGCAAATGTTCAGTATTTAGATATTTAATGACATTCGTAGACACCTTGATGCTTCTATGAATGATGGTCAGGTAAAATAACAATTTGCTGCAAAAAAGACTGACAACAACCAAAACTCTTAGTCAGGAGAGAATGGATCTTAAACGTGAGAGATCACGATATCAAAAAGAATAAGAAAAAGTATCTGAACCAATGGATATGTTATAGTACAAATGTAAGTAAAAAACATGAGAGGGTGCCTGTATGGAATCTTCAATCGTGGTGCAAAGCACTCGATATCTGATTTTGGTTTGATCGCCTGCAGACAAGCGTAACAATGAAAGCTTTTGTTTTGTGGGGTTTTCATCAGTGGGGTTAGGGAGAAGCACAGAATTATTAATAGAGAGTCAAGAAAGGTGAGTGTGGTAACTGCATTTTATTATTTGTCTCTTTGTTGAAGGTTTGATGATACTTTACTTCTCTATTGTAATCTGGAAAGTAGATACCGTTGCTCCTATTTTATCAAGCTAAAGTTATATATTAAGATAAAATAGCTGTGTCATATGTATTTACTCCATTGAGCCTTTGATGCGTCACACATCTCTACATATTTTAAATGTGAAATACAAACATTGTGATTTTTTTTTTCAATTTAACCTTTAAGGTAGAAATAAAAAACTAATAGCATTTTACTTTTTTCCACATAGCAAATTTATTTTCCAGGGCATACCTCAATTTGCTCCTAATAAATTCTAATGTCAGGCAATTGCAAGTACTGAGTGTAGTGGTTTAGTGCCTTCTGCTGCAGTCTTTATCAATGAATATAATGAGATATTTGTCTGCATTTTCTTAGGCTATTAAGCAATGAAAAATGCTTTCGTTTTTTCAGGTAAGGAAGACAGAAATTCTGAAGTGAGGTAGTACTGTCACTAATCAGGGTGCTGGAGAATGGTGATGTGTTGCATGTTGATTAGCACTTGCAAGTAAGAGTTTCATTGTACTCTATACATGTAACAATAATGACCCTATGAACAAGGCAGCCAGCTACCCGCTAGTGCTTGTTTTTATTTTTGTTTTGTTTCAGCACTGCTTGGGTAGATGTGGGACACCTCTAGGAGTCAAAGAAATACGGTAATGCAGCCAGAGAATCATTGTATATTTGGAGTCTCAATACTCAACAGACCATTTCAAAATAAAAGGTATGAAATTTGTTTTAAAAAATAGTAAAATATTAAGTTTGTTTTATCATTGAAAAACCTAATTTTAACTCTTCTTTTCCTATAAAATATAACAGTTTTCTTCTCTTTGATATATGCTGTAGAATTGGTGGCTGTCCATCATCTTCTTCCAAATGAAGTAAGGTATGCAATATTGTGAATATCAAACACCTAAACAAACTCCAGATGAATAAACATGGAAACATTACTGCAGACATTTCAATCACATTATTCAGACACTAAGGCTTGAGTTTAGAATTAATTGTTGATTCTCAAACTTGGCTAAGGAGGCGAAAGACTGTAGGAGAAAGATGGGATGTTGTTTTTTACTGTTACTTTGTTCAGCCCCTGCTAGTTTGTATATATAACTTTTTTATTTTTCTTTAGCTGGATTACTGTGTACATGCATGAATACATTCACCATTTTCTTTGTATATATAACTACATGTTACAGAGATCATTCGCATGGTCATTCCCTGGAAATGTGTAAGTTCTTCTTTAGAAAAATCTTCACTTGTCACCATCACTCAAACAATTCACAAAGCAAACACAAATAAAAAACAAAGCAACATAACAAGCTTGGGAGATCTAGAAAATTTCTACATGTCACAATCTCTTTGACCATAAGAGGAAAACTTTCTGGTTCTTACCATAACCATTTAAGATAAAAAAAAATGTTAAGGCCTTTTCATTTATATGTTTCACTTTGTTCAGGCTGCTGTCTCATATTGAAACAATGGCTGTTCTATTCGTGCCTATATTTATTTATTTGGCTGACCCCTTTATCCAAAGCAACTTACAACATTTTAGATACAATTGGTTACATTTCTTTTCTTTCTCCAGTTGGAGCACAGGCGGGTGAAGTGACTTGCCCAGGGTCACACAGTGTCAGTGGCAGGATTTTGAACACACGACCTCAAGGTTTGAAGTCCAAAGCCTTAACCACTGTGCCATACTGTAATTGTAATATAAGTGTAATATGTCACTGTGCTCTGTGTAAATATTTTAAATCTGCTTTTCTTTTCTTCTCACATGTACAGCTAACACAAAGCCAGATTTAGTACAGGGGCCCAGCATTTAGAGTTGCTAGACAAGCATCTTTAGATAAGACAAGTTAAGGACAACTGCAAAATGGACAACGTTCTGATATTTCTGTGTGTTAGAGTCAACATGAAATTGTATCCTCACTTTGCCTTGTTTAGAATTGTATTATTCTCCTAAGTGGGGGCATGCACATGGAGAAAGAGTATAAAGCCTTGGAACATTGAAGCCGACGTCGGATGGGAGATAACATCATCCAATCCTGAAAATCCTTCCAGCGCAGTGACGAAAATGGCAGACTGTATACATTGAGCTCCCACTTTGGTAATGGCCTTGTCATGGCTTCGTCATCATTAAAGAAAGCGAAGTTATTTCTCCTATGTGGTTTCTTACCGCCATATAACTTAGGGAGAGGTATTGCCTTTTAAAATTAAATCTATATAGTTTCGGGTTATATAATATGCAATTAAAAAATAACTTATTCCAACCAGGGAGCTATTCCCCCGTGCTGGATAGACAAATTGGGTTTTAGGAATCTTTTGTTTTGTTTCCAGCCATTTGTCCTGTAAAATCAACATCCTAACTTAGTGCTATCACGATCTCAAGTGGCTCCTCTAATTCAAAGAATTAGATATTTTATGCCAAATTCCCCAGGTATTGCAGATTTAGAGGTGCTTACCCTCATCCAAGTCAACCCAACAAAATTCCACTAAGTTATGAACCATTCAACATAACAGACCGTGGTCTGTTGAGGATAAGTGGGAAATCTCTACTGCCAGAAAGCAGATTCATCCTTAGTTTACAAAATTGAAAATTCTTATTAGTAGGAGAGAAGACTACAGGCACCTGACATAGTTTAATGACCATCTACAAATGATTCAACTGAATGTCAAATAAGCAAGCACAACCCTTGCCTTGAAAAAAAAGCTAGCAACCATACCACACCTGTGCTTCAGAGGTCATCCTTGACCCTAAGCACATTCGGGCCTTCGTGGATGGGAGACCACCATGGAAATTACTGCTGGAAGAGATGATGTTGAGGCCAGCAGGGACTACTTACCCTGTGGTCTGAATGTGGAACTGAATACCCCAGTGCAGTGTTGGGGACACTGTGCTTAAAATATGGTGCAGTCCATCAGATGAGTCATAAAACTGAGGTCCTCACTCTCTATGGTCATTACAGATCCCTGGATATCTTTCAAAAAGAGTAGTGTTTGTCCTGATATCATTGCCCATCACAGCCCCATCTATTCTAACCCTTAATCATCCCTTGTCTCTAACTGGATATCTCTTTCACCCCTTCACCACTCAATAGCTCACGTGTATTGAGCATTCTGGCACAATGGTGCATCCAGGTGGGTGCTACACATTAGTAGTGGTTGAAGTGTTCCCCTCTGTCGAAGTGCTTTGAGTAGCAAGAAAAGCGCTATATAAATGTAAATAATTACTATTATTGTCATTAAAATTAAGGGGTCACAGCAGCAGCCCCAGAACACAAAGTTTTGATTTTTTATATCTTTATTGAACATGTTTAAATAATATGTTCCATACAAACATCATTTTTCAACGCTACCTAGTTTAAAAAATGTTTTACTGAATATTTTTTTATCAGGTCTTTAAAATTAGGGATTTTATTTTCATTCTCCTTAGTCCCAGATGATTACTGGGCTTTAGTTTACAGCTATTTTAGGCTACTTGTATTCACAGGAGAGCCACCAGGTTCCATAAGGTTTGAATAATGCTATTTTAAATTGGAGGGTAATACATTCAGTCAAGTAGAATTTTCAGTTTAAAATGCCTAATTTACATAAGATAAATAAATTGTACAATTATATAATGTTTGCTGATACCCAGCCAAGTGTGTTCATTATGACTGATTTTGCCTAGTAATTTGATTCTGTTTTTTGTTAAGAAGTGCAATAAGGTTAAGGTTCTGTAGAACATTATTGACATTTTCTATAATCCATTGTAGCTAATTTACAACATCCTTCTCTTTTTTATGAAAATTTAACCTACATGAGTGTTGAAATATCAATATTTCCCATTATTTAGCAATAGTTCTGGAATTTATGTGAAGTAAGTGTAATGACATTTAGAATCTCCTATTTTAAATGTGGTTAATAGATTTCTGAGTGCAACCTATATTCATTTTGCTTCTACTGGGCTAGATACCTATTTATTATGAGAAATACATAAACTGTTTCAGCAATTCACTAATTAGATATTGATAGTAAGAACATGAGATTTAATTAAAATAGTAAATTTGCCAGACAATTCAAACAAGAGTTGAAGAAAAATGTTCTTGCATAATATAGTTCTTTGGTGATGATCAGAAAGTAAAGATTACAAGTGTAAAGAATGGACAAGATTAACTTTCTTTGAGGACAGTAAGGTCAAATGGAATGTGGCCTCACAACAATAATGATATATCTAACATTCCTGAAGTATATCTTATTTCCTCTCAATAATGCAAATCAAAATGCCAGCAGTAAAACTATCATAGTAATAGATTAATGGGTCTGTAAAACTGTAAATTATGTACTTTCTAGTTCACCTCCGTTTTCTGCTGAGTTGATACTTTATAACCTAATATATGCCTTTCATTCCAACAATGATTAGAAAGCATACCTTAATATTTGTGTATATCAAATATCAGCTCTGCAGTCCATAGTAGAGGCCTGAGTCATAAAATAAAATTTAAATTAAATCAGACTATAGAATTTCTCATCTAAAACAGAAAAATAACATTTAACATAAATGGATTTGCAATGATAGCCACTACTTAAAGTTTGAAATGAATGATTAAAATATTCCAGCAGAATTCAAAGAAAACACACTCATTTTTTCTTATATTTTGACTCCAGCTGGTGATTAGAAAAAAAAGAAAGACAATAACTGCAGTCTAAAATGTCTTACTTGCTTTATCAACTGTAAGCCTATCGTTATTCTTCATTACCATGCTTGCCCTTTGAAACTCTCTGCCAGTTTGTGAAGCACCTGTATAGTTTCCAAACTGAACTGAAACACATATTAATTAATGCTTTTTATAACCATATTTCCTGCATTGAATCTGGGACCCTTCTTTATTTGTATGAAAAAAAATATCAATGTTTCTTAATCTTTGCTTTTTTAGGCATTGAATCTTTTTACATAAAAACTTGAAACATCATTCTGCAACCCACTGTTCCAATTCACACCTTAAATATAAATTAGAGGGTTAGGATTAGGGTTGGGGATACCCACCTTGAATGGCAGGCAATGCACTGGTACACTAGTCCCGTAATATGTAATTAATTACTCCGCCATTAATTCAATTGTGAGAGAAAAAACACTAAACAGAAATGTCATTTATTTTTCATTAAACTCATTAGGAAAAATGTATCAAATTTAGTAATCCATTCCAATTCTTGTTTTAATTGGCTTGTTTTATTCCAATGGGAAAAAACTGGTAAGTGATCTGGTTGTCCAAAATGATTATAAAGTTTAGTCTGCCTATTCTGATTCTCCATTAATCGGAGATGTTGAATACATCTTGCTTTCACTGTGTTTTTAGTTTCCAATATATAAAGCACTAGGAAAATACACAGCGGAGAAGTAGTGTGTTAAAGAAGTTATGAAAAAGAAAAGGAAACATTTTAAAAACAACGTAACATGATTGTCAATGTAATTGCTTTGTCGCTGTTATGAGTGTTGCTGTCATCAAGGATTTCATTATCATTATTTCTTTCAATCACGTTTGTATTTGGAGGATGTGTTGTGTTCAAGTTACATTCCGTGTTTGTCAACCGTTGTAAAGATAACAGGTTACATTCATTGAAGTGATCACTACCCAAATCGGTAATCGTGAATCTAAGATGTTTAACAGGCATTCCTGGTATTAAGTTGTGGATTTGCCTGCGAATATTTAGCGGCAGCGTGTCTATGAACTTAATTTAAACTTAAGCTTTACACCTTGCTTTCCTATTGATATGTCTACAAAGGCTTGTTCAGATCCAGAGGGTTGTTCCTTTCTTACTGCATCAATAAACAGCTCGTCTTCCTCTTTATCTGAGACATCACACACTGCATGCACGGGTTTACCTCTCCCAGTCCTGCAAAGTCAGTTCATGTGAGCCGCTTGGAGTACATGTATCGAAGGTTCTCAGCCGTGCTTGTATAAGCACAGTACTTCACCAGCAATTTTAACTCTATTACAAAGTGATGAAAAGTCTCGTTTATACCCTGCGTCCTCTCACTAAACATGTATCTCGCGAATATCGTATTCGTCTTAGGCATGACAAACGCCAGCGGCAGCCTGTCCATGAACCTAATTTAAAGTTAAGCTTCACACCTTGTCTTCCCATCTGTTGCATAAGCACAGTCCTTCACCACCAATTTTAAGTCCGTTACAAAGTGAGCAAAAGTCTCGGTTATACCCTGCGTCCTCTCACTAAACATGTATCTCACGAATATCGTATTCGTCTTAGGCATGACAAACGCCAGCGGCAGCCTGTCCATGAACCTAATTTAAAGTTAAGCTTCACACCTTGTCTTCCCATCTGTTGCATAAGCACACTCCTTCACCACCAATTTTAATTCCGTTACAAAGTGAGCAAAAGTCTCGGTTATACCCTGCGTCTTCTCATTAAACTTGTATCTCGCGAATGTCGTATTCGTTATAGGCATGACAAACGCCAGCGGCAGCGTGTCTATGAACTTAATTTAACCTTAAGGTTTACACCGTGCTTTGTCTCCACAGTAGCTGCATTTATGAAAATGCTTGTATGCGTCACTCGCTTCATATTCTTTTGCTGCCTTCTCAATTGTGTAATGCGTTTCTTGTTCAGCCCTCCTTGGAGCTCTCACTTGTTCTCTGCGTACTGCGTTCACAGTCAGTTCATGTGAGCCGCTCAGAGTACATGCATCGAAGGTTCTCAGCTGTGCTTGTGCTATGTCGTGCGATCTTGCGATGTCCACAGCTTTATTTAATGTTAGCTAATGCCTGGCACTTAAAAGTTTCTCTCGCACTTTCGCTGAGTTTGTGCCAAACACCAGTCTATCCCTGACCATCTCATCCTTGTTTGCATAAGCACAGTCCTTCACCCGCAAATATTTAGTGGCAGCGTGTGTATTGGATTGCTGCTGATGGACGGCCTTATATGGCCAGGCACTGAATTACGCAACTCCACCTCACACGGCAACCGAGCTGCAGGCTATGGCCGTATATACAGTATGTACGTAAGCAGGTTCCAGTTATGACAGTTACGCATAAAATTTCGAAATGAAACCTGCCTAACTTTAGTAAGTAAGCTGTAAGGAATGAGCCTGCCAAATTTCAGCCTTCTACCTACACGGGAAATTGGAGAATTAGTGATGAGTGGGTCAGTCAGTCAGTCAGTGAGGGCTTTGCCTTTATTAGTATAGATTTTACCCTTCCTACACCGAATCCCATGAATGCAGTTAACATGTTAAAAGTTAAATTCTGGAAGATTGGCCATTCAACAACTACTAAAGGATTACTAACCACTTTTTTATTAACAAATGGGATTTGCCACGCACATTTATTCTGTTTGATTGTGCAGGATACCCCGACTAGTAGTTCCCTTAGATTCTTATTTTTTCTGTAATCTCTACCCTCCACCTCTTGTTCCCTCTGTATCTGTCCCTCCATTCCTTCCTTCCACTGTCCTATGTAATCCAGTATATCCTCTTCTATTCTGCTTTCTGACCAAAATTGTTTGAAAATATTTATATCTTGTATACAATCAAAAAACTCAAAATAAATAAATCTTAACCTCCACTCAATAAATTGTTCCTGTAATATCTCTGCCCTCTGACGCTTATCTGGACTCTCAGACATTATTACTATCTTATTATTCCCTTCATAATCCATTGGAAATGCTCCTAAATCCAAAGGGATAATATTTCTTTGGACTAAACATCCAGTACCCTCCTCTATATTCTATTTCTGGATCTTAACCTCAGACCTTCTCTCAGAGATTTTAACCTCAGGGTTTGAGAAGGGGTTGTTTATATTTATTTAGACAGTAAATCTAAATTTGAAAGTGAAATATTAACTTCAGGGTAAAAAATATGGTCTGCCCCATCAGGATCCAAAGGAGTGTGATTAATCCCATGGTCTATTGCCTTATTACCCCCAGGGCCAATAAGACACTGATTAACACTAGGGATACAGATATACTGATTAACATCAGGATTTAAAGGATAATAATTAACATCAGGATTTGAGGGATACTGATTAACATCAGGGCTCAAAGGGTACTGATTGACCTTAGGGCTAGAAGAAGACTGATTAACAGGGATTTTTAAACTCTTAACTTCAGGGATCCCAAACAATTTCTCCACCTCTGGTATATAATATTGTTCCCTACTGTTAACATCAGGAAACCAGTCCACTGCCATTACCCCCTTCCAAAATATTTTTAAAGGGTTCCAGAAAGCCCCCATCCCTATGTCTTTAAGGTTAGGATGGGGGGTCCATCCATCTCAAAACCCTGTTCACAGATTTTATAACATTTATCTCTGTATCCAAGCATCAGTCGAACATCCCAGTTTGGCAAGGTAGACAGAAAAGGAACAGAAAGATAGGCAGAATAAGATGTCCTATCCCCCAAAGAGATCCAATATTTAATTTTAGGAAAATTAAGCACAAACCACGAGCTGCAATAATGTAAACACCTAAACAGACCACACTATAACCAGTGTAAATTCTCAGTTTATTATTTCCCACAATAATGCTTCCTCCAAAGTATCTGACCATGTAACCCAAGACAGATCACTTATATCTGAGACGTCTCCCCAGTCTGGAAGTTGAGGAATACCAGTAAATTTATTTAATGAGACACATCTCATCTGATCTCTTCTGTGTCTATCTCAAATGGTGTAGAAACAAAAGTAATGCCTTTTTGTAACAAAGTCATATCCGATTCCGTAACTCTAAAACCATCACTCAAATTCATAATATTAGCCTCTTGGGAGGGTATGAACCTGGTTGGCCCTTCTAGGAGTTTAAAGCTCCACATCTCCCATACCTCCACTATTACAGTAAATTTCTGGGTGTTCATCCAAAATCCAATTAAGTAAACAAATTGCATCACATAAATCCTCCACCTGTTTCTCCAAGGAATAAGCAATTTTTGAAAACCATATTTGCACACCGGGAAACTTTTTTCTAGCCGTATTGTTCACATTGATCAAATCATTTTTTAATTGTAGTTCTCTAGGCCTAGGAAACTTGAGACAACCACTTAAACCAAAACAAAAGATCACATTCATTAACCCAGTAAAAGGTCCTTTACTTTTATTTAAAATCTCTTTTATCCCTGATCTTTGCTCCCGGGAAACTATGTGCTTCTAATTCTTTTTGCCTGTAATAGGGGATTCTGGAAATATTTGAGTCACCCATTAACAAATGTAACTTAGTCGGATTAATTACCTAGTCCTACTCCTACTTCCCTCATTTCTATCTGGATGTTGTACCAGTTCCATTTGTTCCCACTTCCTTATATGAAAATTATAGGAGGGATCAGTTATAGGACAATGGATCAACACAGACCTCAGATACCATTGTGTCCACCGTCATTTCCTCCCCCTCGGGATATGCCTGTCTATTATCCACCAATTGTCCATCTGAAACTGGTATGGTCGATATTGAAGACCTGCCCAAGGAAAAAGAATTAACATTAAATGTCAAAAGTGTTTTGTATCTGCTCAACCAATTCCTTATTATTCTCACTCCTTACATTTTCCAATTCCAATGTTATGTTGTTGTATTTCCTGCTCTTCTCCCTGTTTATCCTGTCACACCTCTTTACTTTGCTGCCCCTTCTGTCCGCTCTCCACCAAACCACATACAACTTGTATCTGTGACACCTCCTCTTCACTTTTCTTTTCTATACTTCTCTTCTGTGTTGTTACAGCCTCATCTGAACTGGAAAAACAAGCTTCCAACAACAGAGAATACACCACCACCGATGCTACAGCCCTCCCATCCAGCTCCTGCGAAGACGACGCCCCATTGGAAGAGGTAAGTATTTCACTTTTATTTTTTTCCTTTATGTACACTCTCAGGTTTCCAAGAAGACGAGCTGGGACCAACAAGAAAGGTACGTATGTTTTTATTATTTTTATCTCTTTCCTCAGGTACATTCAAAGAAGACACCTCCAATCTCTCCAAAACACAGCCTTGGTCAGAAACAATATAGGATAAACCCACTAAAGATGAAATATTCTCCTGTACATTCACTTCACCCTTACGTCTATTTAACTGTTCCCCTTTCTCCCCTAAAGAATTTATCAAAACAGAGGTAAGTAAGCCCTTATTATTTTCATGTGCCCACAACAGAGAGGAAGAAAATTCACACATATCTGAACCTGAACCACCTGGTCCAGAGTGTGAAGAGAAATCAGGATAAGATCTATTTATATCTTGTTTAACATTAGAATCCTGTCCATCCATACTCCCCCATTAGGATTTTTAATAAATGGTGACATATATTCAGTCAAGGAAGAAGATGATTCTATCTTAGATTCCGAAGAAGATAAAGGTACAGTTTTATTTTTATTTTTAGAATAATTCTGTAAAGTACAGTCCAAAGAAGGAGATCTAGCAGAATTGGAAGAAGAAGATTGTACAATTTTACGCCCAGAGATATTGCGTATAGTAGAGACAGTAGGGTTAGGGTTCACACAAATCGTAATTACTACACCAATATTTCCAGGTTAAAGGGGTGCAAGTTGGTACTGTTGAGAATATACCAGTATATATTTTTCACCCTGTAGCAATAAGGTACAGTATGGTATAGCTTCATGATACTGGGTTAACCTAAATATAATTTCTTAGATGTACAGTATATGGTAAAATAAATAAGTAAATGTAACACATAAAAAATTTAGTGAGCTAGGCATGTTGTCTTTTTTTTCTCTAAATGGACAATATTGCCTTGGATGGTAATTGCTTTCAGAAGTTTTAGCTGATTTTTTAATTTGTTATTGCATTGAGATTTTCTTTCTTTCTTCCTTTATGGAGTATATCCCTTATTTATACCAGGTTTTTACACTGGAATCAGATGTTGTGTTGCCCCTTTGCACACACCTAATTGAAACCAAGCCGAAATGTATTATATATAATGGTTAGAGCCTCTGCCTATTCCTCCAATTCCCTGTAAGAGCAGGCCACTTATTTTCTCTTTGTGTAATTTGTGTGTACATGCATGCACACAGACCCTTGAACTTGCTGAACAAAAAACAACTATAAAGAATATGAAAGTAAATTTAAATTATTTTTTTGTAAATGATATTACCACTTGAACAAAATACATAAATGTGACAAAATGTTTTAGACACATCAGCATGTTATTGTAAATAGCTTACTTCTCTAAGCAACCAATCATATTTCTCCAACTTACCACACATTATAGGTTGCAGGCATAGTCGAGAGTTTCAGTTGCTACTCAACCAAACCTCACAATTGGTAAGATGTGTGATGAAAATTACTTTGACAATGGTATGGTATGATGGTTTTAGCATCCTAGAAACATCTGGCATTCTGTTATTTTCATTCACTGCAGTCTAAAGAGTTTACAGAGAATATTGCAATAAATAAAAAAAAAAAATCAGTTTTTTCATTGAATATAAAAAAGAGCTTATTAATAAGATATATCAGAAGAAAATGGCCAGACTAGTTCAAACTTATAAAGAAGACACAAAAACCGTGCTCAAATTTTCAAAACAGTGAAAAACAAAGCAATATCTTTGAAAACTCAGTGAATTCAACCTTGTTGTGTCTTGACTACAGCAGCAGACAACCACGCCAGTTCTCGCAACAAAGAATATAAAGGTAAAAAAAAACACTGGGTATATGGTCACTTAAGCTGGATGATTAAAAACTCAAAAAATGTTGCTTGACATAACAATGTCTGCTGATACATGCAGATGGTAGTGGTCAGAATTTGGCGTCAACAGCATGAACCTATGAAGTCATTCTACAGTACAATGTTTTAATGGTGGTGGTAGTAAATTGATTTATGGCTTTTTTTGTCATACATTAGGGCTATTATTGCCAGTTGAATTTTACTTGAATACCACAGTGTACCTGAGCATTGCTGATGACAATGTGCAACCCTTTATACTCATACTCTCCTTTTCAATAAGAATAATTCCAGCTGGGTCAAAAACACACATCATCTTAAACTATTCAAAAAACTTTAGAGTGACTTTGGCTTACTCAAAATGCTGACACAACTTTCAGATCACAATTAAATAAAGCACTGTTGGAATGAGCTAATACAATGGGATTGCAAAATTATGATGAGGCTTAAAATTCTGATCAACAAGTACCAAAATTCCAAAGGTGTTTCCAGTACCCTTTTGAATCCATGAGTTGAAGAATTCAGATTGTTCAGCAGGCAAATTGGTTCTGTGGACTATGCCTGGCAGTTTATTCCGGCCAAGACCCCCAAGCCACTAGATGGAGCCCTCCCTGCAATGTGGAGATGCCCGAAATTCCAGCAGGGCATCATGGACTTTAGAGTTGTAATTCACAGCCATGCTGGATAACGTCGGGGATGCCAGGGGACGCTGCAGGGAGCCACAGAGACATTTGCTTTTCCTATAGCCCTGAAGTACTTGCAGGTCACGAGGACGGAATGAAATAAAGTGCTTCCGGGCTGACAAAGAAAGAAGAGTTTTTGATTTGACCTGGAAGTGCTAGGAAGTCACATGGACTGCAGGTTAAGGAGCACTTCCGGGTCGTGAACTATAAAAGGACTGTGGGAGCTCCCAGACAGGGAGCTGAGCTGGGTGGTAGGAGAGCAATGCGTCTGGGAGTCGGAGGAGTATCTATTATTGGAGTATTGTGGTTAATTAATGAATATTGTAGAGTGGAGGGTGCTTGGTGCACATAATTATAATAAAACAAAGAATTATTGCACTTTTACCTGGTGTCTGGCGTGGTACCTGAGGGTTCAAGGGAGTGATAGTGCCCCCTACTGCTACAGTTCTTACCTAGTATGAGATGGTTGTGTCTATGAAAGTGTCTAGTGAGTGTAAACATTAATTGTTATGCGTGCACGACAGAGAATCACCTTCTGGTCCCATCTGAGTTATGCAACATTCTGAGCTGCACTGTCACTAATTGTCTTTCTCCTTTTACTTCCCTCATAGTGCCAAGAAGATGCCCAATGAGGCATTCTGACCCAGACTGTATATAAAGTGGGCATCCCTGGGGCGTTGCTTTTTGGCCCACAGCAATAACCAATGAGTAACTCCCCAAAGCCTGACCAGATCCTTAGAAAGCCCATTCAAGGCCAATTTGTAGATGATTGACTTTATTAACAGGTACTGTGCCTGTGAAAAACTATTTCTTTTGCTTAAATTTGAACATTTTTCATTTTTGCATTAAACTGGACAACTTGGTTGGTGGCCCAAATTTTCTTTGAGACTTCCTCGAATCTGTCGCTAAGATCACACAATATATTATAAAAATAAATGAAAAAACAGTACTGTATTTACATTTGATTTATTATTTACATTAAGTACCTACAATACTTGAAGAAATCATCATTGGCTATGATTTTGTGGTTACTATTTCAAGATTTCACTAGAAGGTAATAATGATCTGCTTTGTATAAGCCAACATTTGAATATATCCTACAGTAACAACAAAAAAACTTTTTTATCATTTTTTGCAGAATTAGTGTAGTTTTAATTCTCATACTTAGCACGTACAATAAACAGGACAGCTACCAAACACTTGACTTGCAACAAGGCATTTCTCATATCCACTTTGGTGCAGGAAGTCATAGGAAATGAAACAAGAAGTTGTTTTAACCTCAAGAGATCAGTATCAACATCTTGGATATTGATAAAGACATTTGTTATGTTCTTGTCAAATGTTTCAGAAAATGCTCCATTTATATTACAGTTTTATCATAAGATAAAAACACATTTTATAATAATCTGAAACTAGGTCCTTTTTTGATGAACTGACAACACAATGTTATGTATAGCAAAAACGGCAGATAACCATGACACCATTTGAAAATAATAGACATCATAAAATAAATAAAACTTACATAAATCATACAGCAAAATAAATAAATAAATACATTCAAATATATCAGCAATAAATTGGGTTTTATGTCCTTTGGATTTAACTTTTCTTTCAATTTTTCAATTTTTTATTTTAAAGTATCCTTTCAAACTAGTCTAGTTTTATTCCTTATATTCTGTTCATTATTAATTCAGAAAATAAAGGGTAATTGCAATCTAAGCTCTCCATTACATAGCCCACACAAGTCCTTCCATATATGTAGTACTTTTCTTACATTTCTGCATTGTTCATGAAAAAATTATTGTTATTTCAATGCAAACCCAGAATATACTAAAATATTAAACCCTTAGCATTAAAAATATTTTCTCTATAGATGAAACTTGCAGTATGAAATTGTAAAAATCATAAGCGAAGGATCTTCACATACAATATTACATTTTAAACATATGTGGAAAGCAATTTAATTGAAAAATGAATCAGTAACGATTTTTATGAAGGTGTCAATACATATTTGTCTACGAACGTTGTCTTTGAATAATCATTCAAATATCTTAGATTATCTGACTTACACCACACTTATAGTTAGTGAAAAATGCACAAAATTGGGGTAATATGTAGGGAGTGTCTGGATTCGAATTAAATGCAGGAATATGAAATGTTGCTGTAACAAAAGCAAAGGGCAGTGATGAAAAAGACAACACCTGTTCACCAGTATGTCCTCTTTCACTCTAAGATGGAAATGACAGATACAGAATGTTACAGGTTATACATCACTACAACTTCTCAGCCATAGCCTGTTAGACGCTTCCTATATCATCATGCTTGGCGATAGATAGATAGATAATTTGTACAACCCCCATTATAATATGTATGCACTCTTGAAACCAGGGCAGTCAAGTTTCTTTTTTTTAAATTATTTTTATATTTTTTATCATTTGTTTTGATTTAAGCCTTTATAGAAAAAATGTTAACATTTATTTATTGTTTTATTTTTTTCCCAACATTTTATTGAATTTATTAAAATCAAATAACATTCCATACAGTCAAATTATGCCCCCCATGAGAAAGAGAGCTGGGCCAATAGAGTAAAACTTTAATAAAAAAGTTAAAATTTTAATAAAAGTATACAGACTTTTGAAATCTATTACTTCTCTTTATGTGATAACAGTGTAATTATACTGTATTTTATGTGTAGCAGCAGTTTTTTTTTTTTTATATTTGTTATGACAAATCAGAACAATCCACAGAGAAAAAGGGTCTAATAAGAACTGGTCATTTATCCTGTCAGTTTTTCTGATTCTTTTTCAAATTGCCAGTCCCTAGGATTCTTCAATAAGCAAAATATTTATAATGTGTGCTGATTTTGCCAATAATAGTGTAAACCTGGATTCCTGGTTTCCAAGATGTTATAATTAATTTTTTGCATTGACCAATAAACTGAAATAGGTATAGAGTATAATCTTAATACCATGGGGGAACGCTAAAATATCATTATTTGAATTACCATTATTCCCATGACATACATTTAAGATTTTTATAGGTTTTGATGAGCATTTATAAGTTTAATTTTGACTTATTCAATGTGATAATGACAATAAAATCTGAACGGTGAAAGATTTTTTAAGGAAATTGTTATATGAGCTGTCATTAATTCTCAACATTAAGTCAATTCATACATTTTGCTGAGGTCGAATATTCAACTCATGTTTGTGTGATTTCCTCCAGTCGATGCAATTTTCCTCCTCAGTCCAAAGATGTGGCGTTAGCTCCCTTTAGTAGTTCATGTTGATGCAGTGTTAGTGTACCCGGCTCTTCTGTCAGAAGTCATTATTTTCAGAAGCTTGAGGCAGTCGGGCATGTGTCACTAATAGAGAATGGAGCGCTCTGAAACACCAGAGGGTGCTGTTAACCGATACCTTTTCTCTCTCTCTCTCTCTCTCACTGCAGATCAGGGGCCTCATGTATAAACGGTGCGTACACACAAAAATGTTGCTTAAGCCCGTTTCCATGCTCAAATAGCGATGTATAAAACCTAAACTTGGCGTAAAGTCACGCACGTTTTCATGGTAGCTAAATCCTTGGTGTACGCAAGTTTTCCGCTCAGTTTTGGCGGCACCCAGCGTCAAAGCAGTGCTACTGTTCCAGTGTGGTTTCCCTTTCTTTTTTAGATCCACATCCCTGATGCGGCTTTATAAATATACTAAAATTAATTGCATATTGTTTATTAGTTTAATGCATCTGATTGTAATTAACTTGTAACAATATAATGGTCCACAGAATGGTCAAACTATTCTAAATACCATAGCTGCTTTAGCGTTGTTACTCTCACTGCACTTTCTTCTTTCAGCTGCTCCTGTTAGGGGTTGTCACAGCAGATCATCTTTTTCCATATTACTTTCACTGCACCACTCAGGGTAGTTATATCATTGTATCTAAGTGGGGAATCACAGCCCTACAGCAGCTGATTGGAAAGAGAATTATCGGTATACGGCATCAAGCACACGCTGCTTCAGCCATGCTGTCTATTGAACTGCTCTCATACGGCAAACGCTTCAGAGCCTTTCCTCGCGGTTCAGAAACAGTTTAATCCCAAGAACTATAAACGCACTCACTCAGTCCATCAATGTAGAACGTTTTGTACTTATAAGTACAATTACCTCACTGTAAACTTGCAATACAGTTATAATATTGCAAAACCTTAGTCACTTTATAAAGCGCGTATTTACATATGATGACGATATCATTTTTAAGATGAAATGCAGAAAGATCTGTTTATTATATTATGCAGATAAAACTTTAACTTCATTTAGATAATCTACATTCTTAATAATGAAACATATGAGGACAGGGTGCCGCAGCGCTAGCAAGGAGCTGGCGCTCCGTTCACAGATTGTTCCTACCTTGCGCTGTATTCTTGTTGGGGCTGACGCGACACTGGAAGGAATAATTAAACATGTATTACGAATATATTTCAGTGTTCCTTAAAATTATGAAGAATCAACGTTCTAAGCTTACAGATGGTTTAACGTCTATTACAGAGATGATTGTGTGGCAACTGGGTATTTGGAGAAAGAAAAGTAAGGACAGGAATTGGGGGTTAGTACGCTTGAAAGAGACAGTACTGCTGCCATAAATTATTTTATCAAAGGTCGCGCATGGCGCAGCAAGCATCTTGCGGGAGGTAAGAACAATCACTGCGCCACCGTGTTTCCATGTTTAATAACATGCTTTATCACCATGAAAATGATATCAAGTATACATCTCAGTATTTTAATTATATAGAGTGGTGTAATATCACAAATGTAATGGATTCTGTGTCCTGTCGGAGGAAGAGAAAGCCCGTTTAAGAAGCACGTAGTGATTCACACACATAGAGTACATAGAAGATCAAATACAAAACAAAGTATTTAACGTGCTACTTTAGTTACGATGGGATTTGAGAAACTAGTAAATTAAGCAATTTTATGATGAAGTTTATGATGTGCTACTTTAATGACAAAATAAACTATGTGATTAAAGTAGAAATTTCGAGATTAAAGTTGACATTTCATACTTTTTTCCCCACTTTGTGCCTATTTTTTTTTTCTCTGTACCATAATAAGCTTTCATATGATACTCAGACAGAGGGCTACGACTCTGATATCTGACAACTTTTTTATTTTGGGCACTGTGCCACTTTGTGAATTTGAGCTTTCCGACACTCTATGTTACTCAATCAACTTCCTTTTGTTGTTTATACCACTGTTTAGACCAACAAATAATACATTTTTTCTTGATGCACTTGGAAATTCTTTTATTTCCCCCCGTGCTTTTGCCATTGCCTTTTCACAGAATGCTGAGCTTAAGGGCTTTTTATATTGATTTGCATATTCAAAGAGGCGTAATCCTGGGAGGAGTTTGAGGAGTGGCAGTAGGCACATGCACGTGCGTTACTTTTCACCCTGACCGGGATTTATGGAGCGGAAGAACAAGGAAGTTGGTGAACGCACAGATTTATGCATCTGAATTTTTTGTGCATACGCACATTTCTGCTTTTGTCCTTATGCCATGTTTTAGTGTGAATTCTACGCACGGCGTTATGCATGAGGCCCCAGAAGATTAACAACCTGATGTCACTTCCGGTGTCCACCTGCCTTATTTCCAGAAGCCTGAGGCAGTCTACCTGGAGACTTGTGTTTTTATGTTTTTGTTTTGTTTTTTTATGCGTTTGAACCCACTTTTTTTTTTTTTTTACATAATTTGTGGTTAGCAATAATCTCTCTGTCTCTTTTGTTAAAGTGACATAATCAGCAGGATTAATCGAACATTGCTGAAGATGGCGCAACAGGAAAAAAGAAACCAATTGCACACCATGATAGCGGAAATCCGGGATTTAACACTAGAATTACCAAAGCCAACGAAAAACCTCGTAAACCCGTCCCACCATAAGTCCGTTCGCACCTCTCCGTCAGCATCTTTTGTCTTGTAAATGTGTCGATAAGCACAAGCAGCAAACAACCTGCTATACCCCCCACCCCCCCACCACCGCAGAAAGGGCAAGTAGTTCTCCCAGTTCAAGCCTTGATTATCTGGGTGTAAGCTACCTAGAATAGCATAGGGTAAATAATTTCATGTGTGTTCCGTGTCTACAATAATCTATGTAACTACATCATTAAAACAGAAATGTTTTTCATGTTTTAGTAATAAATTACAAAATGTAGACATGAACTGTATAATGTGTGAAGGCTGAAGTCCAAATATCAAATAAACACTTTCACAAAAGGTGCACGGATAATACAACAGCTTCCATGGTGCAGCAGTAAGAACTGCTGACTTATAATCCAGAGGTTGCGAGTTCGAAACCAGCTCCCCCCAAATTTGCTGTTTTGAGTTAGTGAGCCGCTCTTAATGTTAATATTATATGATAAAACATAGATTTGATTTATGTCTTTAACAGCCGGTGTAAATATATAGTACTTGTAAAAGTTAGTGTTTTTTTTACTTTTATTCTCTCAGTCACAATCACAATTCAACACCCACCCCCTGCCCCAGATCTGACGCTGTTAGTTTTTATCTAATACTGGGAATAACTGTAGATGTGAGTGGTGTTTTGAGACAATGGAACTGGAAATTCTCTGATCTGGAGGGATAAAAGATGACACACAAAGGCTGGTGTATCATGCCTTTCTGGCATGTTATTGTCACTTGAATTTTTTTCTGTTCAGTTTTATTGAGTGTTCTTGCTCACACTGAATTAGTATGCACCTTATGGTCCATGATTTCAAAGCTGCACTGACAAAAAACAGAGACATGGGTATATATGATATTTGGAATTATTTATTTTATGACTTGTATAGTACATTTGGGAAAACGTGGCACTGATGCAACATTATCCATATTATTCATATTTATTCAAAGGCCTTCTTGTGGCTGTAATCAGTGACTGTGACACACCCAAGGACCGTCCTTCTTACATTTACTGTATGACATGTGTACCTGTTGCAGTGTACACACTTGTCCTGGAACAATCTGTGAAATATTTTAACTTGCTGCATACAACAGCTTGACACATGTAGCACTTTTACTGGGCAATTTTCTGCTGAAGTAAGTTTTCAAAGAAAAAAATAGTTTTATTATGTATTGCACATTCATATACCATAAGTACTTCATTTTGGTGAAGCACATAAAAGTTTCTTAAAGTTCGTACATTGAATTTATAGTTTGTGTTAAATCGACTGTTATCATTAGTCAGTTGGGTAGATATATTTTCTGAACTGTGACAGTTCAAGCATGATAGAGACACATGAGACTATTTTTACTCTGTTTCAGCAATGTTATCTATTTTTCTATGATTGTTACATTTGGAAATCTATACTAATAAAAGGCAAAGCCCTCACTGACTCACTCACTCACTCACTCATCACTAATTCTCCAACTTCCCGTGTAGGTAGAAGGCTGAAATTTGGCAGGCTTATTCCTTACAGCTTACTTACAAAAGTTAAGCAGGTTTCGTTTCGAAATTCTACATGTAACGGTCATAACGGTTGATAACGGTTGTCGCTTTCAAGTGTACCGAAATGGCCAAATATTTTACACCTTTCAACAACCGCCAATGCCTCTTAAACATCTTAGATTGACAGGTGACGATTTCAGTAGTGGACACTTTCATGTTTATGAATGTTTAAACTCTCAAAAGCTGGATGTAAACTTATCGATGAAACCGGTTATATACTTACAATGCTTGACAGATGCCGAATGTCTCTTCAACACAAGTCCTACAAATACTGTCGTAATTGAAACAAACCATGAAACTCAAACCGATTATGACAGCAGCAATCCAAGCTGTGAGATTTGAAACAAGATTACTGTTCACATGACCAACTGTACGTTGCATGCTCAAGAGTAAGTTCAGCGCACAGCTTGGTCATATTACAACCGGAGGGCTGAAATCGCAATGTGGTATACATAGATATCCTTAACAAATAATTATTGGTATATTTTCTCTCAGTTTAAAAAGATTAAATTTTTTTCTTAATAAAAATTTTAAGGCAGTACTTTGCCGCTGCGAAGCACAGGTATTTTGCTAGTCTATATATATAAATCACTAAGACAAGACACCCATGGAAAGCACGCTGGAAGGGACGTGGATTCACTAAGCAGCCGACAAGTAAGACACCTATGGCGCACGCAGGAAGGAGCCACGGCCACAAACTCCAAGACCATTCGATACGACGACAACTCGCAGAGCCACGGCCACCAACTTGGATGTGACAACACAGAAAAAACAGCGTCATTTATATTCATCTGTTGTAGAGGCCACATGCACCTCCGAGCGACGTTGACTGTTCATAGAGGCATATTTCTCGCGGAGGTGAGTCGCCATATGCAGCGTGTAAAATGGTTTGCGAGGGGTATCCCAAGGGATCCTTAAAACAATCCTTTACAACTGAGCTTAAAACACAATGAAGTAAGCAGTCTTTAAAAACCGAGTTTTTGGTTACGAAGCACGACCGCGTGCACCATAGCAAACTGTTTTACACGCTACATACTGCAATTCACGCTACTACCGTGGTCGGGTGTCTTGGTGGATTATATATAGAAAAGCAACCAAAACCGCACAGAGCAATGAAAAGTCTACGTAAGTCACAGGTGCATGTGGACTGTGCAAAGACGACAATGACTCAAGTGACGAGTTGGAGGTGGCCACATGAGCAGCCAGGGCGCAATGCCGGTCCACCAGTTTTCAGTCACGGACGATTGTGTGTTGGTTCGTTCCGTGCATTGTTACAATGTTGCTTTTCTTGCTGATTACCGATTTTTCAAATGTTACATATTATTTGCTTATTATCCTGAAATATCCTGTATTTATTCAACCCAAGAGGGACTGCTACAGTATATGTAAGCACATATAAACATGGCCAACAAGAAGGGGGGTTCAAAAGAATCGAAAACTAAAGCTACACCCAAGCTACGATCAGCAAGCCCCAGTTCAAGATACGGCCTTTCAGAGACAGACCTGGATCAGATGGGCGAAAGCACAGACTCCGGGACCACGGTCTGCTACATCGTCGCCGGCTGAGAGCGAAAAGGGGAGCGAAGGTGCGATCGTGAGTGCAGATTTGGATAGCTCGCCGATCGGAGAAGATCACATGAAACTGGAAAGGGCCTTGAAGTCCGTGGCTTCAATTACGCGAGCCGGGAGCAGCGGGGACACCTGCTACAGCAAAGTCTGCTGCTTCATCTACAGTACAAGAAAGCACAATTGAACTGTCTGAGCTGAAGGTGTTGCTCTTTGAGCTCACGCAAGATATAAAGAAAAGCGAGAAGGCTAATGAGGAAGCAAGGGCAAAGGAAAGCGAAAAAATGAGACAAGATGTAAGACAGGAATTGAAACAGGCAAATGAATGGCTGCGACAGGAATTCCAACAGGCAAATGAAAGGCTGCGACAGGAATTTCAACATGCAAATGAAAGGCTGCGTCAAGAGGTGCAACTTGAGCTTCGACAGGTGCTGGGTAAAATTGAAGAGCGCATTCAGGAAAACTCGGTTAAACTGAGCACGCTTACTGATCAATTGGAGGATCTCAAGGAGACATTCACGAATCGGATTGATATGGCGAAATTAGCTGCCAGTGCGAGGAAAAGCAGTAAATGTCAGTTCCGAATGCAAAAACTCAGAGAAAAACTCGGAGACAGACAGGCTGCTTTGGAAGATGGGAGTAGAAGGTATAATGTCAGAATTGAAGGTCTGCCTGAGAATCGAGAAAGTTCAAACCCTGTGAAATTCGCAGCTGAACTTTTTTCTAAAATAATCGGGGACAACTTTAAAGCAGAATCTGAGATAGCAGCGCTTACCGTCTACGCGGATCAAACACCGTAGACCCGACCAAGATCTTTTATAGTTCGTTTTGAACGATTATCATTTAAGCTAGAGGTGATGGCACTCCTCAGAAACAAGGAAGATATTATATATGAAAATAACCACATTCTTATCTTCCTGACTTCTCTCCAGCAACAGCTACTAAACGCGCAGCCTTCTATAATATTAAACAGCGGTTACGGCAAGCCAGTGTCAAATACAGCCTCCTGTATCCGCAAAACTGAAAGTGGAATGGCAGGGTCAATTCTATGTCTTCGCTAGCAAGGAAGAAGCAGAAAAGGAATTAAGAAAGCTGATCCCGGGACTATTCTGATACATAATAGTGAGTCATGGCGGTTAATGATAAAGCAAGGATTAATAATCTTTTGTCTGATCTATTCGTTTTAAAATACAGGTTTTTATCAGCATATATTCTAATATATTCTCATTATTACTTAGTATTACTAGGGCGCTATCTGTTTATGTTTTATTGTGCTTAATTATTCTTTTTCCTCCTTTTTTTTTTTTTTTTTCTCTAATTATTTCATCTCTACCCTAAACGAGACTGTTCAATATCATACCCTTGGTTTACTGTTATTGCTATTACTGCATTAATTAAGACTTGTTATGCTTCTTCTGGACACATTTTAACACCATCCCCGGGTTTATTATCTGGGTGTATCATCTTAATGCACTAAAATTGCTGAAGACTATATATATATTTTAAGTGCAAAACTCCTTTTTTTTTTTTTAGAGATATCTCTATCTTTTAACCCTAAAGCGCCGCT
The DNA here is from genome assembly GCF_016835505.1 of Polypterus senegalus. NCBI lineage: Eukaryota > Metazoa > Chordata > Cladistia > Polypteriformes > Polypteridae > Polypterus > Polypterus senegalus. The sequence continues at coordinate 119,571,501 of NC_053154.1, read as the reverse complement.
GCATTGGAGCTTGTTTTGCTTTGGACGTGCTCTGTCTCTGGGTATGTCAGAGGACTGGGACTGTGTGAAGTGGGTTTTAGCCTCACTTGAGGAGGCAAAAAGGGAGGGTGAGGGGTTGGGGGGGGAAGAGAGCAGGCTTGATCTATACCTAATCTATCCTCTCAATCTTTATAATTATAATAAGACTATAAAATGACATCAAAAACTCAGAATCAGTGTCTCCATGATGGGACAGTTAACTTCGTAAGCTGGAATGTTAAAGGCCTGAATCACGAATTAAAGAGAAAGAAAGTACTCTCTCACCTAACAGGTCTAAATGCTAAAATAGTATTTTTACAGGAAACCCACTTAATAAGCAAGGATCAGTTCCGGCTGCAAAAAGACTGGACTGGCCAAATGTTCCATTCTAGTTTTACAAAGAAAACTAGAGGTGTGGGAATTCTCATACATAGAACAGTACCATTTGTAGCATCAGATGTAGTATTGGATCCTGAAGGGAGATATGTAATGGTCATGGGAGACTTATCTAACTGTAAAATGATTTTGATAAATGTTTATGCACCTAATGTTGATGATAAGGAATTTATACAAAATTTATTTGCATCCATTCCCAATCTGAACACTCATAAAGTTATAATGGCTGGGGACTTTAATTGTGTTCTAAATCCACTTTTAGATAGGACTTCCTCCACAGGGGAAATGGCATCTAACACCGCAAAGATAATTACAAAGTTTATAACTGATCACAACTTATCAGATCCCTGGAGGTTTTTAAACCCAAATTCAAGAACATATTCTTTCTACTCACCAGTACATCATTGCTACTCAAGGATTGATTACTTCTTTATAGACAATAACTTCTTGCCTAAGATTAAATCTTGCAAATACGATGCTATTGTTATTTCTGACCATGCACCTATGATCTTGGAGCTAAAATTACTAAGCCCCATACACTCACCCAGATGGCTCAACCCGCTTCTATTAGCTGACGAGAATTGTACTGAATTTATATCCAAACAAATCAAATTCTTTCTAGAGACAAATACATCCCCGAGATCTCTGCAGGAATACTCTGGGAAACTCTTAAGGCCTTCTTAAGAGGACAGATTATCTCATATCTATTCCCACAGAAATAAATCCGAGCCAAGAAAGTAGCAGAGATAAAAAGCGAAATTACTAAAATAGATGAAGAACATGCCAGACTACCAAGCGAGACTCTACATAGGAGGAGGCAGGCTCTACATTCAGAATTAAACCTCTTGACAACTAAAGAAACTGAACAACTAATTTACAAATCCAGACATCATTATTATGAACATGGAGAGAAAGCTAATAAGCTTTTAGCTCAACAAATTCACAAGCAAGAAGTGCAACGCAATCTCGTAATCACTAACATAACGGAGATAAAATCGAACACAAAAATATAATGCACACTTTCAGAGACTACTATAAATCCCTATATACTACTGAGTTTAAAGAAGACAATACACAATCTAATGCATTTCTGGATACATTACAGATACCACAAATAGACGCTTTAGTGTGGAGGAACTTGATAAACCTCTGGCATTATCAGAATTACTAGATGCTATAAAGTCACTCCAAGGTGGAAAGCAGCAGGCCCTGATGGCTACCTTGCAGAGTTTTACAAGAAATTCTCCGCTCAGCTAGCTCCCTCCTATTAGCAACATTTACAGAAGCCAGAGATAACCAATCTCTTCCACAAACCTTTCGCCAAGCACTAATCACTGTCTTTCCAAAACAAAATAAGGACTTATTACAATGTGCATCATACAGACCAATTTCACTTCTGAATAACGACGTTAAAATACTCTCTAAAATCATAGCTAGAAGGATGGAGAAAGTGCTCCCTCGTAATATCACAAGACCAAACTGGATTTATTAGGGGCCGCACTTATCTTCAAATCTTCGACGCCTGTTTAATGTAATATACTCACCAACTAAATCAAACACCCCAGAAATATTATTATCATTGGATGCAGAAAAGCATTCGACATGATTGAATGGAAATACCTTTTACTACATTGGAGAAGTTTGGGTTTGGCCCAACATTTGTGCATGGATTAAATTACTGTATACTAACCCAGAAGCTTCAGTTTGCATCAACATTTGCTCAGACTACTTTAAACTAGAACGTGGCACTAGACAAGGATGCCCTTGTCACCGCTGCTGTTTGCATTGCCATTGAACCACTGGCAATACATTGTCGAAATACTGATCAGATAAAGGGGATTAGCAGAGAAGGACTGGAACAGAAAATCTCATTATATGCAGATGACATGGTACTGTATATATCGACCCAGAAAATTCTGTGCCTGCAGTCTTAGCAGCACTCACAGAATTTCAAAAGATCTCTGGTCTCAGAATTAATCTGAATAAAAGTGTACTCTTTCCAGTGAATTCTCAAGCATATAATATTAGATTAGACACCCTACCTTTTATCATTGCAGAACAGTTTAAATACCTCGGGTAAACATCACAAGTAAACATAAAGCTCTTATCAACAAAATTTCGTCTGCATGGAAAAAATTAAACAAGACTTGCATAGATGGTCAACCCTTCATCTCACACTAGCTGGAAGAATTAACACTGTTAAGATGAATATTCTTCCTAAGCTCCTTTTTTTATTTCAAAACATCCCAATATACATTAATAAATCATTCTTTAAGCAATTAGATTCAACAATAACCTCATTTATTTGGAATTCAAAACATCCACGCATCAAAAGAGCGACCCTACAAAGACAAAAGGCAGAAGGCGGCATGGCTCTACCTAACTTCCAGTTTTATTACTGGGCAGCAAATATACAGGCGATAAGAACCTGGACACAAATAGAAGAACATACACAGGCTTGGACCACAATAGAAGTAAAATCCTGCAGTACTTCTTTGTATTCCTTGCTCTGTGCTCCAATAAACACACGCTATCGGCAATATACTAATAACCCAATTGTGCTCCACTCACTTAGAATCTGGAACCAATGTAGAAAGCATTTTAAGACGGAGAAGCTTCTATCTGTGGCACCTCTGCAAGAGAACCACCTCTTTCAACCTTCACAAACATATGCAGTTTTAATATCTGGAAAAATTTGGAATTAACTTGCTTAGAGATCTTTATATAGACAACGTCTTTGCATCCTATGAACAATTACATTCCAAATTTAACATTCCAGCTACACATTTCTTTCACTATCTTCAAATCAGGAACTTTGTTAAACAGAACCTTCCAGATTTTCCTCATCTTGCACCCTCATCCATGCTGGAAAAATATTGCTCAATCTCAAGGACTTAGACTCCATCTCTACAATATATAAAATCATTTTACAATCCCTCCCTTTCAAAGATCCAAGAGGACACTGGGAAAAGATCTCTCAATTAATATATCAGAAAAGGAGTGGAAAGTAGCAATGCAGAGAATTCACTCGAGCTCCATATGTGCAAAGTATACAATTATACAACTTAAAATTATATATCGAGCACATCTGTCTCGATTAAAACTCTCAAAATGTTTCCAGGGCATGATCCAACCTGCGAACGTTGCAACCAAGTCCCAGCCTCACTAGGTCACATGTTCTGGGCCTGCACCAAATTAACATTATTCTGGACAAAATTTTTAATTACCTTCAGACAGCCTTGGACTCACAATCCCTCCTAACCCATTAACAGCTGTGTTTGGGGTTCTTCCAGAGGGTTTAAAGTGGAGAAAGACAAACAAATTGTGATTGCATTCACTACACTTTTGGCACGCAGACTTATTCTGATAAACTTGAAGAACCCAAACTCTCCTCTTTTAGGTCAGTGGGAAAACGATGTGTTATATTATTTGAAGTTGGAAAAATCAAATACTCAGTTAGAGGATCCGTACAGACTTTTTTCAAAACATGGCAGGATCTAATCAGTAATATTTTAAAATAAGTTTATAAAGCACAGAGAATTTATTAATTTAGGTATGTTTACAAGCCTTAAATTTTAACGCCGTTTGGCTTGCTCTCTCTCTCAGGGTGGGGATCGATCTGTTCTTAACTAATTTTTCTTTTTGTAAAAACTTGATTGCTTTGTATGGATTGTAATAAAATTAATAAAAATAAAAAAAGGGAAAAATCATTAAAAAACCGGCCTGATTATGCTGCGTATGGTACACCGCGGGTTGGCCAGTAAGACATAGTCAGCAGAACTGTCACAGATCTGTATCTGAAATGTTACACTAACTGAGTCCCTAAAAACTGTTTCTAAAGAGGACGTTGGCTGAGTGGGTGAATTATGTATTGCAATACATAAGTAACCATCAAAATAATCAGATTGTGATTCAGATCTATGAATGTAATACTCTGACTTCACCCTGTCAAGTAAGAGAACCAGCTGCTGTGGCGCAATGTCAGAGGCGTCTCCTCAGGTGCTGATGTCCGAGGTTTGATCCATGTATGGGAAAACAAAATTGTATACACCTGATGAGCCCCAATTAGGGCAAAACATGTGCCATGTACATTTTTTATTATATGGTATGTAATGTATCATATATATTGTCACACACGTGCGACTAGGAGTGAGCTGAATGGACCAAGTGGAGGTGATTACGCGCCGGGCCAGGGGGTGGTGGAGTGCTCTAAACCTGTTTCTGTTAATTCTGCAGATCAAATACAGGAAAACCTGCCTGATTCAACGTCACTTCCGGTTCCGGCTCCCAGACTGACATCACTTCCGGTTCCGAGACTGACATCACTTCCGGGTTACGGACTATAAGTCTGCCATATTGCCAAACCGAGTCAGTTCCTTTTGGGAACTCAAACCAGCAACATCGATTGTGCTGTAAAAGATCCTTTTGCAGCTATGAACAATACACGGGTGGCTGCCCCAAACCTTCTTTTAGTGTGTTGAGACTCATCATTTCACAATATATATATATATATATATATATATATATATATATATATATATATATATATATGTACATAGATTCAACAAATAAAAAATGTAAATGTATTCCATATACATTTGAGCTATGTGTTTCAATAAATTAAATGCCAGTTAGAATACAATTTGAATAAAAAAATGCCCACCAAAAAAACATATACTCGAGGCGGTTGAACTGCATTTCCCAAGAAAACTTTGCAACACTGCATATGGACTTTCATGTGTTTTCTTATTCTTTTACAGAGCATGTTTCAGCTAAAGAAAGAAAAGAGTTTGGTTAAAAGTGATACTTAAGATGGATTAGATTTCTTCTGAAAATTTCCATACCTTTTTTTCAAATATCCGCATTTTGCCATGAAACTTTGCCACAGCTGAGGGCTCTGTTATTTCCGTTCTCAGACAAAACTGATATTGAAGGTTGAGTATTCATTAAACCATATTGAACAAATAAAGTCAGTGTATTATCATTAGGTTGTGTTTGATTGCTCTCGTCTGCATACATTTGAACCCTCAACTCACAATATGTGTAACAGTATATTCAGTACATAAATATGAAGTATGATACTGAAAAATGTATCTCAAAACAAGCATTAATACAGGTAATATAATTATAACTAACATAAAGCACTAATTACTGTATATAAATGCAATAATCCATTATTAAAATATTAATGAAGTTTCAGAAAATCACTATTAACTATCGTACACTAAGATTATGCTATTCATTTTGTAGCAACTTTCAGTAAGAAAATTTAGCAACATTATTACAAACCAGAAAAAAATATATATATATATATATATATTTGTGGTTGTTAGTAACTACCTGTATAGCTCTTGGCTATTACTTTGTTATCATAGAAGGCTAGGAAGGAAATGAGTTAAACTTGACATTAACTATTCCTAAATTTCAAGCCAAATAAAACGACATTAAAAATTCTTTCATTTGCATCAACCATGTCCTCAAGTGAAGTGGATAATCAGAGTTTGATTTTCCTCCTTAATCACTTCTATTCAACAGTATAGCAAAACATGTTGCTTTCTAACTGCGGGTAATAGTGACCTATCACATTCTGGTGAAGATGGCATTAAATGCTTGCTGGCTCTTGATAAAACCATAAGAAAATTGTTATTAAATGTAAAAATAATATTCTAAATCTCAAAAATAATATTCACTGTAATTATATTTGAATTCATCTGAGCTTGTATGGATATATGGATAGATGAATAAATAGTATGTTATAAACCCTGCAGTACATGTTTAGTTCCACAAAAAATTTTCTTTAGAAAGGTAAAAATGTTAAACAATGGTTTAGTAGGTGAAAAGGGTATTAAGGAGCTCATCACCTTTTTAATTATCAAAACCTTCATGAACTACATTTAATCCGAGGTCACTGCCTGTTAGTGCAAAACTCATGGCTACAACAATACCACCAGGAATCAGATTGCTTTTTTTAGACCAATATGCAACCTGGAAAATATCACTTCATGAAAAACTCAGTCCTGGAACCAGAGAATAACCAGATTCTAGCATTTGTAATTGTTTTATAAATTATAGTGCAGTTGTCAGTAATGTCAGAAACATAGCTGACAGACTTTACTCTACATGTACATTTTGCAGTTTGCTGCATAAGTGGGTTATAAAAAGGATGGATCAAAATGGGGAAGTCATAATTGTGAAACCAAAATTAATTTTTCACTGACTGTAGAGTTATCATTAAAAAACATTTTGTATACAATGCATCATAACATTGTTAAAGCAAACAGTGAATTACATGGTAATCTTTCAAACCTTAAAGAAAACTTTAAAACGTGTCCACAAAATGTAACTGTAAAAGTCCCCAATGACCACATAGAACCTGATGTAAGTTTTATATACAATCATGCAGTAAGTTGTTGGAAGACACATAAACTATTAGATTAGAGTATGTTACATGGTATGTAGGAATTACAGTTACTGAACTCACAATTCATAGCAGGATAAGAAATAGTCACACAGCAATGGATATAAAATGGCAGACAAGGTCGAACAAATTCACAAATAGCCCACACCTTATTTCAGTGGGCCAGTAATTATTCAATAATTGCACCTTTAAAAATGTGGGAAGCACAACATTTAAATTGAAACACATATATATGTGTACACCTAACGAGCACCAATGAGGGCGAAACACTTGTTGTGTACTCTTTGTATTATTTGGTAGATACTGTATAACATATATGGTTCTAATCTGCTTCTCGTAACTTAGAGAACATGGCGGATGTCTGCCAACTGGCAGATCAACCACAAACGTTACCTGGTAGGTAACCACCCAAATATATATGCATATAGGTAAAAGACAACACAAAATATAAAATTAAGAAAGCACAGTTTAACATTTTTCTGTCCTGCAAAAATAGGCTTGTAACATCTCTTGGCTTAAATAGAACTTTCCTCTCTTATAGGAAATGGCACACAACTTATGAGTACTGATTTTTCAATTCATAAGATTAAGATGGATACATTATGTTATGAAGTTTCTATTGCCGGCAAGTGCCATTCATTTGCTCACAGGAGCTACCTTTGCTCTGGCTTAGGACCAACCTCCACAACAACTAGTTCTCTCTCTCAGTATGTATGTGCGTGAGTACGTATAGTGCTGCTCTGCCACTTTCTTATTGGATTTAGGGTAAGTAACTCATAATAGCCAGGACTTATCCTTCACAGGCTTATTATCTTTAGTTGCATTTACACCAATACCATTGTGCTTTTGTACTATTTATTAAATTACAATTAATAGTTCTCTGAATAAATTGTACACTTATGGTTTAAGGTGAGTGATGCTTGCTTCCTTTCCTGGTTGGTCTTCTCCAGACAGGTGGAAGGATTTTTCTCACATACCTTTTTATCTTTGTTCAGGAAATCTCATTCCTCACATTTGGTCCCACCTTATAATTGCAGGTGGTATTGCAGTATCTCTTGGGGAGTTTTGGCCAAACTCCTAAACAGACGAGTATTTCACCATTTCAGCCCAGTACAGTTGCCCTTTCAAGTAAAGGGATTGCATTGACCTTTGTTGCAGCCACACCCTATCAGCTATGGGTTCTGGCTATGGGCAGCCAAATTATGGCCACATCATGCTGTAGCATACTGAGAGAAGAGCAGTTAGGATGTTACAAGGGTTTTTATCAAGAGAAACATACTTCTTGTCTTTGGTGTCCTAGGTACATATAAGCCCATCCACTTGGTGCAAAGTTCTGTGCATTAATGTTACTCATCTTGGATTTATGGTTATTTGTTCAAAACTCGAGTCCATTTTCTCGCCTTAAAGAGAGATGTTCCTTGCTGGTATCAATCATCTTATCAGATAAGGCTGCAGATACTGCATTCCAAATAGAGATCCATTCAGGCAAACTGAGACTTAGCAGCCAATAAAAGTGTCTGGCAGCAGTTTGCTAAGCTAGGATTTAGATTCTGGTCTGTCAAAATGCATAAAGGCAGTCTGTCCTATGGTATCCATTTTTGATTGTTTTTCCTTTAAAGAAAGCATCATGTATATATTTTTGTATGTGTTCATGTGAAACAGTAAATAAGTAATAACATAGTCACAGTTGGCCAAAGTCTATCCCAGCAGCATCAGAAGAAAAGCATGACCGTAACTCCTAACTCCTAACCCTAACCCTGGAGTCCACACTTGATCAAAGCAGATTTAGAATCGCCATTTAACAAGCATTAATTTATTATATAGGTGGAAAAACCTATAATACAAATTATGCGTTGCTACACCATAGGCTAAAATGTAATATTGTCTATCATGTTATGTAAGTTGTGTTGGAGACTCATTGGAATGTTTGCAAACCTTACAAAATGTCCACAAAAAGCTTACAAGGGTTTCATTGTATTGGAAGATAATCCAGTATTTTGAATGTGTTGATTTTTTTTGACTAATATATTTCAAATATTAATTTGATTTCTATAAACCCAAAAAATGTGGAGACTTATCAGTGTACACAATACAAGGCTTCTGTCAAGAACAGTGGTCTTTGTGATGCAAAGGTAAATGGATATATATAGTACATAGATTAAAAAAGATTGTTAGTTATATTAGGAGTTCCACAAAAAATAAATTCCCCAGAGCTTCACTTTCTAATAAGGTTGGATACCACTCTGTACAAAATAGGCAGAACAGCTGATAATGGGTTATAACATACTGTATCCATCACACACACATTAACATTAAAAAAACAGTCCAAAGGCGATAGGCTTTTGAGCCCCAAATACAAAGCAGAAATCAAACTTAGACCAAGCACCAATCCAGTTATCATGTTACAAATACAATTTCCAAAAAGTAGCCTAAAGCCATCAAAAACTGAAAAAAGAACATCCCTGTTCCAAAAGTTGCATTAAATGGATAACTTGAAGCTTGGCAAAAAGAAAACAAAAGCATGAAAGAACTCCAGGTTTTCCATTTTTGATGTACCTGAAAATACTGTAATGTGCTCTCAAAAACACTAAATGCATAAAAGTATTTAGTACTGATGAGATTCTCTGTCTAATAGACTTTAAAAGCTAAATGGCAGAGTAACCTGCTGATCTTCGTCAGTACCTGCTGACATCTATTCTGTGAACGCCTAATGGCATTGCAATTTGTTTTGCCCTTCTGCCCTATTTTTGTGCAAAAGCCAAAACTCATTCAGTAAACAATGATAATGAATAAACATGTTCCCCATAAACCAAGACAATTAGCTCTTCGAGGTAATTGTATCATTACTTTGCCTGCCAACCTCATGATTCTACAGACTGTCTAAATTATCAGCCCCTGTGAGTACCAGTTGCTCCTGTGCTCAGATTCAGTTTTAGAGTCGTTATGCACCTGTGTTCCTGCATTTGCATTGATAGCAGAGCTCTGCAATTCTCACTAACTGCAAATAACTTGAAATGCACTCCCTGAATGACACCTCACGATACATGAATTCTTTCCAGCAGAATGCAGATATCCTTCAAAGGAAAATACAGAATGCAGATCTCGCTGAAAGAAGCATGCCTACTGTGGTTAGTTGTCATAGTAAAAGTTCTTTCTGTCTTCAAAAACATTGTGTAATTATAGCCATTCAGGATATAGCTTTTAATCAGGCTACTTTAAAGTTGCGATCCTTAATCGGGATAAGTTATTTCTTTTTTTGTCAGCTTTTGTAACAGACAGCAGTCTAATCTAATATTCTGCATATTACAGTACAGCATAATTATTGTCTAGACAGAATTGAGTCTAACTGCTCATGCATCCACCTTTGGTCTTTAATTGAGATTAATTATTTTAAAAGGCAACGTCTACCATAATTATCATGAAAAGGCAGCCATCATCACAAGCTTCATGACTTTTTACATTTTTAAGGCAATTAAGGAACACTTTTAACCTTTATTGTTCTTGGTATTCTGTAATCTTCATGTGACAATTTTCTAATGCTTCTGAGTTTTTTACTAATTTTATTTCAATGAGAATCTAGAAGCCTAGAAAAAGATGAATACTATAGCAGGTTTTTTCAAAGCTAGGATAATAAGTATTAATAATAGAAACCCTTTTACACCACTATGGCTATATAAGGATTAATATCAAAGCTGCAGAATTGATTACTTTATTTTTTTTTGTCTGATCAAGTAATTCAGCTTCAGCTCTTGCTGGTTGGGTGATAGAAATATATTCTGTCAACAGTGAAAAGGAATGCCTATTCTGACTGCTTCATTACCTCTCAAATAAGTTACAATTATCTCAATTTTGTCAGTTTATGAAAATTAATAATACCTAGGCTGTTCTTATGCTCTCGGAGCACATTAGGATGGTCCAGGGATTCCACACAGGGTTATTATCTGCCTTGTGCTCAGTATTTCCAGTATTGGCTCCGTGTTTCCAGCATTGGCTCCATCCTTACATGACCCTGAAACGGGAGTGTGACAAATATAAATCAGAGGCAGCTGGTGCACTAAAATTTTCATATCTTTTATTGTCTGTCCTGCCTCTATCTTGTTATACCTTTCTAAGAAAAAGACAGATGTTCTTATATTGGTATGTCAGTTTGCATCCTCACTGACTGTGTATTTTCCTCTCTCTGTTTTACTGCTTTATTCTTGTCTTGTATCATCTTTTCTTTGTCAACAACTCCTTGCCATTGAGGCAACTTTTCCTTATGTATACAATATGCCTACAAAAAAAAGAAAAAAATGAAAAATTAATAAAAGAAAACTGGGGTATTGGTTTTTGCATTTTAAAATTAAAACTAACAATACAATACATTTTTTATGCTTGTCTCTATGCTATAGTTATTTCTGCATATTTTTCTCATGGCTGGAAATTGTTCATTTATCTTGACCTTGTTTCAAATTTTAACACGTGCATATTATAAAGACTTAAATTTTTATTGTTAGTAATTAGCTGTGTTAATGAATGACAGTAAAAGGGCAAAATGGCTTGAGGAAAAGAATGATAAATTGTAATGATAATATGAAAGATCTCTGATGATATTCAGGCTTGATGTCTTTTATTTCACATTTAAGGAAATCAGTTATTTAACATAAGATGGGCAGTTTTGAATCTCCAGCCTTCTGTTAATAAAACTGAAGTATGAGATCTGAAGTACTGATGTTTCCTGATTAGTCCTTGTCTTTCAGTCAAATTCTCAGCATCATCAGTATAATGAGCCCAGTAATGGTTGCTAATAAAAAAGATATAGATATATACAGAAAGATATCTATAAAGTGCCATGCAGATACATAAATACAAACAAGCAAAACTTTCATACATTTTCATATTTAAAATATGCCACAAAATAACAATAATAAACATAAAACGGTCTCAGCTTTCCTATATATATATATCTATACTAATAAAAGGCAAAGCCCTCACTCACTCACTCACTGACTCACTGACTCATCACTAATTCTCCAACTTCCCGTGTGGGTGGAAGGCTGAAATTTGGCAGGTTCATTCCTTACAGCTTCCTTACAAAAGTTGGGCAGGTTTTATATCGAAATTCTACACGTAATGGTCATAACTGGAAGCAGTTTTTCTCCATTTACTGTAATGGAGATGAGCTTCAACGCCGTGGGGGCGGAGTTTCGTGTGACATCATCACGCCTCCCACGTAATCACGCAGTACATAGAAAACGAGGAAGACCTCAAAAAAGCGCTCAAGAAAACATGCATTATATAATTGAGAAGGCAGCGAAACAATAAGAAGCGAGCGAGTGACATATACAACCATATTCATGAGTTCTGCTACTTGAAACAAAGCACGATGTAAACCTACACTTTAAATTAAGTTCATAGACAGGCTGCGCTGGCGTTTGTAATTTAGTGCCTGCCCATATAAGGCCGTCCGTCAGCGGCAATCCAATAGCAAACTGCCACGGGTAAATATTCACGGGTGAAGGACTGTGCTTATGGAGAGGAAGATGAGATGGTCAGGGTGGTGTTTGACACAAACTCAGCGAAACTGCGAGAAAGTTTTAAGTGCCAGGACTAAGGTAACATTAAATACAGCCACGGACATAGCACGAGATGGCACCAGCACAGCTGGGAACCTTCGATGCAAGTACACCGAGTGGCTCACGTGAACTGACGCAGTGCACAGATAAAAAGCAACAGTTCTAAAGAGCGCTGAATAAAAACCGAATTACACAATTGAAAAGGCAGCAAAAAATATGAAGCGTCCTGATAAGCATATTCATAAATGCAGCTACTGTGGAAACAAAGCACACGGTGGAAAAGTCAATGTCCCGCTTAAGGAAGACAGTGTAAAAACCCGTGCATGCAGTGTGTCAGGTCTCAGATAAAGAAGAAGACGAGCTGTTTATTGATGCAGTAAGAAACGAATCGATGAATGAAACCTGTCATCTTTACAACGATTGACAAACACGGAATGTAACTTGAACACAACACATCCTACAAATACGAACCTGATTGAAAGAAATAATGATAATCAAATCCTTGATGACAGCAACACTCAGTAACACTCACAAAACAAATACTGTATATTGACAGTCATGTTACGTTATTTTTAAAATGTTCCTTTTCTTTTCTACCTTTTTAACACACTACTTCTCCGCTGCGATGACGGGTATATATATATGTATATATATATATATCCCGCTCTACATACTCGAATAATGGATACTTTATTCGCCATCAATGATTGTTTTGGTAAAGCCATACTCAGTGTATTCATTAGATGAACGGTAAAAAAGTAAGAGCGAGGGAGGATGACTCATTGAGGCATGCAGGCTGTAGTCTTGCGTCAACTCTATCTGAATTGCGCGATCACATTTGAAAAATATATCTTTTCAAGTTCTATTTAGTCCATATGTGTCAAACTCAAGGGCAGGGCCACATCCGCCCGGCGTGTAATTATATCCGGCCGAGATCATTTTATATACTGTATTATTGTAATTAATGGCCCGGGTATATGAAGCGCTGGTAACACAATAAACTACAGATCCCATAATGCAGCGCTTCAGCTGCCTTGCCGAACACTTGCAGCATCATAAGGTAGACTTGATTAACGCGGTAAGTTATTGCGAAGCTAGAGTTATTGCGCACTGAGTTTGCACGGCGCTTTGGTGACTTTGAAGAACAAAAAGTCCGTCTACATGCGGCTCGAACCTTGTGCATGTTTGGTAGCACATATCTGTGTGAGAAGCTCTTCTCAGTGATAAAGACTAACAAAACAGCACACAGGAGTCGCCTCACTGATGAGCACCTGCAATCCATCCTGAGAATCTCCACAACACAGAACCTCACACCAAACAGAAACGAACTTGTGGCCAAAAGATGCCAGGCGTCCAGCTCTAAAATGACATATGAGCAAAGACAACTGAATGATTTGATTTGTTATTGCGTAAGAGCTGGAGTCAACTGTTTTAACAAACAGCGTATTGCACTGATCTGAAATAGCTGTGTGTGTATATATGTAGATATGTATGTATATGTATATATATGTTTATATATGTGTGTGTGTATGTATGTATATATATATATATATGTATTTGTGTGTATATATGTGTGTGTATGTATGTATATGTGTGTATATATGTGTGTGTATATATATATATATATATATATATATATATATATGACAACAACACTCATCACTCACAACAGTGACAAAACAATTACATTGACAATCAGGTTACGTTATTTTCAAAATGTTTCCTTTTCTTTTCATTGCTTCTTTAACACACTACTTCTCCGCTGCGAAGCGCGGGTATTTTGCTAGTATATAAATAATTGCTTGAAAAAAGATCTTTTATGTTACTTTGCAGTTAAAAATAAAATACATAATTTTGTCAATGAAATGAATATCTTAATTAATTCATATAATTAGTGTTCTCAATAGATAATTTGAAAAAGCAATATGTTGGAATAAATCTTATTAATTAAGTGCTTTGAGCATGGGAAAGACACTATATAAATAAAATGTGTATTATTATTATTATTAATTAGAAACTTGTCACGTACAGTACCAAACAGACTCTGTAAAGTTCCATTTGTTTGTTTGTGACCATAACGATTCTAACATTCGCTATGGTTTTTCATGTGAGGGGATCCTGGACTTAGCTGTGTGGATCATCATCTCTGGACCACCTCCTATGCTTCAATGTTCAGATGAAGCCTTTAGCCAGTTGTTTACCTTCAATACCGAGTTGAAGACCTTCTGTCCTGAGCATTGCATGGCCTTTTTCAACAATTTTGGTTTGTTCCAGGAACAACCGTTTTTCAAGAAGAGATGGGCAAGGCAATCAGGTTCTCTCAGTCAATATTGGTAAGGTAATTTAATCAGCTTTGGGTATATTTCTCAAAAGCTCATAATGCTAATGCTTTGTTATCTCATACTTAAGATTGTTAATGAGCTATCTCTTTGTAACTAAAGTAGTAATTAATGTTGTTAGAAAATTAATGACTGAACTGACGTTATTTTTAACAATGTTCTTTATATGGATTTTTGTCTGCAATTCTGTCACAGAAAAACAAAGGCCACCCTAAGTGAATAAAAAAAAAAAAATACAAACACTGTACCTGTAACATGTAGAAAATTAATGAGTTCACCAATCAAACTTGGTCATCAGTCATTAGTTACATCCTTTAACTTTGAAAGGTAAACTGAACTTTCTCAACTACAATGAAATATCCACCGTATTGCTATATGCTGACACTAACCATGTGCATTGCAGCAATCTGACGTATTAAAGAGGAACTTCATATCTTTGTGCAGCAAGGGTAAAAAAAAATAGCAGAACTTAATTGTATCTCGCCCCTTTAAAAAATGATACAGATGGGATGTTGCCTATAGCAGACTGCATTCCCTTCACTTCTGTTTAGAGACCTGAGATGCAAAAAAAAGGTATAGCATATGTTAATAGTTGTGGTGGATTTTTCATGAGTCATGATCTTCATGCTAACTGGAGGGGATCTTTTATTTTTACCAAAAATGGTAGCAAAATTGTCTTGCTGACTGACCAGAGCATCCAACTTGCAGACTTTTTTTTTTAATCTCACCTTTTATTATTCTGTGTTTTACTCATCTGTTACACTATAGGTTTTGCTCAATTCACTGTCATAATTACACTTTAAGTCTACTTATTGCTTATAGAATTAAGATTCAAAACTTAAATGTTGCTCCACGTAATGAATTTATCTGTAATCACTACCTAATTATATTTGATTTCTTTTTAAATTTGCCAGTACAGGGCAAGACAAGGACAATTAGATCATGAGTCTGCACGAAAACCTTTGAGAAACTCAAACATAATTATGGAAAACAATTTAGATCAGTTAACATCTGATTATAATCCAGCTTTGAAAGAGGGCTTAAATACAGTAGCTGCTCTTTAAATAAAATGAATTAAAGCAGATAAAAACTCTCCCTGGTTTAATGACAGTACTCATGCTCTTAATTCAGAATGCAGAAAACACATGCGTACATGGAGATTTAAAAACCTGCGGGTCCTTAAAACTTCATGGAACTGTTATTAAGTTTTAAAAAAAAGATGTTTTTAGACTGTTCTATTATTCTAGATTAATAGATAACAACAAAAATAATTTTTGTATATTGTTAAGAACCATGGCCAGTCTAACAAATGCAAATTCTGAACTGCACTGCAGTAAACCTACAAACATTAGGATCTTCTTAATGGATAAAAATGACAGCATTATTTTATCATTGCAGTGTCAAACCCAGTGTCTTCTTGCACACACCACTTTAATAATTTTATCTTAGTAACAAAACAGGTAGTCATAACTTTAATTTCTAAAATGAAACCTAAAATATTGTTTCTTAAACTCAGTCCCAAGATAATTCAAATTAATTTTTTGCTTTTAAAATACTTGAAAATGTCCACACAGTTTCCCACATTTTACACATCACAACTAATTTCAATAATTTAAGTCTGGCTTTCAAATTAGCCACAGTACAGAAATGGCACTAATCCATGTTGTAATGTTGCAAATGGTATTCTAATCTCTTCTGATGAATGAATTTGTACATTCTGGAGGATCTTGCCAGCTACTTCCAAATGTAGCTGCTCAACTGGTGGTCTCTATTCCTGTTTCACTCCTACTACTTTGTTCTCTTCACTGGCTTTCTGTTGCTGCAAGGATTCAGTTAACAACTTTTGTCTTGATGTACAGTTCTCTTCATGATTTTGCTCCTCAATACCTCCAGTCATTGATCTCTCCATATGTCCCTTCAAGAAGTCTCTATTCGGCTGATTGTCCTTCCTCTTGCCAGACATGCCAAGACTGGACAATGCTTCTCCACTCTTGTTCCAATGCTGTGGAATGATCTCCCTTTGTCTATTTGAACTACCCATAATTTACTCATGTTTAGGCATCTATTTAAAATGTTCCTTTTCATTAAATATTTTCGAACTGCTTGGCTTCTCTTCTACGAGATAGATGCAAGCCTAATTGCAGTTTGAATTATGTTTTAGCAGTAGTACTACTCCCTCTTACCCATTTTTTGATTCTCGTTATCTGTTGCTTTTGATACTTGCACCTTCCAGTCATTCTTATATATATTATAACTTGCTGTGATAAAAATGTTTGCTAAATAAATAAAAACCCTGTTTTCCAATTACTTACAAACCAGAGAGCATGTTAAGATCTCAAGGTACTGGACTTAAAACATTGTGAGGCTCAGCTTTAAGTTACAGGACCCCAATCCTTTGGAACAATCTGCCTGCTTATCAAGAAAAAGTCCCTTTGGTCTTAGCTTTTGAATGCATGCTGAAGACTCTTTACTTTAGGGTGGCGCAGTGGTAATGCAGCTGCCTCGCAGCTAGGAGACCCTGGTTCGATTCCCGGGTCCTCCCTGCGTGGAGTTTGCATGTTCTCCCTGTGTCTGCGTGGGTTTCCTCCGGGTACTCCGGTTTCCTCCCACAGTCCAAAGACATGCCGGTTAGGTGGATTGGTGATTCTAAATTGCCCGTTGTGTGTGCTGGGTGTGTTTGTGTGAATTCGTTCCAAAACTCTGGTCGTAAACCGATTTGGTCGTGAACCGAAGTAATTTCCCCCATAGGATTTTATGTAAATACAATTAATCCGTTCCAGACCGTACGAACTGTATATATATATTTTTTTTAAAAGTTTTTAAGCACAAATATAGTTAATTATACCATAGAATGCACAGCGTAATAGTAAACTAAATGTAAAAACATTGAATAACACTGAGAAAACCTTCAATAACAGAAAACTAACACTGCAAGAGTTTGCGCTATAGCGCTACGAACTGCTCGCTAAAAACACTTTTTTTTAATGAGTTTTAAGCACAGGGAAAAAAATTAACATTTGAAAAATCCGTAATTTAATAAACAGCCAAGAAAAGTAACAATGCATGCGTGCGCCTGTGTGTCTCTCTCTTTCTCTCGCGCACCTGTGTGTGTGTGTGTGTGTGTGTGTCTCTCTCACGTGCCTGTGTGTGTCTCTCTCTCGCGTGCCTGTGTGTGTGTCTCTCTCTCGCGCACCTGTGTCTGTGTGTGTGTGTCTCTCTCTCTCACGCGCCTGTGTGTGTATTTCTCTCTCATGCCCCTGTGTGTGAGTCTCGCACACCTGTGTGTGAGTCTCTCTTGCGCGCCTGTGTGTGTGTGTGTCTCTGCACTGCAAGAGTTTGCGCTATAGCTACGAACTGCTCGCTAAAAACACTTTTTTTTATGAGTTTTAAGCACAGGGAAAAAAATTAACATTTGAAAAATCCGTAATTTAATAAACAGCCAAGAAAAGTAACAATGCAACAATGCATGCACGCGCCTGTGTGTGTGTATGTGTCTCTCTACTCACGCGACTATGTGTGTGTTTGTGTGTGTGTCTCTCTCTCTCTCTCTCACGCGCGCGCCTGTGTGTGTGTGTGTGTCTCTCTCACGCGCGCCTGTGTGTCTCTCTCTTTCTCGTGCGCACCTGTGTGTGTGTGTCTCTCTCTCGCGCACCTGTGTGTGTGTGTGTCTCTCTCGCGTGCCTGTGTGTGTGTCTCTCTCATGCCCCTGTGTGTGAGTCTCACACGCCTGTGTGGGAGTCTCTCACACTCACCTGTGTGTGTGTGTGTCTCTCTCTCTCTCTCTCGCGCCTGTGTGTGTGTCTCTCTCTCTCGCCTGCCTGTGTGTGTGTGTCTCTCTCATGTGGACTGTAGCACAGACAAAAGCGACTGAGGCTGTGTTTGGTGAGTTGTTGCGTGCAGGCACATAAGCAGGCAGTGCACGTGCCTCGAGAGCGACGATAGACACAGGAGGAAGGTTACAGTTGGCGGTTGGGGCTCTGTTGTGCGTATCCCATGGTCTTAGAGTTGGCGGGCATGGCTCTCTGTCTTGCTTGCGCTCAGTGTCTTGTGTGCACTTAGTGAATTATATATATATAGATAATGAGGTGAATGTGCTTTTATAATTGTTTTTGAAATGGTGCTATCAAGTAATGTGTATTGTTTTCATAATAATTTGAATATTATTGAAATAAAGTAATTTTTAAAAATAATTAAAAATATTTTTTTATTTCTTACTTTCATTCAGACCTCTTTCTTAATCTCTAAGCAGCTGTAATGTTTATACTGCATTAACGTGACTTACGATAAGATAAAGAATTACTGTCTCATCAGTCATGTCTTCAGCTGGTATTGCATGGGACCTAAATTTGAAAAATTAAAGGACCACTTTATTCATTTAACACTGTTTCATTTCCTTAAGACATATCCTATGTTAATGGCATGCTCTGCTATTAAAAACAAAGATTACCATTGACAACAATTAGCCTGTTATTAACAGTGATGAAAGCAAATAAAAGGTACATGCAACATTAAAGGTCATTCCAAAGCTTTTATTACAGACCTAGAACTATTAACTGTTTCTAAAAATTAACATTTGGATAAATGTATTTGATAATCATATTTAAATTATCATGTATAGATTTTATTCATTTTAAACTTTATATCCTGCTGGAAAATTGCACATAAATGCAGTCAATTAACTCAAAAGTCTTTGAATTCAGCAGCACTAATGCAAAAATATGATGGCTATTTGAACTTATATGTGCAAAGTACATCTTATTATTTCAACAGAGACATTTTGAAATATATAGTCACTCTTAATATAGCAGGTGTCTTCTTTAGAGTGAATAGCTCTGAAATGTAATTTTTGTATGACATGAAGTTTGAACTTGTTCGTCAGTTATCTGTGTACTGTACAATGCCTTTATATAATAAGCCAGCTGAAGATACTGTATAAAGCAGAGCGAGTAGGAGAGACACTCATCTGTCACCCATTACAGTCTAATAGGCAGTTAGGCTTTAATAGCTTGTGGCAGCAATACACCACATTGTGCAAAAATGAGAGTTATCTCTGCCTATGGGTCCTTGCCTCATACATTTTCGTCATTTTTGGTACTGTATGAGATTGCTGCTAGTGAGATTTATCCATTTCACTTTTGTTCGCAAAAGCAGTACCTACTTTCAACCAAGAAAACAAAGTAATCTCAAAACCATCAAAAAGCAACAGAATGGTAGCAAGTGATGACATGTGAACTGATTCAATTTAGACTCAGCTATTATACATTCTGGCAAAATTCAATTCTTATGCTAGAAAATAATTAATGACAGTTTTACTTTAAGTATAGTTGAGTAAATAAAGTATTTGATATGGTCAATATTTTGGAATAAAAAATTCTATACTGTTAATGAATACCTAATCTGTGCAAAGCTACAGTTCAAAAATATACTGTATGAGTTATCTTTCATAGTGTTTGTTAATCTTTTATTAAACTATATTTACTCAAAACTTGTCAAAATTACTACCATTTTTTCAGATGTAGGCAGCAATGGCAAGTTTACTACTGCCAGGAATTAGGCAGTTCTAATAAGCAATGAATGTTCTAGCTATGGGATTTTGGAGTAAGTACAGTAATGTGCATTACTCTGTCTTTGCTGTTTAAGGTTACTATGAAAAATATATTCTTGTATTACCTCATCTTTGTTAGCATTTTTATTTGGTAAATAACATTGTTTTATTATTATAAGCAAATTGCTACCATTACAGCACTTGACTTCTGCCCTTAACATGCCATCTAAGTAGATGAGCTTCAAAACTTTCTCAAAAACAATTATATTTCTGATATCTAAATTTGCACTTACTACATTGGCATTCTGCACCCTTCCTTGCACAGTTTCTACAATCAAACTCTGCATCTGTAAAGTACACTTACACCACTGCAGCATTTATGTATTAAATTATGACAACCTATGTCTCCTAACCATCCTACTGCACATGCCACATGACTATGGATCCACCTCTCTAATGCCTACTATCTTCTTTGGTTCCATTCATCAACTTGGCAATTTCTGAATTTACATTGAGGCTGTCCACGTCCAAAATAAATTTCCATTTCTGTATCTTCTTCTTCAGTTCTGCTTCACTTTTTACCATTAATGTATGAGTATGTATGTATCTCCTTATTTATTAATATATGTAATATTGTAGGCATACAAGAGCTCACACGGCAACCCTTTATACTCTTTCATCACTATTGCAGAAAGCTACAGACCCTCTAGTGCAGTCATCCCTATACCTTAAAAGTTTGACTATGTGCCATCCTTTATATACTTTACATACTATCACCAAAGACACTATAGGTCTATACCTAACATTCTCAATGCCCACCTCTCCATCTCTCATGGCACCCTGTCAAATGCCTTTTCAACATCTACTGTTGCAGGTTCCTTCATTTTGCATAATGCTTTTCCTGCATTCACCTGACAACAAAGATCACATCTGTTGTTCCCTTACCAGGCATAAAACCAAACCGCATTTCATTACCTTTCACTCGATTTCCTCATTCTTTCTTCTAGATGTCTCAACCATCTTCATAACCTATTCAAAAATGATAGCTCAGAAATTATTCATACTCCATTAGATCACCCTTTTTGCATACACTAGAGTGAGCACACTTCTTTTCTAATCTTCAGAGAATCTTGTCGCACAGGAGTTTCAACCATTCAACTTCAGGACCCTCCTAAAATTTTTCCAACACCACCTTACTTATGACCACTGATTTGCCTACCTTCATGTTTTTCAGTGCTTTTACAGCTTTATCTTTTGAAAATGTATAGCACTCAATTCACTCACAACAAAATCATTGCTCAATTTGTTCTTTACATTCTTCATGTACTTCTTTCAGGTGTTCTAATCCCAGTACTACCAATCATGGTGTTTTCTTCAGCATTTTTCAAGCAAATGCTGCTTCACGCCTACTACATACTGTTTTCCTTTTGCAATCTGCTTTATGATACTGAACACAATTCTTTTTCCTTTCTCATTCTGCAAATTCTTGGCTTCCTACACCCTCACAATTTATTCTTTTTATTTTTTTTTCTCCACTTCCTTGCAGATCATCCTGTTACCTTCAGCCTTTGTTTACTACTGCTCCTTATAGCATCTTCTCTTTTCCACAGGTGCTAACTATACCACAATGCTTCCTTCTGTCTTAGTAGTCTCCTTACCTAACCACAAACTTCTATTCTTTTCAATCACTTATTCTTCATTGCTTTTCACTTGCCATTCACAACATATGATTCTTGCCTTTGCTATCAATGTTTAAACAAATTTACTTTTCACACCATTCTTCTATTTCCAGAACCTTAGCCTCAGTACATACTTCTTACTTTTCTTTATGCATCTAACTAAAAGACAAAGTGGTGCTGTGATAACCACCTTATCAATGGCTCACCTGCATATCTTTATCATATCCCGATCAACTTTCCTCACCAAAAAGTCTACTGTGTTCTTTATATCATCTGATTCATGGGTCACCAACTTGTTTTCCTCCTTCATAAACAATTGTTCCAGCAAACTCTAAAATCCTCTAAACCCCAATATCCCTGTAACTGAAAACTAAAACCCCCCAAGGACTATTTCATCTCAATTAGCACTGGTCCATTTAGTTATCTCCCAAATTACAATCATTATCCTAGGCATCAATTCCATCAGTTTGTCTCAAAACCCATCTTTTCATTATCACACCTTTACTGCTTATGTATGCAGGAGGCATCAACTCTACTTACGTTTAACATTTCAATGACTTTGCCCAATTTTCCTCATTTTACTCCCCATATTCCAAGTTGCAATCATTGTACTCTCTCGCCTTCAAATTCACTACCTCTGCTTCATCTACCTTGACAAAAACCTGGCCTCCCACAATGCATCAGCTGTAGAACTATCATATATCATGTTTTCTTGGCTGTGGTTCCCCAATTTTTTGTTTCACAAAGCCAATTAGGTTAATACACATGGTACTATGGGCTGTACTTTGGCCATCCTTATATCTCATCATCAAGGGGATATTGGAGCATAAATGTTTAAGGACAGATACCCTTTCTAGTTGTCTTTTATGACATACAAGAGGTTCGATAATCTTATTCTAACTCCAGATTTCGATGGTGATAATATTAATTGACAACACAAAAAATAAACAGTTTAATATGATACATGCAATTTGCAGGTATTGTCTTATTAAAATAATCTACTTTGGCACTTTACAAACTAGGACTGATTTTCAATTGCAATTGATAAGAATGATTGAAGTCCAATTTTTTTTTGAATTTGGAAGTGGTGAAAGAGAAAGCACAGGAACCAAATGCTTCAGCTCAAATTATTTGTTGCATATGGATGCCGTGTTTGTTAACACCTTAAGAGGTTTAGTTTGCTCCAGTACCAGTTAGTCAAAATTCATCACCATGTCAGCTGCAATTAAGAAAATAAAACTAATGTCCTTAAAAGAAATGGAATACAAACCACTATTAATTTTTTTTCTTCAATTATATATGAAAGTTTAAAAATGTATTACAAAAACAGCACAAAGAAGCACACTGTACCTATATGTAGCTCAAAATAATTTTAAAAGCTCACCTGTACATATTAAAACATTTTAAATATTAAACATTCTACATACATTATTACAGTATTTGACAGCCCTAATAGAAATATAATGGCATTTCTCTCAAGGATTCATCCATGTACACACCATATGTGTATTACTTGTCTTAATTTGGAAATTGGTGATATATTTGAAATCCATTTCCAAAATTAGAAATAGATTTAAATTACATGAGTTGAGTTAAGGGCTTTTCTTATTAGAAGTTATACATCAACATGGTTTTGCCTTTAGAAATATGAATTCATTTTAACTTAAGTAAAATAGAAAATGAAAAATAAATTGCAATATATTTCAGAATTGAAATGCAATACATGTTTAAACACAATATCAGGAAATTATTGTTTTGTGGTGTCCTTGACAGTTTCCACCCCTTCTATTGTAAATACCATTTCAGAGCTCATTCTTGCTAATGAAGAAAAATATTTATTGAGTAAAATTCAATTGTAAGCAGCAACAGTTTTATATTTGTATTTTTTTATGATGAGCACCATCTGTATATTACAGTTATAATGCAACTATATAAAAATTTCTGCAAACAGAGCCCTAGGCAAGGAGTGGCTACCATTGAACTACATGCTGAAGCAATGGAGGGGATTAAATTTACAATCCTTTGTATAGACCATAGGCAACCACCAAACCCCCTAATGTTTTTGGAATGCAGCAAAAATGTATGTATGTTTCATGAGTATAATGTGTTTTATGTAACTTTTTTATGACTGTCATCATCATCATGACTCTCATTCCACTTTACCAGGTATTATTAAGCTGTAATTTACTAATTAACATACTAGTGTGTCTGATGCTAAAATTGCTGCAGCCTGTTAGTATTCAATATGGTTTGCCCTAGTGGCTTCTCCACTTGTCGTTAATTGTCATTAATATCAATGTCAATTTATTTTTATAGCACATTTAAAACAACATAGGAATGCTGTGGCCAAAGTGCTTTACAATAAAAGAAGAAAAAAACACACAATTAACATAAATAACATAAATAAAATACTGTAAATAATAAATAGAAGTCAGACTACATAATCACAATGAGGAAACCATCAGTATTACTGAAGGTTATGGAAAGCAAGTAGTAGAAATGAGTCTTTAATCTTGTTTTGAACAGTTCAATTGTAGATGACTCCTTTATGTAATGAGGTAAAGAGTTCCACAGGGGAAGAGCAGCAGCTGCAAAAGTCCTGTCCCCCTTAGTTTTACACTTAGTATGAGGGACAACAAGAGACAACTGACCAGAAGATCTAAGCACTCTAGATGGCTGGTGTAAAGCATACAATTTGGATAAATCGGCAGGAGTAAGCCCATGTAAAGATTTAACAACTAGCAATAAGATTTTAAAATCAATTTGAAAACTAACAGGCAGCCAGTGCAAAGAAGCTAATATTGGAAAAACAGAATCAGACTTTCTTGCCCCAACCAGAAAGTGAGCGGCAGCATGCTGGACCAACTGTAACCTTTGTATCAGGGATTTGCTAATCCCAGAATACAGCTAGTTGCAGTAATCAAGGCAAGAAGCATGAGCAGCTTTCTCAAGATCCCTAGAAGATAAAAAAGGCTTGATCTTACCTAATAGACGGAGCTGGAAAAAGCAACCCTTAACTAAAGAATTAATCTGTTTCTCAAAAGAGAGGTTACTGTCAAAAATAACAACAAGATTGCGGACTTGAGGTTTGCAAAAGACAGAGAAAGAGCCGAGAAGTCCAAGACCAATTTGGGCTTTAGCTGATGGACCCACTATAAGCACCTCCATTTTACTTTGATTCAGATCAAGAAAATTATTAGCCATCCAGGATCTTAGTTCAAAAAGACAAAGTTGTGCAGTTGATTCATTGCAGAGTTGCAGATGGGAATATAAACCTGTGTATCATCAGCATAGCATTGAAAAGAAATGTTAAATTTCCTAAAAATAGCTCTAATAGGGTGAAGGTATATAGAGAATAAAATCAATCAATGGAGCATATTCCCCAGAAAAAAAAGACAGTTAAAACATTTCAATCATAAGAATTTTTTTTTCTAAAATTCATAGTACTGCACTTTTCAGTGTGCAAAATAAGAGTAAAAAAGGTCCACCTAATTAAACACTGAGATCAACCGGGGATAAAATGACTCTTTGATTGTGAGTGTGGTTGGAAACAAACCTGCAGCCACAGGGGCCACCAGAAATGAGACTGTGAATCACTGATGTATAATATCATAGAAGTGTTAAATTGTACAAGGTTTATCATAATAGTGTCCATTTAGAAGAAAAAAAAAACACTCAAGAACACAGAACACAGAAGAAATTGACAACAGAAAGAATAATAGGTTTGTTTACCACCACAGTATAGCTTATATTGACATTTTAACTCTTGTTAGGCTTACAACTGACTCACTTATTAATATATAATTGCTTTAATAATACAGTGAGGAGTGTGTTACTGTCAATTCAGTGTGGTTCTCAAAGTGCTCTAGTAAAGTCAATAGTATAAAAGGCAGCAGTGAAATCAAGAAATTTGTACCTCGAGGGAGATCCTGTGTAAGCAGTAAGAAGCAGGTCATCAAAGACCATCTCAGTGTAGTGGGCAGTTCAGATAAAGCTTGTTTCACTGTCATGCTGCTGAAACGATTCCAGGACTTTTGTAGTGCTTTAGTATGTAATATTACTGCAGGTGAGGACACAACTATCAAGAAATAATCATATCCCAGATCAGTAAAATATCCTGTTGCATTCCTACTTTGTTCTAAACTACCATGCCTCTTTCAAATTGCCTTTAATCATGGGTCTTACTCATTCTTAATCTAAATGAGAGTATGAGACTTTCATTTTAAATAGAAATATATGTGCATATGGGGTTAACACTGACTGAGAAGTCAGATATTTGGAAAGACTCTTTCTCAAAGTGCTATAAGTATTGAAAGAGAAAAGAGATGTGTCACAAGGCTTCGGCATTGGACACTATCTTCTTATTTATTACCCATTTTCCAGTTTTCACATTTTAGTCAATTTTTGTGTTCTTTTCATTTTCCTTATATTTTCTACAATGTCTTTAAACATTGAATTATTCCACTATATATTTCTACCGCAGTTATTTACCCTACACTTAATTTGTTTAGTTAGATTAAGAGAGACATCCCTATTTACCAGAACTGCTTTGGCTTTGAGCTCCATGTATTAGATAGATAGATACAATACAGTATTTCATTTGTCCCCAAGGGGAAATTATAAGTGTCAGAACAAATTCCCATTTTTTTTTTCAAACATCCCTGATGTTCCAACTTGCATTGGTTTTTTTTTACTATATATAAGTGTTTGAATTCAAATGATGTACCTATCATTGGCCTTTGGCCATTTCCACAATCACCTCTGAGCTATAAACAGTTTACTTGACCATGTAATGTCCCATTATTTTAAAGCACAGATCATCAACCTATGGCCTACTGCCAGGGGGTTGTAAAGAATGGCAATGTCGCCTGTCGCTGATTTCAGCCTAGCAGTTACATAAACACTCTTTTCAGATGGGACCCCAAAGAGACCTTCATTTATTTATCCATTTATTTTCAAATGGCCTTGTTTGGGCAATAGAACAGGCTCATAGCATCTTGACAAATAACCACACTCAAGTGTAGCGGCTCCTGTGCTCCTTTTCTGACACTGTGCCATGATATCATTAAACTATTGTCACTCTAATTCGATCTGTTCTTACCAATGCAACTTTTGGTAGTAAAGAATATACACTGGAAAATGGCATTGAGAGGAGAACATTAACTTGTTCATAAGAGTTTTACTATGCTTGCTCTCTGCTTCCCTACTGGACCTTCCAGATTTTTGAATAAAATAAATTTGCTTACATACCTTTAAGAAACTGTATTGTGTAGCACTCAATCCTGGGTTATATTTCTATTTACATACACAAAATAAACATCCTTTTTTGGGCTTATTTGATTTATTTAGGAATATAAGCAGTTGATATGAATGTGCAACATCAAAAATATAACCAAATTGGTAACCTTCACTTTAGTTTTGAAATCATTCAGCTCTGAGTTTAAGTGCAGTATTAATGGCCAATATAAAATGTTTCCCTTCATTTACACTCCATTATAGCCACACCTCCCATAAATAGAGTGCATCATTGGGGATTGTCAATTATTTATATCCACTGCTTTCATCAATAGATCAATAGGTTTGCTGCCAGCTTTATTAGTATGTGCAGCCCAAGTATCCAGGTTAATTAAGCTGTGGAATAAAATAAGGCAATGGCAGAGGGTCACCAGCTCTAGTGACTTCCACCTAGAGCTTGCAGGGTTTTGGTGCCAACTGCATATTGAAAGAATATTTTTTTTCTTACATGTAGTAAACAAACATTATCTAGTAAAATAAATATTTAGAACAGAAAAGGCATCTTGATAGTGGTAACCAAGCATAAGAAAAGACTGACAGAGAACAAAAAAGAGAAATCACCAAAATATATGCAGAAATGTGGAAAATTGACATTGTGGGCTAAGAGTGAAGCTCGTTACAAGGTGCATGATAGATCAAATGTTCTCAGAAGATTTAGTTGTTGCATATTCTTGCCCCAGATATTTAGACAGAGAAAGTGGATTATGATTTACATTATCAGAAGTTGGAATGTAAGCCCTTTAATAAAAGAAACAAAATTCATAAAGGATACAGTGATAGCAAAGTACTGCTAAATGAGTTGACGTTTAAAATGTTTTTTAAAAAAGCAGACTTGCATGTGAAAAAGAGAGAAATGTAGAATGAATAAAGTGTGCTCTAGGATATCTTTTTGATGCTGGAGGTGACTTCTGCTAGGCCATTCCATCGCTTACATTAATTTCCATGTACTCTCAAGAAATTACCAATTATGGTAAAACTCATGTGATCAGCATCCAGGAGTAACCCCACTACATGCCAAATCAAAACTCATGGGGTTTTATGGCTTGTCTAGAACTGAAGAATCACAGTAGTGTGGTAAAGTGGGTTCTGTAGCAGAGGAAGGTGTCAGTTTTAATAAATAAATAAATAGTTCTAATTTCCACACTCCCATCTTTGTATGGGGGCTTGGTAGCGTGGCAAGAGCGGTTCTCGTGCAACTTGTGGGAGCAGACGGCCCTGCAGTTACTGTGCAAGTGCAGGACTGTCCGCAACTCTAATTGGCGCCGGGAGCTGCTGATTGCCACAGCTGTGGCACGTCCCCGTTTTAAAAGGGAAGCGCAGTATGAGAGAGGAAGAAAAAAAAGAAAGACAAGAAAAGAAGCGGAATTTAAAAGCCAGGAAAAGAAGCAGGCAGGAAAAAGAAAGAGAAAGAAAACAAGCTGAAGTTGAGAACAGAAGCAGGTGGACGGGAGTGAAGTCTCAAGGAGGGGGATGAAGGGTTACTAGTTCTGAGTGACTAGGTAGCAGGAGCGACCATCATGCTCACAAGTGTACTCTTGCTGGGAGGGGCCATTAAGACGGCAGCAGTGGGACTGCAGAACACCAGCGCCGGGTGGATGCAGGATTGGCAGTGGTTCAGGTGAAGCAGGGCTCGATGGACACTGTGGGATTGGCGACGGGGACATGGGCAGATGAGATGGGTGTCTGGACCAGGTTGGTCAACGTTTCTCTGAGCTACCAGATCCAAATAGGATAAGCTGGAAAGATGTCAGTTTTAAAGGAAGGAACCGGGGCTTGTGGATTTTAAATGAGTTTCCTGCACTGTGTTTATTGGTTAACCTTATATAAATGAATTGCATTTTAACCTCCACATCACCTTTATTTTATTGAGTTATATTTTTATTGAATTTTGTAGCACTGCACCTTTTGAAGACTTTGATTTTTAAACTGGTTTTAATAAAAGCACTGAGCATTTTTACAACATCCCCTTACTTTGTATGTGTTTATCCTCATCTGCCCAGCTCATCCAGTTATGTTATCAACGGTGTCAGGTTCAAGAGGCTGTCAAAGATGAAATGGGAGCAAGGAGCCAACCTATACCGTCACATACCTGCTTTCTTATTCTTTTGGTTACTACCCAAAGCTCATGACAGTAGGTAGTAGTTGAAGTAGAAGATGGGGATAAGGACTGACCAGCAAACTAAGGATTTAGCCCCCTATTAAACCACCACAGTCTAGTACAATGTTTAAAAACTGCTAACACAGAGACCATTCATTTGCAGCAAATCAATTTCTTACTCATGATCTCCACTTGTTATAGTGTTAGGCTGTGGCCTAAGATTAGGAGATGTTAACTCGCACCCTTACTGGGGTCCATACTACCCCAATGCAGTTCAAAGAGAACCAGGTTAGATGAGGCCATGAGGACAACACGTCCTAAAAACAGAAGAAATGTTGCCTTGGCTCTCTTTGATATCTTGCACATAAAAATTAAGAACACCAAAAGACACCAGAGACACATTTGGTGGAGTCCTATCCAACTCTTTAAGTTTCCAAACTACTTCAACTATATGAAAACAATACATTCTCTGAAAATACATGGCCCAATGACACACAACTCCAGGTTAACTTGATGTTTTTTTATCATCTGACTCACATTTAGAGACTTAAGAACCGATTCTATGTTTAAGGACTATACTTATCTTAATTGTCTACAGTATACTGTATATCTTGTGTAAGTGTGCATTATTTTTTGTTGTATTCTTTTTATTTATTTATTTATTATTTAATTTGTTTGTAACTTTTTATAAAATGGCATGGGAAATTTTGCGTTCCTACAGCAGATCTGCTCAACGTAAATACATTTATGCTTTAAGATAATATACTCTCTTGCATAAAGTTTTTGTTTATTTTCAGGATTACTCCTTCCCAAAGTATTTTTCTTCAAAACCTGTGCTCTGCTCGCTGTCCAATGACAACACAAAGTAAACTCACTAAATGACCACCATATTGGTTCTTTTATCCTTTTTTAGAGATACTGTTCCTATCAGTGAATAGAAGTTCTAAAAAGATGTGTTCCTCTCTCAATCCTGTGCACTTTATAAACATACAGTGCTACCCAAAGTCTACCACTATGGGGACCCAGGTAAAACTTATGTGTTCAATATCATTCTTTGCCCAACTGAAGGTTTCTCTTCATTCTTAATGTTTTTGGGGGTGCTTTGATTGATTTGAGCCAGCTTATTTCCATATCTGTAATACTACCCATTACCTCAGCAGCCTTGGAGTTACTTTTCTTGTGTTTTTATATTTCCTTACATTCTGATGGAGGACAGTGATGAACAATTGGTTTTGCTCTATCAATAGCCAATCTGTATCTGTATTGCACAAAGTTTGCTTTTAAAGGCAATGTACATCACAATGATACATACACTTTACTGATTTAAAGCATTTAATAATGGAAAAATTATTTGTCATTTTTGTGTAGTGTCTTATTTAGGAAATGTTAGTTTATGGATTATAATGCAATGTATTGGGAGCATAGCCTCTGTGACAAGAGAGGTATTAGAAATGAATTTGGGGTAGTGGTGCAGGGGCCACATACAAGTGTTATTAAAGTCAAACATACTTCGTCTGTGTTGCTTATTGTAAACAGTTAGCCGAGTACCACAGATTACCGCTTGTAAGATGATGTCTCATTGAAAAGATGATGCACTATTATTTTAAGCACTGCCTGATTCTTAGTGCTACCACTGCCTATTAACCAAGGTATTCATACAGTATATGTTACATTCAATATTTTCAGGAATATATCATCCCCCTCCTGACTTGCCATTACAGGGAAGTAAGTAATTGAAAACAGCCCAGCTCCAACCAATAATTCCAACACTGCTTTCCAAAAAAGAATGTAACCACCAGCTTTAGTCATTTTTCCTAAATGCTTATTTCACTTGTACATGATATTCCCTGTCAAGGTCAACATTTATCTACTACTGTATTACTAAGCACTATCAGAAAAAACATCCTGCCTGTAATAAGACATTTTCCTTCCATGCATATTTATAGCTTTTTCTGCTGACTTTGCTGGCCTTTCTTTAACTTGACACCTTCTTTTAGCACTGATGTCCACTGCATAGTCATTGAGCCACCAACTATCATTTGGCCTGGTGGTTAGTGTCTCCATTACTCAGGTCTTCAATAGTGTCCATTCAGACTTCATGTCCCTGACCATCTTCAAAATGCAGGAGGAGTTCTTCTCTGAAGTTAAAGACCATTCACTAGTTGTTCTGAGCACAACTCATTTGAACCTTCACTGTTTCTACAACAGATATATTCCTTCCATCTTAGCCAACTCATCACCAGATAGTAAGCAGTTGTAAGCTCAGCACATTCTTGCATCACAGTGTTCAGAACTTACAGCCTCAGATCACATGGCACAAAGTCAATTATCGATCTTTGGACCAGGGGAGTGTGACACAACAGCAATATTGTTTTCAATTATGATGGTAGTTATGGAGAATCTATGACTGGCACACAAATCCAATAAGAATTCACCAACCCAATCACAATTAGGCAAGACATTCTTTCTAGTTGCACTCCCTCCAGGTATCTCTGCTAATTGCTATGTGAGCTCAGACATCTCATGGGCCAGAGAGTAGTAGCCAATACCTAATCTAATTTTCTTTTATTAGAATTTGCCATCATCTTCAATTAGTCATATTTCAGTTTAATTCAGTTCTCATAAAGTGCACATCTGCCTACAGTGTAAGTGTAGTACACTATATCATTTCAATATGCTAATAGCATATAATTAAAATGTCACAGTAAATAAATGAATCATAGTTAAAGCCCAAGTATAGCCTGCAAAAAGTTATGCTCAATTCAACTCAACTCAACTCAAACCATCTTTTGATAGACAAGCTGCTCAAAATAGCTTTCATGACTCCTTCTTTTGTGTCAGTAACAGGAACTACAATGAATTGGTACTCTTTGTATCTACTGTCTAGCTGAGGAATAATCCTGGTGGACTTCCATAGGAAAATAATCCTGGCTTCATTCCTGTATCCTTTACCTTTGCCACAGAATAATTCTTTTGGAATTCATCCTCTGTAGTCAATGATTTTACGAATTCTTGGAAACTGCCATTTTCCTACTCCAGCTTGCAAAGAATCTCTCCAACTGCATGAAAGCTTTCCTTAAATGGACCTTGTCATGCCCTTCTACTGCTGTGTCCAAGTTCCTTGTCATTTGTGCATAAGGCTACATGGGTGAAATATAAGGGGTGACCAGGGTCATCTGGCTCTTTGAAGGAATGTGCTGTCTTGCAAAAATAAATCTCTAATAAAGGATACTTTATTCGTCAAGTTTTTTTTTTAAGCCATAAAATAATTAAATCCATCCCTCCCAAAGCATCTCTGTCTTACGCATCACCAACAGTGAAACATTCTGTACAACTTCAATTATGGATTAGTTTACTGTGTCAAATTTAACTTAAGAGCAGTCACTTTAGCATGTATATTTTGTATAGAGTAATTTCCTCTTTTACATGTCAGATAACCACTCCTGATGGTAAACATGTAGCTGCGTTTACCCAAAATGACAAAAGTTCAGCAGCTCTAATTTACAAATGGGAATCAGTAAAGGCTTGACGCGTTAAATTTCCACAGACAAATATCTTTGTTTTAAAAACTTTAGTAAGAATTCAAAGTAAAACAATTTACACAAAAAGAGGAAATTGATATAGCAAAAAAAGATAAGTTCTTGTTTAAGAGAAGTTCTGAATTAGGTTTATAAATCATTTCCTTAAGTTTACTTATACAGTTGAACCATTTCTAAACGTTACAAAATCACTTGTAAACGGTCAGAAAACGGTATGCTATCCCACTTCTATGCTGTAAATGGGTATTTCAATCCCGGCTAGCACTGGGACCTATTTTAAAACAACTGACTCAATTAACACACTATATCTTAGTTATAACAAGAAAGTTCTGTCTCTTATTAACTTACAGGGGGTAAAAGGCTATACCATTGTCTATGACTATGAAAGAAAATTATATTCTATTGAAATGAAGTAAACACTAACATGAGTTTAACTCAAAGCTTTAACTTTCTAAGATTGGCTCTTACAAAACATATTGTCAGTATTCAGTCTGAGCTACTGAAATGTTTGAGACGAGTGCACATTCCCATGTGCTGGCGACTTAAGCCTGAACGACTGAATGTACAAACAGTTGAACAAATCTTATCACTCACACCATAGTGACAAAATATTTAAACAAGAATGTATCTTTGAAATAAATAAAAAAGTAAAATGCTCCAACTTTCAAAAGAGTTAACCAGCTCCTAAAACACACCCAAATGTTAAACCATTGCATACACTTTCTAAATTGTCTATAAAATGAGAAAGCATAATTATTTTACCAAAATTACAATATGTAGACAAACTAAAACATTTTTGTGTCATTTCAATACTAATAATAGTACTTTTTTGTAAATGTAAAGTTTTAATACAGTTAAGATATAGTTTATATTGTAACTTTATATTATGCACAAATTTGGACTTGTGATATGATGTAAATATGTAAGAAAAAAACAGATGTTTTTTTAAGGTTCCTCTTGTCCTGCTCCAACTTAAATAAGAATATAGACAGTAGGCAAAATATTCTTAAATCTGTATTTAATTTTGAAACATCACATAGTATGGTGCAATCCCAAATGAACTGCCTCTGAAAATGAACAAAATGTTAAGTTTGTCAGCATAAAATCTAAAAAGCTGCAAGTAATGTACAACTCTGTCGTATGCAGGCTATAATACATTTTTCTGGGTCAGAGTCATGGAAACCAGAAACTATTCTGGCTCTAATGAGTGAAAGGTATGAATCAGTCCTGGAATTCCCCCCAGCACACACTTATGCATACCGGTATTAGATACAATATTTTGAGGATGCTCTATTTCCTGTCTCAATATCTGTCTCTTCAAGAGAAAATCTCAATACAGTGAGCATGTTGTTTATGTACTGTACCTCTCATAACTCCTTAGAGACCTCCGTTTGCAAGTATCTGCACTTTAAATACTATTTGTTTTTTATTTTGAAACACTTTTGTTGTGTATTTTTTAATAATACTTAGGTACATTTTTCACATCGATTTGGGCTTTTAAACATCAAATTTAACTTTACTTAACAATAATGTTCAATGTTTTTCATTGATGTTAAATTGTCTAAAAAGTAAATATACACAAACTTGTTTATGAGAAGTAATTACAGCAAACACATTTTACTTCATGCAGAAACAAATCTCTCATGAAATCTCATTATTTTAGACAATATGTTATACCTAAGCACATTAATCTTGAGGGAGTATCCATTTTTATTTATACTAAGAGATGTTGATATTGGAGAGCAAAATTTGAAAAATAAGTTTTATCTGTTGTTTTCAATTCAGTTCTGCCTAATCTTGAGTTGATGCCAGTATACAGAACACTTCTTACTATTTTTTTTAATATTCAAATTTCCATAAAGATAGGCTACTTTACAGAAGTCTGCAAGCACACCCTTTGTCTTTGAAACTCTGCACTCATGCATGAGGCACAGCAATGTATTTATTAAGAGTATAATGGTAACTGCATAAATATCAGCTACTAATGGCTATCATTTCTAGTTTTTAGAAATCTACAAACATAACAATTGCCCATTCAAACAAAAAGATTTTCCAAACCCCTTTCAACTTCTGTGTTGTGTGGCAAAACGTAATCTTAATGTACAGTTTTTACCATACTGAAGTTTTATAATGTCAAAGTGGTACAGATGTTTTAGATCTTTCCAAATGAATTATACCTAACTGACATAAAATCACTGATTCCTTAGGTGTGCTATTAAACACATGTCAATAGTCTTGTGCAACCATTTTTTTAAGTCTTAAATGAGTGTTGCACATCCATATGCCATTAAGTTATTTCACATAAGATCAGGCTAAATACACATGCCTCTGAGAATTCTGATATTGGCTGGTTATTACTGATGTGGAAAGTCTATTGAAAAAAAAATCAATTAGCTAAAAAAATATTTCAAAGCCTTTGGAATTCCTTCAAAGTGCAAAATAGCTTAATGTTTATCATTGGAGGAAATGTTACATCTGAATGTAATGCGACGATTGAATTAAAAATTGTAAATCTAACTGCAAGAATTAACCAGTAGATGCAGTGGATCTGAAGTTTTATACTTAATTAGGTAAAAGTTCATTGGTATAGGAGGAATGGGAGGCAGTCGAAAAAATATTTGATGACATGGCATTTTTATGGATAGTGTAACAGCTGCATTTATTTTAGACATTTTGATGGAAAAGACACACTATATTAAGAGTCTTGTGATTTGCTAGTTGCAAACCATGAAAATATCTTGACAACAATCAAAAACCTTAAAGTCCCATTTACTACAGAAGTACCTGAAAATACAAAAACAAACAAAGAAATTACAAGTCCATGCCTGAGTGGTACACTGCACTTGCTAAATGAAATCCAGTCTTTAATCAGAAGATTTGGACCTCATGAAATGTGTCTTCTTTGCTAGAATGCAAAGAAATACAACTTTGTTATTTTGTTAACTTTGTTAATTTATTTCCCTGCTGGGGCATATTCAGTGAAAACTTTCTGTACAGCCTATTTTATAACAAAGAAAAGACACATGACAAAATTCATTGCAAGTTACATTATTTCCCAATTGGCACTTTTTCAGTAATAACCACTACAAAGTCCACAGTCATAAAATGTATTTGAGTGTATTTTAAATTACAATATATAGCCCAGCAGTTAGTCTGAATTTCAGATGCTACTAACTTTAGAACCAAAATTTTAACAGTTTGAATTTCTTAAATTGGTAAAAATAGATCTCTTACTTTAAGCAGCTCTGAATTGCGTAAATCGTTTGTTTTAAACTCTACAGCTGCAACAAAAATAACTCTGCGGGAAAACTTTAAAATGACCAACATTCAGCAAAATGTGCTTATAACAACACACAATGAATATAATGAACCTGTGCAAAATAATGATCTTCCTTGGGCATGATGATTTTAAATGTAAGCTTGGGAAATAATATACGGTATCACGTTGGATTAGCTAAAACATGCATACCTACAGGTAGTTTTTGAACACATCCATTCAATCCCCACTAGAAATGATAGTAGAAATATACCAAAACAACACATTTCATTAAAAAGCTCAGAAAAGTTTATCACAGGTTGTTAGATTTACTTAGCAATTCTGAAGCATGTTAGCTAGTGAAACCCAGTATTAAATATGTTGCCTCATAATGATTTGATCAAATAAGGACACCAATCAAGTGGTAAGGTATATTTTGGAAGGTCTAACAAGCATATTGAAAATATCATTTTTATATCAACCAGGTAAAATTTTTATGTAAAATAAATACAAAATTATAACTTCACCCCACTTTATAAATTCCACCCATCTGACCGTTCCTCCCTTTCGTCTAACCACCATGGGGAGCAGAGCTTTCAGCCGTTCTGCTCCCAAGCACTGGAACTCATTACCTGCGGATCTCCGAAATATCAAATCATATTCATCTTTCAAATGTAAACTTAAAACACATTTGTTTAAAATGGCTTTTTCTTCTTCCTCCTAATTATAGTGGTTTTGTTTGGTTTGGTTTTAATATTTAGATTTTCTGATGTTTTAAGTTGTTTATAATTGTGTTTTGTATTTATTTATTTATTTATTTGTTTGTTCTGTGTCCTTGAGTTCTCTGAAAGGCGCCTTGTATAAATAAAAAATAAAAAAAAAAAGGTATTATAACTTGTGCTTCACATGTATCTTATTAACAAATTAAACTAGGTTTCCTGTCTCTCAAACATTTTCCTTTGTTTTACTGAGTCATTCATACACATACTCAAACCGAAAGTGTGCAGACCTTTAAAGTTTTTACTTGCAAATGCACTGTACACAACTTTACTCAGACCCACTAAAATTCTTGGAATTCGGCATGCTGTAGTCTTCATATCAGAGACGCTATAGGCCTTACAAAAAATAATATGCCAACATTCAATATTGCATTGGTAAACCATTGCGAGCCAATAACACCTACAACATTGATGCATTACACTTTTAATATACACTATTTATTTCAGTGAGCAGGATTTTTAAATGTGAGATTAGGATACCTAGTAAAATACATAAGAATATAAGACATTTCTGATGAGAACAGAGCATTCAGACCAATAGAGCTTGTTATTTCCTATATATACTTGGTGCTTCCAAAATATCACTGAATCAAGATTTCCAGGTCTCCAGGGTGCTACTCCCAGTAACACCACTAACTAACCTGTTCTGTGTTCTGGAAAAACATTTCCTAGCATTTTTATGAAGTTTAACTTTAAACAGCTTTTACCTGGGCCCCCATGTTCTTATGTTAAGAGCTCATTTTAAAGTAACAGCAGGCAGCCTTACTACTTACTCTCTTCATACTTTCAAACTCTTACTGTTTTAAATGAATTTATGTAGGCTTTACAGCTATGCAGCATTTAGAGAATACAACATATTGGTAGATTTTAATTTGTGTCTATACGTTGTCTCATTGAATATGAGTCTTTCTCTAAAAACTGAATTTCTAGATTTTGGCCCCCATAACTGAATAATTATATTTAATAGCTTACTTCATATGTGTAAGAATTAGCATATTAATTTTTTTCTTTTATTTACTGTACCTAACCAAATATGACTTTTATCCACGTTCATCTGTACTGATTTTGCTAAAAAGAGGGTGTCTTTTTGCCCATTTGAAATATTTACTAATAAGTTTGCAACATTTAATCCACATCGTAAAGTTAAACTAAAAAGAGTAGTAGGCCCAGTACTTGCCTCAATACTATTCAACCTTGCTCAGAAAACATTTGAAACTTTACCAGAACCTGTGACAATGCGGGTCAGCCACGCTACTGGTTGCATTCAAGGAGCCTCTTGAACCCGCTACTGCTGATAAAGTAAAGTACCCAAGGATGAGCCAGTTGATGACATAACACACATTTAGAAAGTAGTGGGTGAAATACTGCTTCACTGTTTTTATTAAAAACAAGTCAAAGACAGCGTCTGAAAGTGCTGCTAAATCTCCCTATCCTGAAGTGAACAGTTTAAATCTTAATTCATTTGAATGCTTTTATATTGTGAGCGAAAAAAAATATATATATATATATATATATATATATATATATTATGGGGTGCCAAACAGGCAAATACATTGATTTTCTGAATATATAAAGTCGGCTTCAGAATATATAAAGTCAAAACTTGAATATATAAAGTCATCGCTGGAATATATAAAGTCAAAACCTGAATATATAAAGTCAGCGTCGGAGTATATAAAGTCATTCCCGAATATATAAAGTTAAACCTTGAATATCTAAAGTCAACACCTGAGTATATAAATTCAGCGTTGGAATATTTAAAGTCAAAACTTGAATATACAAAGTCAGCGCTGGAATAGCCATCCATTTCCCAACCCGTTGAATCCGACCACAGGGTCACGGGGGTCTGCTGGAGACAATCCCAGCCAACACTGGGCACAAGGCAGGAACCAATCCTGGGCAGGGCACATGCATCATTTTCAAAACATTAACCGAACAGTGTTTTTTTAATTTATTTTTCTGAATACGTTTTTGTTAACTAATTTCAGTTTTTTTAGTTTACTAAAAATGTGCCTGAGTCGTTTCAATCAATATATTTTGACTTTGACTTTATATATTCAGGAATGAGTTTATATACTCCGATGTTGACTTTATATAATCAGGAATGACTTTATAAATTCTGACGCTGACTTTATATACTCAGGTTTTGACTTTATATATTCGGGAATGATTTTATATATTCCAGCGCTGACTTTATATATTCCATCGCTGACTTTATATATACCAGTTTTGACTTTATATATTCCGACAGTGACTTTATATATTCAAGTTTAGACTTTATATATTCAATTTTTGACTTTATATATTCAGAAAATCAATGTATTTGCCTGTTTGGCACCCCATAATATATATATATATATATATATATATATATATATATATATATATATATATATATATATATATATATATTATATATATAATTTCAGTTGAAGGTTACTTTAAGGTAATTTATATTCATTCCTCCATCTTGATAACGGGAAGGATACTAAAATACAAATAAGACAATTAAAGCAGTCATCTTGGTAGTTACAATGTCTACATATTTCCCTTCAGGTAAGTTAAGGATCTATTTATATATAATCTAAATTATCTATCATTTCTTTAGTGATAGCTGTTGACACATTTTTTCCCCATTTCTAGCCTAAATAATTTATAACATTGTCAAACCTGTTTCAATCATATTTGGAGTCATGACTAGTCAGAGCCTATCCAGGCAATACAGGGTGGTCCAGATCTAATTATGCAGATCCAGATCATCTGGATGACTTTCATTTATGCGGGGACGATTCCAGTTCAGTGCGAAGACGATTCTTCACACAGGCAGGAGAAAGCATCAATCATTAATCTTTATCTAAATCTAACAAGAGGCACAAACTTACGTTAGTGCTTTTGCAAAGAAAAAAATGTGCTTTGTGCTATATTTATGCAATTCATTGATTAGGTCACTACACAAAAAGGAATTCATTACATAATCAGAAAACTTTTAACATGATTGGTTACACCTAGTTGTTAACAGGACATGACAAACGTTGATACCTTAAATAATTACAATCAACCATGACAACAAGTTGATTTATAGTCCTTAAGAGCACACAACTTTTCAGGAGGGTTAAAAGTACACCAGGATGCACATTCATTTTTATGTTCTGAACCATATGTTTCCTAAGTTTGCCATCAACAGGAAACTTAGCGCATAACAATAGAACAATGATTATACCAAAAATATAACATTTTCTCTTAAGGGTTATATAAAATAACAAAAAATGCCTTTATCATAGTAATTAGTAATAACATAACAGCATCAGCTTTTAATCATAAGCTCAGAAGGATATGAAACTCAGACAAATGCTAGGTGCACATTAGATCAGGATTCAAATTTAACTCTTACAAAACCTCTACAGTAAATAACTACTAAAGGTTAACTACTACTACTACGAACTACTGCTTCTGCTAGAATTATGATGCTTAACAAATACCACAAGCCTAGCTTCTGGTTTGCCTATAGTGATCTAATTTGAGTCCAGTTTTAGAGTCATCTTTGCTTTCATCGAACTCTGTATACCCACTGATGTAGGACTGTGTCCTGGACCTGCTACTATGAAGACAGATTCAACTCTCTGCTTGAATAAATAAACATGTAAAATACAACTTTAAAGCAAAGCTTATTCAAGGAATTTAAGGAGAAAATTTTAATTTCACATTGTTTGGTATGGTATCCATCCATCCAATATTTGGATCTGTTTCATCCAAGTTGAGGATTGTTGTAGCAAGAACCTCATATGGCATAATAGTAGCTTCTAAATCTTGTATATCACAATACCTCAAAAATGCAGAGCGTATACTGACATTGTATTATTAACGGTAGCTGAACAGCAGAGGGACTTTCATCCACAGATGTGAAAGAATTTAACATCTGCAGTAAACAAAACTTCTGTGCAAATGTAATCAAATTATAGCCTTGCTGTTCTGTATGACAGAAATTTAAGCAAACTTGTGCAGATTCTGTCACAAGTATTTAAAATTTTGAGGACATGTTATCGTTGTAATTTATATCCTATATTTGTGTCTGTCAGTTAACTACTCTTCTAACAAAGAAGCACTTTTAAAACCAACAAAATACAGTTTCAAAACAAAATTAATCAAAATTGTGTTTATATAACACATGGCTTCA
Organism: Polypterus senegalus; assembly: GCF_016835505.1. Classification (NCBI taxonomy): domain Eukaryota; kingdom Metazoa; phylum Chordata; class Cladistia; order Polypteriformes; family Polypteridae; genus Polypterus; species Polypterus senegalus. The sequence goes on along the minus strand of NC_053154.1, from coordinate 119,530,410 downwards.
TATGTTTGAAAACAAGAAAATATGCAATGCAAATGTAAAAATTTAGGTGGAGAAATAATTATTTGGAATTTGTCAAAGTGGCAGGTGACGTTGATCTCATTTTATTGTAAATGTATTTGATGGACTGTTTAACAACAAACTGGAAAGGCAGATACGATTTTATATGTCAACTGAACTGTAGTAAGGTTTTGTAACATAATTATTTTCAAACCATTCTGTTTGACGCACACTTGAATTGCCTAATAACTGCTATAATATATTATTTAGCTAAAATAGAGAAGACTTCATTGGTATATTAAAAACTTTTGGTGTGAAAAGTATTTATGAAAAGTGATAGCAGTTATTTGTGTAAAAAGTACAGGATTAAAGTTAATGCACAATTTTGCATAAATATGACTATTTTTAGTAACTGGAGCATATTCAAAACAATGAAGGAGTGTATATGTATACCACAATGCTTGTAGTATAAATGAATATATGTGTCCTTCTATATTTTCTTTATTTAAAGTTATCAACCTACTATTCTTCCTGTTATTTCTGAAAAATGGCGCCTGTGTTTTACCAAAATGGGTTTCCTTACGCAATGAACAAAGCATACAAAAATAAATTATGAGTACTTTCTGAAGTTTATTTTAAAGGAGAGTCATAATTACTGAAGTTCTGACAGAATTTCTTTGCTGCAAGAGCAATTAATGCAAAGTTCATGTCTGCCATTTGGCTAAGAACCTAAAATCTTCATTAAGATCTGGGGCTTTTGTTTGAGACAGAACAAAATGCATGTTATTTGTTCTTCACAAAATATAAAATTAAGGCATTGTGGGTTTCTAAATGTCTTGGCAACATTTCACCTACACTAGGTACAGAAGTTTTAATTATGTATTAAAAAGCTTTTAACTGACAAGATAAAGAATTACAAAGAGTTTAAGGTATGTATGATGGAAATGTTGCAAATCATGCAAAGGCAGGGGGTGTGGTGTGGTGTGGTGGGGTGGGGTGGGGTGGGGTGGGGTGGTTAAGGATTTTGACTTCAAACCCTGAGGCTGTGGGTTCAAATCCTACTCCTGACATGTGGCGATGAGCAAGTCACTTCATCTGCCTGTGTTCCAACTGGAAAAAAAAAATATAAAAAGAGATATAGCCAATTGCATCTCTCAAATGTTGAACGTTGCCTTTGGATAAAGTTGTCAGTGTAATAATAATGCTTTCAAGTTTGAGTTAAACAATATTTGATCATGAAAAAGTTTCACTTGTGATAACTATATTAAATAAACATAATTTGTGTTTAATTTCTGTAGTATTCCAGATATTTAGGTGTTTAAAGTTTTTGAATAAACTAGTATACAAAAGATTGGAATAACTAAGAAATGTTGATGTTTTTCATAAAATATTATATTTTTGATCAAGATACCTTTTTTTATCAAATGGTTATTACTACTTGAACCAACCGATGCATAATCTATTATTGACATTTATTGTAACCAAAAAGCTCTGTTTTCAGTAGCAATTGCTCCAGTGTCCTAATGGTAAACTCTCTTAGCTCATCTGTAATGAATCAGTAGTCATTAGAGAAACCTTTGTAATTGTGTTAGCACAGGTGAAACGTTTTGTTCTATTCAATAAAGCAAGTAAACCGTGTTCCCTTGGATTGCAAGGTACTGGTTTTCCTAAAGTGTGCTCAAGAAACAAATCAGTCTTTTATTCTGTTCCAGAAGACAGAAACATGTGACAGATTGACAAGGAACTAAAGATTTTGTCTAAAGCTGTCGACTACTATTTTGAGAGCAGCGGACTAACTGATTCTAACTAGGATAGAAAAAGAAGCAGAAGGCCCAAGTGCACAACTGCACAAGAGGGTAAGTATTGTATGTCAGAGTTTGTAGTGTGAGAAACAGACACTTTAAAGGTCCTCAGCTGGCTGCCTCCTTAAATAGTATACACCAAATACCGGTGTCATTTACAAAAATGAAAAGACAACTCAGGGATGTTGGCCTTAAAGGCAGAGTTTCAAGAAACTGAAAAATAATAAGAAAAGATTAAAATAGACAAAGGATTGGGATCACCCAGATATCTCTTTCCAGTGTCTGTGTCCTTTTGTCCAATTTCAGCCTTTCTTTTCACTCTGAATAAAACATGCCACCAAATAAAGATAGTGCTGGTGAAACATGAACAAACAGAAAGCCAGTATATATGTGATGGCCTCCACAGACATACCCTACTATTTGTTCATGCACAAACAACATCTTTATTTGTTTACATTTTTGCTTGTTGTCTAGTATCCATTATTCATCAGATTATTTATTAATGAACTTCTATTTTTTGTATCCCCATGTAGATAAAAAAAATGAAACTTTTCTATATAGAATTAGCATATATATAAATATTGTCTGCTTTTTATTGCAGTTTTTGATTTTTATTTTATTCAGAGTATAGGCAGTGTGATGCCCTAGTGATACATATAAACAACTTAAGATAGGACTGATAGAACAATTTGAAGTTGTACATTATTTTTCTTTTTGCAATATTAGTGATGGGTGGAATCTTAAAATGAAATTAGCATTAAATAAATAGATTATGGTTGCAGGGCAGCACGATGGCACAGTGGGTAGCGCTGCCACCTTGCAGTTAGGAGACCCGAGTTTGCTTCTCGGGTCCTCCTTGCGTGGAGTTTGCATGTTCTCCCTGTGTCTGCGTGGGTTTCCTCCAGGTATTCCGGTTTCCTCCCACAATCCAAAGACATGCAGGTTAGGTGCATTGGCGATCCTAAATTGTCTCTAGTGTGTGCTTGGTGTGTGGGTGCCCTGCGGTGGGCTGGCGCCCTGCCCAGAGTTTGTTTCCTGCCTTGTGCCCTGTGTTGGCTGGGATTGGCTCTAGCAGACCCCCGTGAACAGGTTGGATAATGGATAAATGGATTATGGTTGCTCTAGAATCAGCAGAAAAATACACTTCTAAGAGTAGGAGAATTGACAAATGAATGTTTCCTGTGTCAAAGATATAAATGATATTCTGTTGGCTGCTGCTTATTCACAAGTTAATTTAAGCTTAACCTAAGTGGAAATAAATTCAAACCTGGGGTCTGTGATGAGCATTCTACAGGGCTAATGAGTGACACTCCTCCTAGAAACAAATGCTTTGTTGGTTTTAAATGTCAGGAAAGACAGTTGTTCACAGATATGTTTTTGTTATATGTTCATGTTGTTTTTTAGACTTTGGGATATACACAATAATTGTGCATGGTACCCATTCTCTTATAACCAAGACTGGGAGATAAACAGAAAATGCACTTCAAATGTGTTTAATAAAGTATTTTTAAAGTATTTTCCATGTGTTGTCACAAAAACTATCTATTTTTTAACATTGTGGTGTGTACCTTTTTCAGCATGTTCTTTTTGGACTCCTAGTTTTTTTTAGTCCCAAGATGTTCTACACTCCAAAATGCTCTACAGATGTACTATTTAATAAACTACCTTCAACAGTTTGAATGCTAACACTAAGGCTCCACTGTTTATTAGTCTTCATTGATTGTCTTTCTTAGTATTTATGCCTTTGTCCTTGTTTTCTTTTGTCTGTATTTTTTGTGTTCTGATTTTGTGGCTAGATTCTTCAAAATATCTGGGATGTCAACTGATATGCGCTTGGATCAGGACCACAATCTTAAAAAAAATCAACAATCCATCCGTGTGTCACAAGCCCAAGGGTCAGAAAAACTCACTTCCATCTATTTCACCCACAAAAATGCTGAGTAGAAACCTAGAAAATGGCACCTAGCTCTAAATGCTAAGTGCGAGCAACAGAAAAAGGATTCCCTGCATTTTCAGAAACCTTGTTGTGCAACTGTACAAAAATGAGTAATATGCAGTTTATACAAGGACTCAGTTCCAGTTTCCTCAAGGACTGCTATAAGATGAATTGTGCATTTTTCAAAGTGAGCATTGTAGTCATAGCATTTTAAACCTGCTCAAATCTATTAATAAGACATGCTGGCTCAGAGGTTAGTGATGTTACCTCACAGTTCCAAAGATACTAATTTATTCACTGTAGAGTCTTTCTTCTCATTCCCCTGCATGCTTGGGCTTTTTTCAGAGTAATTCAATTTCTCTTGTACATCAGAAAAGGCAGTTTTGCCTGTGAGAGGCTGGGATCCAAACAGGGTTGGTTCCTGCCTTGCAAACAATAATATTGGCGTAACTCTTGGCCTTTACCACCTCAAATTGGAGAAAATGAGCTTGCTAATGTTTAGTGAGTAGGATGCACAACAGAAGTGCTCTTGAGTCATCCCTGGGCCAGCACAGAGACAAAAGGGCCTGGTGACAAATGTGTGCAGCAATAAATGCACTAAGTAATGTTTAAACGTTAAACAAAGGTAGTCTACACCATGGTAGATGGAGTAAACCGCCCTTGGTGATAATTTCTGTGCTACATCTAAGGTATGTAGAGTATGTATATTTAATTTCAATTATTATATAAAATACCTCTTGTAAATTATGACTGTACCATAAAAAAGCAAGAAAATATAGAATGTGAAGTGAAATTTTATAAACAAATATAGGGGAAACACAAACCCAGTTTAATAAAAGGAAACTTGTACTATGCAATTTATTGCATAATACCACATTTATGTGCAGTTTCATACAAAAAGTCTTAACCCGGCACCAATCCACATGTTGGTATTACTGGTTGTAGGCAACAAATAAGCTGGACATATCTGAATTAGGAGACTTTTGGATCATTTTCACCTGATTTATGCTTGTGAATTTGTCTCTCAATTGGATCCTGCTCTTGGTGAAAATGTGAGTTATGGCAATCCAGTCTGCTGAAAAAATTAATACCAAGACCCTTTAATACAACTGAGTATTTCCCATTATCATGTCTCAGAAGTGGCACTCTTTTATGGTGAACCTTGTCTTCACTGCTTTCCAATATACGTATCCTCCCAATAGTTTAATAACAGCTATGGCTACGGATAGAAAGTATCCACAAGAAGTTTAAAATCTTGCCTGAAGAAGGGGCCTGAGTTGCCTCGAAAGCTTGCATATTGTAATCTTTTTAGTTAGCCAATAAAAGTTGTCATTTTGCTTGGCTTTTCTCTACATTCATAATGGCTAACACGGTACAACACCCTAGTACTTTAATTGCTAACTAAATTTAATTCCTGTACTATGAAAGAAAAAAAAAACAAGAACCCAATGGTCGAATAGTAGGGAGAAAGGATTTGCATTTATTCACATGGCAGAAAAGTTGAGGTCACATTGTGAATATGACTATAGTTGTCACCATGTACATTTAACAATGTGAGCTTTTTTCAGTGCACATTTAATTAATGGCCCAGCAGTTCAGTATCCTGAGTGCATTTCAACTGCCCTACCCGCAAAAACTATAGATAGCCTGAATCAGCTTCAGTGAACATAAAAATGAATAATTTCTTATCACACATATATTTTCACTTTAAATGTTAGCATACATGCTGCTTCAGTATGTATTAGTATTTATTTGTGAACTGGCATTGGCGGTGATGCTTCAAGTGCTAAAGTGACAGAAAGACTCTCGGTCATGTGCCCATTACAATCAGTAACAGGAATCCAGATCTGGCAGACCCGAGGCCTGATTTATAAAACTTTGTGTAGATCCGAGTGTGAAAATATGAGCACAGCAAAAAAAAAGGAATATGTACACTACAAAAAAAAAATTTGATTTATAAAACCTGGTGTACATACATTTCTACACTAGTTTATCACATGTATGTTGCAAACATTTATATGTGAACGTGCCCTGAATGCCACTCAGAAATATCCATATATGGAGCATGCTAATCAACTTCTTAAATATGCAATCACGATGTTACAGAACCTCACTGGCTGTTAAAGCAGCTCCCACCTGATGCATCAAGACTCCACCACCTGCATTCAAGAGTATTTGACTGTGCTCCGCGATTGAGACAGCAAGATCATGCGCAACATGATAGAGCCTCTCCTCTGCTCTCTGTGGGTCCATGAAAAGTATAAGACACCATTTTATGAGCATGTAGCTAATATCACCTGGCACATGCAGTGATTGCTTTTACAATGAATAGTATAGGCCATATGTAACTCAGAGGGTTCAGCCAGTTACCTTATCAACAAGCCTGCCACCACATACAGCACCATCACATCTGTCAAAGCTACGTTACCTCCAAATAAATGAATCAAGGGTTGACTTTGGCCACTTAGAACAGATGTTTGTCAGTCACATCTTGGATGACTTGTTCATTAATGGAATGTAACTGCTTACATTTAACAAAAGCAACTTGATTCTTAATAGGTTCATTTATTGCAATATGAGGACTGTAAAGTGTCAATTACATTAGGACGAGACAATGCTATAAACTGCCTTTTTATGTTGACAAAAAACTTTTTTTTTTGTATGTATACCCACACCATTTTCCAAAGCTGACTGGATTGATTCCATCATCACACCATACAAGAACAGAATATAGTGCCTTGCTGGTCAGTTAATGGCTCCCAGCACAACAGGCATGATCCAGTTAAGCTTAGCTGAGATATTGTTGGCAAGTTCGCTGAGGAGTGACAAAAGGGAGCCAATTTAAACTGATGAAAAAACAAAAAAATTCTTCAGTGCAAATACATAGTATTGCCATTCTTAGGGAAAAAGTCTGTGTACCATATTCACCGTTTTTGAGGTTTAATATGTTTGTCATGTCAATGCACATTATAATAAACAGCTCATCCATATTTATGATTATGCATATGAGTCGTCATTTATCAAATATGACTGTATTTCCCTCCTTGATCAAGGGTGTTGTCATTTCCCAGTTTCTTCCAAATGTTGCCTATGCATAGATAGGAGTTGCTGTAAATATACGCATGTTCCCCCATCAACTTTTCTTTTATAAATTCCAACATTAGATGGGAAATTGTGTACACACATTTCAAGCTTTTTAGTGTGTGTTCAAAAACTTTAAAAATTAGGCCCCAGGTACCAGATGCCACCTGTTATACTGGATAGTTCCTCCAGCATTTCCCATTGCCCTCCACTGTTCTACTACTAGATAATCACTTTGGGATTGTCTAACTCTCAAACTTCTTCCAGAAGCAGGAGATCCAGTACCAAATATTGATAGTCAATTGTCACAGAGGTATGGCCTCTAAAATTACCCGCCAGTGCATACACCACGAGGGCTCTTTGTGGCCAGACTTACATTCTGATTTTCAGTGCTAACTAGGCCCTATTTCACAATGGAAGCTGATTCCTTTTAACATTTCCTGTCACAAGATTATGAATAAGCAGAATAAAACTGAGAATGAATGAAAAGAAGGCAGTATACAGGTGCCGGTCATAAAATTCTTTTATATCATATCATGACAAAGTTGATTTTTTTTCAGTAATTCCATTCAAAACGTGAAACTTGTATGTTAGATTAATACATTACAAACAGACTGATGTATTTCAAATGATTATTTCTTTTAATTTTGATGATTATAACTGACAACTAATGAAAGTCCCAAATTCAGTATCTTGGAAAATTAGAATATTGTGAAAGGTTCAATATTGAAGACACCTGGTGCCACACTCTAATCAGCTAATTAACTCAAAACACCTGCAAAAGCCTTTAAATGGTCTCTCAGTCTAGTTCTGTAGGCTACACAATCATGGGGAAGACTGCTGACTTGACAGTTGTCCAAAAGACGACCATTGACACCTTGCACAAGGAGGGCAAGACACAAAAGGTCATTGCTAAAGAGGCTGGCTGTTCACAGAGCTCTGTGTCCAAGCACATTAATAGAGAAGCAAAGGGAAGGACATGATGTGGTAGAAAATAGTATACAAGCAATAGGGATAACCGCACCCTGGAGAGGATTGTGAAACAAAACCCATTCAAAACTGTGGGGGAGATTCACAAAGAGTGGACTGCAGCTGGAGTCAGTGCTTCAAGAACCACCACGCACAGACGTATGCAAGACATGGGTTTCAGCTGTCGCATTCCTTGTGTCAAGCCACTCTTGAACAAGAGACAGCGTCAGAAGCGTCTCGCCTGGGCTAAAGACAAAACTGCTGCTGAGTGGTCCAAAGTTATGCTCTCTGATGGAAGTAAATTTTGCATTACCTTTGGAAATCAAGGTCCCAGAGTCTGGAGGAAGAGAGGAGAGGCACAGAATCCACGTTGCTTGAGGTCCAGTGTAAAGTTTCCACAGTCAGTGATGGTTTGGGGTGCCATGTCATCTGCTGGTGTTGGTCCATTGTGTTTTCAGAGGTCCAAGGTCAACGCAGCCGTCTACCAGGAAGTTTTAGAGCACTTTATGGAGATGCAGATTTCATTTTCCAACAGGACCTGGCACCTGCACAAAGTGCCAAAACTACCAGTACCTGGTTTAAGGACCATGGTATACCTGTTCTTGATTGGCCAGCAAACTCGCCTGACCTTAACCCCATAGAAAATCTATGGGGTATTGTGAAGAGGAAGATGCAATACGTCAGACCCAACAATTCAGAAGAGCTGAAGGCCACTATCAGAGCAACATGGGCTCTCATAACACCTGAGCAGTGCCACAGACTGATCAACTCCATGCCACGCTGCATTGCTGCAGTAATCCAGGCCAAAGGAGCCCCAACTAAATATTGAGTGCTGTATATGCTCATACTTTTCATGTTCATATCTTTCAGTTGGCCAACATTTCTAAAAATCCTTTTTTTGCATTGGTCTTATTTGATATTCTAATTTTCTGAGATACTGAATTTGGGACTCTCATTAGTTGTCAGTTATAATCATCAAAATTAAAAGAAATAAACATTTGAAATACATCAGTCTTTGTGTAATGAATGAATCTAATATACAAGTTTCACTTTTTGAATGGAATTACTGAAATAAGTCAACTTTGTCATGATATTCTAATTTTATGACCAGCACCTGTATGTTGGTGCACAGACACAGTTCATGTTTTCTATATGATGTAATGTGCATTTCAATAAAACATTTCTGGGCCTTAATTTTACAGTCATGGAAGGAAGAGCCTAGTGATTTTGTGCTAGGCTGATAAATTTGACTGGAGTTTTTCTAAAATGTTCTGTCTTGTAACGAAAGTCATTTGTATCAAGAAATATAGTCAAGAAACTAAAAAAAGATTAAACTCAAATTACTGTTGTGGTATACCTTCACTGTGTCTCTTGTGCTTTCATGGCGTTATTATTTTTTTCATCATATGATTTTTTTTTGTCAGTATTAGAAGAAAATTCACTCCAATATTAACAAGAAAATTTATAAAAGCAAAGTCAAAAAAGCAAGTATCCAAATAATACAATATCCAGTGTTGTAGCTTATAAATATAAAATAATGTATGTGACATTTATTCATACAGTCAATCATTTTCCTGACTCACTTATTCAGTATGGGGTTGCAGGGAGCCAATCCTGGACTGAACGCACACATACAGTTACCCAATCAAATCCGATCTATTTTGAAATGCTAATTAAAAAAAACACATCATTGGGTGTGCAAGATGACTTGAGGAAATGATGGAAATCCATTTGGAGTATATTGAAAATATATATAAAAACTGTTCTTAGACTGAGATTTGGACCCAGTACTAACAACTGCTGCATTAAGATAAGATATTCAGTAAGAAATATTTTTCCTATTCTGTCTAATGATTTTTGAGCTTTATGCTGACATTCACCCAGGCACAAACATCAATATATTTATTACTATGCAGCAATCATTGAAACAAACTACAACCCGTACACATATAGTAACCAATTAAATTAAAATTACTTTGTGCTGTAGTGAAAAAGAAACACTATGGAATATGGTTAGATAGTGCAATATAAAGTGACCGTATTGAATTGTTTTGGAAAATCTTTTATGTCTCTGATAATATCCCATACTGGTCGATATGACCACGGGTCATGAGATGCATGGGTCAGCATCACTGTGAGTGGCAGAAGTAATCTTCACTTTTGTCAGGGTTGTTTCACGGGTTTATGCATCAGGGACAACATCTCCCCGCGCCATCTTGTCTTTGCTTGTTATCATTCTGGTGGATATATTTATAAAGATGACATCTCCTGTGCTCATATTTTTATGTCATATTGTTAAACACTTTTAGAAGGCAAATATTAATACTTAGCGGACAGTACAACTCAATTAGCATAAAGAGACACATGTAATTAACTTTTCTTTTAGAAATAGTGGTTTTTAGGTATTGTTTTATTATTCAGACTGGCAATTTTAGTAGTTATTTTTCTTAGGTGTGCGTGGCCCAGTTGTGCAGTGCCCTTTTCATTTAATTTAAAGATAAAAGTTTAACCTTAAGGCTGCATGATGCTTTGTTTTGTTATTTCACAGCAGAAAGCATCTGGGTTTGGCAGCCAGTTGAGTCACTGCCACTTTGGGGTGTACATGATCCCACCACATCTGTCTAGTGTTTTTCAAGGCACTACAGACTACTTTTACTTCCTAAAAGCAGACATGTGAGGGTCATTGTTAATTCTAAATTGGTACAGAATGAGTATTCATGCGGGTGGGTCTGTTAGTATGCTCTGCAGTGAACTGATCTTGCCTTTTACCTCATTCTGTCGGGATAGTTTACAGCTTGCAGTGAGTCTGTAATGTATAAATCATGGTCTGATATGGATTAGGCTTAAACTGAATATTTTAAAGATTTACTATGATTGTGAAGTCCTCTATTGCATTAATATGAACGTTTTATCTGATGCTGCTACTTTCAGTAGAGTCTCATAGTACTCACCGTCACTGAATTGTATATCTTAAAAAACAGTACACGACTGACAAGTGAGAAATAATTAATCACAGAATTGTATGGCAATCCAAAATGAATTTGAAATAAGTTCCTGCTCAATTTTATAAATCTAAAAGTTTTTTCAAGATGTCTCAATGTCTGAAAATGACGTCCTACTAAAACCTCTTATCAATAATATTAATTAAGTAAAAAAAAACGAAAATAGGCACATATTAACCTTGGCAATTTAAATAGTTGCTGACATGCTATAAACAGAACAATAAGGAAAGATTATACTCTATATCTAGATATGTCCTATGCCTTTACAAAGAAAGAAATTAGTTAGTGTCATTATTTTTGCATGTAAATTAATAATAATGATAAAATAAAATGATTTATGTTAGGGAAAAAAATAATAATGTACCTGTCCATCTATCTTCTAAACCCTCATTTTTATTATATGGAGCAGAAATCACAGCAAAAATTAATCCTGGATAGGATGCCCATTCAATGCATGACACATTCACATACTTTAGAGTTGTCATTAAAGCTAATATGTACAGCAATATTTTTGTGATAGGAAGAGATCAAAAATCACCCTCTTAAAATTGAATACAGGCATACAGTGAATGGGTGGCAGTCAAACTCAGGTCCCAGGATGTGTGGAAAAGTAGCTATGCCAGCGTGCAGCCCTCACCCAGACATCTCTAAATATAAAAAGACATATTAAGGAAATACAGAATGTTTAACACTTATAACTAAATATTTCACTTCATGCACCAGACATATTAGAAATATGCACACTCTGCCCCAGTTATAATTAATTAATATTTTTTGCAATTTGTATTAAAAATTACAATTTTAGATGCTATTATAGGGCAAATGTTTATGTGATCAGGGCATTCAAAATGGCCACCACACTAATTAGGATTTAGAACAGTCTAAAGTAATTTTCCCTGCTACAGTCCATTTCTCTCAAGTTTCCATACCACTTTGGACCACAAGGAGGTAGAAAAGGCACATCTAATTGTTTTTCTCATGTTAAACATGTTTTGTTTTGGTATAAAGACATTTCTGAAGTAGATAAAAAGAAAACTTTAAGTGAACTTTTTTTTGGTGTGACACTTTTATTGTTGATCTATGGACAATCTATGTACCCATTTATTTATTTATTTAAACAGGTAAATTATGCACAATGAATTATGAATAGCCTAAAGTGAACAGAGAAAAATATTCCTTTAGCATGTTTCTTTCATTCTTCTCTTTTGTGCACATAATTATTTTTATAACAGAAAATGTTTTATGCAGAAAGCAGCAAAGAGTTAACATTGCTTAACTTTAACACTATGCTAAATGACGTATAGAATGTAAGGGGCCTGACCTAAAAGTGCTTCCAAGTGCTTTTAGGCTAACTGCACTCTCTAGGCGACTGTGTTTCTCAATGTGCTCACACTGTGGGTGGTGATATGTACTGATAGTTGAGTAGAAAACTCCTGACTCCACAATTTCACAACTTATTAAATTAACTTTAACAATTCTGAATCCAAAACTGTTGGCAGTGTTTAAGGAAAAATTTGATGCACCCTAAAAACAAAACCAGTATACCAGGTTTATCTTTAAGTAACGGTGTCATCATAATGCGTTTTTACAAGATCATAAAGTGTGTCATCATAAAGTGTGTTTACAAGGTCACAAAATAATTGAGCCATGAGCCACAACAGAAAGAAAAAAAAAACAATAAATACAGATAAAAACAAAAAATATGTCATTGGCAGATTTCAAAAGAGGATTTGAATGATACCTAAAAAATAAACAGCAAGTACCAATGAAACGCCTTTACAATTTAAATACAGTTACAATGAAGAAAAGCATGTCAAAATTAGTACGTGATAAACGGGTCAATTTTGGGAGGCTTTGTCACGGTGCAGTACGGTGGTGCCAGTACCATAAGTGAACTGAAGAATGTGTAAATGAGCCAGCTGGGTGGGAGTATAATCACAGATATCCGTGCTTTTGATTGACATGTAAGGTATGGTAACCATACATCAAATTGAATTTAACTATTACTGTATGTTATGTTGATGCTTGGTGGGATTACAATTAAATAAGGATTTCTGTCCTCTAAACAAGAGGTGATGGAAAAATGGAAAAATATTTCAGCATCAGAACGAGTGAGGATGAGTCACACTCATAGAAAATATGCAGTTATTTCTTCTGTCTGCTTGAGTCTTATGGTGCATTTGTGCTCCCTAATTAGTTGCCTTTTAATAAGGCTACTGGCTAAACTAATTAATTATTGTAAGTTTAAATATTGTAACAAGCAATATGGGTATTAGTTAAAGCAATAATAATGCTAACTAATTTGAATAAACTCATTGCAACAATACTCTTGCATTTACTGAATCTAAAAAGTTGAATAATGCGCCTCATACATCTGTCCTTGGTAATGTAGCTGTGTTTCGCTAAGAAATGAAAAAATCTATGATGGGCCCAAAGAGCCATGTGACCAAATGACATTCACTTTCCACCACTACAGTTGTTTGCCTTCTGTAAAACTAATACGTTTTGTTTATAAGCACCCTTTCAACAATATATCGACATGAAGCATGCAAGAGTCTTAAACAATACAGTTTCAGTTAAATAAATGTCTAAGCTTTCACTGAAAAAGAAAGGGTAATTTATAAAATGAAAAATAATACATGGTAGCATGAGAAATTTACTTCTATAGTATTAGTTTGGAAAATACTGTTATGATTGTGTTCATTATGAGAGAAAGAGAATGAAAAGGCCTCATTTATATCCTTGGTAGTCTTTGAGAGAGCTGCAATGTGACTTTCCGCAAGTTATGCTTTATTGATTACCATTTCTTTTATTATTTGATGGATTTTCAAGCCATGGTCATTAAATATTCATGTCCAGTTTAAAGTAGGATAACTGTATTTATGTTTAATTCACCCTTTCCAATGGTGAGTTTTTTCTTATCATTTTCACTTCAGCTTTATAATAGATACAATGGTTCCCATTTTTACATTTTCTGATGACACTTATTTTTGTTAAAACGTAGTTTAATGTAGTATTACAAAAGGTAGGTTAAATTCAAGGTAACTTTATTCCTTAATTATTACATTTAGATGTATTATAGAAAAGGCTTTTTATTTTAATGTTAATTTTTGAAAATTACACCTTCACTGTGTTGAATAGTTTTTATATATTCACACCAAGTGCTTAAAGGTGTAACAAAAATGTAAGAGGAATATTAATAGCCCTACAGAAACTTGAGAACTTTTCAGATGTCATGTGTTGTTAGAATTGCTTGTTTGATTCAAGAAGTAATGATAAAAGTTATAATGGGAACTAAAGACAAAAATTGCATCCATTTTGGGGAAAGAAAATTGATGTAATTGGGACTCTGTTTCACAGAAAAGGTGAAAACATTTGCTATAATATAGGGTATTACTATAAAAATTGTACAACTGAAATACACATTGCCTGGCATACCATGTTATTGTGGGGTATGCTCATCTATTCCTTACCAATTCAGATTCATCAATGAGGGTTTGCAGGAAGTTGGAAACCCTACTGGCTGAGAGAGGACTACATGTATGGAGAAGAGGAACCATGTTGCCTTTTTGAATGTAAGGCCTGGTAGGAGGCCATTCATAAGCCTGTGGCAAATTAGGTGACAGTACATAATCACTAATAGGTAGAATTGTTAGCATGTTCCCCTTTAAAGTTATGTAATACAAAAGTGTCCCTTATAAGCATACTGTACACCAGTAGCTATCAGGGAAGTTTTATCTAGTTGTCCTTGTATCCCTTAAAAGGATGAACAATAACACTAGAATGATTTCATGGCTTGACTAGAAAAGTCTCCAGAGGTATTAATGATCTTAAAGGATATGTTTGGCATTTATCAAGTCAAAGTTATTTATTCACAAACATGGTATACTGTACTCATTTCAGGTATTAAACACCAGCAAAAAAATCAAACACTAAAAGATTGCTTAGTGCAGTCATCTGAATGGGTCATCTCGCTACACTAACAACCAGCGCCACTCCCATGGGTAGCAGACAGGCAAAAAACAGAAGCAAAACAGCTGCCACCTACTTTGTGAAGAAATTCACTGTGCGGACAAGTCAGGAACACAGCAGCTGTTCTCTAGAGCAGTGGTCCCCAACCTTTTTAACACCAACTAGAAGCACATTTTTTTATGTAATGGGGGGCGTGGGGGTAAGGGTAAGGCAGTTTTATACACAATTTACATTACATTTCTATTATTATTAAGTTATAATATCGTAATAGAAATGATACAACTTACCATAATGCAGAAACAGTAGGTTTTCCAGCAACCAGACAATCCCATCTGGGGACGATGGGAGACAGTGACACGCAAAGTGTGTTGCTTATGTTCAGTCTACTCTGCAATCACATTTTGATTGCTGTCACTGCAGAAAATGCTGCCTCACAAAGATAAGATGTTGGAAATGGAAGCAGCTTTAATAGCTTCTTTCGCGTTATTTTAATCTTCTCCTGTCTACAAGTTATCCATCCATCCATTATCCAAACTGCTATATCCTAACTACAGGGTCACTGGGGTCTGCTGGAGCCAATCCCAGCCAACACAGGGTGCAATGCAGGAAATAAACCCCAGGCAGCACACCAGCCCACCGCAGGGCAAACACGCACACACACACCAAGCACACACTAGGGACAATTTAGGATCACCAATGCACCTAACCTGCAGGTCTTTGGACTGTGGGAGGAAACCGGAGTACCTGGAGGAAACCCACGCAGATACAGGGAGAACATGCAAATTCCATGCAGGAAGGACCCAGGAAGCGAAATTAGGTCTCCTAACTGTGAGGCAGCAGTGATACCCACTGCGGCACCTTTCCACCCGTTTACAAGTTATGCTGACGAGAATTTTTCTCAGCATTTCCTTGCGATAATACATTTTCAGGGTGCAAATGATGGCCAAACCCAATGGCTGAAGCACTGCTGTGCAATTAGGTGGGAGGAATTCAATGTGAACATTATCTAAATGTGGAAGCATGTTGTGGGCAGCACAGTTATCAATCAGAAGCCAAATCATCCTTTTCTTCTTCTTCATATTATGAGGTTTCTGAACTCTTTTGGGACCCTAACGGGAACGTCAAGCTGAAATGCGTCCTGAAGCGTGATTGCTGCATCTGTGTAAGATTGTTTGTCCATTGCCAGGGCAGGGAAACAGCAGGCTCACAGCATGTTGTCCCGTTGACGGAGGTCCCAAGAGAGCTTAAAAACCTCACATTTTCTTGAATGACTGCCGCATTAATAGTAATGTTTCTTGAACGAGCGTTACTGAACCACATAAAAATGGCTTTTTTGGTGTCTTCAAATGCAGTAGTTCACATACGTTTGCAACCTGACATTTTTCTTCCTTTTTTGCATATAACAAAGACATATGCATTGCATTTGTCATTCAAACAGATTGCACATTACATTAACACTGTTATCATTTTTTCGTGTATGCCATTTCTATAGGTGGGTGACATTGAGTTAAATTCCAATGGATGTTTTTCAAATGTTGACGAGCAATAAGCAAAAGGTGTCACTGAAAACTACAGAAAAAAAACAGCAAAAAAAACAGTATGAGGAAAGTTCAAAGAAAGATACATTTTTTACAATGTTTCTGTTTGGGGATCGTTGTGCAAATGTGCACAACTGAGCTGCGACCACAGAACTAACTGCGCTGTGGATGATTCATTCAAGCATTTCAAGGTCACTTCATTGTAATGAAAGGATCTCATGAATGTACTTTGTAGTAACGAGATTTCTATAGACTCGTGTCATATGGGAAAACAGTCAGAAACATAAAAATACTTTGTTGTAATACTCTCTAACCGCGGTCTCTCTTATCTCTTTGCGCCCAAGGATTTGCCACTGTCCAGAGAGAAAACAACCAAAATCTGGCTGGACACCCTTGGTAAACTTAGGCAGTCTCCTGTGTTTGAATAGATGCCCACAAGGTATGTGCTGCCTGGATGGATTAGTAACTTCATTGCTAAACATACAAGTACAATTTCTTTGTACATGTGACAATATTGCTACTAAAAACATAAAGACATCAAGAGAACAGCTCTTCAGAATAACATAGACAGTGACAATAGGACTGGGAAAAGTGATTACTATTGATTACTGGGACTAGTAATCCTAAGCGTAATTCTCAAAGGAAAAAATATAGACTCTACAAGCAAATCCTTTCATGAGTTCCTAAACTAGTTAAGTAACCACTGCCTCTGAAATTTCTGCACGAGACTCAAATATAAAGTGAGTGGATCTGAGGCAAGACAGAGCAGCAATGGTTGGAGCCTGGCATCTTGAGCTTTATTAATGACAGGTTTCAAGTCCTGAAATAAAACATAGTTTGAGGAGTTCAATGATCATCTTGGGGTTGTAAAGACCTTCTTTTAAAACCAGTTGATTGTCAGAAAACCTGAAGAATTAATAATAAGAGGAAGAAGGCTGGTGGTGTCCATCCTCTCAGTTAATGTAATGTGCTTGCATTATCTCAAAGTTAAAGTTAGTGTGATTAGGAAACTATGTGGGCCACATTTCAGTCACTGTGAGCCTGGTCTTTTTAATCCACCAGCTTCACTTTCAGGTTCAACACTTCACCACTGAGAATCTTTATGTCAGTGTCATGGTGAAATATTGTAATTTGTCGGGCTCAAAGTGTAATTATTTTTGCCTATTTCTTATTAATGCAAACAATTTACATTGACTATCCATAATGTTAGTCTTCATGGTCATATTTCAAGTAGTGGTGTACTGAAGAAGTAGGCTATTTTTTAGAGTCTCAAAAGGACTTACGCAAAGAACAGGAGCTGTATTAATGTTGGATGAGTCAAAAGCAGCTGAATGAGATCTCTGACCTGATGGTAACATCTCTAAGAAGGCATGTAAGTGACTTGTTTCAGAAATATTTAAGAAAAATCACAGTCGGGACAAGGAATCCAATGAGAATGGACTCCACTGGGAGTAAGGAAATGAAACACAAGCTCTAGGCTGACATAGGCTGCCATCACAACAGAACACCACATGATTCCCTAAGAAGTTAGTTTTATTTAGAAAAAACACATTGTTAGGCTTCAGTGGTTTGAACCAAGACTAAAGGAGAAAGATAAAGCCATTCTTAATGAAATAGTTTTTTATCGGTTTAATGTCTGTCGTCTTATAAATAATGCACATTAATACCTCTTAAGAGCTGTCCATTCTATACAAAGTATAATGTCAAAATGGTATAATTGCTGTTAGTGCCTACTAGCAAATATTTTTTTTTATATAGAACCTTTTGCAGAATGTAATTCAATTACATCTTATTTTTCTTTTATAACATCTAGAATGTAATCAGCAAAGTTCTGACAAACTCTGCTTGAGGGTGGCATGTTTACACAGCCTCACAGCTTTTGTGACTTCAGTTAAAAATGAAAAATCAAATCTGTTTAAAAGATAATTACAGCGAAACAGAAAAGATGTGTCATTTAGCAAAGTAAAAAAGTTGAAAAGGGTGCATCTCTTGGCATCCTGTTCAGAGTTAGTTCCTGTCTTGGTCCCAAATACTCTACCTTCCTACAATACTGTAAGAGAAAAAGGGCTACGAAAATGTATAGATGAATAAAGTATAATTTTAGACTTTTTTTAGTGTATCTTCCTCAGTGTAAATGGGAAACCTATTGTGCATAATTCTTTAAATACAGCACCAAGACTTGAAATGGTTAATTTCCAAATGTTCCTATTTGACCAATGACAATAACCATATTTCTAGTATGACATCTGATTGATTGTGTTTGCAGCCAATATGAATTTCTAATAATCTATAATTTCACTAAAATTATATAACTCTTAATGAGTGTAACTTCCAAAATCTAAAGGGAAGGAAAAAAGGAATCAAAAGAATCAAGAGACAACACAGAAAAGGAAGGGTCACAGTGGATAGAGGAGAGCAGGTGCAACAAAGTAGTTAGAGTTAGAGAGTGAACAGAAGGAAGATGATATTTCTATTTTAAAGGTGTGCCTTGCGACCCTAAACAGCAGGCTATTGGAAGACTAATCATAGCCGGCACGTTACAATTGCAAGGCTCAGTGTCTCACTTTCATTAGTCATTACAATATCAATTTATAATTTACAGCTCCAAATTAAATAACATATAAATATGTCTGCAACACATGGGCACTGTTGAAGTAAAGCATCTCTCATTATTTTACTTATATGATTATATTATGATTATATGATGTTATGATGGATGTTATTTTTTCTAATCATCTAATACTGAAAAAGTGTATATGTTATTAGACAGACGAGACAATAAGGAAACGCCAGAAATCCATTTTATGATACCAGCCATTACTTGGCACATAAAGTATAGTAAAGGTAAGTAATGAGACTGAATATAATCTACCAGATTACTTGCAGTTTAGAAGACTAATAAATAGATCCTCCCAAATATTCTAGGTTCATAATTTAATACAGACACAATCACAGTTTGTGTGAGATTAACAACAACATGAACGGTCAGAAGAACAAATCATTCATAACAGACTGTGCTATCTGTATTCAGGATATTTGATTTTCTTATTTACTGTATGTTTGCCATAAAGAAACAAATAAGCAGCTTGCTTTCTTTCCAGCATGACAGCCCATATTAGTCACAGCCCTGGGGGCATCACTGACCAATATTGGAAGGAATTCTCTGCTGCAGTATGGGGGTATACCCGAAGGAATACAATATGCAAGAGTGAAAGTGAGTCATAGTGTGCACAGAATTTGTGTTTACTTGGGAACAAATGATGAGCATAAAGCAAGATCTAACATGGCTCATGACCTTAAAGAAAGAGGCAAATTACAAAGAAATGAGGTTTCCCTGTGTAGTGATTAAGTAGAAACAAATCTATGACTTAAACATTGCTGTCTCCCAAAGAAGATGTGCAAAAATTCATTCCCTTTCTAGTTATTTACAAATCTGTTCTATTACTAACCCAATAATGACCTAAAATTTCATACTTTTAAATGTCTGAATTGTTATTGGACTTCTGAAATATACTGGCATTCCTCAGAAGTATACTTCACTGTATGACAAGATGTCTAGTAGATTTTCCCATCCCCTATCAGCATACTGAGAGTCATAATTATAATGTGGTGTGATTTTATCATGCCTGAAGCAGCCTTTTTATCTCTGTCCCACTTGTAGGCTTTTTTTTCCTGTTGAAAGCATTAAGGAATTGTGAGATTTATTATTGTGCTGCAGAATCTCATTCCAAAAATATATTACATAATATTGGCATTTGTGGTAGGTTATATTTGGATGCCTGAGATTTTACTGCTATAAGATAAAGTACTATCTATTTTTCTGTTAAGTCTTGTGATTCCCCAAATTGAAGTGTTCATTAAGTAATGGGTATATATACAATAAATTAAAGAAACTTTGCTAAAATACCTGACATGTTAGGCAACGTGCAAAAGACTTTTAGACCTAACAATGGGCAGTCAACAAGATCATAAATGAAAATTAGGGAATGATCTTAACTCTCCCAAGTGTCTTGGTTAATTCTTTACAAGATGAATATGATAAACAAATATGATTTGTAAATATCTTTGTGAAGGCTGTGCTGTGTTTCATGAGCACCGTCTGTGGGATGGGCACAGTGAGGTTAAACAACATGAACATACACATTGGTTCTGTGTGAGCTTTCTTCACTTGTTCAAGTACTTCTTGGATTCTGCAACTCAATACTGCCCATGTATGAGCGAGGGTGGGAATGTGAACATGTGTGTGCCCTGTAGCAGACTGGCACACTGGCACACTGCCCCACTGGCTACTACCTTGCCATGCCTGATACTGGCAGAGTAGGCTCCAGCTCATTGTGACCTTGTAATTAAATAAGCTTTTGGAAAATTAATAAATTAATTTATTGTGATTTTTAATAGGCATCAAACATTTTTCGAAATATCACCATTTATTTTTGTTCATTTGTTTCTTTTAACTTTTAGCAACATTGAACTGGATTTTTTCTCTTCAGATTCAGACGATTTTCCAAACAGAAATTAATGTCTTTAAAATATCTGAATAAATCATCTTGGAGAAGCAGCTTTCTCACTATACTATGGCATTAGTTGGCACAACATCCAGGGAAATTGGAAGCCAGGGGTTCTTCATTATTTTGCAGAAATTTCAAAATAGCTTTTTGAGACCACTGTTTTTTCACCTTTGTGGGTTTTATCACAGCTTGAACTGGGGTCCATAAGTAAATCCCCTTAAACATTGGTGTGGTTAGTGGTTTAGCCTAGATACACCAAAGAGGCTGACAACTACTGACCCAAATACTATTATGCTCTGGAACAATAAAACACCATTAAAATATACATTTAACATATTGTATTTCCCCTTCAAAGACACCCACCAGTGCACAACCAATAAAATCACATGTTCCTTTTTAAAGGCTGTGATCCCTTTTGGCCACCAGATGACTTCTCTTCATAAGGGTCCTCAACTCAGTCTGTTGGCAAGATGCAAAAGATTTAGTACTTACAATAGGCCTTCTAAATTGTTTTCTTCTTTTGGAATCCTTGAGAGACTCATTCCCCCTATGGCATATAATAAAATACAATAAGAGCTTGACCATGTTTTATATGGAGATGCACAATGGCATACGAGAAGAGCTCTGGAAGGGTGCTTTTGAACTCTGGGCAGAACATTTCAAAGAATATGCAGATTTCAGCCAAATGATGATGAATGTGATTAATAGCAAATAATTGAGTAATTTACTCATTTTAGTAATTTAACCCATTTTTGCCTGTGCAGGTATTCTGCATGTCAATGGTCAAAACAACAGAATGGTTAAATGATCTTCAGTATCACCCCCTTTCCTCATTAAAAGATACTTTCTATTGTATGTTCAATTAAAAGATACTGATCACTTATATTGATGTCTGTATTGGGAACCATATTACAACACATCTTAGATGAACATTGACTCTTGATAATTGTCCCTGTGGAAAGGTTCAGGTTGGTCTTGGGGAGCATCAATTCTGTATGTCCCCATTTCAGACAATTGTATATATTTGTAAAAAATAAATAAATAAAACAAATGAAGCATACAGTAAGGTTGGCCAGAGTCCTTGCTGGAAATTCCCACAACGATCTGGTTTCCTATTGAGTTGTGATGAGGATGCATTAGCAGGCTAACAATATTGTCAAACACACAAGCATAGGGAGTGTTTTTGCAGGTGTCAGATACAAGAGTATGGAGTAAAGTCTGAAGCCCTCACTGAAAGATGTTCAATTTGTCACTCTAGAATGGAGAAGAAGAAATACCCAGAAGAACATTTACTTTCACCTTGTCACCACAAGCCCCTTCCCACCTCAACACTCATTTTGCACTCATTATTTTTCTTCTACAATGTCTATTCCAATGTACTGTGTTGCAGTAGATGTCAAGTAACTACTGGATCTTTAATGGTGGTGGCAGGGTTGGCAAGGGGGCAGAATCAGTCTCGGATCACTTTTCATTATTTGGATTGAGGGCTTCTGAACACATGGTCAGTGACAGACTGATATATCATCTCTAGTACACCTCTGTTTCCTTTAATTTGATCCATGTAAAACCAGCCAAATGGTCACATTCTTGATAGTATACTTTACTGTGGCATACTCATGCTAATTTGGATAATTGGATTATAAATTACTCTCTTCAGCATGTTGACAATATTGGGAAAAGGTAACTAGGAAATCTCTATTGCTACTAAAATAAACAGAAGAGAAGCAGAACTGCATTAATAGCTGTCATCACTAAGACTGGAACTAAACTTTAAAGAACACCTTTTAACTCAGTTACAGCACATATAGCAAAATAACAAAATGACACAGGCAATTATACAGTATGTAATATGTACCTAACCGAAAGCAAATGTGTGGAAGGGGATTCAGCTCTCATCACGGATGAATAAATCAGCATTATCTTGCTTAAAACTGAAGATAGTGATAAAAGAAATGCTGTAAATCAATGCAGAAGTGCATGTAAATAAGTAAATCAGAGCAGTTTTAGCTGAATCATAAATTATGCAACTGCCATATTTTAAGAATTTATTACACTTTGTGTATTTTCTACACACAAGAAATTCCTTTATTTTGTATATGTTTTACAGGAAAAATAAACAGGAAAATAAAATAAGTTTTATTTTTAATTATGTCTCATAATTAAGTCTCTTAATGATATATACTCTATATTTGAGAGAGAGAGATTTGTGAGAAGGGTTTCAGTCCCAGGTGGGATGGCTGTAGTTACTGTATTTCTTGAATGTTCTGAAGCATAAAATGTTTTCTATAGGTATACCACTATTGATGACTATTGTACAAGATTTGCAACCATCCACTCAGAGATGTTCTGTTAGTGGAATAGGGACGTTTTCTGTTGTCAGACAAAAGGTGGCTAGTAAGAAGAGTCATTCTGAGGTCACCGTTCTTCATCTGGGTTCATGATTTTCCGGACTGTGACGGGAACAGAAAAGTAATTACATCCATAACCCTACATCCCTGTGTCTATTTAAATATAGTCCCCAAAGGCTCATGGATACAGTCTAGCTTCCTTGGTAATGGTTACAAAGAAGTACTGTAGTTCAAGTAATTACTGGAATGGACAAAGGTTTCTAATGGTAACTAAGTCCAGGGGCCCAATTTATAAAACCATTTAGATTTGAGCATTAAAATATGAACATACCAAAAAAACAGGAAAATTCATACAAAAAAAAAAAAAATCAGATTATAAAATCTGGAGGAAACACATTACTGCTCAATTTACCCTTTATAAATCACAATCACCTTGTAATTGTGCATGTGTAAGCGCACTTCGAATGCCACCCTGAAACATCCATATATGGAGCATGTTAATCAACTTCATCCATATGCAGTCACAATTCTGCAGAACTTCAATGGCTGGTAGAGCAGCTTCCCACCTGAAGCATCAAGAACACCCCTTCTGCATTCAAGAGTATATGACTATGCTGTGCAACTGAGTGTACAAGATCATGTGCAGCATTACAGCACTTCTCCTCTATGTTCTGGGGGCCAGGGAAATTGTCAGCATCTGAGTGGATAGCTGCTATCACCTGGCACATGTAATGACGTGACTGCTGTTACAATGAATAGTCCTAACCATATGAAACAGAGAATTCATCCAGTTACCTTACCAATAAGCCAGCTATTATGTATAGTACCATCATATCTGTCAAAGCTACTTTGCCCCCAAAAAAATGAATCACGGGTTGACACAGACTATTGACCTTAAATGTTTATCAGTCTCATCTTGGCTTCACAAATGACTTGTGAGTTAATGAAACATCACTGTACATAGTTAACAAAACATTCTGGATAGGTGGCCTTATTGCTGTATGAATGTAGAAAATAGCTCTCATAACTTTAGGAGAACCGGACACTACTGCAGATTGCCCTTTTACACTGGCAAAAACATGTAAAGTTTAATGTATGTGCGACCATACCGTATGAAAACAGGTTGTAGAGCTTCTCCATTTGGTTAATGGCTTTCAACACTGCAGGCATCACGGAGTGAAGCTTGGCTGAGATATTCTGGATGTGTCAGCCAGTTCCCTGAGAATTGATAAGAGGTAGCCAATATAAAGTGGCAAATAACCTGAAAATTGTTCCAGGGTGCTGTTCAATGGCTGACAATGCACTCTGACCTCCAAGATCATGCAAACAGATCATTTCCCCTCGGGGATAAACACAGTATATCAAATCAGATAAGAAGATTATGAAACGTATGGATAGATGACAGACTAAAATAATGATATACTTATTTTTTCTTCTTTGCATATTTTTGAACAGCCAATTTTGGGTTTTATTTCCTAGAAAATTAATTATATAGAATTCTCTTTTAAAGAAGACACAAAAAAATGGTTACAGTTTAACTTAATGTTCTGTATGTTATTCTTGCAATCTGAAAGAACAAAACAATTTCTGTCAAAAATGATGCAGCTCCTTCCTATTCTATACGCTAGTCAGTGGCATTATTGGTAAGTGATTCTGGTGTGAGCATTTGGATATGCACTGAGGGAAAAGGAATGGCAAACAAAGCTAAAAATTGTACTTTGAATGGTTTAAGCAGACAAATCTTTTGGTTGAGCATTGCCCACCAACAGCCACACCCATCCATAAATACATCCCTTCTATGACATAATGTTTAATGTTAATCTTTGCTTTGTGTGGTATTTATCTTTTTAATTTAGAAGCTCCAAATATTCTTTTTAGCGACACTTTTAAAACTTATTTTTATTGTATAATCTTTAACAGCTCTGCTATAATTGTAAGGAAATCGATAGCACATAAGGCTCAAATACACACTGAAAAAAGAGAAAAAAAAGACTGACATCTTCAATGAATGCAATGTGAGTATGAAAATTACTACATAAACATAATCTTCTCAAAGTGGAACTGCTACATGTACTCACTTTTCACCTTCTTTGTGATATAGTTGTCAGTAAAAATAGCTTCAAAAAATTAAAAGGAAGAACAACTCTCCCTACTCACCTAAATTTTCTTTTTTGCTGAAGAACAATTGAACACTTTCTGAAATACATACCAATTTTAGTACTTCAGATCAGTGTTGGATATGACCTAGGCAATCATTAATTACAATGTAGTTAGGATTTTTGACCTAAGTTACATTGTAGTGTACATTTACATGCATTTTTGTAGCAGGTGAAGACTAGCTGTATACAAAAACAAAGCCTTCCTCAGTCTGTATATTAGAACTGGTGTACAACTTTTAGAGAGTGCTGAAGTTGCATAGTAATTGAAATTACTTCAAGACCAGGTTTAAAAAACTAAATATGGTGCTTCAGGGTATAAATAAAAAATCAATATCTTGCATGAAATGTTACAGACTTAATGTAGAGTTTTAAGCATTTTGAAATTATGTAATTTATAAAGGCAAAGCTGCCCAAACTACTGTCAAATTTGTTCTTGCCTTTATATATGTTTTAAAGTTCTTTAAATCCTACTTTATGTATCTAAACATATTCTATCCATCCATCCATTTTCCAACCCGCTGAATCAGAGCACAGGGTTACGGGGGTCTGCTGGAGCTAATCCCAGGGCACAAGGCAGGAACCAATCCCGGGCAGGGTGCCAACCCACCGCAGGACACACACACACGCACCAATCACACGATAGGGCCAATTTAGAATCGCCAATCCACCTAACCTGCATGTCGTTGGACTGTGGGAGGAAACCCACGCAAACACGGGGAGAACATGCAAACTCCACACAGGGAGGACCCGGGAAGCGAACTCAGGTCTCCTAACTGTGAGGCAGCAGCACTACCACTGCGCCACCGTGCCGCCCAAACATATTCTACACATATCAATATATATTTCAAAGACTACAGCATTTAGTTTTCAAGTTTTCAGTTTATTTTGTTATATGTATTTAAAATTAATCTTTTTTTGCTTTTTTGTCATTAATTTCTTTTTTACTTTTCAGTCTTGAAAATGCTCCCATATTCAGGTATTTATTTTAACAAAACAAAACAATAGAAAAGTAAATGAAGGCCATGCTAATTGTCCTTAACAATTCATACATCCTTATTGTGTTATGGCAGAGGCAAAAGTGGCTGTGGTCATGAAAATGAAAATTTGCTTATACAGAACCATTAAAGGTATATAATTCATAAAATATATAACATTATTATTTTCTTCAGCAGACACCTTTATCCAAGGTGACTTACAAAGCAAGTTAAATACATACAAGAATGAAGGTGCAATCATCAAAAGCAACACAGAAAAAAAAATAAAAAGTGAGCACAAAGGGAATTAGAACAACTACATAATTACACCTGAAGATAGAATACCATATAATCAGTATCTTAAACTGTTTGCAAGGAAACTAAGCAGTTCTAAATTATTTAATAAAAAGATGTGTTTTCAAAAGATAGCTAAACACAGATAAACTGGTTGAAGTTCAGATAGATAATGGGAGATCATTCCACAGTTTTGCACAAGACCAAAGAAGCATTGTCCTGCCTTAGCATGCCTGCAAAGAGGAGGGATGATTAACAGACAAGCAGAGGCAGCTCGGAGACTTGAGGGTACATAAGAACAGTTCAAAGATTGGAGCTCTTGAGGAGCAGAGCTGTTTAGAGAACAGCTGGTCAAGACTAGAGTTTTGAACTGGATCCTTGCACCAACAGAAACTGAAGAAGTAAAATAGTACTTATAGTATATATATAGTGGGTATGGAAAGTATTCAGACCCCCTTCAATTTTTCACTCTTTGTTATATAGCAGCCATTTGCTAAAATCAATTAAAATCATTTTTTTCCCTCATTAATGTACACACAGCACCCCATATTGACAGACAAAAAGAAGAATTTTTGAAATTGTTGCAAATTTATTAAAAAAGAAAAACTGAAATATCACATGGTCCTAAGTATTCAGACTCTTTGCTCAGTATTTAGTAGAAGCACCCTTTTGAGCTAATACAGCCATGAGTCTTCTTGGGAAAGATGCAACAAGTTTTTCACACCTGGATTTGGGGATCCTCTGCCATTCCTCCTTGCAGATCCTCTCCAGTTCTGTCAGGTTGGGTGGTAAACGTTGGTGGACAGCCATTTTTAGGTCTCTCCAGAGATGCTCAATTGGGTTTAAGTCAGGGCTCTGGCTGGGCCATTCAAGAACAGTCACAGAGTTGTTGTGAAGCCACTCCTTCGTTATTTTAGCTGTGTGCTTAGGGTCATTGTCTTGTTGGAAGGTAAACCTTCGGCCCAGTCTGAGGTCCTCTGGAGAAGGTTTTTATCCAGGATATCCCTGTACTTGGCCGCATTCATCTTTCCCTCGATTGCAACCAGTCATCCTGTCCCTGCAGCTGAAAAACACCCCCACAGCATGATGCTGCCACTGCCATGCTTCACTGTGGGGACTGTATTGGACAAGTGATGAGCAGTGCCTGGTTGTCTCCACACATACCGCTTAGAATTAAGTCCAAAAAGTTCTATCTTGGTCTCATCAGACCAGAGAATCTTATTTCTCACCATCTCAGAGTCCTTCAGGTGTCTTTTAGCAAACTCCATGTGGGCTGTCATGTGTCTTGCCTCTCCTCAGTGTGTGAAAAAATTAATTTAAATGATTTTAGCAAATGGCTGCAATATAACAAAGAGTGAAAAATTGAAGGGAGTCTGAATACTTTCCGTACCTACTGTATATATTTATAATGCTAAGGTAACCTGATATATTCTGTGGTCACAAAGGAAGATAAATGGATTTCTTCATACCTTTGCCACAAAGTTGGAAGCGCACAATTATCTAAAATGCCTTTGTATGCTGCTGTTGTATGCACTAACAGTATCTTCGATTCTGGAACCAAGGGACCTAATCTAAATCCTGAAAAACAGTCCCAGAACATTATCTCTCCCCCACCTAACTTTATAGTTGGTACTATGAAGTCCAGATAG
The DNA here is from genome assembly GCF_016835505.1 of Polypterus senegalus. NCBI lineage: Eukaryota > Metazoa > Chordata > Cladistia > Polypteriformes > Polypteridae > Polypterus > Polypterus senegalus. The sequence continues at coordinate 119,502,181 of NC_053154.1, read as the reverse complement.
TACCATTCTACTTGCAGCTCCCAAGCCAGATTCATCACTTCAGAAAACACATTTGCACTGCTCCAGAGTCCAAAGATGATGTGCTTTACATCACTTCAGTCAACCCTTGGCACTGCACATAGTAATCTTAGGTTTATGTGCATCTGCTCACACCCATGGAAACCCATTTCATGAAGCGCCTGAGACACAGTCCTTCCAGAGGCACTTTGGAGCTCTGTTTTGAGTGAGGCCACAGAGGATACTAAATTTTTATGCACTGTATGCTTCAGCATTTGGCAGCCCTGCTCTGAGAGCTCACTGAGCTGATGTTCTTAGATGCTTCTAACTCACAATAATATGCATAGCACTTACAGTTGGCAGGGGCAGATCTATCAAAGCAGAAGCATCACAAACTTAATTGTGGGAAAGGTGGCATCCTATGACAGTGCTATGCAAGTCACTGAGCTCTTCAGTATGACCAATTCTACTGTCAATATACTGTATGTCAATGGAGATTTTAAGTCTATGTGCTTCATTTTATGCATTTATTATATACAGTATATCAATATGTGTGACTGAAACACCTGAACTCAATGATTTTGAGGAGTGTCCAGATAATTTTGGATGTATAGTGTGATTAAAATGCTCTCCCTGTTTTACATCAATAAAGTAGTTCATTAATAATTTAATTGAAGAAGTGTTATTTGGCTTAAATGATTAATATAGTTCAGTGTCATTAGCATACAAATAAAAAGTTCATATTGTGCTTTTGAATTAGATCTGCTTTTGGTGGCATAAGCATTCAGCATTCAGCTTATCTGAATCTACAAGTTAATGATACAAAAACCTAAATTTAAGAACTAATATTAAGTTTATACTGTAATGCAGTATTTTTGCAGCCATTGCTTATAGAAGGAGAATGTTAAAGTCCAGACTTTAAATTACATACAGTATCCGACAATGTAACAATTACATGAATATTTCATGAGAAAGAAAACATGTAATTATTACAATTGAATTTGCTGGTTTTTCTATTTGTATTCTTATAAATTTGAAAGTAGGAGCAGTGTCTATTTCTTTATTGCTAACCTGGTTCTGTTGATGAAGTATTAATTACTTGGCAGAAAGTGCAGAATATAAAGATTACACATTAACAGGATTAGATGCAGACTAGTTTTACTTAGTCCTGATCTTATTAAGTTGTTTACTGCAGTGAAACTTTAGACATAAAAGATCATCTCCTGCTTGTGTAGTTTGGCCCTGATACGATGCTATTACAGTACTGTCTTAGATACACTCCAACTGACTTATCAAGGTCTATTAAGGTATGACAACTAAATTATAGTGAATTCACGCTTCAGCACAGTGGAAAGAAAAAATAACTGTGTAAACAAGTATATTATATGTTGTCCATCAACTGAGAAAAAAGCTCATTGGCCAATGCGTCTGCCCACAGAAATTCTTATGAATCATTTGGAGGAATCCCCAAAAAATTGAGCTTCCTATGACACAGTTACATAGCAATGTCTACTACTTGCAAAAATAGTAAATTGGGAAGTGTGTTACTTAACAGTATATGTATTTTGAAGTATCTGCTCTTGAGCCTCTCTGTTCTACCCAAAATCTTGTTAGCTGTCACTGTTATTTGTTGAGCTGTACTCCCCCTTCATCTTGTCATTTATTAACACAGCAGTCAGTCACGTTTCACACTCACAGTGCTGCTATAAAAGTCTCTGAAACTCACGTAAAGCATGTACTGTAGGTCCCATAATAAACATTTGAATACAATACACCCTATGTGCCTCACGTAGGTACCCCTTTTATCTCGTTTCGGTCACATATGAAGAGTATCTTTAAGGTATATAAACCAGTAGGTCTGGTTAGTTGTGGTACGCAGCAATTTGAACCTCTGTCTACGCACTTCTCTTTGTCTTGATCCAACCGTGGAAATCACTCGCCTTGTAAGTGTCTTTTAAAGCTTTATTGTTTAATGTACACTGTCTGCTATGTATTGTTTTGTAAGTCATTCTTTATTGTCTTTGGTTTGTGAACATTGCCCCGGACACAGACAGGCAGACACACTCATGTCACCCAACACACGTTTATTTTTCATCTCTAATTTACATAAGTTCGTACTCATAAGCCCCAATACCCCTCAGTCCAGGCCAATCAATGCCTTCTCTCTCTCTCTCTCTTCTTCAAGCCGCCTCCTGCCTCCTCCAAAGACCTTGTCACTCTGCCACCCGACTCTTGTCCATTCTGCAGGAAGGTGGCCCCTTTAAATAAGCACCAGGTGTGTTCCCGGCAATCTCCCACCGACACGCCCTAGTGTGGCGGAAGTGCTGGCTGTCTCCTTAAAAGCACTCCAGGTGTCCCCGTTTTCTCTTCCCCCCAGCACTTCCGGGTGTGGCAAAAGTGCTGAGGTCTAGGGTCTTCCTGGTATTGGGGTCCCCCTGCCGGTAACCCCGGGTCCCTACAGGGTCGCGCTTCCCAGCTCTTTACCCGAGGATTCCAGGGCGGTCGCCCCCTCGAGGTCTGGAGGAGGCACCAGCTCTCCTCCTGTCTTCTCAGGCGTCCCAGCTGGGTACCACCTTCATCCGGTTGTGACAGGTTGTACACCTGTATGTACCTGTATGTTTCTTTTGTATATATTTCAGTACAACGAAGTATGTCCAGTAAAAGCCTTCAAGAACGCTCGCTCACCCCTTGTCGTTTTTTATGTGGATGTGCCGAGTTGTTTAAGCTCTCTGCGGCCACGTTGTACAGACAGCGCGGAGTGAGGCAGAAATCTCCCTAACTTCAGTTTCTAGACTCTTTTGACTGCACAGGTAGACTCACAGCACATGGGCACAAATAATACAGCTTAATTCCTCATGTAACAAATGTGCTATATTTCAATAAAGTAACTGAAAACATAAGCATTCTAATGTACAGTACTAACATATTTTTCAGGGGAGTTCACTAAAACATTTATCATACAAAGGAATAATTGATAAACTGAGTCTTGTCATAGACACCTCTTCACTGTATGGAGCAGGGGATCAAGCCTGTCCAGGACAGTACCTCCCCCAGAACGCTAGATGGCAGCCCCCTGGGTTGCAGCAGCGCCTAGGACTCCTGCAGGATTTCATGTGAGTTGGAGTTTGGTGCATCCCTGTTGGGATCCATGGACGCTGCCAGTGGGTGCTGTAGCTGCTGCTCAGCCCTACAGAGTAGCTCTTCCACCACACCCGGAAGTGCTGTCAGAATTAGGTCTTCAAGCAACTGCAGCACTTCCAGGTGCATTATAAAAGGAGCCAGGATCAACCACTCCGGGAACCAGAGTCAGGAGGAGAGGGACTAAGCTTGCCGGAGAGGAGTGTAGTAGAAAAAAAAAATATTGTGATTGTGATAGTGCTTCAGCTTATTGGGATTGTGTTGTGCCTGTGGGAACGGGGAAGGCGTTGACCACAAGCGAAGAAAAAAGAAAATAAAAGATTTGCTTGTTTTATCAGTGTGCCTCTTGCATCTGTCTGTGTCGGGATGAGTGCTGGTATAGCACCTTTTCTCACAGTCTGTAAATACAATGACCTAATATAAGAAAAATTTAATTTGTACAATACTTTATAGTAAAGCAACCAATATACTCTAAATACCAATTTCTTGTTGTACTGATAATGAAAGTGGCATATAACTTCCACACTATATATTTCCAAATTTCAAATTGAATAACTAGATGCTTGCTACTCATGGAGACTCTAGCTTCTGTAATACACAGATGAGCCAACTAATATTACCATAAACAGTAAATCATTAATTGAAGTTTATTTCCCGTGGGAGCTTCTGTTGTCTTAACTATCTAATTCTGAGTACAAGTTGGACATTTTGAGCTTAAGCAACATATAAAATCAAGCTCTTTCCCTTTCATAGAGACTCATACGATCCTGCTAAACACCAGCTATAAGTGCTACTTTCAGACTGAAAGTCTTTTTAAGAGTAAGATCACTTACCAATTAGGCAGAATATTACTATATACTGTAGGTCAAACTGGGTACTGACCATTTTCCAGGCCTTTAGTACCACACAAAACATTTTAAGACAGCAGAAATCTAGCTGCATCCCCACTTGCATTCCTGAGTGAACACTAAAGTGAATGGCTGAAATGCAGCTCTACTGACAGTTTAGTCCATTATATATTTCATCAAAAACAGTTGAGTTGGCACCTCTGATAAGACACCTTCAGAAAAAAGGCACCTAAATGTACATTAATTTTAGACTTGTATTCACTAACTGAATTCTGGCTGGATATGATGAACAAAATAAGACACCTATAAGCGGGCACTGGATGAGTAACAGGAAGTGACTTTGATCCATTCACCAGATGTTTCATCTTCCTTCAGATCTAGCTGTGTTCATCTCTTCTGTTCTTTTTGTGAGAGTTGAAGTCTGACAATGTGTTCTCTTTGGATCATTTAAAGCTGGTGATCTGTTTTCTTTGGGATGAGAAGCCACCCACTTTCTGCTGAGGAAAAAGCTCACAGACTTTCTTTGGCATGGTAGCTATTCTCCATAGAGCCTTGGAGCTGGACGCCCTGAACCATCTCCAAGATTCATTCTGCCAAGCCAAGTAACAGTGACTGAGCCCTGCAAAGCAGCAATTACCTCAAGAAGTGAACTTCAGCTTACACTGTTGTGCCAGAAAGATAAATGTTTTTCACTATCATGATGCAGAGGATACAGCAAAAAGTCTAATAGTGAGCTGAGGAAGACAGCATCACAACACCTCATAGATAAAGAACCATGTAGCAAAAACCAGAAGTGTGCTCCAACGCAAGAGTCACTGTGAGAAACAACATACAATTCCACACAGCATCAGACATCATCATTAAGGTCATGGTATTGTAAAACTGTTTATTTGTCTAAAGAAAATTTGAAATTCTAAATAGCCAGTAAACAGCCTCTTCTGAGTTATATCTTTGTCTTGCCTGTCTTCTATGTCTATATATATATATATATATGATATTTCTATAGTCCTTGGGTTTATCAATAAATTGTAATATTCTGTTTCTTACAATGAGTGTACTTGAGTTGCCTTGATATAAGTTTAACAATCGGAAATCCACTACAGAATAAAAGTAAGGAAAACAAAGTAGGAGCGTTAACAAATAATATAATTAATTACGTGTATTGCCAAAGGCAAAATTGATAATTAACTGATTGATTAACATCAGTCAAACAATCCTTCTTCTCACATGATTACACATTTTCCTTTATTACCTCTTATTAATCATAAAATGGTACAATCCTTAGGCACCTTGAAAAAAATCTGGTACTCAAGAAGTTGGTTTTACTACCCTAACAGGCAAATATTTTTTATTCAGACACTTTAGTGTGGGAAAAACACATGTAAGAAATATAATAATTTCTTCTAACAATACATTTATTAATAAACTAGCTTTGTTACCCAATTTCGCCCATGAAATTTTGTAAGTCAATGGGCCTAATTCACAGGGCCATTGGTTACTCAAATGTAACGATGTACGATGAAGTACATGTAACTAGATACTCCTGATACAATAAGGCCTAATATTATTAGTTCACGTGAGCTGCTTACCTTTGAACACGCTACTTACAATCATTCATGGTGCTAGTGTCACAGAGAGTGGGGCAAAAATCCTGTATTCAGTAATGTTACAAATGTGATTTGAGGTTTATTCATTTCAGTCAATCTCAACTCTCAATTAGCATCAAAGCCTATAATCAGTATTGCCTAATTATACTGTGGGTTTGAGTATATGTCTAAGAAAGAAAGAGTTACTAATTACTGTTACTCACTCAAAAGCAAAGTCTTCTTCTTATCACATTCTGAAAAACAGCATTTCCATCAGCTATAGAAAAAAATCACGCTTCGTTCTGTTCAATCATGGCTTGTTTTTTTTTTACTTCAATAAACGCTTAATACTGATTACTGACAATATGCAGGTGGACAACAGTTTGGCTTTTTTTCAAAAATGCAAGGTTATGCTCTGATAAAAAATGTAATGCCATCAGTTTATCTCAGATTTATTGCCACATATAACACACCCTGATCAACCCAAGCCTTTTCCCAATTTATAACTGCATTCATTTCATCATGGGTATTTTCTAATTGTGCTTGACTCATGAAGGGGAAAGATGCCCCATCACTTCCAATGCTTTCTGTGAGTCGTCAAGAAACTTAAAAGGGTAAAACTGGGAACAAAAGCCACAAAGGTTAAGAAACACTGCTCTAAGATAAATACTTTAATCCATATCTCAAAGTGGTATAGGAAAAAAACAAACAGCAGTTGCTACCTTTGATGACATGCTGAATTTGTCAGTGCTCTTATTTAAACTTTAAACTTCTGGACCAGCATACTGGCTGATGGGAATTGTAGTCCCCACTTTGGCATTTGCACAAGTTTGCAGATAAAATGAAGGGGGTGTGGGAGTAATATTTATTAATACCTTTCTTACTGGATGAGTTGCATGAAATTAACTATGCTCAAAGCCCTAGCACCTGGCACTTGCCAAATGTGTTATTTTGAGCTTTGCCAGACTTTATTCCTTTCATTTTCCTTTGTCAGATGGCATTAATTTGCATTAACTGGTTCACCCCATATCTTATGCGATCATTATCAGCTCTGTGGCAGAATTGGGGGGTTGGGGAGGGGCACGGTGCATTAGTATGTCCCACTATCTAGAGCATTATTAATGACAGGTATCAACAAATTAAAAATTATTTTTAGGCCAATTTTGTTTTTTTCCACAGTTTCACCAAATTTCAATTAAATCTATCAAGGTACTTTTGAGATTTTGACATATTTAGTTTTTCTATTGTGGGGAGGTGGGTTTACCCCTCTAAACTGATAAATTGAAATTTCCAACCTTAGTGAACACCTACTGCCCTAGATGTACCATCCTGACAAATTTCAGCTTTTAAGCTTAACAGAAAAGTGTTTTTGTTGATGATTGAGTGAGTAAGTGCAGAAGTCAGTCAACTTTGCATTTTATATACTGTATATATTAAGATTCATGATTCATTTGATTCTTTATGCATAGTAAAGAATAGCATACACAAAACAGCTTTAGTATCCATCTGAAGATGGTGCTGTCAAATTATATATAGTGAATCTTAAAGGACAAAGGAGTCACAATGGGAATAAGATTACAACAGCATTAAAGCTGTGTACAGGTGAATAAATAAATTATCACAACTTGTATCATTGTGATTAAAAATGAAAACCTTTTATATAAATTGATTCCATTACAGCTGAAGATGTTTTTTTTTTTTGCCTCAGTTGACAGTGTTTCTGATATCACATGTAACATTTGTCCTTGATCTAAAATGATATTTCTCAAACACTGTAGAAAAATTCTTTATACTCCTTCCCCCTTCTCAGTTATCCTCTAGATACACTAGAACCAAGTTCAACTGTTATAGGGTTCTTTCTAATACATCATTAACGACATTTGCCAAAAGATGCTTTGAAGATTACACAAGAGAAGGCCTTGTATTATTTGATTGCATACACAAAGAGAGGCTGCAGTCTTAGTGCAAACCAAACCAGAAAGAAACACTTGCTTTGCTAAGAGTAACAGTAAACTAACCGACTTTAAGTAGAATCACTCTGAATATATTGTGCTTCTTTATAGATTGTTGGCTTACTCCTTCTTGGTGGCAGGAAAGAGTAGTTGTGACTAAAGCTAAGGAGACAAAAAGTACATTCTGATGAATGCCCAGTTAAAAGCAATTTCTGAGTTTCCAATGTTATACATTGTTTATTCTTGCTATCTACTGTTTAGATATTAATGATCAAAAACACTAATTACTGGTTATCCTTAATCATGTGTATCAGCCAAAAGTTATTACACTCATTGTGCTGAGCTTAGCATCTATATCGTGTTGGTTGACACCTTTGGAGTATGTGAGCAGCTTTAGCCTGAGCTTATTTTGAATTGCCTGACACACTTGCTATAACTTAAGACTGGGTATCTACTTCCTTGACACAATCAAAGTGCTGGCCCAGTATGGGGCACCTCTTTGTCATTTACCAATTCATAATTAAGGCCAAAAAGTCTAAACATATAAAAATGTGTACTCTTAACAATAACATGCAGGGAAGAGAATAAGCATAAGGAGATATAAAAGAGAAACAACGCCCTACCTATCTCACTAAATTTCTGTATATTTTGTGGAGTGTCTTGAGCAATTATACACTGTGGCAGATAGGGGGCGCTGTCGTCCCCTTGAACCCTCAGACTAGATGCCAGATAAAAGTCCAATAATCGTTTTTATTACAATGATAAACTGCACAAAGCACCCTCCACTCCACTATACTCATAAACAATAATAAATACAGTAACCAATCTGCCAACTCCCAGATGCATTGTTCCCTTCCTCCCAACTCAGCTCTCCATCTGGGATTTCTCACAGTCCTTTATAGTCCATGACCCGGAAGTGTTTCTCTTCTCAGTGTCCATGTGATTGGCAACACTTCCGGGTCGGATGAAAACTCCTTTTTTCTTCAACCCAGAAGTACGTAATTTCTTCTGTCCATGTGACTGGGACGTACTTCCGGGCTATAGGGAAAATAAACGTCTCTGTGCCTCCCTGCAGCATCCCCTGGTGGCACCGACGTTATCCAGCAGGGCCATGCATTAAAACTCCTTAGTCCATGATTCCCTGCTGGCATTCGGGGCACTTCCATGCTGCAGGGAGGACTCCTTCTGGTGGCCTGAGGGTATTGGTCAGGATGAATGGCTGGCCATAGTTCACAACACCTAATATGCCCATTAAATCCTATTCTTACCACCTTCCAAACATTTTCTTGTCCCCACTTATTCAAGTTCAGCAGCGATACGGCCTAAATGGGCTTTGAAGCCCCAGACAGAAACTGAGTCTAAGTATGCTCAGGTGATGGATTCAGCAGCTCAAGGGCTATCCTCTTACAGGTCCCTCTGCTGGCCCTAGGTACCTCAAGTTATTTGCCCTTTCCAGTGTGGCCCTATCTGACTAAGTAAATATACAATTTCATTAGTATTTAGTATGGTGCATAATGCCCTGTTTGCAGTGGTAGCCCTGTACTACTTTTAAAGTCTCAAGGTTAATGAATTTTTGATTTTAAATACATGCATTATTTGGATGATGTCATTGTAGGGCCATTTTATTTGACTTTTTCTACCCATTTTGTAATTTTATTTTCATGGCTATGGCCATATTATTTGTGGCAACACAGCTCTTTTCCAATAACATGTGGATGTGGAATATTGTACCACAATGCTAATCTACAGTATTTAAGATACAAAGCTGAAAATGGATTTTCTCTAAATTAAATCAAATCTGTCCCTAGCAAAACATATTTTTTAGGTTTCTGATGTCAGTTCTTGATTAGCATTATTTTTTGTACACACAATTGTTATTTTTTCCCCTTTAGCATTGGACATTTGGTTTGTTTTTCTTAGACAACAATTTTTGTTTTCTCCTTCAAAGATTTTCATCTTATGGTCATTTGTTTGGTCTTCATGCCTGCTATCACATGCACGATTTTTGTAATTCATAACATTTGGATGCTTGTGGCTAAAATGATTGGATTTTAAAAGTTATATGGACACATAAACAGAGAAAAGGTCTCTCTTCACTTAACTAACCCTACATGGTCAGTATGAGTGCCTCCCTAAACTATTTTCTAACTAACACAATACATAATCATTTAGGAACACAAATGCTATAAAATATAATGCAGAAAAAATGTGCACAAAAAATAACATGAAGAGCCAAAAGATGCTTTGTTAGAAATAAAGATTAAATTACTGACTAAAAAACTGAGAAAACTTGATGATCTGAACTATGTACAGAGGCCATTACGATGTCATTCGCTGACACCAGGTTATATCAAATGCATGGAAACATGTTGGTGTGGCTATGTTGGATCTTAGGAAACACTTTAAAAAACAAAGAAATAAATAGAAAGATTCCCACCAAAAAAAAAAACATAAAATGGAAGGAAACTTGCTTTCTGGCAAATTTAGAACAGCTACTGATCTTATGTGTTCATAGAAGGAAGTAATACACACAAACACACATGGTCACACCAATTGTGTCACTTGAACATACTTACTATGTGGAGTCATAATGTGTGCCAGTAAAAAGTGCATAAAACAGAGCAAAATCTTTAAAAATAAGGTGAAGAACCAAAAGGAATTCTAATATCTGATATGCAATGGACAGAATTATTTGTATATTTATTATTGTTACATTTAAAGAAATGTATGAAAGAAAGTTTTATTTTTGATATACGGATTTATATCAGTATATTTGTTCACAGTGAATGTTCTTGTGTTTTCCTGTGTTTTATACAACAATCACAGTGTTAATGATGCACGATACATGTGATTTAGAATGCTTAATGTTTTCATTTGCTGCTAATGGATTATTTAATCAAATAATGCTAAAACTTAATTCTGAAGCACTTAAAGATACAAACATAATAAAGGTGTTTAAGAAGTTGAATCAATAGTTTTACTGATTAATGTTTTTGCAAACCTTTACTTCTAGTGGTTTTTTGGGGAGGTTTGAGATGCCATGGGTGTTATTAACTGAGAGACATCCCCTTTTATTATTTGAAATGGAGAGATAGTTGGTCTCGTCCGATGCGAGAGAAGGACGTCTGAAGTGGAGCTCCGCTAGCAGCGGTGTTGTTTTCATATTATTTGCTTATTATCCTGAGATATCCTGTATCTATTCAACCCAAGGAGACTGCTACAGTATATATGTAAGCATATATAAACATGGCCAGCAAGAAAGGGGGTCCGAAAGAATCGAAAACTAAAGCTGCACCCAAGCTAAGATCAGCAAGCCCTAGCTCAAGATATGGCCTTTCAGAGAGAGACCTGGAGCAGCTGGGCGAAAGTACAGTCTCTTCGGGACCAAGGTCGCCGGCTGAGAGTGAAAAGGGGAGCGAATGTACGATTGTGAGTGCAGATCTTAATAGCTCGCCGATCGGAAAAGAATACCTGAAACTGGAAAAGGCCTTACAGTCCGCTATCTCAATTACTCCACGCGAGCCGGGAATAGCGGAGACACCGGCTACAGTAGGGCTTGACGCTTCACCTACGGTACAAGAAAGCACAATTGAAATGTCTACACTGCAGGTGATGTTCGCTGAGCTCATACAAGATATAAAGAAAACCGAGAAGGCAAATGAGAAAGCAAGGACAAAGGCACATGAGAGACTGAAACAGGAATTGAAACAGGAGATGCTGGTATTGAAATAGGAATGGCAACAAGCAAACGAAACGCAGCGGCAGGAGTTGCAACAAGCAAACGAAACGCAGCGGCTGATGCTCCAACAGGCAAATGAAATCCAAGTGGAGATGTGACTGATGCTGGGTAAAATTGAAACTCTTACTGATCAATTGGAGGATCTCAAGAAGACATTTACGACTAGGATTGAATTAGCCACCAGTGCTGAAGAAAAAGCAGAAAATGTCAGCTCCGAATGCAAAAAAGTCGGAGACAGACTGGCTGCTTTGGAAGATGGTAGTAGAAGGTATAATGTCAGAATTGAAGGTCTGCCTGAGAATCGAGAAAGTTCAAACCCGGTGAAATTCGCAGCTGAACTTATTTTCTAAAATAATTGGGGACGACTTTAAGGCAGAATCTGAGATAGCAGCGGCTTATTGCGTACACGGATTAAATACCGTTAGACCCAGACCAAGGTCTTTTATAGTTCGTTTTGAACGTTTATCATTTAAGCTAGAGGTGATGGCACTTCTCAGAAACAAGGAAGATATTACATTTGAAAATAACCGCATTCGTATCTTCCATGACTTCTCTCCAGCAACAGCTACTAAACGCGCAGCCTTCTACAACATTAAACAGCGGTTACGGCAAGCCAGCGTCAAATACAGCCTCTTGTATCCGGCAAAACTGAAAGTGGAATGGCAGGGTCAATTCTATGTCTTCGCTAGCAAGGAAGAAGCAGAAAAGGAATTAAGAAAGCTGATCCGGGACTATTCTGATACATAATAGTGAGTCATGGCGGTTAATGATAAAGCAAGGATTAATAATCTACTGTCTGATCTATTCGTTTTAAAATACGGGTTTTATCAGCATATATTCTCATTATTACTTAGTATTACTGGGGCTCTATCTGTTTATGTTTTATTGTGCTTAATTACTTTTTTTCTTTTTCTTTTCTTTTCTAATTATTTCATCTCTACCCTAAACGAGACTGTTCAATATCATACCCTTGGTTTATTGTTATTGCTATTACTGCATTAAGACTTGTTATGCTTATTCTGGACACATTTTTAACACCATCACCCGGGTTTATTATCTGGGTGTATCATCTTAATGCACTAAAATTGCTGAAGACTATATATATATTTTAAGTGCAAAATTCTTTTTTTCTTTTTTAAAGACTATATTGGTAATAGATATCTCTATCTTTTAACCCTAAAGCCGCTGCATTGGGGCTTGTTTTGCTTTGGACGTGCTCTGTCTCTGGGTATGTCAGAGGACTGGGACTGTGTGAAGTGGGTTTTAGCCTCACTTGGGGAGGCAAAAGGGAGGGTGGGGGTTAAGGGGAGAGAAAGAGAGCAGGCTTGATCTATACCTAATCTATCATTAATCTTTATAATTATAACTACCAACGTAATAATAAGCTGCATGGCAACAACTCTAGGGAAATAGGAAATTAAGACCAAAACTGTCTCACTTCCAGTTAAGACTATAAAATGACATCAAAAACTCAGAATCAGTGTCTCCATGATGGGACAGTTAACTCGTAAGCTGGAATGTTAAAGGCCTGAAGCTGAATCACGAATTAAAGAGAAAGAATGTACTCTCTCACCTAACAGGTCTAAATGCTAAAATAGTATTTTTACAGGAAACCCACTTACTAAGCAAGGATCAGTTCCGGCTGCAAAAAGACTGGACTGGCCAAATGTTCCATTCTAGTTTTACGAAGAAAACTAGAGGTGTGGGAATTCTCATACATAGAACAGTACCATTTGTAGCATCAGATGTAGTATTGGATCCTGAAGGGAGATATGTAATGGTCATGGGAGACTTATCTAACTGTAAAATGATTTTGATAAATGTTTATGCACCTAATGTTGATGATAAGGAATTTATACAAAATTTATTTGCATCCATTCCCAATCTGAACACTCATAAAGTTATAATGGCTGGGGACTTTAATTGTGTTCTAAATCCACTTTTAGATAGGACTTCCTCCACAGGGGAACGCATCTAACACGCAAAGATAATTACAAAGTTTATAACTGATCACAACTTATCAGATCCCTGGAGGTTTTTAAACCCAAATTCAAGAACATATTCTTTCTACTCACCAGTACATCATTGCTACTCAAGGATTGATTACTTCTTTATAGACAATAACTTCTTGCCTAAGATTAAATCTTGCAAATACGATGCTATTGTTATTTCTGACCATGCACCTATGATCTTGGAGCTAAAATTACTAAGCCCCATACACTCACCCGCAGATGGCCTCAACCCGCTTCTATTAGCTGACGAGAATTGTACTGAATTTATATCCAAACAAATCAAATTCTTTCTAGAGACAAATACATCAACCGAGATCTCTGCAGGAATACTCTGGGAAACTCTTAAGGCCTTCTTAAGAGGACAGATTATCTCATATCTTTCCCACAGAAATAAATCCGAAGCCAAGAAAGTAGCAGAGATAAAAAGCGAAATTACTAAAATAGATGAAGAACATGCCAGACTACCAAGCGAGACTCTACATAGGAGGAGGCAGGCTCTACATTCAGAATTAAACCTCTTGACAACTAAAGAAACTGAACAACTAATTTACAAATCCAGACATCATTATTATGAACATGGAGAGAAAGCTAATAAGCTTTTAGCTCAACAAATTCACAAGCAAGAAGTGCAACGCAATCTCGTAATCACTAACACGAACGGAGATAAAATCATGAACACAAAAATATAATGCACACTTTCAGAGACTACTATAAATCCCTATATACTACTGAGTTTAAAGAAGACAATACACAATCTAATGCATTTCTGGATACATTACAGATACCACAAATAGACGCTTTTAGTGTGGAGGAACTTGATAAACCTCTGGCGTTATCAGAATTACTAGATGCTATAAAGTCACTCCAAGGTGGGAAAGCAGCAGGCCCTGATGGCTACCCTGCAGAATTTTACAAGAAATTCTCCGCTCAGCTAGCTCCCTCCTATTAGCAACATTTACAGAAGCCAGAGATAACCAATCTCTTCCTCAAACCTTTCGACAAGCAAGTCAAAAACAAAATAAGGACTTATTACAATGTGCATCATACAGACCAATTTCACTTCTGAATAACGACGTTAAAATACTCTCTAAAATCATAGCTAGAAGGATGGAGAAAGTGCTCCCTCGTAATATCACAAGACCAAACTGGATTTATTAGGGGCCACACTTATCTTCAAATCTTCGACGCCTGTTTAATGTAATATACTCACCAACTAAATCAAACACCCCAGAAATATTATTATCATTGGATGCAGAAAAAGCATTCGACATGATTGAATGGAAATACCTTTTTACTACATTGGAGAAGTTTGGGTTTGGCCCAACATTTGTGCATGGATTAAATTACTGTATACTAACCCAGAAGCTTCAGTTTGCATCAACAACATTTGCTCAGACTACTTTAAACTAGAACGTGGCACTAGACAAGGATGCCCCTTGTCACCACTGCTGTTTGCATTGCCATTGAACCACTGGCAATACATTGTCGAAATACTGATCAGATAAAGGGGATTAGCAGAGAAGGACTGGAACAGAAAATCTCATTATATGCAGATGATATGGTACTGTATATATCGGACCCAGAAAATTCTGTGCCTGCAGTCTTAGCAGCACTCACAGAATTTCAAAAGATCTCTGGTCTCAGAATTAATCTGAATAAAAGTGTACTCTTTCCAGTGAATTCTCAAGCATATAATATTAGATTAGACACCCTACCTTTTATCATTGCAGAACAGTTTAAATACCTAGGGTAAACATCACAAGTAAACATAAAGCTCTTTATCAACAAAATTTCGTCTGCATGGAAAAAATTAAACAAGACTTGCATAGATGGTCAACCCTTCATCTCACACTAGCTGGAAGAATTAACACTGTTAAGATGAATATTCTTCCTAAGCTCCTTTTTATTTCAAAACATCCAATATACATTAATAAATCATTCTTTAAGCAATTAGATTCAACAATAACCTCATTTATTTGGAATTCAAAACATCCACGCATCAAAAGAGCGACCCTACAAAGACAAAAGGCAGAAGGCGGCATGGCTCTACCTAACTTCCAGTTTTATTACTGGGCAGCAAATATACAGGCGATAAGAACCTGGACACAAATAGAAGAACATACACAGGCTTGGACCGCAATAGAAGTAAAATCCTGCAGTACTTCTTTGTATTCCTTGCTCTGTGCTCCAATAAACACACGCTATCGGCAATATACTAATAACCCAATTGTGCTCCACTCACTTAGAATCTGGAACCAATGTAGAAAGCATTTTAAGACGGAGAAGCTTCTATCTGTGGCACCTCTGCAAGAGAACCACCTCTTTCAACCTTCACAAACATATGCAGTTTTAATATCTGGAAAAATTTGGAATTAACTTGCTTAGAGATCTTTATATAGACAACGTCTTTGCATCCTATGAACAATTACATTCCAAATTTAACATTCCAGCTACACATTTCTTTCACTATCTTCAAATCAGGAACTTTGTTAAACAGAACCTTCCAGATTTTCCTCATCTTGCACCCTCATCCATGCTGGAAAAATATTGCTCAATCTTCAAGGACTTAGACTCCATCTCTACAATATATAAAATCATTTTACAATCCCTTCCTTTCAAAGATCCAAGAGGACACTGGGAAAAGATCTCTCAATTAATATATCAGAAAAGGAGTGGAAAGTAGCAATGCAGAGAATTCACTCGAGCTCCATATGCGCAAAGCATACAATTATACAACTCAAAATTATATATCGAGCACATCTGTCTCAACTAAAACTCTCCAAAATGTTTCCAGGGCATGATCCAACCTGCGAACGTTGCAACCAAGCCCCAGCCTCACTGGGTCACATGTTCTGGGCCTGCACCAAATTAACATTATTCTGGACAAAAATTTTAATTACCTCTCAGACAGCCTTGGACTCACAATCCCTCCTAATCCATTAACAACTGTGTTTGTGGTTCTTCCAGAGGGGTTTAAAGTGGAGAAGGACAAACAAATTGTGATTGCATTCACTACACTTTCGGCACGCAGACTTATTCTGATAAACTGAAAGAACCCAAACTCTCCTCTTTAAGTCAGTGGGAAACTGATGTGTTATATTATTTGAAATTGGAAAAATCAAATACTCAGTTAGAGGATCTGTACAGACTTTTTCAAAACATGGCAGGATCTAATCAGTAATATTTTAAAATAAGTTCATAAAGCACAGAGAATTTATTAATTTAGGTATGTTTACAAGCCTTAAATTTTACCGTTTGGCTTGCTCTCTCTCTCAGGGTGGGGATCGATCTGTTCTTAACTTAGTTTTTCTTATTGTAAAACTTGATTGCTTTGTATGGATTCCAATAAAATTAATAAAAAAAAAAAAATAGACAGATAGTAAAGTATATTTTCTTACAAAGCAATTGGTGGGACTACTGGCCTTGTTGTACTGACATAAGTTGACATGCACTTGGCTCATGCCTTCTTACCTTCCATTTTGTACTGTACCCATGATAAAAGCCTCTCTTTTGCCTCTCATTCTTGTGTGCTGTAGCTAACTCTAACTTAACCATTTAATTAATAGTTATCTGTTACATTTCTTTCTCCATACGTTTCCACAGTATAAGTGATATTTTTGTATTGTCAGTGTTCTGTTTCTAAATGCTAATTCTAAATTATTTTACTGGCTCTCCCTTTCAGCTTATTTGCATGACCCCACTGCTGACCATCATAATTTCCTGAAATGCAATAAGATTCAAATCCAGCTGGCAGAGATTCTGTCATCCTGAAAGAGTTTCTACATCTCTAGGCACATTTCATTTATATATTTTCTGCTTCTGGAAAGTGTGAAGGTTCCCTAACTTGGCTGACTTTTCTGCATATTTTCTTTGTATCACCCAATTTTCTAATTTGACCTTATGTTCCACATGTATGCTTGATGATTACCAGCCCTGCAAAAAACCTTTGCTTGAGATTACTCATGGGCACACTCAATGCTTGCTCAATAATGTTAATATTGTTAATGCTTAGATGTCATCAATCTTTCTCAAAATGAACACCAATAGAAGTCAACTGTATCTCATGGAGTCATTTACCACTGAGCATGCCAACTGTTTTAAATCCCTTCACTTACCAGCGTTGTAAAGTTCTTTTATGTTTTTGTGAGTCATTTTTTAGTTAGAGTTAAAAATGTACTTAAATACTGTAGGAGCATCTGAATAGATACTTTTGTCTGAATGAAAACAATTTAATTATTTAAAAATCAGGTTGGATTATGATCATCATTTTAATGTTCTTTCTCTGGAAACTGCTATGTAAAAAAAGCAAGGTGTCAATAAAGATGAGAGATTTACTAGATGCCATAATCACATCACTGTTTGGCCAGGCACAATGTGCTGACTTCTTGTTTAGATTATATATGTTTCCATATGTAGTTTGTTCTATTAAACTTTCCCAAAGGCTGGTTGGTTTAGGCAGATGTGAACATGCCCGTCGCATTCAGGTGTGAACAAAACAATTAGACCAAGACCCTTTAGAAATGAAGGTCTCTGTGTAGTCCCAACCAAACTCTGGAGTGCTTCAGATTTGGCATGGTCATTCTTGAGCATGGATCTGATCTAATTACAGCAATACTGTGCATCATGAGGCATATGTGTTCTAGCTATGGTAGCCATGATATACCATTTCTGTCAGTAAGGCAGTGTGGTGTTATGGGTCCACAGCTCGCTAAGCAAAGGCCATTCATTTTAAATAAGTAATCGATGCGCTCGCGGCTTAGCGAGGGGACATTGGGCCATTTTTAAATAATCACCGCACCCGAGGTGGCTTGAGAGGATGTTGTTGTAGAGCGCTGGGCAGTCGTCGATGTGGACGTTTCTCACCGTGTGCACAGGTGAGGAACTGCCCTCATTCGTGATTGCTCCCGTGGCTAATGCTACAGCTGTGATGGCCCCTCACGTTTTAAAAAGAAGCGCGAGTCGGTTGTGGAGAGGTGGGTGGAAAGGAAACGACGGAGGTTACAGGGAGCGAGGAAGCATGCGGTACAAGAGAGACGGACAGGCGGTGCGTGCGTGTGATGAGCGCATGATCGAGGGCAGCTGTAAGGAAGCTGGGTGCTAGGCCAACACCCAGACGTTTGAGTTGATGTTGCTCCCGCTGAGTGACCAGGTAGCGGGAGTGCCTAGAGGAAAGCGACGAGCCGCAGAAGGCCGCGGAAAGGCAGCGGAAGTCGGGAGGCTTGGCGGTGGAGTCCCCAATGTGTGCGTCCTGGTCATTGGTGGACATCAAGTCTCGGGGACTGGGATGAGTGCCATACCGGAGCCAGGGATCGGGAGGTCTCCAGTCTCGCGAAAGTGTAGAGGAGGGCAGCTGCAGAGAGCGTCTTGCCTGCTGCTTAGCCCAAACGGGATAAGCAGGTGAGACGCTAATAAACGATGCACCGGATTTGTTGTTGTTTTAAAGACTGCTTCCATGAGAAGATTTTAACCTCTGGTTTTAAAGGATTGTTTTTTCTATTGTTGTTTTAACCTCCACGTGTTCTTTTAATGGATTATTTATTTAATGAAGAACTTTGAAACTGCACTATTTATTTGAACACCTGTTTTGTTGACTGTTTTAATAAAAGCACTGTTGCACTTTCAACCATCCCCTTGCTCAGATGCTCAGTAATTTGCCTCCATTGACTAGCTCACTCGGTAACATTATCGACGGTGTGGGGTTCAAGTGCTTCCAACAGCCATGGGAGTGTGGAGCCTGAACCCACATCGTCACAGGCAGTCTCAGCCTAAAAATAAATACACACTGTCACACACGTGTGCATGGGAGGCAGCTAAAGGGCTTGAGTGAAGGCAGTTCTGAGGCATGCCGGGATGTGGCAGAGTGGACTGACTCTTTTTCTCCTTTTCCTTTAGACCATTCCCGGGAGATTCCACCTGGCTCTCTTGACGTCATTTCCGAGACTGAGCCAATGGAACTAGACCTTACCAGCTCCGGCCCCTCTGACGTCACGTCCGGGCTCGATCCAATGAATGAAGAACACGTGCCCGATTCTTATGACCTCACTTCCTGTCTTCCCCTTTAAAAGCCTGCCCCTTTTCCCTCAGTCTTGTTCTGGACTTAGTTGTATGCACTTCAGTGCTGTTTTTGTGATAAAAATGACTTTTGCAACCGGGATACCATATTATATGGGTTGCTACCCCAAACCTTTATCTGTTCATGTCTCGTTTTTGTGACAACACATACAAATTTGTATACGCAAAAGTACCAGGCAATTCGATCAAGCCTAGCCCCTGATTCAGGCTCAAAAGTCCCTTTATTTCTTTCATATTAAAAATAAAAAAGTGTAATTTCACTTGAGATTAGGCCAGTCAATCCATATACTGAGGTGGCGAGAAACAAATGCCATGTGCGAGCAATGATCAAAGCCACTACCCTTTTACCGTGATATTGAAGAATGCAGAAGGAAATTCCTCTTATTGTAATCGCTCTTCTGCAATGATCAAGCCTAGCACCTGATTCAGTTTCAAAGCCCCTTAATTTCTCTCATTTTAAAATAAGAAATAAAAAGGTATAAATTCACTTGAGATCAGGTCAATCAATCCACATACTAAGATGGTGAGAAATTAATGCCTTGTGCAACCAAGGATTGAACACACTAATCTTATAGCACAACATCGATATGTGCAGATGGAAAGTCCTCTCAATGTGATCACTCTTCCACTACAATGAAAGCACAGGAGGCACATAAACTTTGATACAATGTAATAAATGTTAATGAAACATTGTAAAGTGAACATTATTAAGACAGTAGACATGTGAGATAAACAATACAGAGGTTACATAAATATATCTCTACTGCAGAGAAATTACACAACATAATACAGTGAAATGGAATTAATCTCATACATCTACAGTTAAATTACATTGAATCACAGAACTGCATATCCTCAGCAGAGCCTGCCATCTTCTGTAGAGTCACATAGATAAAACCTGATCTTCTCTGTGGCATGTAAAGTAATGCATCATTTCCATGTAGTATTCTAGTTTTCAAATAGTTTCAGCTTTCTTTAGTAAAAAAAATTGCATAATTATTGCAAATGTGGTGGTGCACAAACAAAACTCTTATTAACCCTATATAACAATTTTTCTCTGAAAAAAAAATTGTTTCTGTCCAATGAAGAAGTCCACAGTATGCTCATGAGCTGTTTATTGTGACTTGCTGTTTGCTGGAAAATTTGCTGTGTAAATGACTGAAAATTAAAGAGGAATAAGTGTGAAAACAACCTAAGCCTAAATTTAAAGTAAGCCTGGGGATGTTTGGAAGCATGGCTTCTTATACTGGTTAGTGAATTTTCACTTATATTTATGATGTTTATTTTCCATGGATGCCTTCTGGAACCTGTTCATGAAACTTGTTTAATTTCTAATATCCAAATGTGAGTCCAGGTTTCAACAGTAGTTTTTAAGTATTTCATCATCTCATTTACTGTGTTTCATCTTGAGTTATTGTGCTAGTGGTGAAATATGGCACAGAGATGAAACATGGCCCCATGCCATAACTACAAATATTTTCTTATTTAAATGTGTAGTCATAGTAGTGGTAGTACTGTCACAGTGAAATTCTTACTTGCAAGTTAGACCAACATGTTGGCACTCTTTGCCATCATGATAAACAAGAATGTATTAAAATGCAGAACTTTACTTACTAGAAATACACATACAGTAAGCTAACCTGATGCACTTTTTATTCCTGTTTTCATTTCACATGTTCAGTTATATGCCAGCATTGACATCTCAATACTTGTGTAAACTCCAACACTTAGTATACAGTCATTCCACAAATGGTAATTACAAACTTCAAGATACAAATTTCTTTTGGATTTTAGATCTTTTGCATCTGTTCTCACATATTCACTTATAAACTTAAAAACATCTCTCTATTATAATAAAAAAATCCTGGGACAAGACGTGACTTTTTCAGAGAGATACTTTCAAGTCCCACGAGACGAGACTTTGTGCCAAGAGATTTAACCACACCTGGGGTGTGAGTAGATGACAAAGTAGAACGTTGTAAAGAATTCAAAAACGGTGGTGCAGTACATAAACAGAGCAGGTTAGAGTTAATGAAAGTACTAAAATTTGAAAGTCTCAAAAAAATGATAGTAAAGATTGCATTAGTGCAAACAAATGGAAATTATTACTCAGTGAAATAACGAAACAGCGAAAACAGATTGACTATATTGTTCAAATTTAAACTAATTCGGAAACTTGTAGATCGTCTAATTCTTGTTGCCATCATGGAAAAGTAGTGTTTCTTACCATTGAAGAGGCATATCCATGAGAATTAAAAGATTTGTTTGGTTGGTGAAAGTGAAAGCCAGATACGTGAGCAGCAGAGACGTGAAATGGATGGTGTGTAATGCAGGTGGGCGGGGTTAGCGAGCAAAGCAAGCAGGGGATGAAGCCCCCTAGTTAATTAATAAATAGTTGTCATGCCAGAATATAAAATAATTAAAAAATAAAAATAAAATGAACTGGTATATATGCAAATAATTTATTCAGCTTAAAGCAAAAGAATGATTGCTGGGAAGACACTTGCTATTTGTGCAGAGAAAAAATTAAAAAGCATTGTATAACTACTTTGGCAATTAAAATGAGATGTAACAATAATTCTCTAAGGGTAGTTTGGTATTATGTTGAAGAAAGGATTTTAAATTATACTGTATGTGTCATTTAATATTTCCTTAAATCATACACTTACAAAAACAGTCATTTAAAGTTAATTACTGTCATTGTATATGGCTTCACGCATTCCTGTTCATTTTTGAAAACTTTATTTAGTCACAGCTGGACATCAGTTCTGTTTCTAAGGGTTTACTATTAAATATCAGTTTTTCAGGTGAACCATATTCATCTTGTTTAAAAAATATAGTCAATTAAACACAAAGGTATGAAGGCTGAATTTGCAATGACCCCTACAGACACTTATTTTTTGATTCTTTTTGTTTACTTGTTTACTACTTAAATATGGCAACTAACATTGGGCCTAATTTAAATAAATGTTGAATTCTGAGCAACATATGACTAATAAAAAGGTTAGTCAACAAATAAATCCATCAAAGGGTAAAAAATAATTGCATGTTTGTGCTTGGCTGGCTAACTCAAATGTAATATATAGATGCCCAAGCAATACAGAGTTCAGATATCCAGTTTTTGAGAATCATTTTGTCTTGTGAAACCTGGGTGTGTGCAGTACAGGCAAATTGTGTTTACAGTAAATGACAAAGAAATCTGGCATGGGGAATGTCTGCGTTATTTAATTTTCGGAAACTGGATGGGGAATTTTGTTTAGAAAGACTCACTTCAGCAAAGCAAGGCTTATATTTGTCTAACCTTGGATCTGACCTGTCCTTCTTGAAGAGATTTGAGTTTCCCCTTAGAAAAACACTGATTTTAAAGGGATTTACCGGCTTTGACCTTAGTGTTCCTCTAAATTATGAATCTTGGTTCTTCACCCAGTAAATGATTGCCTGGTGTTATTGAACTAAACAGCTTGGAATTTAGATTTCATTTACAGTTATTTCCAAGCTATTTATCTTCTGTCTTCCAAAAAAAGGTAATGACCATTATGATTTGTTTTTCCCCGTCAACGGGATCATGACAATTTCAAGAGAGACCCATAGGTTTAACATTTATCTAAAGAGGTTCATTTGAGCAAATACACAGCTACAAACTCTCAAACTTCCAGTGTGTCAGGTAGCTTAGACTTTATAGCACCTTATTTCTGCTGAAAAAGAAACATTGCACTTTTGAATCATTGTAACTCCTTCACTCTTTCTTTTAGTCTCTAAGTAATAATCAAAAAACATGTTATTCACTTTTAGAGGAGCTTAAAACCAGTTAATTTGTTATCTGAAATTTAATGTGTAGTTCCCTAAATTCGACTTGTATTAGTGGAACCAAAAATTGCAAATAGAGGTCATGAGTTTGTTACCAAAATTAAAGCTGGGCAGTCCTTTGTAATGAATGCTGGAGTGATGCAGCTTTTTTGGTCTTCAGAGAGGAAAACCAGAACCTGGTGAGCTAAATAAATAAGTAAAATAATAAATAAATGGCTAGATGTACCACTGGGTAGACACCTGAAGGGGAGTAAAAACACACATTGCAACAACATCAATATTTATTAATATAGGACATTTTCATACAAATGATGTAGCTCAAAGTGCTTTCTTTACAGGATGAAGAAAGAGAAAAAGACAAAATATAAAAATAAAATACTAATTAACATAGAATAAAAGTAAGGTCCAATGGCCAGGGAGGACAGAAAAAACAAAAAACAAAACTTCAGATGGCTGGAGAAAAAAACAAAATCTGCAGGGGTTCCAAGGCCACGAGACCGCCCAGCCCCCTCCAGGCATTCTACCTAACATGAGTGATCTCAATCAGTCCTAATGGTTTTCAGGCTTCATGTGGAAGAATTAGACAATGATGGTCATGTGGACCTCTGGCCTTCAATCCCTCAATGTAGGGACTGCACAGTAGTTTGATCAGGTGGTAGTGGCGCAGAATGCCACCACAGAAAACCGGAATGAGAACAGCAGAGAAAGTAGGGGTTAGTACGGATTGTGGAGCCATCATGAATGTTAATGATAATTAAACGCATATACAGAATATCAGGATTAAACTAAAATGAAGCTATGAGAAAGCCATGTTAAAATAATGGGTTTTTAGCAGTTTTTTAAAGTGCTCCACTGTATTAGCCTGGCGAATTTCTATTGGTAAGCTAGTCCAGATTTTAGGTGCATAACAGCAGAAGGCTGTCTCACCTCTTCTTTTAAGTTTGGCTCTTGGAATTATAAGCAGATACTCATTTGAAGATCTAAGGTTAGGACTTGGATTGCAAGTTAAAAAGACATTCTGAAATATAGGATGCAGCAAGATTAATTAAGGCTTTGTAAACCATAAGCAATATTTTAAAGTCAATTCTAAATGGCCTGGGTAACCAATGTAGTTACATTCTTTTCCTAGTTAAGATTCTAGCAGCTGCATTCTGCACTAGTTGCAATCGATTGATGTCTTTTTTTGAGTAGTCGACTCTGAGAGGAGTGCATTGCAGTAATCTAGCCGACTGAAAACAAAAGCATGAACTGATTTCTCAGCATCTTGCAAAGTTATAAGAGAGCTAATTTTTCCTACATTTCTTAAGTGAATAAATGCTGTCCTAGTAATCTGATTAATATGTGGTTTAAAATCTAGGTCAGAGTCAATGATTACCCCTAGATTGTTTACCTCTGTCTTAACTTTTAATCCTAATGGATCAAGTTAATTTCTAATACCCTTATTCCATCCACTTTTTACAATCACTAAAAGTTCAGTTTTCTCCATATTTAGATTGTGAAAATTACTACTCATCGTTTCAGAGAACCAAGAGAGTCGGGGTCATCAGGCACTATTGATAAATACATCTGTATGTTGTCAGCATAGCTATGGTAGCTCACATAATGCCTTGAGATAATCTCACCTAATAGAAGCATGTAGATCGACATGAGCAGTGGACCCAGGATAAATCCTTGTGGAATACCATATAGAATATTATGTGTCTTTGAAGTATAATTACCAAAACTAAAGAATTTTCTACCTGCCAAGTATTACTCAAACCAATTTAAGACACTGCTAGAGAGGCCCACCCACTGACTAAGGCGATTTCTAAGAATATTGTGATCAATGGTATCAAATATGGCAGTCAGATCTAAGAGGATCACAACAGATAAATGGCCTCTGTCGGCATTTACCCGCAAGTCATTTACTACTTTAACGAGTGCAGTTTCTGTACTGTGATTTGTTCTGAAATCCAACTGAAAATTAGCAAGAATGGCATGTTTATAGAGGTGGTCATTTAGCTGCATAATAACTTCCTTTTCTAAGATTTTACTTAAGAAAGGCAGGTTAGAAATGGGTCTAACATTTTCAAAAGCAGAGAAGTCAAGATTATTTTTCTTAAGCAGGGGTTTAACTACAGCACCCTTAAAGACAATCTTGGTAGACCCCCGTATCTAATGATGAATTTACTATGTCAAGAATACTATCATTTAGCACGCCGGATACTTGTTTGAAAAAACTTGTTGGTATTGGGTCAAGGACGCAGGTGGAGGGTCTCAGTTGAGAAATTATTGTACTGTATATCTATCCTGGTGAAAGAA
Source organism: Polypterus senegalus (assembly GCF_016835505.1). Classification (NCBI taxonomy): domain Eukaryota; kingdom Metazoa; phylum Chordata; class Cladistia; order Polypteriformes; family Polypteridae; genus Polypterus; species Polypterus senegalus. The sequence goes on along the minus strand of NC_053154.1, from coordinate 119,476,729 downwards.
TTTAATTTGTTTAACATGGAGTACCGGGGTTTAAGAGGATCAGTATTGGGGAGATATATTATTTCTAATATCATTAATTTTGTGATTAAAAAATATAGCAAAAGCCTCACAAGTTACACTGGAAGTATTTTGGAGGCAAAAGCCTCACAATAGTGAATGAAAGAGGGAAACAAAGTTCTTAAGAAGTGTCTTACCACAATCTTGTAATGAGAAGAAAGAGGCAGGTAAGGCAGTATATACTAGCAAGTTAGCAACTGATGCTGAGGAGATTATTTGAACAGTTAAAGTATGTAGGTTTATCCTTTAATTGTATAATGGTTGACATTAACAAAATTGATGTCATAAACTTCTTTGTGGTGAATGGTAAAATTAAGCCCCTTTTACTTAATTACCTCATAATTGTGGCAACAGTTATAACATAATGTACAGTAATCCCTCCTCGATCGCGGGGGTTGCGTTCCAGACCCCCTCGCGATAGGTGAAAATCCGCAAAGTATAAACCATATGTTTGTGTAGTTATTTTTATATATTTTAAGCCCTTATAAACTCTCCCACACTGTTAACATTATTAGAGCCCTCTAGACATGAAATAACACCCTTTAGTCAAAAGTTTAAACTGTGCTCCATGACAAGACAATTAAAAGACAACTAAACAAATTAAAAAACACAATTAAAAGAATGCAAATAGATCTTCTAGGAGCAGAGAATTTCAGAGAGAGAGAGTGCTCGCAAAGAAAAGCAAACAATCAAAAAATCAATACGTGTGCTTTTAAGTTTGCCGCGGCATTTTTTAGAGGAGCGTGAATATCTTCTAAGCAAACAGCCCCTCTGCTCACATCTCCTCCGTCAGGCAGAGAACGTCAGAGAGAGAGAGAGAGAGAGAGAGCGAAATTAAAGCAAACCATCAAAAAATCAATAAGTGTGCTTTTGGAAGCACCGCGATAAAGCAGCATTTCTTAGAGGTGCGTCCGTATCCACTAGGCAAACAGCTTCTGTGCAAACAGTACCTCTACTCACAGCCCCTCCGTCAGGCGCAGAGAATGTCAGAGAGGGTGAGATAGAGGCAGAGACAAGCAAACAATCGAGCACCGCGCAGGAGGCATATCTTATAGCATTGAGGAGTTTTAGTTAATATGTAATACATGCTCTGATTGGGTAGCTTCTAAGCCATCCGCCAATAGCGTCCCTTGTATGAAATCAACAGGGCAAACAAACTGAGGAAGCATGTAGCATAAATTAAAAGACCCATTGTCTGCAGAAATCTGCGAACAAGCGAAAAATCCTTGATATATATTTAGATATGCTTACATTTAAAATTCGCGATAGAGTGAAGCCGCGAAAGTCGAAGCGCGATATAGCGAGGGATTACTGTATAGGTAATTGAGGATAACTTTTAGTGATTTAAATCCTACATTGTTTTATCAGTTCCTAAGTTGTGGCATGGTTATAGGTAGAAACCTGGGTTTTTTTCCTGAAAGAGAGATTAGAAAATCCAGGATCTCAGAGTGAATTCTGGTTTGCTATTACGTGATTTTGCATTAGCAGATTAGCCGCTTCAAAAGCACCGGATTTCAATCGGCTTGCACAATGCTAGATAGGTTGATAAGGCAAAATTTACAAGCCCTTTGGAGTTGAGCTCTGAACAGCCAATCAATCACAGACTACAAATCTAAAAAATAGATGGAACAACCTTGATAGCGGTATAGGAAGCTTGTTGGCATATCCTCCAAAAGAAAAGCAACACAGCAGCAACTCCCAAGGAAGAGAATGTGGCGTGAAGGAATATTTTTAATAGAGTGAATGAGTAAAAGAGTTAATTGGTGAAATCAGTGTAAAATGTGTGTAGTAAGTTGTTGCATTGTGCCAAATGTACTCCTGATTGTATTACTTGAAATGTTACAGTATATTGCTTTATGTAAGCAATGTATTCCATTCATGCAATATTCATGCACCAAGTGTTCAGCATACATAAAGATGTTCTGGTCATTACTGTGAGAGATGTCAAATGTTATCCTGCCTGCACAGAACCCTATATCATGCTATAATCACATACCAAGAGAAACCACAGGTAAAAAGCAAGAGGCTCCAAAGACGGGATGAAAATGGGCAGTTTGTTTTATTAACAAGTTATCAGCTATTATTGCTCAAAAATGTTAGTTATATAAATTGTCCTACCTGCAACTGTGTAGAATTCCTCTTTGATGAAGGTTATTTATTTCTGTCTTGGGAAGACAGCCTATGAATGTGCATGTGTGTGTGTGTGTGTGTGTGTGTGTGTGTGACTAGACACTGCATCAAAGTTAAGCACACTTTGATGATCGCTTTGCTAGTATGTGTGACATCTTTAATGTTGTAAAGAAAACTGAAGAAAATCAAAAAAAAGTCAGGAAATCTCCATGATTTGCATTGATGTTAGCTAACACAATGTGTGTACTAAACATGTCATGTTCTAGAATGTTGTCCAGGTTTTCAGGAACAGAATTAGCCTGATTTCTGTGAATCTTGATTTACTTTAACTGGATTTCAAATTAATCCTGCTTTCTTGTATAAATGTCTGTACTGACTCAGGTGAAAACAAACTGGTAGCAATGGATTATGATTCTTTTGCCTATATCTATGTGAAAGTTTTTACTGAAATAGTCGCTTTTCCTAAAGGAACTGATCAATTAAATCAAACTTATTTTCCTGGACTCCCTGGGGCATTTTTTAGAAATACTGTATATAAGCCTCGTACCCGATTACAATTTTCTATGTATTTTTCATTCATCCCCTACTGTTGTCCGATTTAGATTTTGTTTTATTTTGCAGCATCACCCCAGTCCCTTACCCTAAACTCCATCCATTGTTTGCATGGGCAAGGACATATTGTCATTTGGGCGACAGTTACACAATCGTGCAGTCAGCAAACTGCTCTGGTATTCATTTGCTTGAGGCGACTGTGTTTCCTGCCCCCCCCTTTAAGTGTGCTTTATCTTTTGAAAAGAAAGTTAGAAAAGTTTAGATACCTTTTCAGATATTTTGTAAGACTTGTTTTTATGTTGAACTTTTGTTGTGTTTTGGAATTTTGTCATTTGTATTTGCCCTTAAGTGTATTTATGATTCTACATACTGTCTTTTTAATACTTTAATTCTGTTTTGCACAGTTTACACCTTATTTTCTTGCTTAATTTTATTTTTTCAGTTGAAAAAGTTTATTGGATTTATTTTTTATTTTAGACTGATCCATTTGTTTTAATGTGTTTATTTGTGTTAAAGAATTGACCTTCCCCCAAACTTAAATTATTTTAGCCTAATTATAACAATGTAATGTTATTTGCGGGCACTAATTACTAAACCACCATAATCCTAGAAAAGCCTCACGGAAGCCTAAATAAAAAAAGCCTTCACATGCATAGATTGTGTGTTGATTATAGAAATTGCAATAAAACTAAAGCTACCTTCCCATTTTTATCTTATCCTTTCTGAAGCTGGTCAGAAAAAAAGTTAATTTACAAAGAGCATGTAACTTTATCTGAATTTGAGGAATGGCTGAATGGAAAACTGAAAATAAAATATTATGAGTGACGAGCCATACTACAGTATACTGATTGGAAAATGCTCTATTTCATTTGTTTGTAAATTCTGGATTTTAGAATTGTTTATCTACTGGACTCCAACTGTCTTAATTTTAGTCTTTTTTTCTAAATTAGAGACTTGAGAATCCCATAAATCCTCAGTGCTTTGGTTAATATACAGAAACTCCAACAGATGAATGACAATTACCCTACAATTGAGATGACAGAAATGAGACAGAATGCCAGTTCAAACACATTTTGCTTCAAAGTTCCACATTGCTGCATAATCCCCCTTTATTGCAGTCATATTATTTAATTGTTTTCTTGAAGGTCCTTGTAGTTCCACAAACAACTGCCAGATGGCAAATTGCTTCCTGTGAAAACCCAGCACAGAAGTTGCCTAGGCTTACTGGTTTGAAGAATTGTCCTGAATGAGAGACTGATTTCATCCCTCAGTACTAATTCTCATCATTCAGTTTTTTAATTGCATTATTTGACTTGCTTGGTTTGCAAATTTATTACTGATAGCAAGTGCTTTTCTTTGGTGGGGTCCAGAAGATAAGGTATAGCAAGTATCTTGAATGTGATTCACAAACAGAATACTATATACTGCGTACAACAATTTAATTGAAGCAGTTCAGCTAAGGACATTTAACACTTTTAAAAGAAACTACAGGAGTAAGAATTCTCTGAAAAAAAATATATTTTTCAAGACTTTGGGGGGAATGATCAATATTCTCAGGCAAGCTCAATCCAGGTTATGATTATAAGGAGAGGAGGCACAGGAAATCCACAGAATGTTAACTTCATATCAATCAAGTGGCCATACAGTTATGTCTGCTTTCTTTGTGTGTTCTTTTTAACTGATGTTAAAATAATAAAAAGTATTGTAGATCAAAGTTTAAGTGAATAAATTTGGTATTTTTCCCATCAATCTGCATTCAGTAACCCATTATGACAAAGTAAAGATATTTAGAAAATGCTTCACAAATTGATCAAAAATCAAAAGTTGAAATTATATAAGTATTCAGACCCTAATTCAGTATTTTATAGAAGCCCTTTTGGCAGCAATTACACTTCAAGTCTTTTTGGGTAAATCTCTACAAGTTTTGCACGCCTACATTTGAGCAGTTTATCCCATTCTTCTTGCCACATCCTCTCACGCTCCATTAGATTGGGTGGGAAGCCTCTGTAAACTGATATCTTCAGGTCTCTCCACTGATGTTCTAATGGTTTAAGGTCTGGGTTTTTGATGTGTTACTTAGGTACAAGTCAGAGACTTATCCCAAAGCCACTCCACCTTTGTCTTGGCTGTTTTTCTGATTGTTTGGGTCATTGTTTTGATGACCATCGCCCCAGTCTGAAGTCACATGCATTGTGGAGAAGGTTTTCTTTGAGAATCTCTCTGTATTTGGCTGCATTCATTCTTCCCCAAATTCTGACCATTGGGCAGATGATGAGAAGTACCTGGCCTTTGCAAGTTATAGTGCTTGGAGTTCTGTCCAAAGATTTCGGTTTTTGCCTCATCAGACCAGAGAATCTTTTCCTCCTTTAAATGCTGTTTTGGCAAATTCCAACTGTCATATTAATTTTTGTCAAAACTGGCTTTTGCCTGATAGAGGTAGTGTCGCAGTGATGGTTACTTTTCAGGTTCAGGTTTTCCCATCTTAGAAGATTTCAGAAGCTTGGATAGAGTGACCGCTAGGTTCTTGGTCAGCACCTAGACGTATGCCATTCTTGTCCAATCACTCAGTTTCATTGGACGGTAAACCCAAGGAATACTGTAGTTCAGGAGGTCCTATATGTGCTCCATTTCACAGTTATTGAGGCCACTGTGCTCATGGGAGCATTCAAAGCTTTAGTAATGAATTTATACACATGCCCTAACCTATACCTCATCCCAATTTTTTTGTGGAGGTCTGCAGAGAGTTCCTTGAACTTCATAGCTCATGTTTCTGTCTTAACATTTAGTATGAATTGTGGAACCTTATATATACAGGTGTGTGCCTTTCTAAATGATGTCCAATCAATTAAATTTGACACAGGCGAAGTTCTAGACACAGCTCAGGAACAGTTCAAGCAAGGTTTTGAATGTTAATAAGAATGACAAATTTCAGCTTTTAATTTCTAATAAATTTGCAGACCTTTCTAAAACCTTTACCTTTGTCACTAAGGGTTACTGTGGGTAAATTGATAGACACAATTGGCAAATCAATCCATTAAATTTAAATCTGCAACACAATAAATTGTGCAAAAAGTGAAAGGGTCTGAAAACATTCTGAATCCACTGTATTTTCATCCATGCACCATTGACAGTTTGCACTCCTTTAGTAAGGCACACGTTTTGACAGTTGGTCTCTTCCATTACGGAAGATGGACATCTGAAGCAGAACTCCATTAGCAGTGGTGTTATTTTTTCTGTGTCAATAACCACAAGCAGCAAGCAGCCTGCTATCCCACCACCACCAACGTAGAAAGGGCAGAAAGTTCTTTCAGATAAAGTCTGTTTTCTGCGTGTGAGTTACTTAGAGTTGTATAGGGTAAATAATATATCATTACTTGGAATACATACATTTTATGTGTGTTCCATGTCTACAACAATCTGTGTAAACACATTGTTATGTTTTAGTAATGACAAAATGCAGACATGAAGTGTATATTGTGTGAAAATACAGTTCAAATATCAAATAAACACTTTCACAAAAGGTACAAGTATAACAAAGCAAATGTGCTTTTATTCAAGAATATAACTGCAGAAAAAGAACTCACGTAGGTTGTGACATTGACACACCCTTAATACAACCGCATTGATGGTGCAGCGGTAAAAACTGCTAACTTGTAATCAAAAGGTCACGGGTTCAAACCAAGATGCCTCCTTTTTGAGAAGTGAGCTTCTCTTATTCTCTTATTCTTATTATTATTATTATAGAATAAAAACATACATTTGATTTGAGTCTGATTTTTACAGGGGACACTTATTAAGCAAGGATCAGTTTCGGCTGCAAAAAGACTGGACTGGCCAATTATACCATTCCAGCTTTACAAAGAAAACTAGAGGTGTGAGAAATCTTATACATAGAACAATCTCATTTGTATTATCAGATGTAGTATCTGATCCTGAAAGGAGATATGTGATCGTCCGGGGCAATTTACTTAACTGTAAAGTGATTTTGATCAATATCTACTCACCCAATGTGGATGAAAGAGACTTTATCCAAAATGTATTTGCATCCATTCCCTATGTGAACACTCATAAAATTATAATGGCTGGGGGCTTTAATTGTGTTTTAAATCCAGACCAAGATAGGTCTCCTGCCACAGGGGCGATGGAATCTAACACTACAAAAACAAGTACACAGTTTGTAACTGATCACAACTTATTAGAGCCCTTTGGCCTCATGTATAAACGGTGCGTACGCAGAGAAATGTTGCGTAAGAACTTTTCTACGTTCAAATCGCGATGTATAAAACCTACACTTGGCATAATGCCACGCACTTTTCCACGGTACCTCATACCTTATCGTACACAAGTTCTCCGCTCGGTTTTGCAGACTGGCGGCACCCAGCGTCAAAGCACTGCTACTGTTCCTGTGTGGTTACTCTTTATTTTCCTGACACGGCTTTATAAATACACTGAAACTAACCGCATATTGTTTATTAGTGTAATGCATCTGATTGTAATTAACTTGTAACAATATAATGGTCCAGGGAATAGCCATAGTATTCCAAATACCATAACTGCTTTAGCGTTTTTACTCTAACTGCACCTTCTTCTTCTTTCAGCTACTCCCGTTAGGAGTTGCCACAGCGAATCATCTTTTTCCATATTCCTCTCACTGCACCACTCAGAGTATTTATATCACTGTATCTGAGTGGGGAATCACAGCTCAGCAGCTGATCGGAAAGAAAATTATCAGTATACAGCTTCAAGAACACGCTGTCTCGTTATAGTGCGAGTTCTACGCATGGCGTTATACATGAGGCCCCTGGAGATTACTAAACCTAGACTCAAGAGCATATTCCTTTTACTTACCAGTGCATCACTGCTACTCAAGAATTGATTATTTCTTTATAAATAACTATTTTTGCCTACAATTAAATCTTGTAAGTACGATGCTATTGTCTCGCAGCTGGTGTCTTAACCCATTTTTATTAGCAGACCAGGGGGGTATTTTTTGTTTGTGGATTACTCGTTTAGCCAGATGTAATTGTTGACAATTTAGCATGATCCTCGATCTGTCGGTTTTTCTAAACTCTTCCTGGATGTGTTGTCATAGCAACACATCCAAATCTTCAAACCTACTCAGAGCAGGTTTGTTCTATGTAAACAAGGATTAGCTAACACACTTAATCAGTGTTCGTGCATGGAATTCATTCAGTCATGGCTTTGCCGTTCATGAATGAGCGACCAATTGATATCGGTGCGCAAATTATAAGAAGAGAATTTCATATAGATCCTTTATTGCTCCTGGAGGAAATTCTTTTCGAAAGAAACACGTATATATTTGCTTTGAGGCAGCCTTTAAAGATATGCTGGGTGAAATTGAAGAGCACATTCAGGAAACCATGTCTAAACTGAGCACACTTGCCGATCAGCTGGAGGATGTCAAGCAGACATTCACGACTCGGATTGAAACAGCCAAAAATCTAGCTTCCACCGCTGAAGAAAAAACAACAGCTGCCAATTCCGAATGCAAAAAACTCGGAGACAGACTTGCTGCTCTGGAAGATGGAAGCAGAAGGAATAATATTAGAATCGAAGGTCTACCTGAGAATCATGAAAGTCCAAACACAGTGAAATTTGCAGCTGAACTATTCTCTAAAATAATTGGAGAGAACTTTAAATCAGATTCCGAGATAGCAGTGGCTTATCGCATACACAGATCAAATACCTTTAGACCTAGGTCTTCGAGAGATTATTATTTAAGCTAGAGGTGATGGTACTCCTCAGACACAAGCAAGAGATTATATATGAAAATAACCACATTTGTATTTTCCCTGATTTCTCTCCCACAACAGCTGCTAAACGTGCAAGCCGATATCAAATACAGCCTCTTGTATCCTGCCAAACTTAAAGTGGAAATTCAACGCCAATACTACGTCTTAGCCAGAAAGGAAGAAGCAGAAAACGAGTTAAGAAAGCTGATCCTGACAATATTCTGAAACGCAATAGTGAGTCATATCCTGCCACTGCATGGCAAGGAGGTATCACCCGCTGTCTGATCCATTTGTAATGATACAGGTATTATAATTATACATCCTTTTCATTACTCGGACGCTATCTGTTTATGTTTTAATTACAGTTATAGATGTGTGTGTGGAAGAAATTAAACCTTTTCTTTTTAATTTTTTTTCTACTACCCTAAAGGAGACTGTTTAACATCACACCCTTGGTTTATGCATTAAGACTTACAATGCTTATAGTGGACCACTTTCTAACACAATTCCTCAGGCTTATTATATCTTAATACTTTAAGATTGCTGAAAATTTATTTGCATCCATTCCCAATGTGAACACACATAAAATTATAATGGCTGGGGACTTTATTTGTGTTTTAAATCCACTTATAGATAGGACTTCTATCACAGGGGGACAACATCTAACAATGCAAAGACAATTATAAAGTTTATAACTGACCACAACTTATCAGATCCCTGGAGGTTTCTAAACCCAAAATGAAGAACATATTCTTTCTACTCAGCAGTACATCATTGCTACTCGAAAATGTATTATTTCTTTATAGATAATAATTTCTTGCCTACGATTAAATCTTGCAAGTACGATGCTATTATTTCTGACCATGCACCTCTGATCTTGGAGCTAAAGTCACTATGCCCCACACACTCACCTCGCAGATGACGTCTTAACCTGCTTCTATTAGCAGACGAGAATTGTACAGAATTTATATCCAAACAAATCAGTTTCTTTCTAGAGACAAATACATCCTCGGAGGTTTCTGCAGGAATACTCTGGGAAACTCTAAAGGCCTTCTTAAGAGGACAGATTATTTCATATCTTTCCCACAGAAATAAATTAGAAACCAAGAAAGTATCAGAGCTAAAAAGCGAAATCACTAGAATAGATGAAGAACATGCCAGGCTTCCAAGCGAGGCTTTACATAGGAAAAGGCAGGCTCTGCATTCAGAACTCAACTTCTTGACAACTAAAGAAACTGAACAACTAATTTATAAATCCAGACATCATCACTATGAACACGGAGAGAAAGCTAATAAGCTTTTAGCTCAACAAATCCACAAGCAAGAAGTTTGCAACGCAATCCCAGTAATCACCAACATGAACAGAGCCAAAATCATCGACCATAAAAATATAATGCACACATTTAGAGACTACTATAAATCCTTATATTCTACTGAGTTTAAAGAAGACAACACACAATCTAATACATTTCTGGATACATTACAGATACCACTAATAGATACTTTTAGTGCAGAGGAACTGGATAAACCTCTAGCGTTATCAGAATTACTAGATGCTATAAAGTGACTTTAATGTGGGAAAGCAGCAGGCCCTAATGGCTACCCTGCAGAATTTTATAAGAAATTCTCAGCTCAGCTAGCTCCTCTCCTATTAGCAATATTTACAGAAGCTAGAGACAAATTCTACCTCAAATGTTTTGCCAAGCATTAATCACCAACTTTCCTAAACAAAATAAGGACTTATTACAATGTGCATCATACAGACCAATTTCACTTCTGAATAATGATGTTAAGATACTCTCAAAAATCATGGCTAGAAGGATGGAGAAAGTGCTCCCTTCGGTGATATCAGAAGATAAAACTGGATTTATCAAGGGTCGACACTTATCTTCCAATCTTCGACACCTGTTTAATGTAATATACTCACCAACAAAGTCAAACACCTCAGAAATACTATTATCATTGGATGCAGAAAAAGCATTTGACATGATTGAATGGAAATACCTTTTCACTACATTAGAGAAATTTGGGTTTGGCCCGAACATTTGTGCATGGATCAAACTACTACATACCAATCCAGAAGCTTCAGTTTGTATTAAAAACATTTGTTCAGACTACTTTAAAATAGAACGTATCAGACAAGTATGCCCCCTGTCACCACTGCTATTTGCAATCGCCATTGAACTACTGGCGGTTCACTGTCAAAATGCTGATCAGATAAAGGGGATTATCAGAGAAGGACTGGAACAGAAAATTGTTCTATATGCAGATGATATGGTACTGTATATATCAGACCCACAAAATACTGTGCCTGCAGTTTTAACAGCACTTACAGAATTTCAAAAGATCTCTGGTCTCAGAATTCCAGTGAATTCTCAAGCATATAATATTAAAATAGACACCCTACCTTTTATCATTGCAGAACAGTTTAAATACCTAGAGGTAAACATCACAAGTAAACATAAAGCTCTTTATTAACAAAATGTTGCCGTCTGCATGGAAAAAATTAAGCAAGACTTTCATAGATGGTCAACCCTTCATCTTACACTAGCTGGAAGAATTAATACTGTTAAGATGCATATTCTTCCTAATCTTTTTTTTATTTCAAAACATTCCAATATACATCAATAAATATTTTTTTAAGCAATTAGATTCAACAATAACCTCTTTTATTTGGAACGTATCCACGTATCCAAAGAGCGACCCTACAAAGAAAGGGGCAGAATATGGCATGGCTCTACCTTACTTTCAATTTTATTACTGGGTGGCAAATTTACAAGGTATAAAAACCTGGACATTTAGCAATTGATTTAAAATCCTGCAGTACTTGTTTATATTCCTTGCTTTGTACCCCAATAAGTACAAGCTATCGCCAACATATTTGTACCCCAATAAGTGCAAGCTATCGCCAATATATTAACAATCCAATTGTGCTTCATTCACTCAGAATATGGAACAAATGTAAGAAGTACTTAGATAGAGAAGCTTTCATCTGTGGCACCACTGTATGATAACCACCTTTTTCCACCCTCCCAAACGTATGCAGTTTTTAACGTCTAGAAAACATTCGGGATCAAATCACTTAGAGAGACGTGACTGTGGGTTATGTTAAAACTGAAGTAGGTTGGCCTATGCGTCTGTTAAACATGTACATTGTTTTGTCAGGTTAATCTGCTACTTTATTAATAACTTTAGCAATATTTTTAGTTTTTATCTATACTAACCTGCGGTGGGCTGGCGCCCTGCCCAGGATTTGTTCCTGCCTTGCGCCCTGTGTTGGCTGGGATAGGCTCCAGCAGACCCCTGTGACCCTGCGTTAGGATATAGCGGGTTGGATAATGGATGGATAGATGGATCTATACTTACAAAAATGCAAACTGAAAATTTTGTTTGACCAAGGATGGCGCAGAACATGTATTTTATTCCTACTCCTATCCTTCAAAGACTGTATTGTTTTGTTCAGATTAGTGAGTATAGCTCAGTGCCAGTATGTTTCCAATACCAGTCACTTATGAGCTATTTTTCTTTTGCATCCTCCTACAACTCAAATTCAGAAACCGTTAAACACTGAGTTGGCACTGAAAGTGCAACCAGATGTTGTTTGATTTTGTGTATTAATTGCAAATATTTTATGTAAATAATAGTTTCATTTTTTATCTAATTTTGCAATTAAGAACAAAACCAAAACAACATATCTCTTCTCCTAATATATCGATGAGTTGAAAAGGTCAAGACAAAGGCTCATTTGTCATGAAAGCAGGTTCTTTGCATTTGCTAAGCTTCTTAATATTGTGTTAATCTAGATGCTCATACAGGAGTTGGTGAGCCTATGGTAAAAAAAAGTTCACTTAGCAAATATTTCAATAAGGAAGCCTGAAAATCTCTAGAGGCAGAAACCTCTAACATCTTTCATAAGTACAAAGAGGGGGGAACAAAAATTAGTCTTCACCATCCATTAAAATACCACAGGCTCGATCAGAACCTGAAGAAATGGCAGTTAAAAAAAGAAATTATCTTTTCCACTATATGATCTATTTCAGCAAACCATTAAATACAAGATTTGCCAACAATTACATTATTAAAAAAAAAGTTATCCTTTTTTAAGGTTATATAAACCATAGCTATTTTGAATAAAGAATAGTAAGATAACATTTGTTCACAAACTTGAGCCATGAGAGTTGCCTGATTAGGACATACGGATCAGAGCTGTCATAGCTATACCCAAAGTGTTCTAAAAATGCTCAAGGACTAGTAATCATTAGGTCACAGGTCATAGAATGTGTTCTACTGAATAGGAACTTTTCACCGATTTTGTACTTACGCATTCACTTTTTTTTCTATTTCTTGTTTTTCACATTTGCTGTAAGATTACATTATATTTTTAGTTATGCTTAGATTTTCTTTCTTCCTTGCCCCTGCCCACAAGCCCAAACATATTTCTTGTCTCTGCCTAAGATCAGTTTAATAGCACCATCAACTACTGTTTACCCCCAGCCAGAGGTGGGTAGGGTAGCCAAAATTTTTTTCTCAAGTAAGAGTAGTGTTTTTTTCAAAATAATATTACTCAAGTAGAAGTAAAAAGTAGTCATCCAAAAAATTACTCAAGTAAGAGTAAAAAAGTATTTGGTGAAAAGACTACTCAAGTACTGAGTAACTATTTGATCATAATAAATGATTTATTTTTTTTAGAAATGTAATAAGACAGACAAAATATAAAATAATGTGCAAATTCTGCTATTTCCAAATAACAAAATAAAAAATGAGTAAAAATAAATAACATCTTTACAAAATAAAGATGCACAAATAACACAAAGTTCCAAATCTCAGTTTTTAACAACAAAGCTTTTGAAGCCAATATCTATGGTAGATAACATGTGTAGCTGAACAGTGCAAACTACTAGTGACAAGATATTCTGTACACTGATAGTATAATACTACATATTCACTTGCCCTCAAAATAGCAGCATGATAGAAAATAACATCAGAACATGGCAGCTTCTGCACGTACAAGAAGTCTCACTTTACGCTGACTGTGTGTGTCTGTGCATGTTTGGTTAAAGTGTGCTTGTTCTTCATTCAGTGAAGTGATGTTTAAGCTTCAGCAGGAGTTGGCTCTCAAGGTTCCTACAGTGAAGCTGTGACTGTTTAGCAGTGATCAGGAGCCCTGTATGACTAAAAAGTCTCTCACAGGCTGCAGATGCAGGAAGTTTGTGTGAGGTCATGTGACTGCATGGCTACGTCTGATTAATGAAACGGAGTCATGTGATTATTGTTGTTACGTCTGTTTGGTGAAACGGAGTCATGTGATTGTTGTTGCTACGTCTGATTGGTGAAACGGAGTCATATGATTATTGTTGCTACATCTGATTGGTGAAACAGTCATTTAGTAGATCCACTGGCGACTTCTCTCCAACTAAAATATAGTGTATATAAATGTGTAAATGAAAAAATGTAACGATTTCAGTGTTGCCCAATGTACTAGAGTAAGAGTAGCGTTTCTTCTTCACAAATGTACTCAAGTAAAAGTAAAAAGTATGGTGCAGTAAAACTACTCATAGAAGTACAATTTTTTTTTTTAAAGTTACTCAAGTAAATGTAACAGAGTAAATGTAACTCGTTTCTACCCCCTTCTGCCCCCAGATCAGACAACCAAAATTAAGTAAAAGTCTCTGCAACTTTACATCCTGTTAACATCCACCAGTTTTGTTTAGCTGATTCAGCCCCTCCCTCATTTAAAATTACAGGTAATGTGAGCCTTAAGTCCCCAATCTCTCTGATGATGTTCAACTTGTCAACTAGGTTCACCATTCTTTGGTGACACATGTCCCTTTCTTCAGAAGCCCCAATTTCTGCAGACCATCATGCTTTTTCACGGTGCTAATGTTAAATTCTGCTCCAATGTTCTCTTTATAAGGAATCCATAGCCAGCATTCCATTACAGGCAAATCATTTATTAGAGATAACAAACTAATCAGTAAAGGAAAGAAGTGAAGTGAATCACACGTCCGCTTTCTGAACAAGAGCTGCCAAGGCGATACTCGATGCAATTGCACTACTAAGTGCGCAAAAAATCACTGCTCATGCCTTTTTTCTTCCAACTTTGGCTGATCGCCCTGTGCCATTTCGCAAAGTGGTTGGCCAAATCCCGAATTTGAAGAAAAGATCTGACATTGGCCGGTTATTTTACAGTGACATTGGACATTTCCCGATTTGGCCGGCCACTTCCCTCTTTGGCGGATTTTGGGTTTTTGCCGTAACATATATATATATTATATACAATATACTGTACAATATATATATAGAAAGATGGGTCAAAGTAAAGATGTACGTAAATTGTTGGATGTCTCAGTTGCAAAAAAGGCTGTCAGCAGGTTGCTTGCAGACACACTTTATTCTTGAACTTAAAAAAACAGAATTAAGGCCTTTATTTAAACTAACAGCAAACCTGACAACTCCTGTTGTTCTGCGCCAGTGGATGATTTCTTCAGATACAAAGAACTGAAAGGCATCTTCCTCAGTAGAATCCAGTTGAAGGTAGGTGAGAGCCGAGCTGCAGACTGTCTGAATAGGTCAAAGAACTAAATACTTTGTAAGTAACCCAACTTTAAAGCTTCTTAACACCATGAGATATATGAGTTTATGTGCTGCCGCTTAGCTGCCTGCAGTTCATCCCACATGGGTAAATTGTAAGCCGTTTGAAACTTTTTTTTTTGTTTTGTACTTGCTAGCTGTCTAAAAAGGGATTGATTTTAAGGTTATACCAGGGAAGGATTTGGGTCACTAACTTGTATTTTTCATCTCCTCGTAGTCTCAAAGAGCCCTACCAGGAAAATGAACTGGTGACGTTACTCCTGCCCCTCCTTCAGCTCTTCCGCATTTTGCTTCAGAAAATAGAGGTCAACATTAAACAATAAGTTGTTGACAGTTCGAAAAATAGGTTGTATGTGAATACAGTTATTCTGTCACTGTTACAGTATATTGCAGGTTTGTTCTTTTTGCTCATTATTTGTCAGATTATATGGGGTTTCTCAACTCATTCCTTTGGCATTATTACACAGATCTAATTCATTAGATCTTTAATCAGATGTTTTGCTGCTGTCTCATAAGATTCTTACATATCATTGAATTAGGATCAATGCTTCCCACAAAGCCATATTTACTGTCAACTAATACACTTACAGTATATTTGATAACTACTTTTTATCTTTTCCTTTACAATTGCTTTCATTAAATTGTCTTTGATACACACCTGGTTCACTGACCTATAGTTATCAGACAGTGTGATCACATTTTCTCTGCAGTAGTACAATATTTGCTGCCTTTCGTTCTTTTAAAAATATAGTACACATTAAAACTTTGTATGTAACCATTGGATTTTTAAGCAATTTGTAAATGCTGCCCATTCTCTGCAGTGTTTTTGGTTTAATTAACCTGAATAGCTCTTTGCTCTCTACAATCTTCTAATCCTTTAGCATATCTTAGCAGTACTTGTAGCAACTTGCATGTTACTGAATTCCACAGAGGATAAAAACTCAGGAAAACCTAACTGTATTTGTATTTCTAAACACAATTCACCTACTCCTTATTATTCTTTTACCAAATCACCAAAACAAATGTCTGATCAAATGCATGGTGGGTTTGATTCCATCCATTCATCCATTATCCAACCTTCTTTATCCCAACTAGAGGGCCACAGGGTCTGCTGGAGCCAATCCCAGACAACACAGGGTGCAAGGCAGGAAACAAACCCCGGGCAGGGAACCAGCCCACCGCAGGGTATGATTCCTCTTGCATGAAAGTTCCTTACACAGAATCTTTGTTTGATAGAATTGCCTTTCATAATGGACACAGTCCTGATATTTTGTAACAAGGATAGATTCTTTTACTTTCACATGGAGAATGTTCAGGTAGGGTCTGGTCCTGCCACCTTCTGCTTCAAAGTCCAATGCTTAAGCCACTCCACCACAGATTGCACCCCCACGAACCTATGCTAGAGTGAATAATGAAGTGTGTGCTTTCTAGTGCCCTAAAATCATGTCTTTTCCCCTGTGTGCTCATAAAGTTTGATGCCAACGGTGTGAATTCATGCTCATAGTATGACTAGTTGAGATATTACATAAATAGAGAAGAAAAGCCATTCATTTTATTTGTATTAGATGATGAGAATACATTTTTTTGTAGTGGTTATCCTTGTTTTAGGCCTCACAGGGACATTATTTACATGGTTACCACCTAAGAAGTCAAACCATGCATTAAACTAAATATAAGCCAGTACAGGCTGTGACAATATTTATTTATGCATTCTAAAAAAAGTCACCATGCAATTTTTCTGTTAGATTTAGGATATAAATAATCTCAGTTCTCTGCTCTATGTTTGAAACTGTCAGCATTTGTTTTTTATTTGTGCATTTTATGCTGCACATTTTTCATTGCAAACAACTTCTATTTTTATGTTTGTTTCTTGCTTCAAGCTGTTTTTTAATGAGTCCCTTGACCCCCGTAGTCCTAAAAAGCATGTTTACATTTTCTTTAATCTATAAGCCTTGCTTAAGTCAGTTTACTGCTTTACTTTTTTATTTGTCATTTGGTCATTGGTATAAGTGTCTGCTAATCAAGCTCTGATTGTGGAAATATCTCTTTTAACACCAGTTTTTTTTTTGGAGGTGCCCAGTGTTGCCTAGCAACTTCAGACCTGCAAATCCACATTCAAGAGGCACCTTTTTGACACAAACGTTCTTCCCTTGCCACACTGTAGGATGGAGTAAAACATTAAAGCATACAGTACATTACCATTACACTAATTATTATGATAAGGTCTTCATTCTGGACTTGTTTCCAAAAAATGTTAATGCATGTATGCAAAACTATCTAAAAATGTACAAAGCCATAATAAGTACACAAAGATCAACTAAAATGTCATCTCTTCTTGACATCTGAAAATTCCATATCCAAATGTGTAATTAAGTGAAGTAATAACTTATTTAATGTAAACCAGTATGCAGCATGGCCTACTGATTAAGGTACTAGGGTATACACTAATTGGTTAGATTGTTTTGTCCCCACCACCATGCCACACTGTTTGAACTTAAACAGGTCATTCAACCCATCAGTGTTTCAGATATGAAAAAGGGAAAATAATTATAATCTTTTGTAATTTATGAAACATGAAAATTAACAATATAAACATAATTATGTGTGCTTCTTTTTAAACAAAACAAATCACATTTTCATGTAACCTTAACTTGAAATGCATTCTTATTTTGCTTGTAAATGGTTTAATCTACACTCTTCAGAACCGTTCTAATAGAAAACAAAAAATGATAAACTAGCAGTAAGAAAAAAATATACAATTCATAAAATCTGAGGTTCAATTCTATCATTTTATAAACTTTTTGAAAGTTTATAAACTGTTACCTTCTCTTGAGGAAGATCATGGTGAACTATGAAATCATTATACTTAATTTTTAAATTTTAATTTCCCCATGAGGACAAATAAAGTATCCATCTATCTATCTATCTATCTATCTATCTATCTATCTAAAAAGAACTAAAAAATGTACTTAATATTTCAACTTCCTTTAACACTTTAAACACAAGGTATGAGTTAAGTCATATTTCATTTGGCCTTTCAAAATGCAATATATGAGAGAATGTGTATCTTAGTAGCCCTAAAGAAAACCCTCCTTAACACATAACACAAGCTCCCCTTTTAAAAACAGAACATAAAAAGAATAGGAACCTTTAAAAGACAATAAAACAATTAATCATTAAATGAATGTCCATTGAAAAGTTAAAATCTGAAAACATCCTCTTCTGGCTTGGGTCTGTGAGATCTTTTAACAGTCATGCACCTATTTCACTTGACTTTTCTCAGTCCAGTCTTCGCTCCTCACAGTCACAGCTCCATATGTAATGGAGTGGGTTGGTTCCATGCTCTTCTTGCATCCAGGAGCCTCTAGAACTCACCACCATCTGTACCATTATCAAGATGAGCCGGGTCAGATGAGGACGCATGCAGCCAGACAAAGAGTAGGTGTGTAAAGTGATTAGTGCTTTTATTAAAACCCAACAATCAAAATGGAAGAGTGTCCAAAAAGTGCAGTTCCATTCTCTATAAATAAATAAATAAACCAGTGCTTGTGGAGGTTAAATCTCAGTTAAATAAATAAATCCTTAAAGAAAACAAGGTTGAAAACTCAAGGCATGTATCTATCCTTTAAAACCCAAGTCCCAGGTTTATTTATTTACAATGGCCATCTCCTCTTTTTAAACCAACTGAGATCTGGCAGCTGAGAAGATGCATAACTCGCAGTCACAGCCTTCCTTCTCGGCCTGGTTCTGTTCCCTGCAGCCCATGGCTCCCATCACTATGCCTCATCAAACCACTTTACTACTACGCTTCGGCCTCTGTAGCCATCTGTGACCCCAACAGGGCAACGGGCCGAGCCTCTGAATCCCACTGACAAGTTAGCATCCCTGCAGTCTATAGCTGTCCCCACAGCACAGCTCTGAGCCGTCTGTTACCTCTGCAGCCCCCACTGTCTTTATCCTGGCCTCCTACATCTGAGCAGCACATCACACCAGCTCCCAGATTGCTCAGCTGGAGTGGCTTCCTTCCACTCTCTCGCTGCTTCACTCTCTTGCTCTCTCACACTGACTTTTTCTGTCTCCTTCCCTTCTCTCAATCCGTCTTTTAACTTCCAACTCCTGTTTCATTCTTTCCTTTTCTGTGTCCCCCACTTTCTGCCCCGGACAGGCTCTTCTTATACTCTACTGCCTAATTGGGCAAGGAGGTGAGGAACTGCACCTTCCATGACATCATTGATGTGCCTAACCAATCCGTATGTGTATGTGGCATGGCTGGCCAGGTACCCAAGTTAACTGTGGATCAAAACACACTTATGCACACCTCCACCCAATTGGTGTCTGCACCTTCCTGGAGAGCAAATATTTATTTAAAGCTAGCCTCCTTTTGTTAAACTGTGGGCCCTCTATACCACAGTTGCGTGCAATATGCATTTTTGAAAGAAATACTATGGATAATAAAACTATTGTTTTCTAATACGTTTCTTTAAATTTTTTAAGCCTTTGATAGAATTAATTATTTATCATAAATGCATAGACCTATATTGCAGTGTCCTGGAAATAAATGGTCCAAGCAGTCAATGTGTTTTATCATCACAAACCACTGATTGCACTCATTAATTACTAACAAGCTATTACAGGTACAGGTCAAGTTGGGGAGCATGTACCACACGACGAAACAGCTTGGATCCTGGTTGGCAAACCCCCAGGCAGACACGTGGTCCAGTCCCTCCCCTTGGAAATGACGATCTATCTGCTGCAACCAGGTGTTACATACGCGTCCCCTTGGCCTGGTCCAGCTGCTTGGGTCCTCAACAATGAGGATCCTGTGAGCTGAATCACCCTCAGGGTGTTGCACCCCATGGCTGTAGTGCCGTAACTGACGCTTTCTCACAATAAAGGTAATGTGCCTCTTTTGGGACTCTGTGTATAAATGCTCATTCGACACAAAGTCAAACCAGCAGTACCCGAGGATTCTCTGAAGAGACAGAGTACCATCAGAGTCCAGTCTTTGTCTCTGGTCATAGGATAGCGTCCATGTCTCACAAGCATATAGTAACACAGGAAGCACCATGACTGTAAAAACTTAGACCTTTGTCCTTTTAAAGATATCAGGAGCACCACACACCCCTTTCCAGTGACCTCATGACCCCCATTTTCTCCCAATCCATCTACTGACTTCTAGGAAGAATCACCAGAGACATCATTGTCACTGCTGAGGTAAGTAAACCTCTTGACAAGGTCAACATTCTCAACAAAGAGACACTGCCAATTGCTGTGCCCAATAGGTCATTAAAAGCCTGGATCTTGGTTTTTATCCAGGACACTTGCAAGCCATTACAAGCAGACTCCTTGTTAGCCCCGATCAGAGCCTCCATTTACTCCACAAAGATCAAGTCAAGATCAGTGAATCTTTCTTCACCAACATACACCCCACAGCCACTGCACCCCATGACTCTGCCCAACACCCAGTCCATGCAAGCACTGAACAGAGTAGGAGCAAGAACACACCTCAGAATCAACTAGGAAGAATGCAAAGGTTCTGCCTCTACCCTGCATAACACTCACAGTACCAGTGTACAGCTTCCCATGATATCCAGTAACTTTGGGGCGATCCTACACAGTGCAGGTCCTGCTCCATGCTTCCACCTTACTTCTGGGAGCCTCTCAACCTAACACCGTCAGTAATAAACCAAGATGAGCTGGTCTGATGGGGACAAATAATACTGAGCAAGGGGATGGTGGAAAAGGTGCAATTGCTTTTAATCAGTAAAAATCAAACAAAACAGTGTGCAACTAAAGAGCTCAAAAACGTCTATAAATAAATAATCCATAAAAAAGGTAAAAAAATTCAAACGTTTAAAACAAGGCTAAAACACGAGAATAAAAACCTGCAGCAGACATTGGGGCAAATCAGCCACGCACAGCTGGAGAGACTTCTGCCACCGTGGTCTTTACGCTACCGACCTTGGTCTTGGCTGCCTCGGCCAGCTTTTGTCAGACTGCTCGAGGTCACTTGTCCTCCCTTCTTCCTTCTCACACTTGCAGTCGTCCCTCGGATCCCTAGGGAGGATGCCACCTCAATTGAACCCACTCCTCCACATAGTCAGCTGGCGCAATCCGTCCCTTGAGTGTTGATCCTTCACTCCACATGTGACCCCTGACCGCGCTGACATCTCTCTTTCAGCTGGCTGATTCATCCACTCTCTTTCACTGCCCCAATGCCTCACTCTCACTCTCCAAGCCTTTCCTCCCTTTTTCCTTTCATTTTCTTTTCTTTTCCTTTTGTTGTCCTTTCCAGTTTTCTCAGGAAACTGATTAAGCAATGAGAATGATCGCACCCTTACATGCAGGTGCGACTCAACAACCTCATCAACTCCCCACGGAGACTGACATGGCCAAATGGATTATTTAAAAAACTGGCTTTTCTTTCAGAGATGCAGACCTGCTATAACACAGATCCCACAAAGTCTCAGGATGTCCCACAGGGCAGCTCGATCAATTTAGTCGAACCGGCAGCAAGAGCAGTGTTATCCCCTTGTATTGCCGCAATCCAGACAATCATCCTTCTCATCCCTTTCCACATAAAGACAACAAGTCCCGTTCTCCAGGATGATGCCTGTCTCCCAAATGGAAGCAAAAATTGCTTGCAATGCCAGAAGGGCAGCCTATCCACCAGCCTAGGGAAAATCACCCCGGATACCACAGGTCCTTGCAAACTTCCCTACCCTCAGTTGGTTCACCACCTGTGCAATCTCACAGAGACTGGGTTGTTCACAGGTAATTGGAGGATGAGCCTCAAGAACCGTGGATCCGAAATGTCCAACATCCTGATGGGGGGATCAGCTTTAAACTGCTGCTCAAAGTAGCCAGCCCAGCGGGTCAGAATTGCAGTGACATCTGTAAGGACCGTTCCATCACCTGCCCTAACTGCAAACTCTCTGAGGAGCAGATTCAAATCTGTGTAATGCTTTGATTCCTCTGTAAGTAGGACATGAGTCACTAGGCTATAGTACAGACTGGAGTTGCCATCAAGCTGTGCACTGTGACTCCCTTCAGTGATATCCAGGGTGCACTGCAAGATGAAACACCTCCTTTTGAGAACACTGTGAAGACTAACACAACATAACTCTCAGCAACATTCAGGGCCTTGACACAAAAGGTCTCCTACATCACATTAGGTTCAGCAGTTGCACCCAAGTCCGTAAGTTCCTCACAGAAAATTTGTGCAGACTCATTAGAAACAGCCTGGCCTTGGAGTCTGGGTAAGTCCAGCCTAATTCTCAAGTAGGTGGTAGCCAACTTGACCTATGCTGGATCTTCAGAGTAGCAACAAGTCTGTGCTCAGAAATCACAAACTAGGCACTTCTGTACACCCTGAAGTTCTGTAGGCGCCACCAGTGTTTGCCCACAAGGATGTGATCCATCTTCTTCACTGCATCACCAAGTCAGATGATGCTGCTCAAGGTGCTGGAACCAGGATCCAGCGATCCACAGCCCCTGATCTTTTATAAAGTCAACGCATTGAAGTCACCCATGACCAGAGGAGTGTTACCTCGCAGGCACCCAGCAATCATGAGCAAAGTTACAAATAAAATGTCTCACTCACCGCACATAGAGCATACACTGAGACAACAGACAAGGCACCCAGAGTGTGCCTTAATCTGAGTCTCATACATAATACGCTCGTTGAAAGGAGTGACATCAGGCACCATTGGAAGGAGCTGATCTGCCTCAGCAACAACTACTCCCTGAGTATGACAACCATCAGAGTTACCAGACCAATAAAGGGTGTATCCATCTACAGAGATCTGGCCAGTCTCATGTCTGTGCACCTCAGAAAGTGCTGCCACTGAAATTTGGAGTTTACAAAGTTCCTCCAACAGCAGAGAAAGACCATCATCATCATGCTGGAGAGACAAGCAAGACATTCCTCAAATTGAGACCCGAGCCTCAGCATACACATCAGTTCCGATCCTCAACAGGCCTGACCCTCTTGGCTCACCGACAGTTTTTTAACTATTCCGGGGATGAGGCTCCCAAGTGCTTCCCCCCATCCCCTTCATAATGAGAGCGGCCTTCCTATGGGTAGCTGCAGCAGAACTACAAGTCTACAGTTTTGGAGCTGCATGAATTTTCTACTGTGGCTCGAGTGCCAGTCCTGCCACCAACCCACAAGATTTCCCTTCATATTGGAGGACCAATTGCATGGCCAGATGCAGTTTAACGTCATACCCAGGACAAAATACAGGTACACAATAAGGTACACAGTATAATAAATATACAACAGTTCAGACATCCCTATAATGTGTACAGTGGGTTAGGATGTTAAAGTACTTAATCTTTCAGGCTGATGGGTATTCTAGCTGAAGGACAAAGCTATCAAAGCACCTATTTATATTCAGTAGGCTCTTGTTGTTAAAGTAGTGATGTGATTTGAGCAGCAATTGTAAGTGATATGGACAGGGCCAGAGTATGACCAACAGATGACAAATTAGCCAATAATGTAGGCACCTCGACCTTTCGATCACTTAGCTGACAAGGAATTAAGTCTCAATAAGTGCCGATGATGAAATGAGATACTAAAAGTTGTCTCATTTATGTAAAAAAACATTAAAATAAATAACAAAATAAACAGCTTAAGGGTCTGTTTTACAAATCACCTGATGAGTTAAATTCTAGCCAGATTAAGTCAGCCATGTTTACAGTTAAGTGAAGACCTTATTACATGAATTGAACATAAATGTGATATCTGATGACATGTTCACAGCAACTTTTAAACTTTAGTCACTCACCATGCCAAAGAAAACATTTTTAATAATGCAACTTACAGCTGGACATGGCAGAGAAGTACAATTACAATGTGTGGTAATGAAAGAAGTAAAGGGATGATAGCATGGGGAAAAAAAACACTGTGGTACCCTCCTTCTCTAGTTGGCCTATGCATCTGATTATTTTGCTTAATAAATAATCAATGGCTGGTTATGGAGGGTAGTTCATTTGGTTTACAGATGAGTGAACCCCAATAAATTCGCTTTGCCTCAAGTTTGGTGAAAACACATAAATGCTTGGGAACTTTGCTGAGCACAGGAAAATGCATAGAAGTCAATGGGGACGGAAAAACTGACCTCTTTTTGTTTATAATGGTGAAGTCTTTTAAGTGTCCTTGATGGCTGGTGAGATGCCTGCTGACTATGCTGGACAATTATTTTTGCCAAAAATGTGTCCATAGCATTGAGGCAGTAGTGCTAGCAACTGCACCACCATACCTCAGTGAGATAAAATTAAAAGAATTACATGCCAGAGTGGTAACATTTCTTTCAGAAAGTGGCAGACAGGAAGCTTCAATTCACTAAGGATTCAAAAGTAGATTCACACCCCTTTATCCATCTTGAACTGAAAAGTACCATTTTTTTCCTGATGCTTTTACTCATTCACTGCCACTACTATCAAATAAACACAACACTAAAGTACAAGCATTCTTCACTCCTGCCTGTTTACATCAATTGCATAGTACTCTGGGTAATACTATTAAATGGGTAGGCTCACATATTAGAGACAGATCGTATACAATTCCATACAAAAAGTCATTACCTTTAAGTCACAAATTCAACAACACCTTTCTAGTTTTCTTCCTGGCATGTGTTTTGTTGTTAGATGTATTTGTAACTTTTCCACTAATTTTTCATCCTACTACTCTAATCACCCTTATATACCTAAGGGGCTGTCTCATTGGCTGCCACAGCTCTGTGATGTCATGCTGGCCTCTCAATGCATCATGTGGCACAAAGAGAAATAAATTCACACAGTGAATTCCCAGGAAAATATTCAGCAAACAAGGTCATTGGCAAACACAGCATAAATAAAAACAAGTAAAAATAATAAAAAAACAATTACTTGAAAAGTATGTAACTAACCTGCTACAATGAATAAAAACAGAAAATAACAGGCAGATAAAGCTATGTAGATATTTTGGTAAATACGTATAAACTTTTATTGTGCATCATTTCATTGTACTTTTCTTACAAATGGCAAAAAGTAATCATAAATTAACCGCAAAGAGCTCCAAGGGACATATTTCCTGAACCATTTTGCTAGATTTAAAAGCAATCTATATATCCATTCATCTTCTGGCCTCACTTTTGCTATTGTAAGGGTTAATATCCTACTATGATTTTGTTCAAGGTATGTGCCATTTCTAGTTGGAACACCAGTTTATCACAGGGCATGCTACCACATTTATCAACTTTAGGGCAATTTGCTATTACCAATGTAGGTACTTGGTGTACTTCAAATTAGTATGTGAGATGTCTGTGGAGGGAGACAAAATTCAAGGGTACAGGGAGAATGTGCAGACTCCATACAGGAAGTAAGTGCCCTGTGAATCACACACTGGTCCTTGAAAATGGTAAAACAGTGGTATTAGTTACTTCTCCACCATTCCGTCCCATAAGAAATTATCATTAAAACAATATGTTCAGTTATGTACTCCTCTTATAATTAATTGATAAACTGTTTTAGTACTTATAAACATTTGAACTGCAATTGCTGTTTATCAAGAAGATACTAATTAAGACCTTCAAGTTGCTGTTTTCAGAAAGCCAGGGAACCGGTCTCAATTCAAATGATCAAATAACACAAATATTTCATGTAACTCTTTAGCCAGCCCCATAGACATTTAAATCATACTTTTATACCTTTTTAACTTTAAAATGGCTTTGTATGAAAAGCATAGGGTTGCCAGCTGCCTCCTATTACAAGCCTTTTGTCAAAACCATTTCAAAAGTACATTTTCTGACTTGCACAGATTCTCATTGAGCAAATGCTTGATTACAGTAAACTAGATCTAGCCCCCCTCCCCACCCAAAAAAATAATACAAACACGTAGGATATCTACAGAGAATTATAGATCGTTGCTTGGTGACAGTAATAGCATCAGCAATACTAGACCTATCTAAAAGCTTCCGACATGGCTGACCATACTGTACTTAAAGATAAACTTGCAGCCCCAGGCTTAAGCAATTCTCATTTACCCTGTTATAGATCCTATCTATGAGACAGAACACAATTTGTCATCATCAAGAATATTAGTTCCACACATCAGCCGTAGGGTTCCCTGTGGGCATATATTTGACTTGTGACTGTTTTGTATATTATAAAAATGCATAGTTCAATATCTGACTGTCCTGTAACATTTATTTGTATGCCCAGTTCAACATTCATATACTCAGCCATCACAGGTCATGTGTTAGTTTTCAACTTATAAATTTGTTCATAAGTAAATTTGTTCAGAAATAATTTAATAATGTAATTTTAAAAGATATTGTCTCTTATCTCATACAGATACATGAATTATACATTCAGCTCTACATATGTGTCTATAGTTGCATTTAAGAGGAGAAATTCAATTTATTTGCTTTTACTTAGAAATTAAAGTATAAATGGCTTTATTGCAATATTACATATAAATTAAATTAAAGTATTGAACATTTATTATTTAATATTGGTATGTGTAATCCAATACAAGGAGAAGATTTCTTCTAACAGTGTTTTAAATGAATCTTGTTTTGTTTTATTAGATATTGATTAGTTTTGTGTTAAAGTGACCCTGGTCCCATATTGCAAGCCATTTTTAATGCAGTAAAATGCTCTTTTAAGCTTCAGTGGCAATTTTGTGTTTGCACCCTATTAAATCGTATATCACATTGAAAAACCATTAAAGTGTGGTTTTTATTCTAGGATGATGATGTTTTGTATATTTATCTTTAAATCTCTCTCAGTTTCTCTCTATATATTTATCTTTATACAGTATTTATTTTATATATGGTTGAGCACTAAAGCATGGTGAGTATCTTTACAGGGACAGTTTGTTTTGGTGCACCAGGGTAACAGTAGGAGAATTAAATGGTTTCCATTTCCCTCTTATTTAAAACAAATGGACACCATCCAGAAGAGGACTGCCATCACTTCTGCTGCTCCACTGACTCTATTTCATCTGGGACTATCAGATCTTATCAAGTGTAGATTAGGCCCCTGCATACCTGTACTTGAATTATTCCAACATGCCGACAAGTGTTATACTGCAGCATTGTCTCCACTTGTCTACTCTTCAGTTTTCAATTTACAAACAGGTATTTGGATCACCAACTCTATATATATATATATATATATATATATATATATATATATATATATATATATATATATATATATATATATATAAACAGTATATATACACTGTGCATATATATATTATAGGTATATATAGGATAAGAATGTTAGTTGGTCTCTTGCAGCACTTCCCTTGACATCCTAAAAAATATAAAACAGATCATTGTAATCTTCAATAATGTTATTAATTTACAAGGCAGCACTTTCAGATTGGTGTTAGTGTGATAAAAGTAATGCTTTTAATAAAGTGTGCAGAGGGTGCAGACCTATAAATATCTGGGAGTGCAGCTGGATGACAAATTGGACTGGACTGCCAATACTGATGCTCTGTGCAAGAAAGGTCAGAGCAGACTATACTTTCTGAGAAGGTTGGCATCCTTCAACATCTGCAGTAAGATGCTGCAGATGTTCTACCAGATGGTTGTGGCGAGTGCCCTCTTCTACGCGGTGGTGTGCTGGGGTGGCAGCATAAAGATGAAAGACGCCTCACGCCTGGACAAACTTGTTAAGAAGGCAGGCTCTATTGTAGGATTAAAGTTGGACAGTTTAACATCTGTGGCAGAGCGACGGGCACTAAGCAAACTCCTGTCAATCATGAAGAATCCACTGCATCCACTGAACAGTGTCATTTCCAGACAGAGGAGTAGCTTCAGTGACAGACTTTTGTCACTGTCCTGCTCCACTGACAGACTGAGGAGATCGTTCCTCCCCCACACTATGCGACTCTTCAATTCCACCCGGGGGAGTAAATGTTAACATTACTCAAAAGTTATTGTCTGCTTTTTTTATTTTTATTTTTTTCATTTTTATTACTATTTAATTTAATATTGTTTCTTTGTATCAGTATACTGCTGCTGGATTATGTGAATTTCCCCTTGGGATTAATAAAGTATCTATCTATCTATCTATCTATCTATCTATCTATCTATCTATCTATTACTTGTATGTTTAAATCAAAGCAACATTAATTCATGTAATGGGAATTAACTATTCATCCATCCATTCATTATCCAACCCGCTATATTCTAACTACAGGATTATGGGGGTCTGCTGGAGCCAATCCCAGCCAACATAGGGCGCAAGGCAGGAAACAAACCCTGGGCAGGGCTCCAGCCCACCACAGGGAATTACTCTTTATTCATTAAAAACATACTGGTATGGCATAAGGTAAGGACTTTAAAAACGTCATTATTTGACATTAGCATAGCGAAATGCCCATTTAACAAAATGGGCACAACAGCACAATAAGTTTGTCTGTTCCAATGATGTCATTTAAGAACCTCTGATCACCAGATATTATACCCCTTACATCCATTTATCTTTGTTCATCAGACAGTCCAACCCCTTTGTTTACATTTGACTACATTACACCCTGCCAGAGACGGATGCTGGACACTTTGTTGTTTTATATACAGATTAAGATTCTCTGTGAAAATCAAGAGAGGCTGATTTATTGATAGTTTTGTCTAATCAGTAACAAATATGCTTAATTTAGGAAAACATTTTAAAATGTTTCCTCCATCGTCTTTAAAGGATTAGAACAGCCAAATGATATTAAGGAGTCAGAAAGGATACAACATCAAACCATCAATCACAACCCAAATTAGGCCATGTATATGATTGTGATGGGTCAGCACATGATTGTGTAGTGAATATAACCAAGTTTGTCCAAGTGCAAATTCTGTGGTGAGTAATACACCACCCTCTATTTAGTGCACTATTTGTTACAGCTGTATGCAATCTGAGACATTTTCTTCAAAGAAACACTGTTAACGCATCACAGAGAGCTTTTGTTTTTGTTGTACAAATTTCTAATAAATATTCCCCAAGATACCATCAATGTTCTCTCAACCCGTGAAACAATGAAACTGAGAGGAATGATAAACTAAACACACATAAGAAAGGGGGATAGGATAGAATAATACAGACACGTTTGTGATTTGAAAGGACCATGGTGCTAGCTTCAAAGGTTGAAATGAAAACAATAAGTTCTGAACAAGGATGTGCTAGTTTTCAGTGCCGTGCCATGGAAGTTTTGTAGGCTAAATGTGGTTTTACTGGCCATGAACAATGGTTTTAGTCTGGTCAAGTGTTTGCTATTACAATATCCATTGAAACTAAATATGTAAATGAGATGCAATGAAGATTTTCTATTAAATTTAACATGTTTCAGTGAGGAACCATTCCTTCTTGTAACGCTATTGTAAAGTAAACCTCTTAGTTACCAGCGTTTGCAGTGCCCTGTCGGCCATTCCACCATAGTACAGAATCATACTTTACTGATAAACTGTTCATTTAAATTATACAGTGTGAAGATGCAACTCCCTTCACTACAATGTAGGTGTATATTAGCCCTTATCAGCTTCTTGCAGGACAGTTTATAGTTCCTGTCAGAGGTACCCTAATGAGTATAATTAACTGTGCCCTGTCCATACGTGGTCTTATAAATAAAATTGTGAGAAATGTCAGGTACCTGCATCCTTTCTGGTGCTCAAGAAGGAGTGTAGGCCAATGTCAGCGGTCACCAGGTGACACGTTTTGGGAGGATTTTAGACAGCACTAGTGGCATCTCTCCTCGACGGGCTCTCAGGGAGTTGTATCAGCAACTGTTAATCTGTTTCCTTTGCAGGCCTGTGCTTGCAGCCAAGGGTTTTGAGGCAGCAAGATAGGGCAAGACAATAAATCCTTAAAGACTGCATTTGTTTTAAAATTAGTTTTTTTGCTGCTTTTGTTGTCTGCTGAGGAGGCGCAGTTGAGGAAGCCCTGTGCAGGTGTCGGGTGAACAGGTGAGCGTGCGTGCCCGGATAACTCCCAGGTTTAAAGGGGCATGAGACACGTGACAGGGGAATGGGTGTCCAGGACCCTTGTCAGCTGATTGCTAGGTAAAAGCCTATCGGGAAAGTAGCAAGAAAAAAAAGAAGGATAAGATGGATGAGGGGTAGGACGCCTGGGGTTGCTTGAGACCAAGAGTCTGTTAATAATAGAAATGTGTAGGGATTGAAGCACCCTGATGGAACCACAATTGGATGGGTGCAATTTTCACAGTAATTTTTTTGTTTTGTTACTTGATATATTTTTTGTGCATGTTTAGAACATTCTATAAGCTATTGGATTTTTTTTTCCTTTGCCATTTTACTACGCACAATTGTTTAGGACTTTTTTTAGCCATTTATTGCACAATAAAATGTACCTTTTGTCAAATTACACTTCTGTGTCTGGATCTCTTACTATCTCACTGACCTCAGTCCCTATATCAAGGACTTGGCGTCTGCCAGTTTTATCTGTTGAGGAGTGCCTGACATGCAGTTATTACAAACTTACAAGTTTAATATTTGAATGTTCTTTAGAAGTTATATTTTAAATTTGCACTTAGACTTACCCTAACAGTGATGTTCTCTGTATTGTTATTGGCTGTATGAGGGATCAGGAGAATGGAGGGGATAGAAAATGAAAATGAGAGGTTTTTGGGCAGTAAGTTGAGAATGTGATAGTAATAATAAACTAATGTGTGACGATGCGGGCTTGCTTCTGGGAGCCCTTGAACCCGACACCGTTGGTAATGTCACCGATGAGCTAGGCAGTGAGGCAGAACAATTAAGCAAGGGGATGGTGCAAAAAGTGCTTTTATTTAAAACCAACAAAACAAAACAGTGTTCAAATAAATAGTGCAGTGCTTTAAATATAAGTCATTAAATAAACAATCCATAAAAACCAAGTAAAAGGGTAGAGGTTAAAATCCAATAGAAAAAATCCTTTTAAAACCGAGGTTAAAACAATGGCTGGAAGCAGTCTTTTAAAACAAAGCCCGATGCCTTTCTACTTGTGACTTCCCTGCTTCTCCCGTCCAGGCTATGTACCAGGGGAGCCACCCTACCTGCAGCTGACCTTCTTTCTGCCTTCTCCTGTTGGTCTGTTCGCCTTTCCGATCCCTGGCTCTGGTAGGCTTCACCAGACCATGACTTGGGCACCCCAGCGACCAGGGCTTTCAAGTCCCAAGTCCCAGCTCCCGCTGCCTAATCAGCCTTATGCGGAGAGCCATCCCCCTTCCGGTCACTCCCACTCCTCAATAATGTTCAGCAGGGTCGACCACTACCGACTGCTCCCGGGGTGCCGGCCAAACACCCAGGCTCCCCGATCAGCTGCACCTTCACTCGTTCACGCACTGGCTTTCTCCTCCCTGCTTTCTGCCTTCTCTCCCTCTTAACCTCCATCCGTTTTTTTCTTTTTTTCTCTCCTTAGCCTACCCTCACGCTTCTATTTATCATGGGGATGTGGATCAGGTGTGGCAATCAGCAGCTTACGGCAACAATTACGGATGCGGACGACTCCTCACCTGTGCACTTAAGCGAGGACTGCCCGCATCACAAATTCCCCCGGGAACCACTTCCGGCCACACTACCACGCCTCCTCTCTAAGCCGCGAAATGAGGCAATTATTTAATTAAAAAGTGGCCTATTTGACTTGAGCTGTGGACCCAATACACCACATAGTGAGAGAACTTTCTGCTTGTGTCTGTTTCTTGTGCCTCTAATCTGCATCAAAAAACTTAACTTTCTGCAGTACTATGTATATATAAAACATGGACTGCCATCAAAGATTATTAATGGAACACATATTAGAATTAAGACCCAGGTTCACTTCCCAGGTCCTTCCTGCGTGGAGTTTGTATGTTCTCCTCGTGTCTGCATGGGTTTCCTCGGGGTACTCCAGTTTCCTCCCACAGTCCCAAGACATGCAGGTTAGGTGCACTGGCAATTCTAAATTGCCCCTAGTGTGAGCTTGATGTGTGGGTGTGTACGTGCCCTACGGTGGGCTGGCGCCCTGCCCGGGGTTTGTTTCCTGCCTGGTGCCCTGTGTTGGCTGGGATTGGCTCCAGCAGACCCCCGTGACACTGTAGTTTGGATATAGCAGGTTGGATAATGGATGGATATTGGAATTAAATCACCCTTACTGATGAGCACTGAATCTATGTTTGTAGGAAAGGATTTTTTTCCCTGCAATAGACAAGCACCCTGCTTTGGGGTAATTCCTGCCTTGTATCTGATGCTTACTTTGATTAGGCTCCCAACTTTTCCTTTACCCTGTCCTGAATAAGCAGGTTTAGAAAATTATTTTTTCTTGTATGTGCAAATCATCCGAAACAGAAAATCTGTCGACAAGTGGACAGGAGATACACACCTCTGCATCAGCCTGATGGTACACTACCATCCGAAAATATATCATGGCACTACTATACTCTATCCATATTTTACTTATTTATTTATTTGTTTATTTTTGCCCGATACTAACTAATTGTTCTGCCATAATAACTAAACTATAATTTTTACCCACTGCCATCAGCTCATTGACATTGCATTAATCCCTTTAACCAATCATTAATAAATGATCCCAGGGCCCTGCATCATCTGTCACTAGTATAGATGTTGCATGTTTCTCATCCAGTTGAAACTGAATCATTTCCCTTCTCCAACACCACAACCTATTTATACATTTTAACCAACAGGTTAAGCAAGCAGAAGATGCAATGGATAATTATATGCAAAAATCCCCATTTACTTTTTAATAAACAGAAAAAGATAATTTAACAGAGGGCAGATCAAACCGGCTGTTTGTAATCCTCAACGTGCAATGTGTATATTCCAGCCGTGCCATCTCAGATTTTATACTAACAAAACTATACATTTGGCATATTGTTAAAGACATCTATTTTGTGCAGGGCAAAATTTGTTCTTTCCAACAACATTCACAGACCTCTGAGTATTTCACTTTGTATTGACCATTTTATAGTTCCAGTGAGTCACAAGTTCACATACACTTTGTTAATATTTGGTAGCATTGCCTTTAAATTATTTACTTTAAGCCAAACATTTCTGGTAGTGTTCCACTAGCTTCTTACAATATATTGCTGGAATTTTGGCCAAGTCCTCCAGACATAACTGGCATAAATATGACATGTTCGTTGAGTTCCTTGCTCACACATGCTTTTGAACTTGATTAAAGTCAGGGCTTTGCAATGGCTACTCCAATACCTTGGCCTTGTTGTCCATATGCCATTTTGACACAACTTTGGAGGCATTCTTGAGGACCTTGTTGATTTCGAAGACCCAAATGTGACTGAGCTTCAATTTCCTTGCTGAGCTTTTCAGATGTTGCTGTAGTATATCTACATCATTTTTCTTCCTTATGATGCCATCTATTTTGTAAAGTGCACCAGACCCTCCTGCAGCCAAGCACCCCCAAAACATGATGCTCCTACCCCAGGCTTGATAGTTGGGATGGTGTTCTTTGGGTTGGAAGCCTCACCCTTTTTCCTCCAAACATAACAATGGTCTTTATGGCCAAACAATTTAGTCTTGGATTTATCAGACCATAGGACATTTCTTCAGAATGTAAGATCATTGTCCCCATGTGCCATTGTAATCTGGTGTCTGGCTTTTTTATGGCAGCTTTGGAGCAGAGGCTTCTTCCTTGCTCAGCAGCCTTTCAGGTTAGGTCGAAATAAGACTCGTTTTACTGTGGATATCAATACTTGTCTACCTGTTTTTTCCAGCTTTTTTACAAGATCCTTTGCTGAGGTTCTGGGATTGATTTGCACCTTTCGTGCCAAAGTATATTCTTCTCAAGGAGACAGAGTGCGTCTCCTTCCTGAGCGGTATGATGGCTGTGTTCTCCCATGGAGTTTATACTTGCATATTATTGTTTGCACAGGTGAACATAAAACCTTCATCCATCCATCCATCCATCCTCTTCCGCTTATCCGGGGTCGGGTCATGGGGGCAGCAGCTTAAGCAGAGAGGTCCAGACTTCCCTCTCCCCGGCCACTTCTTCCAGCTCTTCCGTTAGAATCCCAAGGCGTTCCCAGGCCAGCCGGGAGACATAGTCCCTCCAGCGTGTCCTGGGTCTTCCCCGGGGCCTCCTCCCGGTTGGACGTGCCCAGAACACCTCACCAGGGAGGCGTCCAGGAGGCATCCTGATCAGATGCCCGAGCCACCTCATCTGACTCCTCTCAATTCGGAGGAGTAGCAGCTCTACTCTGAGCCTCTCCCGGATGACTGAGCTTCTCACCCTATCTTTAAGGTAAAGCCCAGACACCCTGCAGAGAAAACTCATTTCAGCCGCTTGTATTCGCAATCTCGTTTTTTCAGTCACTCCCCATAGCTCATGACCATAGGTGAGGGTAGGAACATAGATTGACTGGTAAATTGAGAGCTTTGTCTTATGGCTCAGCTCTTTTTTCACCACGACAGACCGATGCAGAGCCCGCATCACTGCGGATGCCGCACCGATCCGCCTGTCGATCTCACGGTCCATTCTTCCCTCACTTGTGAACAAGACCCCGAGATACTTGAACTCCTCTACTGAGAGGGCACTCCACCCTTTTCTGGCTGAGGACCATGGTCTCGAACTTGGAGGTGCTGATTCTCATCCCAGCCGCTTCACACTCAGCTGCGAACCGATACAGAGAGAGCTAAAGATCACGGCCTGATGAAGTAAACAGGACAACATCATCTGCAAAAAGCAGTGACCCAATCCTGAGTCCACCAAACCGGACCCCTTCAACACCCTGGCTGCGCCTAGAAATTCTGTCCATAAAAGTTATGAACAGAATCGGTGACAAAGGGCAGCCCTGGCAGAGTCCAACTCTCACTGGAAACGGGTTTGACTTACTGCTGTCAATGCGGACGAAGCTCTGACACCGGTTGTACAGGGACCGAACAGCTCTTATCAGGGGGTCCGGTACCCCATACTCCCGGAGCACCCCCCACAGGATTCCCCAAGGGACACGGTCGAACGCCTTTTCCAAGTCCACAAAACACATGCAGACTGGTTGGGCAAACTCCCATGCACCCTCCAGGATTCTGCTAAGGGTGTAGAGCTGGTCCACTGTTCCGCAACAGGACGAAAACCACACTGTTCCTCTTGAATCTGAGGTTCGACTATCCGACGGACCCTCCTCTCCAGAACCCCTGAACAGACTTTTCCAGGGAGGCTGAGGAGTGTGATCCCTCTGTAGTTGGAATACCCTCCGGTCCCCCTTTTTAAAGAGGGGGACCACCACCCCAGTCTGCCAATCCAGAGGCACTGTCCCCGATGTCCATGCGATGTTGCAGAGACGTGTCAACCAAGACAGTCCTACAACATCCAGAGCCTTGAGGAACTCCGGGCATATCTCATCCACCCCCGGGGCCCTGCCACCAAGGAGTTTTTTGACCACCTCGGTGACCTCAGTCCCAGACTTGGGAGAGCCCACCTCAGAGTCTCCAGGCTCTGCTTCCTCATTGGAAGGCATATTAGTGGTATTGAGGAGGTCTTTGAAGTACTCCCCCCACCAACCCACAACGTCCCGAGTCGAGGTCAGCAGCGCACCATCCCCACCATATATGGTGTTGACACTGCACTGCTTTCCCCTCCTGAGACGCCGGATGGTGGTCTCCTCGAAGCAGTTCGAAAGTCGTTCTCCATTGCCTCTCCAAACTCCTCCCATGCCCGAGTTTTTGCCTCAGCAACCACCCAAGCCGCATTCCGCTTGGCCTGCCGGTACCTGTCAGCTGCCTCCAGAGACCCACAGGACAAAAAGGTCCCGTCCACCAACGGGTTCGGGGATTGCCGCCACGACAGGCACCGACCACCTTACGGTCACAGCTCCGGTCAGCCGCCTCGACAATAGAGGCACGGAACATGGCCCATTCAAACTCAATGTCCCCCACCTCCCTCGGGACGTGGTTGAAGTTCTGCCGAAGGCGGGAGTTGACGCTACTTCTAACAGGGGACTCTGTCAGCCGTTCCCAGCAGACCCTCACAACATGTTTGGGCCTACCAGGCCTGACCGGCATCTTCCCCCACCATCGAAGCCAACTCACCACCAGGTGGTGATCAGTTGACAACTCCGCCCCTCTCTTTACCCGTGTGTCCAAGACATATAGCCGCAAGTCCGACGACACGACCACAAAGTCGATCATCAAACTGAGGCCTAGGGTGTCCTGGTACCAAGTGCACCTATGAACACCCTTATGCTTGAACATGGTGTTCGTTACGGACAATCCGTGACGAGCACAGAAGTCCAATAACAAAACACCGCTCGGGTTCAGATCGGGGGGGCCATTCCTCCCAATCACGTCCTTCCAGGTCTCACTGTCATTGTCCACGTGAGCATTGAAGTCTCCCAGCAGAACGAGGGAGTCCCCAGAAGGTACATAAAACCTTCAGGTGTTTGTAAATTGTTCCCAAGAATGAATCGGATTTATGGGTGTTCATATTTTTTTCTGAGGTCTTGGTTGATTTATTTTGATTTTTCCATTATGTCAAACAAAGAGGAGTGAGTTTGATGGTAGGCCTTAACATACATCCACATGTTGACTCCAGTTAGGCTAATTTGCTTTCAGAAGACAACTGTCTAGACCAGTGTTTCCCCAACTCGGTTCTGGGGACCCGCTGTGGCTGCAGGTTTTTGTTCCAGCCAGATTCCTAATCGGTGACAACACCTGATAACACTGAGCTCATTTAATTAGCTGGTCTTATTTTTCTTTTATTTCACATTCAGTAAAGCACTGCAGTATAATATATACATTAATAAGACATTTAGAAATATTTCTGCTTTTTCTATAGATTTAGATAGATCTATAGACTATCTTTTGTTGATTTCATTATATTTTGCCTTTTCTCTGTGCAGTTTTACCACTTTGTTTTATCTTATTAATAAAAGCAACAGAGCAACACCCAGGCAAACAACACTGAATAATCAAAGGCTACATCTACTTTAGCATCAGACTCACTAATTAGTAAATAATGGAACAACTAAACAATTAGAACACCTAGAAAAGTAGAATGAAAATACAGTTAAAAAGAAAAAAAATACATTATTCCTATATAACTCCTTGGTACATTTTAATATATATTTTTTAGCAAAATTAGTTTTCAAATTTCTGTATTGTTCCCAAAACACAGAACTTGGAAAATAACAGTTCACTTGATTAGCCCAGGAGTTCAATTAAAAACAGCTGGTTGGAACAAAAACCTGCAGCTACAGGGGGTCCCAAGGACCGAGTTTAGGAAACACTGGTCTAAAGGCTGGGCATCATTTTCTGGATTTTTCCGAACTGTTTAAAGGCACGGTTAATAATGTGTATGTATACTGTACTTGCAATTCACTGGAATTGTGATATAGTCAGTAAAATGTAAAATACTCTATCTGTTAACATTGTTGGAAAAAATTACTTTTGTCCTCCCTGCCCTGCACAAAATCTTCTTCTTTTGGCTGCTCCCATTAGAGGTTGCCATAATTGATCATTTTCTTCCATCTTGCTCTGTTACTCCCATCATCTGCATGTCTTCACTCACCACATCCATAATCCTTCTCTTAGGCCTTCCTCATTTCCTCTTGCCTGGCAACTCTATCTTTAACATCATTTTCCTAATATACCTAGCATCTCTCTTCTGCACATGTCCAAACCAATACAATCTCACCTCTGTGACTGTCTCTCAACCATCCAACTTGAGCCAACCCTCTGATGTACAGGGTGATTCAGATCTAATTATGCAATTTTCATTACGCTACAACTTATTAAGTTTATTACTCCGAGCATGTATCCAACTGAATGGAGGACAAGTGGGACATTACATGGAAAATCAGTGAATTAATTCAATGTAAGTCTATTTTCATTTATTACAAGATATTTCTAACAATTCCTTTGTCTTGTATTGTTTTCCTGTGTTGCATTAAAAGTTGCATAATTAGATCTGGACCACCTTATACTCATTTCTAATCCTGTCCATCCTAGTCACACCCAAAGCAAATCTTAGCATCTTTATCTTTGCTACTTCTAGCTCTGTCTCCTGCTTTCTGGTCAGTGCCACCATCTCCAAACCATAAAGCAAAGCTAGTCTCACTGCCATCATGTAGACCTTTCCTTTCATTCTTGCTGATACCCATCTGTCACAAATTACTCCTGACACTCTTCTTCACCCATTTCACCCTGCCTGCACTCTCTTTTTCACCATTCTTCCACAATCCGAGTTACAGTACTCTGTACTGTTGATCCCAAGTATTTAAACTCATCCACCTTCGCCAACTCTACTCCCTGCATCCTCACCATTCAACTGACCTCCCACTCATTTACACACATGTACTGTATTCTGTCTTGTTCCTACTGACCTTCATTCCTCTCCTCTGTAGAGCATATCTCCACCTCTCCAGGGTCTCCACAACTCGTCCCTACTCTTCCTAAAGATCACAATGTCATCAGCAAACATCATAGTCCAAGGGGACTCCTGTCTAATCTCATCTGTCAATCTGTCCATCACCACTGCAAATAAGAAAGCGTTGAGAGCCAATTCCTAATGTAATCCCACCTCCATGTTGAATGTATCCGTCACTCCTACCTCAGACCTCGCCATTGACACACTTGCCTTGTACATATCCTGTACAATTCCTACATACTTCTCTGCCACTCCCGACTTCCTCATACAATACCACACCTCCTCTCGAGGCACCCTTTCACATGTTCTCAACTGAAACCCTCCACCTGCGTCCTTGATCCAATACCAACCAGGTTTTTCAAAGAAATATCAGGCGTGCTAATTGACAATATTCTGGACATAGTTAATTCGTCATTAGATACGGGAGTCTTCCCAGACTGTCTTAAGACTGCTGTAGTTAAACCCCTTCTTAAGAAACATAATCTTGACCCCTCTGCCTTTGAAAATTTTAGACCCATTTCTAACCTACCCTTCTTAAGTAAAATTCTAGAGAAGGCAGTCATTATGCAGTTAAATGACCACCTAAATAAACATGCTATTCTTGATAAATTTCAGTCAGGCTTCAGAACAAATCACAGTACAGAAACTGCACTCGTTAAAGTAGTAAATGACTTGCGGGTAAATGCAGACAGAGGCCATCTATCTGTTCTCATCCTCTTAGATCTGAGTGCTGCATTTGACACCATTGATCACAATATTCTTAGAAATCGCCTTAGTCAATGGGTGGGCCTCTCTGGCAGGGTCTTAAATTGGTTTGAATCCTACCTGGCAGGGAGAAAATTCTTTGTGAGTTGTGGTAATCACATCTCAAAGACACTTGATATCCGATATGGTGTTCCACAAGGCTCTATCCTGGGTCCGCTGTTATTCTCAATCTACATGCTTCCGTTAGGTCAGATTATCTCAGGTTACAACGTGAGCTACCACAGCTATGCTGATGACACACAGCTGTACTTATCTATAGCACCTGATGACTCCGACTCTTTCGATACACTAACACAATGTCTTACTGGTATTTCTGAATGGATGAATAGTAATTTTCTCAAACTAAATAAAGAGAAAACTGAAATTTTGGTAATTGGCAATAATGGATTCAGCGAGGTTATCAGAAATAAACTTAATGCACTAGGATTAAAAGTTAAGACGGAAGTAAAAATTTAGGGGTAACCGTTGACTGTAATCTGAATTTTAAATCGCATATTCATCAGACCACTAGGACAGCATTTTTTCACTTAAGAAACATAGCAAAAGTTAGACCTCTTATATCATTGAAAGATGCGGAGAAATTAATTCACGCTTTTGTTTTCAGTAGACTAGATTACTGTAATGCACTCCTCTCAGGACTACCCAAAAAAGACATAAATCATTTGCAACAAGTGCAGAATGCAGCTGCTAGAATCCTAACTGGGAAAACAAACAACACATTTCTCCAGTTTTGATGTCACTACACTGGTTGCCTGTGTCATTCAGGATTGACTTTAAAATACTTCTTATGGTTTATAAAGCCTTAAATAATCTCGCTCCATCTTATATATCGGAATGCCTGACGCGTTATATTCTAAATCGTAACCTTAGATCTTCAAATGAGTGTCTCCTTATAATTCCAAAAGCTAAACTTAAAAGAAGTGGTGAGGTGGCCTTCTGCTGTTATGCACCTAAAATCTGGAATAGCCTGCCAATAGGAATTCGCCAGGCAAATACAGTAGAGCACTTTAAAACACTGCTGAAAACACATTACTTTAACATGGCCTTTTTATAACTTCACTTTAACTTAATACTGATACTCTGTATGTTCAATTCTTCATAATAATTATTCACAGTGGCTCCAAAATCCATACTGACCCCTACTCTCTCTTCTGTTTCTTTTTCCGGTTTCTTTGTGGTGGCGGCCTGCGCCACCACCACCTACTCAAAGCATCATGATGCTCCAACATTGATGGACTGAAAGCCAGAAGTCTACGTGACCATCATCATCAGGTCCTTCCATGAAAACCCTAAATACAAAGAGGACTGTTTGATTTATGTTAGGTATATTGCCCAGAGGGGACTGGGCGGTCTCTTGGTCTGAAACCCCTACAGATTTTATTTTTTTCTCCAGCCTTTGGAGTTTTTTTTGTTTTTTCTGTCCACCCTGGCCATCGGACCTTACTCTCGGACCTTACTCTTATTCTATGTTAATTAATGTTGACTTATGTTTATCTTTTATTGTGTCTTCTATTTCTCTTTTCATTTTGTAAAGCACTTTGAGCTACATTTTTTTGTATGAATATGTGCTATATAAATAAATGTTGATTGATTGATTGATTGATGTTTTCTCTGGGTCCACAAAGACAGAATGCAACTCCTTCTGTTCTTCTCTATACTTCTCCATCAACATCTTCAGAGCAAACATTTAGCAATATGGTTAAAAACTCCACTGACATCTCTCCTAAACACATCTATGCTTCCACAGGTATGTCATCTGGACCAACGGCCTTTCCATTCTTCACCCTCTTTGTAGCTGTCCTTAATTCCTCCTTGGTAATATGTTGCACTTTCGGATTCACTATCTCCCCATTATCCAGCCTTCTCTCTCTTTCATTTTCTACATTCATCAGACTCTCAAAGTACTCTTTCCATCTGCTCAATACACCCTCCTCTGCCCGGCACAAAGTAGACTATCTTAAATGACATGCCAAATGTATAGTTTGTTAGGATAAAATTTGTGGATGGGTTATCAAGTGAGTTTTAAAGAATTCAGAAGTCATTATGTAAACTTTTTACTTTAATTGTAGGCGCTGCAATCTGCCTGGCACTTTTTCCTTGTCCTACTCTTTAGGTCTTCTTATAGTAGTTATAACCTTATATGTGAGGCAACTCACAAATTTGGATCACAGTTAAATATCTCTACTTTTTCTTTGTCTCACTGGCCAGTTGCATGATGCATACATGATTAACTGTAACTGCAGGTTTAATTTTTTTACAAGTCTCTTGAAATTTAGACTTTTCCTGTTGAGAGCTGTTTCCTGTCTTTCATCCAGAAATACTTGGGTACATCCTGAAACTCCTGATCCCAAATTGAATTAAGCAAGCTTGAGACTCTGTATGTATGCAATTACGTCTGTTATAGTAACAAGAAAAAATGTAACTGAAATGAAATGATATGTGGGGTTTGCATAATCTCCCTGTGTTTATGTGGGTTTCTTCTGGGTGCTGTAGTTTCCTCCCACAGTCAAAAGACATGCAGGTTAGATGAACTGGTAATGTGAAATTGGCCCTAATGTGTATGTGTGCGTGTTCATTCTGTGATGGACTGATGCTTTCTCCTGGGGTTGTGTCCATTTCTTACTTGGATAGACTCTAGCCACCCTGCAATATTACCCTAGATAATCAAGTTTAGAAAAATCAATGATGAAACTTAAGTTTAAAAGGTATTTGTGATAAAATTATAAT
Organism: Polypterus senegalus; assembly: GCF_016835505.1. Classification (NCBI taxonomy): domain Eukaryota; kingdom Metazoa; phylum Chordata; class Cladistia; order Polypteriformes; family Polypteridae; genus Polypterus; species Polypterus senegalus. The sequence goes on along the minus strand of NC_053154.1, from coordinate 119,434,793 downwards.
TTAAAGCCATAATATACAACAAGTATTGCAACAATCAGGCTAGAGGAGAATGGTCAAAGGGTTGACAAATAAGCCAATAAAAACTGCCAAGAGCACAAAATAAGACATTCAGTACTTGAATCATAAGTGAACTAGAATTGCGCTATTTTTTCTCAAGAAATGAATCAGTTTTGTTTTGGTTGATCGTTTCTTGCTAATGTCTAAATAAAAAATTATTATCCAACCCACTATATCCTAACACAGGATCACAGGGGTCTGCTGGAGCCAATCCCAGCCAACACTTGGAGCAAGGCAGGAACAAATGGCAGTGCACACACACACGCACACACACACACCCACACACAAAGCACACACTAGAGACAATTTAAGATTGCCAATGCACCTAATCTGTATGTCTTTGGACTGTGGGAGGAAACATCATCTGTTGTGATGATCACTAAATGTTTATTTAGCTTAATGCCTGCAACGTAGCATTAGCCAACCATGCATCTAGTTGCATGCTTTAGTTAAACTTTAAGTATCAATGTTACCATATTTATTTTTTCAATTTTTTTTACAGATATGAGAAACAAACAGGGGTTAGATATCATTTTTAAAACATATAAAATAATTTTGGGACTACTGCAAACAGTCCTGAGGAAAAAATATTGTCATCAAGTAATGTAAATCTTTTTTTTTTTTTTATTTATTTATTAATTTTATTACAATCAATACATAGCAATCAAGTTTTTACAAAAAAAAAAAGAATTATGCTAAGAACAGATCGATCCCCACCCTTGAGAGAGAGAGCAAGCCAAACGGTGTAAAATTTAAGGCTTTTAAAAATACCTAAATCAACAAATTCTCTGTGCTTTATAAAATCATTTCAAAATATTACTGATTAGATCCTGCCATGTTTTGAAAAAGTCTGCACAGATCCTCTAACTGAGTATTTGATTTTTCCAATTTTAAATAATATAACACATCAGTTTCCCACTGACTTAAAAGAGGAGAGTTTGGGTTCTTCCAGTTTATCAGAATAAGTCTGCGTGCCAACAGTGTAGTGAATGCAATCACAATTTGTTTGTCTTTCTCCACTTTAAGACCCTCTGGAAGAACCCCAAACACAGCTGTTAATGGGTTAGGAGGGATTGTGAGTCCAAGACTGTCTGAGAGGTAATTAAAAATTTTTGTCCAGAATAATGTTAATTTGGAGCAGGCCCAGAACATGTGACCTAGTGAGGCTGGGGCTTGGTTGCAACGTTCGCAGGTTGGATCATGCCCTGGAAACATTTTGGAGAGCTTTAGTCGAGACAGATGTGCTCGATATATAATTTTGAGTTGTATAATTGTATGCTTTGCGCATATGGAGCTTGAGTGAATTCTCTGCATTGCTACTTTCCACTCCTTTTCTGATATATTAATTGAGAGGTCATTTTCCCAGTGTCCTCTTGGATCTTTGAAAGGAAGGGATTGTAAAAGGATTTTATATATTGTAGAGATGGAGTCTAACTCCTTGAAATTGAGCAATAATTTTTCCAGCGTGGATGAGGGTGCAAGATGAGGAAAATCTGGAAGGTTCTGTTTAACAAAGTTCCTGATTTGAAGATAGTGAAAGAAATTTGTAGCTGGAATGTTAAATTTGGAATGTAATTGTTCATAGGATGCAAAGACGTTGTCTATATAAAGATCTCTAAGCAAGTTAATTCCAAATTTTTCCAGATATTAAAACTGCATATGTTTGTGAGGGTTGAAAGAGGTGGTTCTTTTGCAGGTGCCACAGAAAGAAGCTTCTCCGTCTTAAAATGCTTTCTACATTGGTTCCAGATTCTAAGTGAGTGGAGCACAATTGGGTTATTAGTGTATTGCCGATAACGTGTGTTTATTGGAGCACAAAGCAAGGAATACAAAGAAGTACTGCAGGATTTTACTTCTATTGCGGTCCATGCCTGTGTATGTTCTTCTATTTGTGTCCAGGTTCTTATCGACTGTATATTTGCCGCCCAGTAATAAAACTGGAAGTTAGGTAGAGCCATGCCGCCTTCTGCCTTTTGTCTTTGTAGGGTCGCTCTTTTGATGCGTGGATGTTTAGAATTCCAAATAAATGAGGTTATTGTTGAATCTAATTGCTTAAAGAACGATTTATTAATGTATATTGGTATGTTTTGAAATAAAAAAAGGAGCTTAGGAAGAATATTCATCTTAACAGTGTTAATTCTTCCAGCTAGTGTGAGATGAAGGGTTGACCATCTATGCAAGTCTTGTTTAATTTTTTCCATACAGACGACGAAATTTTGTTGATAAAGAGCTTTATGTTTACTTGTGATGTTTACCCCGAGGTATTTAAACTGTTCTGCAATGATAAAAGGAAGGGTGTCTAATCTAATATTATATGCTTGCGAATTCACCGGAAAGAGTACACTTTTATTCAGATTAATTCTGAGACCAGAGAGCTTTTGAAATTCTGTGAGTGCTGCTAAGACTGCAGGCACAGAATTTTCTGGGTCCGATATATACAGTACCATGTCATCTGCATATAATGAGATTTTCTGTTCCAGTCCTTCTCTGCTAATCCCCTTTATCTGATCAGTATTTCGACAATGTATTGCCAGTGGTTCAATGGCAATTGCAAACAGCAGTGGTGACAAAGGGCATCCTTGTCTTGTGCCACGCTCTAGTTTAAAGTAGTCTGAGCAAATGTTATTGATGCAAACTGAAGCTTCTGGGTTAGTATACAGTAATTTAATCCATGCACAAATGTTCGGGCCAAACCCAAACTTCTCCAAAATAGTAAAAAGGTATTTCCATTCAATCATGTCGAATGCTTTTTCTGCATCCAATGATAATAATATTTCTGGGGTGTTTGATTTAGTTGGTGAGTATATTACATTAAACAGGCGTCGAAGATTTGAAGATAAGTGTCGGCCCCTAATAAATCCAGTTTGGTCTTGTGATATTATTGAGGGAGCACTTTCTCCATCCTTCTAGCTATGATTTTAGAGAGTATTTTAACGTCGTTATTCAGAAGTGAAATTGGTCTGTATGATGCACATTGTAATAAGTCCTTATTTTGTTTTGGAAAGACAGTGATTAGTGCTTGGCGAAAGGTTTGTGGAAGAGATTGGTTATCTCTGGCTTCTGTAAATGTTGCTAATAGGAGGGAGCTAGCTGAGCGGAGAATTTCTTGTAAAACTCTGCAGGGTAGCCATCAGGGCCTGCTGCTTTTCCACCTTGGAGTGACTTTATAGCATCCAGTAATTCTGATAATGACAGAGGTTTATCGAGCTCCTCCACACTAATAGCGTCAATTTGTGGTATCTGTAATTTATCCAGAAATGCATTAGATTGTATATTGTCTTCTTTAAACTCAGTAGTATATAGGGATTTATAGTAGTCTCTAAAAGTGTACATTATATTTTTGTGTTCGATGATTTTATCTCCATTCGTGTTAGTAATTACCGAGATTGCGCTATGCACTTCTTGCTTGTGAATTTGTTGCGCTAAAAGCTTATTAGCTTTCTCCATGTTCATAATAATGATGTCTGGATTTGTAAATTAGTTGTTCGGTTTCTTTAGTTGTCAAGAGGTTTAATTCTGAATGTAGAGCCTGCCTCCTCTTATGTAGAGTCTCGCTTGGTAGTCTGGCATGTTCTTCATCTATTTTAGTAATTTCGCTTTTATCTCTGCTACTTTCTTCGCTCGGATTTATTTCTGTGGGAAAGATATGAGATAATCTGTCCTCTTAAGAAGGCCTTAAGAGTTTCCCAGAGTATTCCTGCAGAGATCTCAGGGGATGTATTTGTCTCTAGAAAGAATTCAATTTGTTTGGATATAAATTCAGTACAATTCTCGTCAGCTAATAGAAGCGGATTGAGACGCCATCTGCGGGTGAGTGTATGGGGCTTAGTAATTTCAGCTCCAAGATCATCGGAGCATGGTCTGAAATAACAATAGCATCGTATTTACAAGATTTAATCTTAGGCAAGAAGTTATTATCTATAAAGAAGTAATCAATCCTTGAGTAGCAATGATGTACTGGTGAGTAGAAAGAATATGTTCTTGAATTTGGGTTTAAAACCTCCAGGGATCTGATAAGTTGTGATCAGTTATAAACTTTGTAATTATCTTTGCGGTGTTAGTTGCGTTCCCCTGTGGAGGAAGTCTTATCTAAAAGTGGATTTAGAACACAATTAAAGTCCCCAGCCATTATAAGTTTATGAGTGTTCAGATTGGGAATGGATGCAAATAAATTTTGTATAAATTCCTTATCATCAACATTAGGTGCATAAACATTTATCAAAATCATTTTACAGTTAGATAAGTCTCCCATGACCATCACATATCTCCCTTCAGGATCCAATACTACATCTGATGCTACAAATGGTACTGTTCTATGTATGAGAATTCCCACCCCTCTAGTTTTCTTTGTAAAACTAGAATGGAACATTTGGCCAGTCCAGTCTTTTGCAGCCGGAACTGATCCTTACTTAGTAAGTGGGTTTCCTGTAAAAATACTATTTTAGCATTTAGACCTGTTAGGTGAGAAAGTACTTTCTTTCTCTTTAATTCGTGATTCAGGCCTTTAACATTCCAGCTTACGAAGTTAACTGTCCCATCATGGAGACACTGATTCTGAGTTTTTGGTGTCATATTATAGTCTTAACTGGAAGTGAAATAGTTTAGGTCTTAATTTCCTATTCCCCCAAGAGTTGTTGCCATGCAGCTTATTATTACGTTGATAGTTATAATTATAAAGATTGAGATGATAGATTAGATATAGATCAAGCCTGCTCTCTTTCTCTTCCCCTTAACCCCCACCCTCCCTTTTGCCTCCCCAGGTGAGGCTAAAACCCACTTCATGCAGTCCCAGTCCTCTGACATACCCAGAGACAGAGCACGCCCAAAGCACATCAAGCCCCCATGCAGTGGCGCTTTAAGGTTAAAAGATAGAGATATCTGTTACCAATATAGTCTTTAAAAGAGGAAAAAGAAAGAAAAGAATTTTGCACTTAATATATATATATATATACATATACATATATACATATATATATATATATATACATACATACATACATATAATCTTCATCAATTTTAGTGCATTAAGATGATATCCCCAGATAATAAACCCAGGTGATGGTGTTAAAGATGTGTCCAAAACAAGCATAACAAGTCTTAATGCAGTAATAGCAATAACAGCAAACCAAGGGTATGATATTGAACAGTCTCATTTAGGGTACACATGAAATAATTAGAAAAGAAAAAAAAAAAAGAGGAGGAAAACGTAATTAAGCACAATAAAACATAAACATTTAGCGCCCTAGTAATACTAAGTAATGATAAGTAATAAGTAAGTAATAATAATATAAGAATATGAGAATATATGCTGATAAAAAACCCGTATTTTAAAAACAAATAGATCAGACAGTAGATTATTAATCCTAGCTTTATCATTTACCGCCATGACTCACAATTATGTATCAGAATAGTCCCGGGATCAGCTTTCTTAACTCATTTTCTGCCTCCTCCTTGCTAGCTTTCAGTTCAGATAGCTCAAATGTGCCTTCTTGTACCGTAGATGAAGCAGCAGACTCTGCTGAAGCCGGTGTCCCCGCTGCTCCAGTCCTGCGTGATTGCGTAACTGAAGCCGCGGACCTCCCGGCCTTTTCCAGTTTCAGGTAATCCTCTCCAATCGGCGAGCTATCCACATCTGCACTCACGATCGCACCTTCGCTCCCCTTTTCGCTCTCAGCAGGCGACGATGTAGCGGACCGTGGTCCCGAGGAGTCTGTACTTTCGCCCATCTGATCCAGGTCTGTCTCTGAGAGGCCGTATCTCGAACTAGGGCTTGCTGATCGCAGCTTGGATGTAGTTTTAGTCTTCGATTCTTTCGGACCCCCCTTCTTGTTGGCCATGTTTATATGTGTTTACATATACTGTAGCGGTCCCTCTCGGGTTGAATAAATACAGGATATCTCAGAATAATAAGCAAATAATATGAAAAATAGCACCACTGCTAGCGGAGCTCCACTTCAGACGTCCATCTCTCGCATCGGACGAGACCAAAAGTAATGTAAATCTAAGAAAATGCACTTCAGCTAGCAAAGAGGAGCAGTAAACGCTGTCAATGGGTAAATTCAGTGCAGGAGAGGCTAATGTAGGTGAGGTGAACGTATGGAGGAGCACACACCATCCAGACGTGACATAAACAGTGGCATTTCCCATTCACAAAGGTATACTATTATCACAGCTCCTTCACAAATAGCATATTATTTACACATATAGAGGACTGTCTGCGGTGGGTTGGCACCCTGCCTGGGATTGGTTTCTGCCTTGTGCCCTGTGTTGGCTGGGATTGGCTCGAGCAGACCCCCGTGACCCTGTGTTCGGATTCAGCGGGTTGGAAAATGGATGGGTGGATAGATGACTGTCCTCCACAGTCATTTACTTAGAGCAGTGGTGAGCAACCTCAGACCTGGAGAGCCTCATTGGCTGCAGGTTTTTGTTCCAGCCCTGTTGACTAATGAGAAGTCAATTATTTCTAAAAAGCATTTTTACTCTAGTGATATTTCTCTGCTTCATTTTAGTTAAGATTTAGAACCCTTAATTATTTTAGTTTTAAACAGCTGCATTCTGTGTTTTTAAGTTCTCATTACCAATAAGATGCCAATGACAAAGGAACCAGCAGTTCCCAATCTAGCTTTTCTTCATTTAAACCTGTGTTCATTGTTCACTATTTGGTTTTATAAAATACTTATGAAACTGAAGAGAAAAAAAGTGAAAAACAAAGTATTTGCTTTAGGCTTCAAATCATCTGAATGATGTCCTTAGAAAGGAAAAAAAAATCTATGATATAAAAATGATATGACGTTGCAGAATGAAAATGGTAACAAGCTATGATATTAAATAAGATCTGTTATTGGTGAGGGTTCTAATTAAGGAATTGGGTCGGAAAAACATCACGGTGGCCCTCCAGGACCGAATTTGCTCATCCCTGGTTTAAAGGCTTTGTTTAGAGGTTTTTTTTTAAAGAAAAAAACCTGTTAAAAAGTCAGAAAACACTGATAGAATATGCATCTATTGGTACTGGAAATGAGGCAACATTTTCGATGTAATGCTCGTATTGCAAAATCAAAGCACATTTTACCATAGGAGAAGATTTGATTGTGCATGTTGGATACTTGCCAAACAATGTTATATAAATACATTTTCTAAGAAATTAAAAATAATACAATTACAATTACTGATGAGCGAAGATTTTTATCAGCAACTTATCAATAAAATGAAAATGTCAAAGATTAGATAAATCCAACAGACATTGCTGATAAAGTTTTATTAGTTACCTTTGTTAAGTATGGACTGGAATTAAACTAACATTAAAGAAGAATACACTTCCATATGACACTCAGACGGTGGGCTACGACTCGCCTTTTCAAAGCAACTTTGATATCTGACCACTTCTTATTTATTTTGGGCACTGGACTTTATGGACTTGAACTTTCGAGTTTCTCCTCTACTCTGTCACTCGATCAACTTCTTTTTGTTGTTTATATCACTGTTTAAACCAACAAATAGTACGTTATTCGCTGAAATTCCTCTATTTCCCCCATTCTTTTGCCATTGTCATTCACAAAACTCATAACATAAGGGGCTATTTATATTGATTTGCATATTCAAAGAGATGTAATTCTGGGAGGAGTCAGGGTGGGGTGGTAGGCACATGCGTGAGTGCTACTTTTCACTGTGACCGGGATTTATGGAGTGGAAAAACATGGAAGTTGGTGTACACACAGATTTTTTTGTGCGTACGCGCATTTCTGCTTTTGTCCATACACCATATTTTAGTGTGAATCCTACAGATGCCGCTATATATGAGGTCCCAGGTTATTTGCTCCACCCAGACAAAGACCTCTCTTAAAAGAATTGTACCTATTCAGTAAATTGTTAAAATTAGAATTGAGTCAATATGTTAAAAAGTTGAGTTTGCATGTGGTGTGAAAATGGAGACATACAGTAACTTTAGCCAGCCATCACCGTGAACCATCACTTGACTCTCCCTACTGTATTATGATTTGAGTTTACTATAATAAAGCTGTGACAGTTGTATTCCTTTTGTATGTTTTACCTTATTTTTAAAAATTGAATCTCCTCTTAATAAAAATTTTGGCAATCTGGAAATTAAAAAGCAAGTTTGTTCTCCTCCCCTAGCCAAAACTGGCTTTAAATCCATGCTAAGGCTGGAGCACCATTCATTGTGCTACCATTGTACTTAAATAATAATTATTTAATTTAGAGTACAATTAAAATACCTGTCAAAAATGATAAGCAAAAATAAATAAAACATAAATTTATGGGATTTGAAAATGCCTCCTTCAGCAAGCAGCTTGTTGTGCTGGTGTAGTGACTTCTTCGGGTGTTTGATTGATGTGCTATGAATGGTGGAACAGACTTCGATAAACAGCTTCTTGTATGTTGCTGCAGTACCTATTCAGTCATCAGATTGGCCCACTGTAACTCACACAACACCCTCATTTTAAGCATTAAAAATAGCTGTAAGAATCCCCTCATTGCCTAAGCTTTGGATTTCAGAGATGATTTTTACAATTATTTTTATTTACTCCATACCTGAGAATAAAACAAAAAACATCTATCTATCTATCTATGTGATTTGGACTTGCTTTTAAACAATTTTGCTTTACACCAATTTCGTTAGTTTGGTTTTAATATTTTATAAAGGAGATTTTCAAGCTTTATTTTCATACTGTATGTGTGTTTTATTGTTATGTGCTTGCCCAAAGATCTTTATGGGTTTTTTTTTTTACTTTAAGTATGCTGCATGCTCATTTTTCTTGCTAGGCTAAATTTCAACGGTTTCTAAAGAACTCTTCAATGACTAGGTAATAAATTAAAGTGGTACGATAGGAACTTTTACGTCTGAGATTTCGGATTCTTCAGTGTTAGCTCTGAGGGGTGAATGTCTTCAGATTAAAGTGGTTTTTTGAGTCTGGATTATTGTGGCAGCATGCCATCACATCAAAGACTTTTTTTTGAGGAGTTTTTGATTTTTGTGGTGATGACTCGCCTCCTAGTTGCAATGCTTATTGGGTAGTGAAAAATCATATTCCAATCTTAGAGAAGTTAGGAATTTTGTAGCAATGGTTTGCCTACTAGGTACAGTTTGTTTTGGAGTGGTAACAGCTCATATTCCAGTCTCACAATTTCTGAGTTTTGATTTTTTTGTGAGTTTTGACCTTCTGGTCTCTTTAGAATTTCTAAGTTTTGATTTTTGTGACAGCTTCTCAGGTGATGGATATGTTTAACCACAAAGAATTTCTGTGTTTTATTTTATATTGCTGCTCTAATCACTTCTGGTCTCTTTCAGAATTTACTAAGTTCTAAGTTTTGAAGGCTGGTTGCATATTCATCAGAGTTCGAAAAAGAGGTTTTTTAATAGCAACCACTAATCTCATAATTGTAGTGCATTTTCGAGGTGTTGTCTTGTTGCATTTGGCTTTCAAGTCCTAGTACAGGTTCAACTAATTACCAAGCACTCATGGAAAGTCTTATTTTCAGCCTTGTGGTATTGGCTCTTGCTATTAGGTTTTTGACTTGGTCTGTGGCACTTTGGCTCTGGTTTTATTATAGAAAATTGGTGAATGTCAGTAATTACAGTTAAGTCCTTAGTGTTAGAACAATAGATTGTAGTGGTCAGAAAAGCTTACTTTTTGCTTCCAATTATGATTCTAGTTTTTTTTTTTTATTTCTGAAACAAATATGCATCTTCTGCTTAACTGCTTTCTAACATTTGAGCTATGTTCTTTAACAAGGAATTATGTTTTTTTTTTCCAGGATAAGTTGTAATTTAAATTTTTTAAATAAAAAAAATATTTATGTTTCCCAGAACCTTCAGTTGACTGTAGAATTTTAAAAATGAGGAAGTGTGTTCAAAATAGGAGGATATTGTCTGGGTGATAAGAAAGTAAGTATGAATGTCTTTTAAAATGACTACATTAGAAACAATTATCTCCATTTAAGCAAATACACCTTTTTTTTACACCTCTTCAGTATTATTAGGGCTGATGATGAACACATTCGTAAAACAAGAATGAATATTCATCTGATATAGAATGGATTAGCTCATGAATGCATTTAGAATTAGCAATTGAATTAACTTTTTGGAAGTGGATATTCATTTAAAAATTAAATGATTCACAGCAAGAATGGAAATTAAAGTACATAGTAAAAGGGCAATATTAGCACTGTTACAGAACTGGAAAGAATGGAAATAAGAAGTGCAAAACTAACAATTCATATAATATAAGAACATATATTCCAGGGTAGGGGAAAGAATGCTAAAAATTGGTCAGTTCAACAATAAATGATATTACACTTGCTGTGGATGATTATGAAAATGCTGAAAAGGTAAATCATATGTCATTTTTCAGCAAAATATGAACATTTAAAGAAAACTGTGATTTTGAACACATTATTTGCTGTAAGAACTGACAAATTTGCAAACATGAAAACTGACAACATGAACTACTGTATAAGCTTAGAGAAAGATGGTGATTACAAGGAAAAATACAATAGCAGAGAATTGCTTTATATTACCCTATTTCCTGTAAATTGCTGAAAGAAATTACCGAAAACCTCTCGGAAAAACTCCAAACAAAAATTTCTAGCTCAACCACTTACAACAGAACCACATTGGTAATCTTAAAGGTCCTCTGGGGCAAGACAACTCCTAATAACATAAAAAATGTTTGATATATTCATAAAGGATTTTCTATGTCATTCAGTTAACTGCATAGTTGAGTTTAAGTTATTTTACATAATGTATCTCACAAAATAAAAATAACTTTTATTTTATACTTACACTAAAGGAAGCAAACACTAAAATATATACTGTATGTAATTTCAATAACAGTAGAACATAAAAGTCTTAACGTAGCCATGTATGCTATTTAGCATCACTTCATTATTGACTTTAATTTTATTGCCAGGAGAAGATCATAGAATTTGTGAAATTTGGAAGCTTTATTCTCAGAGTCTGTCTAAGCTGGAGTACAAAGAAGCCAGCCATGTCTGTGAGTGCTAACTAAAATGTTTATCAGAACTGGGACTTTGCCTGTTGTAACCGACCAATAACCTCATAACGGTTTATTCAGTCTTGTGACTTGCAATCATCCTGAAAAAATAATGCAGGATTTTTTTAAAACAGCTTGCAAAGCAATACAAGTAACCCTGCAGTCGTAATAAGCTGTTATTGACCTGCTTCTCATCTTTTTCAAGCTTAGTTTATATAGTTGTCAATTTCAACAAATTCTTATAATATTGTAGAATACCCGGAAGGAGGTGTAAATACCCAGAAGGAGTAGGAGGAGGAGGAGGATTGTGTCTATGCCAGTTATAGTTGACTATGAGGCACAAAAGTTTTATTTTCACCAAGAATGTTGTTAATAAGACCTATTGTTTTCCAATTCTATTTTAATCAATTTTCCTTATCTTGGTTGCCATGTTAATTGGACTATACACTTCCATGACTTTGTTTCTGTTAATCACAGGTATTTTACTGCATTGTTCATGTATGTAAGTTTTACATTGCTACAAAATTTCAACTCTCAGTAAAGTGATAAAACAGATTTCTGGCTTTAGCCAAGAAGACTTTATCTATCTTCCACAATTACTTAAGCCATATATTGTTGATGCTATCAGATGCAACCTTGGTTTGACAGTTAGACTGATCCTCTTGGCTAGTGACATATTTATACACTCATCTGGCAATTTAAAAAAGTATAGACAAAGCAGGATCATGGATGGCAGACAGGGCTTATGAGGTTTATTTAATGTTTGATTTCTGGTTGATGTCGGCTTTGTGATGTGTAACACTCAATCATCACATTCTCTTTAATTTCATTGCTGTAAATTCTGACTAAAGGCAAAGACATTTTCAAGCTTTACAAGAAGTCACTTAACATTTTTTCAATACATTCTACAGTGTAATGTTATACGCCTTTTGATTTATTATGCTCATGTTTCTTCTAACTTTGCAATTGAACTAATAGTATTTTGGTTGCTTTCTAATGCATTGTGTGATGTTACTTCCTATTGAAAGATTGACTGATTAACATGTTCACGTAAAAAACGAATTCATTTAAAGAGACCTTTTATGCAATAGTAAGTAATTCAATTGGTAATATGCAATATCTGACAATTGATGCATAGGAAATCCCATCATTTTCATTTATTAGCTACATCATTATGCAACCTAAAGAAATGGAGAAAGGCTGAACTGAATTATCTGTGAAACTTTCAGGTAATTGATAGTCAAGGAAATGAACCATTCTTTGTAAATACCATTTTGGGATGGTTAGTGATTCTTATTGAGGGAAAGACGAAAGAAATTTTACCCATATAGCAAATTCAATGAAATGTCTATAATAATTGTAAACGAGAGTGTGATCAAATAGTTTAATGATCAATAAAATGAAAAGGGCTCTGAAGAAAAAAATGAAAAATCACTTGTGGATCAACAGTTTATGGAAATGGTCACAGGCTCTGCAAAGTTCCTTATGCCAAAGACATGTAACATTTCCTAGAAGCATATTTTTAATTCTAAAAGTAAGTTTAAACAAAGAAGTGGACTTTCATTAGAAATATTTATGATTTCTAACAAAGCATAGTAAGGCAAACATTTTCTGAGAAAACTTTTCTGATGAAAAAAAAAAATTGGAAAAAGGCAATGAGAGAAAAGAACACAAGAAACAAGTGCCTAGCAACTAAAAGGGAACACGAAAATGGTATTATTAGAAGAGATAGGTATACTAACTTGGTGTGGGAAACAAATGGGCCAGTATTAGGTGGTACAGTTTTTATGGATTAGATTGCATTAACCCCAAAATGAGTTTCTTTGTTAAGATACTAAACATACAAATTTGGGCACATTTTCACATTTCTTCTCATGAAAAGTCTGGTGTGGCCAAAACAAAATCTTCCTTTATCTGTGCAGAATCCTCTAATGTTAACATTTAAGTATCTAATATCTCTCACTTTTCTGCTAATAAATAGCAAGATGTGCAAGTTTTAGAACTGTTCTATCACAAATAAATCAATCAAATAATCGGATACTTGTTTCTTGTCTGTATTGATTAGCACAGGATCATTATGAAAGCCTGTGATATTGTCATCTTCTGACAAAATACCAAAACTGAGAGCCCCATGACTGCTCACTGCCCAGAAAAATATATTAGTTATGAGATGCCTAAATTGAAACAGCCTCAAGTTTAGAATTAAACAGCTATGAAGTGAAAAAAGACAAGCCATAATAACTTGGAAAGAACATGTACACTGCACACAATTTACTCAAGACTCTGTGGCTGCCTAGTAACAGAACCAACCACCATGCACCTAGGTGTTAACTGGAAAGTACAAGCCTGGCAAACAATTGAAAAAACAATTTACTTACGCTCAATGTGATGCATTTCTTATACTAATCTGTTTTTTTTTTAATTACTGTGGCTACCTTTAAGGAAGCAAATGGTGCCGAACATTTTGTAACTCTTAACTGGGAAAATTTCGAACTGAAAGTGCAAACACATGATTAAACAGAAAATTCATGCTAAGAATAAGGGGCTTTCACTTCCATGTCTCCATTCATAAACTAAAAAGTTCAGGTTGCACCTGCGCAGACAAAAACCTGTGGGTAAACCGAAGACACTGCAAGGCCAACTGGGCTAGCCCTTTAGCCAGAAACAGACTTGCAGCACCCAAAATGAAGAAAATCTCACATAAAAAGGAATTTTAGCATAATGATATAAAACTGGAAAAAATGCTTAAGAAGACAAAGTTGATGGTAGTTGTAAACATATTAATAATAAGTTAAATTATTCAGGGATGCTTACTATTTATTTTACATAACTTCTGTTGGGGTTATATCTCAGTGGCCTCAAATGCACAGCACCATTGCTTCAGATTTAGAGATGCCACAAATTTGCTTTACATTTAGTCTCCTGGCACAATACAAATCAAAATGTCTCCTTTTTTCAAAGAAATATCTGTAAAAGGGTTTATTTTGATTTAATGTAAATATTCACAATATGAAATTGAAAAAGCAGTGGAGGTGCAATAAAAGAATATATATGTATATAACTGCATAGCTAAAATTGTTTTCTGTGGTGGGCTGGCACCCTGCCCATGGTTTTTGCCTGCCTTGCGCCCTGTGTTGGCTAGGATTGGCTCCAGCAGACCCCCATGACCCTGTAGTTAGGATATAGAGGGTTGGATAATGGATGGATGGATGGAATATGGCTTTTAACTTAAGACAGTTCATGTGATCTGTCAAGGGCAGTCCACAGTCTGTCAGGCAGAGTTTTTGATAAGATTTTGTAATCTTCACAGAGGAGTGACACAGGGCACCAGTTCTTAATATCACGCAGGTCTGTCTTTATTGGTATTATTGCTCCTGTACAGCTCTGAAAGCACACACATCTATTCAGACACTGTCTCAGAAAACATCTAGCAAATCCTGACCAAGCACATGCCAGTTTGCCTTATAGAATTTGATGGAGAGACCATCTATTTCTGATACCCTTTCATTATTAAGTCCCTGTAGGGCATCAGAGAGTTCTGCAAGTGTCAGTTCTTTATCTAGTCCACCTGAATTATCTTCAGAGAGCTGGGGGAGGTTCTGCAGCAAAGGCTGCTTCTCATATTTATCACTGACACTATCTGCAGCAAAAAGAGTTTTATAAAACCCTATCCCAAGCCTCTGTATCTAACATGGGTCAAGTTAGTCTGTGCTTTCAGTTGCCTTCAAGCAATAAATATTTTTGTAGAAAAATAATGGGTTAGTGCATCCATTTCAGCTTGCATTCATTCTGCAGATATCTGCCCTGTTTGTTCCATTTTGAAGCTCACAAAAACTTATTTCACAAAGTCCACATATTGCAAATCCAGTGCATTCCAAAGAGGACAAGTACAGATCTTAATTGCTGTTATTGTGGCAACTGTTTCAACACTTTATTTCAGATATCTGCAGAAGACAGCAACTTTACTTTATCCACCTAATATTCAGTTAAATTTTACAAATAGCACAAGTATATTAAAAAGAAACGAATACTTATTATTTTATGCATGTAGTTGCATGATACTGCTGAAACAGTGCATCATCCATAATTGCCAAACACAGCATGGGGCTAGTACATAAAACAACAGAAGATAAATTTGTTTCACTTTTAGAATTCATAGGTAGCAGCTGACAAATCCTTCACAGCCTTTTCAAGGCCCTTCATGACATATGCTTATGATATTTTTTTGCTATGCTTGAAATTTATTTTCTGATAGATTTTGCTGAATTGAATGAAAATATTAAAAATACCAATTATTGTAGTTAACATTTAAATTCATGAACTGAGCACCAGTCAAACTATACTCACCTTCAAGTTAAATGCAAATATATACAGTAATAGAATGTAGGATTCAAGGTCTGGCCCATGTTTGTATGCCAATACTGTGTATTTTAAAGGAAGTTCTAACATTGTTCATTTTAATCATTTCATTCAGTTGAATTATGAAGCAAAAAAAATGTGAGTGGCTTATTTTTGCTGAATGACTGTAGGGACATTATTTGAGTTTTCCTGTAAAGGTTTTTATTTCAATGGTAGCATTTAAGCCTAAAACCTGAATTTGGTTGCCAATAAGTGAATTGTGTCCTGATTTCTGTGGCTTTTTTCCTTTCATAAAGATTGTAATGTTTTTTAAGGAGGAGCAAAATCTGCAAATGGAAGACTAAGGATGTATAATGCTGGTACTCTTGCAGGTGAGCAGTGTGTAATAATATAAAGTAAATTGCAGTGATTATGCTAGTTAAACTTTTCTTATAAGAAGTAACAGCATATACAGATGAAGTCAAAAACAAAGAAGGAGGTAAAGAAATTAAAATAATTACTTAGTACACAGGAGGGTGGCACAGTGGCGGAGTCGGTAGCGCACCTGCCTCGCAGTTAGGAGACCAGGGTTCGCTTCCTGGGTCCTCCCTGCATGGAGTTTGCATGTTCTCCCTTTGTCTGCGTGGGTTTCCTTTGGGTGCTCCGGTTTCCTCCCACAATCCAAAGTCATGCAGGTTAGGTGTATTGGCGATTCTGAATTGTCCCTAGTGAGTGCTTGGTGTGTGTGTGTGCGTGCCCTGCGGTGCCCAGGGTTTGTTTCCTGCCTTGCGCCCTGTGTTGGCTGGGATTGGCTCCAGCAGATCCCCGTGACCCTGTAGTTAGGATATAGCGGGTTGGATAATAGATGGATGGATGGACATGGTACAAAGGTCCTGGGTAACTCTTCGGTGCACAAAACTTTAGGCAACACAAGTGCCTACCAGATGTAGAAAAATCCAAGTAGGCCAACATGAAGCAAACAAAACCTGGCATAGTGGGTAATAATGGCTATCAATAGTTCCATTGAATGAGACAGTACATCTATTAAATACTTTCTCCCAAGTTTATTTTAATTTGCAATTTGAAAAATTATACAAAAAAATGTAAATAAAGAGGCAATTTCCATGACAGGTTTTTATTGGGTTTACAGAAAATGGGATTCTGGGAAACAATATTAATGCTAATTAGTAATACTACATCATTCACATCCTTAAAATCAGGTTATTTTAACTTGAAGAGGAGGAAACTGAACGCTGTGGAAATAGACTCAGAGAACCATTCACACATATGATTTAGACAGATTGTGTGCATCCCAAGAGAGTTGTGGAAAGAACTATTCAGAAATGTGGAGAACAGCAGATCGTTGTTGGATATAAGCATATTTTAGTGCTGTGTGAAGGTGCATCAACCCCAGAATTAGAGGTGTCCAACAATTTTCAATGTCTTGCAGAACTCTAATGGCTTTTTAAGGGTAAGCAAGGTTGAGAAAGAGTAACTTGAAGGTAACTTCTGGAATATGCATCAGAGACAGTTTAGAGTCAGCAGCTTTGATGTTTGTTACTACAGGCTGCAAAGTCTGCACGATAAATGTACAGATATTGGAGAAAAGCATGGGTAAAAATGACAGTGAACCAGGAAAAAATGAAGAGATTAAAATTTGTCTCAAATTATCATACTAGATATATGAGTTCTTATGTATGAAACATTGTGTTGCCATCAGGGTCAAAGAGATCTTTTGGATTGTACTGGAGCAGCAATAAGATATACTGCACCATAATGACAAATTACTTGAGGATTGTGTATGCTAAAGAATGGAAAGGCAGGAAAGAGTCAATTAAAGGTTCAGTTTAGTGTTAAATGGTAGAATAAACAAATATAACAAAATAAAACTTTTGGGAATGTGATAATAACTACTGTTTAAATTATTTATCTAGGATACACTATGAATTACATACATGAATTACATTGTGAATTTTGTATGGTCTTTTCATGTCTGTATGAGTTTTCTTCTGTGTCTCTGTTTTTCTCCCACATTCCCAGAGATGTGCAAATTAGGTTAACAGGCAACTCAAAACTGCTTGTTATTGGTGTGCAAGTAAATGGACTCAGAAACTGACTGTCGTACTGTCTGAGGTGGTTGTTTCTTTGTACCCCAATGCTGATAGATTAGGCTCCTGCCCTCCGCAATCCTATAATGGTTTGAACAGTTTTGAAAATGTGTTATATTATAATAATGTCTGGTACAGAATGTGGCAAGGTTAGGCTCTGACCTGCATAAAAGGTTTAGATATTATGTGGAAGTGCTAGCAATGGCTGGTTTAAATAACCCAAATATAAACTCTAAAAATCTAAATAACAACAGAAAATAAACACACTAATTCATATATTTTAATAGAGAATGTTTATTAAGGGCGGCACGGTGGTGCAATGGGTAGCACTGCCAACTCGCATTTAAGAGACCGGTTCGCTAAATGGGTCCTCCCTATGTGGAGTTTGCATGTTCTCCTCGTGTCTGCGTGGGTTTCCTCCGGGTGCTCTAGTTTCCTCCCACAGTCCAAAGACATGCAGGTTAGGTTCATTGGCAATTCTAAATTGTCCCTAGTGTGTGCTTGGTGTGTGTGTGCCCTGCGGTGGGCTGGTGTCCTGCCTGGGGTTTGTTTCCTGCCTTGCACCCTGTGTTGGCTGGGATTGGCTCCAGTAGACCCCGTGACCCTGTAGTTAGGATATAGCGGGTTGGATAATGGATGGATGGATGTTTATTAACTCAGTTGTTCAACATGAAAATAAGAGGGGGAAGTCTATCTTAAAATAATATACTGCAGTAATTACTTTAAATTCAAAATATTAGGGATATTTACCAATTAGGATCTAGAGACTGCAATTTAATACATTTTAGAACATTAGAACAATCTAGACAAGAACAGGCCATTCAGCCCATCAAAGTTCGCCAGTCCTATGTATTTAATTCTTCCAAAATAACATTAAGTCAACTTTTGAAAGTCCTTAAACCCTAACCCTTCTACTGTCTATCATACTACTTTGTAACTTATTCCATGTGTCTGTGGTTCTCTGAGTGAAGAAAAACTTCCTAACGTTTGCGTGAAATTTACACTTAACAAGTTTCCAACTGTGTCCTTGTGATCTCGTTGAGCTCATTTTAAAGTCACAGTCTCGATCCACTGCACTAATTCTCTTCATTAAATGAAAAAAAAGTTTCATTGTGTTATGGCCAAACAAATGCACAAAAATAAAACTAATACAATTTGTTTTACAAAGTATGATTTCAGACAGAAATTAACATCTCCCAGGATGTGAATACTTCTAAGTAGCAAAGGAAAAGATTCTGAAGTATACTTGTAAGTGGCTGATTACAAAGCAATTACGAAATAAAAGGCTGCTCTATAGTGCTTATAACAAAAACAATAATTGCATAAACTATAGATATTATTGACACATGAAAAAATGAACATTGTTAATAACCAAAGTCAGTTAAGAAGGATATAGTGAATAATGCAAACATTAAACGTTTCACTGTTTTGGAAATACAGAAAAATATGAAGGAAGTGAAGTGCATTAACAACAAAAAAAATTATAGATAAATCAGTCTATTTTTCTTTCACATAAAAATAAAAAAAAGTATACCATCAAAAGGCATGTTATAAAAGTTAGAAAATACAAAAAATATGCAACTGACAGATACCATGAGAAGCTTTGAAGCATTCTTGACAAATTAAAAAAAAAAAATAAAGGAAAAGGAAACAATCAAAAGAAACAATGAAATACAAACATTTTCCATTTTTATTTTTCAGAAATCTTTATCTATGAAGAGATCAATACCTTCCCAGTAAGTAAAAGGAATATTCATGAAACACTCTCTGATCTAAAAAGACAAATATATATACATGTATATATCCCCAGGACTGCACAGTGTTTACACTCCAAGTCTTTATACTTGAATGCACAAATCCTTAGTGTTTACTTTTCAAAAATCAATACTAACATTGTTCAATTACGTACAAGAAGTGATTGGTCTGACTCTGCGTTCAGTTGTCCAGCTAGATTAATTTATATCTCAGAAAAATTAACAGAAATACAAAACCATCTTATCCGTTACAGGTATGCTACAAGATACTCAGTATAAATATACAGGGCAAGAGATTGTTTCACTAATACGTAGCATTTTTATGTAAAAACAAAAAAGTATTTTATGATAATAGTACATATCATATTAGCTTGACTTTAAAGAAGCATTTGATTAAGTAATAAGCAAATTAGTTAATTTGCCAGATAACATTAGATATGATAGATTAGCAGATTCTCTTAGAGTCAGTAAAATCCCTAAAATGAACTTGGATTAAACTGAGATATTAGCATAAAAGGTAAGTAAAAATGAATGTAAACACATATACAGTATATGCAAATGAATTAAAAATAGATTTAATTACGCACTTGAAGATCTAGACATACAGTAAAACAAACATGTTATACTTCAGGGTTTTAGTGAATTTGTTATTGTCTGGTATTGGAGAGCGTTTAAAAAGATTAATAGGTTGAAGGATACAAATCTCAACGCGATATGTTTAAAGATAATAATATATAAGAAAGTTCACATCTAGAATATTTTGGGTAGTTTTGATCTCAGTTTTATTAGATGAGCAAAGCAAAACTATTGAACATCAAGAGAAGAGCTACTGATTCTGGAAATGTATGGTAAAAGTTATACTGAAAAACATAATGAGTTGAACCTTTCAAATTCAAAAAAACAGAAAATATAAAGTTACATAATCCATCCATCCATTTTCCAACCCGCTGAATCCTAACTACAGGGTCACGGGGGTCTGCTGGAGCCAATCCCAGCCAACACAGGGCACAAGGCAGAAACCAATCCTGGGCAGGGTGCCAACCCACCGCAGAGTAACATAATGGACTTTTTTAAAATTATAAATAAGTTGGATTCCAGTTATTTCTTTAGGTCTTCAAAAAGAAAGGCAGATAATATACGGAAATAGGTAAACTACAAATTAGACACAGATTACAGAAAGTACATAGAAGACTGGATAAATGAATTTGTGCAATTGAAAGTAGCAATGTAGGGAACCTCAAGTTTTAAATGGGCAAAAATCTTATTAGTTATAGTTATAAAAGTTATACTGGCCAACAGTAACTGGCTTGTTATTGACATACAGTGGCTCTTCTAATGTTTTAACATTTGCTTAGAGCAGTGGTTCTTCAACTATTTTGCCTGTTTTGTTTCTCCGAGACCCAGAATTGCTGTGGCACTCATTGGTTGGTGTGGGTGGTCTCCCTTGAAGTATTGCCAACACAGGGCGCAGCAAAGCAATGACATTTGCTCAAACTGTCTGCAGCAACTCATCACAGGATACCACGCAAGCTGTACATGACTCTTTCCCACGGAGCCTATTGCGAATCAAGACTCTGCATGAACCGCAACACTTGACCCAAAATGAGTTATGACCCATAGTTTAACACCCTATGGTTTAAAGAACTACATTCTTTCAAATTATTTAAATTTACTACATAGCTGTTTTACAAAATATACATACTTTCATTTTTCATACTCTTTTTTGTGTTGTGTCATTTTTCTAAGCATTACTTTACACACTTATCTACCTCAGCCTTTAACCAAAGTAGCCCTTTGGGGTTGCGTAAGCACCAGACTTTAAACTTTGTACTGTACAGCACTGAACTCTACATGGTTACTTTAAAGAATTAGGGGTACTCCTACCATTCTGTTTATTTCTTACTGTATGTGTCTTGTCCTCCTACCATTGTTGGCAAGTTGGGAACTTGTCATCTTTACCAAATATCTTTCTCCGAATAATCTATACAGTTTACAAAATATTGATCATAAAGGAAGATAGCATCAATATTCCAATAGCTACTGTGAAAGTTTGATACTGATCAAAAAGGCTGACCAATAAGCATACTGAAACATGACTTAAAGAATACGTAAAGGTTTCTACGTGATCTAGTATTGTTGAGTAATCTGTTATACCTACTGTGTCATACTGAACAATGGCTGTTCTGTTTCATGTTAAGCCACCTCATCAGGCAGAACACCAGTTGTAGTGTTTCACTTTTGCTCAAACATAGTGTAACAACCGGTGGTTGAGTATTGAAGTTCTCGGAGCCGAACTCTACTGCAAACTTCCCCCAAGCTGGTCGGCCAGTGGAATGCCAGCGGCATGCACGCAGCTGTACCTAGCTCATTAAGCAAGCGAACACTCGTGTCCCATACACCGCACGACCCCGAGTGTCTCCGTACATAATTGCATAGATGGAATCTAGCAACACACAGCTCTGTCCTTTTGTATCTCTTTATTAGAGCAGATAGTCAGAAACAAAGTTCCACATATTGCAAGGCCATTGCCAAGGTCATTCAGAAAGACATCCTTCTCCATGATGGTAACTGTTACACTTACCACTCCTGGGCTGCAAATGACCCAAGCCCACCCAAGCAACTGCAACACAAACACATATAACATTTATAGTACAACAGGAAATCAATTGCCTTGCTTGCCCAGTACAAACAGTAACGTTACAGAAATACCCACAATGCACCATGCCGCCAGCGCTGACTGCCGGGTCATTACAATAGCAAGGTGGTGGCTATCTTGTTTCTGCATTTTTGCCCACCTATGGGCTATGATACTCTATGCACAGCCAAATACCAGTGAGGCAGTCAATCATAGAAAGTTAATATTAAATTCATTTTATTATTTAGCATAGTTTACAATGTAGGTAATGCAAGGTTCTGTTTTATCCCCTATAACCTAATATGTTAACAGATCATTCCTAACACTCTAATATAATTCTGATGCAACAACAGATTAAGCTAACTTAAAAAATACTGTAGATTGTTTGCAAATGGAAAGATACAGTGGCATACATTTTTCTGACTGAATATACTGAAACTAGAATCATTACAAGTGTGAAATTATTGCTGTGTGTAATAAGGGCTTTTTCCCTCATTTTTGTCTTCATTTCCTTGAAGTGTTTTTTTTTTTTTGTTTTTTTTTTTGCTGAATTTCGCTAAACATTAAAAACAAATATACTTGGACGGTATAATTTTTTTTGTGTGTACACAACAAAGTTCGAGTTTAGCCTTTACAGTAGCTACAGAAATTCCGAAACATCAAAAGAACACAGCCAAACCCAGACATCTGTAGTTTTCTATGTTTTGTCTTTATGGGCAATTGTGGCAGCTGCTGTCTTGTTTCTGCCTTATCTGTGCGTTCAGCTGAACCCCAGCCTAGGCAGCAGTGCCCTTATTTTTATAGTCTCCAGGTGATTGTGTACTAGGAAACAACAGCTGTCTTGACTGTTCTATTTATCTTCATGTAAGAATTCCTAGTTGCAATAGGTATTCACCCTCTGATACACTTAGAAATAACTTTTGGAATATAGCTAGAAAAAAAAAATATATATATATTTTTTTTAAATACTAGTATGATGAGACTAAAGTGTATAGTCTGTGGTTGTCACTACTGCTTTTATGTACTTCAGATCTTTCTTATTCTCAAATTTTTTTTTGAGGAGAGTGAAGATGTATGCTAAAATGTCTGTTGAAAGGAAATATATGTATCCAGGTAAAATCCTTCCTAATATTACAATTCTGTTGGGAATATCCTGGTAAATCATGACTTATTTATGCCTGGTTACCATTTTACTTATGTCAAGTCACAGGTGAGTAGAACTGTCAACCGATTCTGGTTAGAGCTTCTTAACAATGACGCTACATTTACCTGTTGTTTCCAATCCTGGGCAGGGTGCCAACCCACCGCAGGCTTTGATTTTCTTCTGAATTATATCTTCACATTTTTAATTCTTGCCCATCAGACACAGAAGAAAATGTTTGCGAAACTATAATATAATTTGTAATATAAATTCTCTCCATGGAGTGACAGGCTTCCACTAAGTGTACAATTTTGTTTGAAGTATGCCACTGTAATCTATGAAGTTTATTTCAAACCAATTATTTTATAGCTCACACCACACAATAAATTGTCAAAGAAATTGACAGAGGTAAGTGAAGGACACACACTGGCTGGCCATTTTAAAAGTGCTGATTTCTGCTTGACCAATATTGTCAGAGCCACAGTCTGTAGAAGCCATAAATGATGAAAACAGGTGAAGATGTTATTTTGGCGCAGTCTAGAAATAATATAGACAACCATATGGCAGCTGCACATATCTGACAAGAATTCTATGCATAGGTAATTATGTGTTTTTTTATAATGACGAGCATCCATCATGAGTTAGAAGCCACTGAACATTCCTGCTGGGTGGGTATATGGTAGTCAACATTTCTCCAACTGAAGAATCGGCTGTGATGACTGTATTGTTCCTTGGCTTCTTTCTGGCATGGATATTCATGTATAAATGAATTACAGATGATATTTTTTTGGGAATGGAAGTTACCTTTTAAACCAAGTTGAATACATATACTGTATCTCTTTTTGTACCAGATATTCTTGTCTGATTATTTCCGCCATGGTTACAAAAGAGATGGGTGTATGGCTCCTGTCTGTTCTGCATGAATGAAGAGTATAAACCCAGGGAGCAAGTGCCCCCTGCTGGATACAATAAGTTAATAACAACTTTAGGAATGTTGCAGGAAACCTGCAATATTTTGGTGTTCTCTTCCTTTCCTGCACTCTCTTCTATTCCTATTCATCCATTCTTTTTACCTCTTTAACCACCTCAATGGATGCTTCCATTTATTCAGCACATTATTGTATCCCCCTTAAGGTTGGTTTACTCCATGTGATTTTATGAGTTCACAAAAGGTTGGAGGCATTTGAAACAATCTCACCAAAGCAGCATGGTTAGACCAATGAACGAGACTCATTGCAGACTTGCAATTTGACAATGGGAAAAAATAAGTAGTATTTCACTATTAATATGTTTTCACAATAGGTTAAATATAATTAAGCTTACTATTGCGTATTTACTTCATTGACATCTGTTTTGTGACTAGAGGATTACAGGTCATACAAGAGAAAATGAAGGTCACACAATATAGAACAGGCAGGCAGTGTGGCGTAGTAGTTAAGGTTTTGGACTTCAAACCCTGAGGCTGTGGGTGCAGAAAATATAAATTCTACAAAAGTAAGAAAATTGTGGCCCTCAGTTTTAAATCTGTGGCAGTTATTTTGGTAGACCTCAGTATTATTAAGTAAGCCAGTGGCATAGCGTAGTGGGGGTGGCAGGGGCGGCCCGCCCTGGGCGGCACTTTTAGGGGGTGGCAAAGAATTACTGTATATTTTAGTCTTTTAAATTGAAATACCTAAATAAGGGGGCGGCGAAATTTTCCTCCGCCCTGGGCGGCTGACACCCACGCTACACCACTGAAGCAAGCTATGGTTTTTCAATCATTTCTTATTCCATATGATATACAGTAATCCCTCCTCCGGTTGCGTTCCAGACCCCCCCGCGATAGGTGAAAATCCGCGAAGTAGAAACCATATGTTTGTATGGTTATTTTTATATATTTTAAGCCCTTATAAACTCTCCAACCCTGTTAACATTATTAGAGCCCTCTAGACATGAAATAACACCCTTTAGTCAAAAGTTTAAACTGTGCTCCATGACTAGACAGAGATGATAGTTCTTTTCCACAATTAAAAGAATGCAAACATATCTTATCTTCAAAGGAGCGCCATCAGGAGCAGAGAATGTCAGAGAGAGCGTTCGCTAAGAAAAGCAAACAATCAAAAAATCAATACGTGCTTTTAAGTATACAGAAGCACCGCGATAAAGCAGCATTTTGTAGAGGAGCGTCCTATTTTCTAGGCAAACAGCCACTGTGCAAACAGCCCCTCTGCTCACAAAGTCAGGCAGAGAGAGTGAGAAAGATAGAGAGAAGCAAACAATCAAGCACTGTGCAGGAAGCATATCGTATATCATTGAGGAGTTTTAGTTAATACGTAATACATGCTCTGATTGGGTAGCTTCTAAGCCATCCGCCAATAGCATCCCTTGTATGAAATTAACTGGGCAAACAAACTGAGGAAGCATGTACCATAAATTAAAAGACCCATTGTCCGCAGAAAGCGGCAAACCAGCAAAAAATCCGTGATATATATTTAGATGTGCTTATATTTAAAATCCGCGATAGAGTGAAGCCGCGAAAGTCGAAGCGCGATATAGCGAGGGATTACTGTATTATAGAACTATAGTCAAAAAACTGATATTGGGTCTTCCCTTAACATGCACTGTCAAATGCCTTATAATTCCTTAGACAGCCATTCATTACTGAAACTATACAGTACATTAAAAGCGAAGAATATCATAAGGATAAAGAAAACAAATGTTGCTTATATCAATTAATATAATTGACTGCTAGACTATTTAATACACATGCTCAATCTATACACATTGTAACATCAAAATCATGAGCAACTGTTAATTTTTTTAAATGCTGCATGTACTATAAAAACAGCAGTTTTCTCTGACCTCAGTTAAATTGCAATGGAAGTAGCCTCAAAGTTTCCATGACAGTAACAAGTATAAGATAACAGTGCTTCACTTCTTCATGTAAAGCCCATATCCTTGAAACATTTATTTGCTGTTTGCCCCCTTACAAAATGTAATAACATTTTAATAACGTATTCCTCATTTAAGCTTTTAAATACATGCTTGTGAGTGCTGCACTTCTTTTCTTAGCTTTTACAAAACCATTAAAATGGCCTCTGTGCCCATAACAAGCAGACTGTGAGTAAATGGTCCCCTCTTTGTTTGCTAGTTCAATTGTAAGAGTGCTGTTTACTAGCAGTACTGGATCTTCCATCTTTCTTAACCCCTATTATTACTGATGTGTAAAAATAAAAAATAAAAGATCAAACACATATTAACATTGAAAATAGCTTTTTATAAACAGAATCTTGTGTGCAAAAAGGGATTATTTTCTCTTTCCAAAATGATGTGTATTTTATCATAAGGTCTGTTTGTACTTTCCAAGCTCAGACATGCTGTAAGTGAGGGGATGAACAGATGAGAAGTAGATCATTCTGGTGGAAGATTAAAATTACACACATTATTTTAAATACCACGTGTAGGTCAGATGCTAGGTTTGAGTTGAGGGAAAAGATCGAATGGCAGTTCAGTTAACAACATTATGATTAAAAATATATATATGGTGTCTATTGGGTTTTTTCCCTGAAAGAACCAGAAGAATACATAAAAAAGAAAATAATACGAAAGGATTTCTAAGTTAGAAATAAGAGTCTGGAAGAAGCACTGACCAGATTCTGAATAGATGTTGCCTATAGTTCTAATTGGCGGTGAAGAGGATGTAAACCAATGTAAGACCACTAATTATTAATGAATAATTAAAAATGTGAATTTTTCACCAATTTATAGTAATATATGGAATGGGGTAAGAAACATCTAAAAAGCTTTTCACTGTCTTTCAATCATGCATTATATCTCAGAGACATAGTGCTGGTATGATGTGTGCACTTTAAGCATGTCATTTTCTTTAGATACATTTTTCTTTGTGATTGTGAAAGTGTTTGTGAAGGTTTTGTGGAGAACTGATATACAGTATATTCATCTGTGGTAAGTTTTTAGGTTTAATATTTTAAGCATTTTTTATTATGTTCTGGTGGTTGTAGCAATACCATTTTTTCATAATGGAGCTGTCATTTTGTGGGTTCATTGTCTAGATGTGATGGTCGGTTTCTAGGGTCATGTTCTCAGAAGTTGCACATTGACTCGTCATTCATGTATCTATATAATGACCAACATCAAACTGAGTGCAATTTCCAAGACTATGGATTTTCTAAAAAGAAACAGTCTCTCAAAATACTTTGCACTGAAATCTTGATTTCTGATCTCCTGCATTGTTTTTGACATTGATTCCTGCTCTGCATTTTGGTTTAATTGCAAGTATATTCTGACTTTTCTGGTATAAACCCTTGTTTTCCTTTTAAACAGTATTTATTTCCTAATCTGTTCTAAAATCTTAGCACCATTATGACCTGATATTTACTTCTCAATGTGGCAGAACAAGCACATAATCCGGCCAAAGTATAATTGACTATTTCTGACAGAAATGTTGGTAAAGAAAGTGTCACCTTAATTATTCAGAGTATCCAGGAATTTGAAAAAGAAAAGAAATGTCCTGTGGTAAAAGCAACAGATGACCAAAGTCCGCCACAGGCTTTATCACCATGTCAAATGAGAACACGGTGTCTTAGTGTTGACCTCCTCTCATTCTAATTGTTGATTAATAACTTCTCAAAGAACTTAGTAAAATTAAAGCAAGAAATAATTTTCATTTTAAAATAGAGAAGGGGATAGGAGGTCCCAAAATAAGTAAGAGGAAATAGTATCAAATTCTAGTATATAACAGCATCTTTAGGTTCTGCTGTGGTTATAGGGGCATTATATACTAACCTCCACTTGGAGTGGTGCAAGGCAACAAGGTTATATGATGAATCATATGGGAGAACATCTGAGAGTAAACATTAGAAAAATATATTTATTACTGTATACAACAATATGCTATGTTAGTCTTTATAGGCCTATAAGGTCATTATTATCACATATACAGACTACAATGAAATGTGCTCTGCATGTGCTAATCAACATGTAACCTGTTACCAACGTCTGGTGCCCTGATAAGTAAGCAGAAGTACCTTACCTTCAAACCTGAAAACAATTCACTTCCTTACCTGAAGCATGTCAGAACTTGCTTGTTATAACAGATACAATAATAGAGAAACAATTATGTGAGATTTTTAAAAAAATTATTAAGCCAGATAAATAATAATAGATTTGTACACTGACAATTTCAAACTCAGCTTATTAGCTTATTGGTGTCAGAATGCATTTTTCATAATTTTCTCAAATGCTGCTACATGCATTTTCTCTTCATAACACAAATCTATCACAGTTCACTATTTGAAATTAACAAAATTATCCCTAAGGAAATCGAAATACTTCCCAAAGTATGGCACAGTCAAAAAAGTACCCATTAAAGAGGTAATCTAGTTCAAATATAAAAAAGTACCTGCCAGAGACTCAACTGATGGAGATCTGTGTGGCCACTGACTGATAATGTGGAGAATTTCTAATCCTTTTTTGCTTTTTCTATTTGCCATTTTAATTGCTGGCCCAGTGTTTCAGTTGCTGCTCTCTTTCACTTCTGTATTCCAATATTATCTTTACTTCCTTATACGCCTGGGGTGTACAGAGGCCACTTGTGTGGTGTTTATGATTTATATATTCTTAAAAAATACATATATTTTAAAATACATGGAAACCAATCACTTCTTGCATTTGTTAGATTCAGTAAACACTTGATTATAGAAAAGAAGGGTTTAAGGTGTAAAATCTGTAAATCAGACTTGAGGTAAATTGATTTTTTCTTACTAAACACTACTGTGTTTAAGAGCTCACAATAATATACCATAATTATAAATATGGTATATTATTAATATAGTACAATATAGAATATAAAGTATAGTATAATTTTATTTTTTAAATAATTCTATTATACTGTGATAAATGATGCAAAGCAGAAAATCTCTTAGAATCCCTTCATCTCAGCTTTGAATGAGGCTATTTTCCCCCAAAGTCGCCTAAAAAAAGCCAACTAGTAAAATGTAAAAATGGTACCCCAATGTAAAGAAAGAACAATCATTTTCAAAAGAAAAAGGAAGGACAACTGATACAAAAACACTGACTCCCTCCTTCATCATTTATGCCACTGTACTCTGCTTGTGTTATGATTGATGTATTGTATCTTTTGTTATTTTAGATTGCATGTTCCACTTAGCTATATCATAAGCTGTTTGTTTTGTGATGGCTGCCTTTGAATAATTTCACAGAGTAGCATTGTTAAATTTGCCAGCTAATCTACTATGTCATCTGCTAGTTTAAATTAGATAATGTAGTGACAGTAGAAGCTATACATATTCACAGTTTACTTACAAAAGTATCTCAGCAATAACACTTATATGGGGAGCTTAATGTGCTGATTATCAGAGGAAGAATTTATTGAAGTTAAATTAAAGTGTCATTTATTAGACAGAAAGTAATTAGAAATGTTTCATTAACAAATACTGTAAATTGTTTCATTATTAGAAAATATGGATAATGGAAAAATCATGATAAGTCTGTTTGTAATATAAATTAAGAAAAATAATTGGTGATCCAATTAGAGATCTTTAAAAATCCATTGATAATCTGTACCTAGTTTGAGAATAGCAACACTATCTGTAATCTTTGTTTCTTATACATATGCATATTCATAAGGTAAGTCATTTATGAGAAAGCCAAGGATGTATAGAGTTAAGGATATATGCTGTTACTTAATAAGAAAGAAGAACTTACCTAGAAGAAATTATTGATATATTACCACTAAAAATATGTATATAAAACTCAAGAATGTTTTTTTTTTGTAATAGAAGGAAAAAAAAATGGTCAGATAAGTGGTTCCGCTTTGATTTTGTTGAAGAGACTGAAGAATAACATTATAGGTCTTGACAGCCATTATGACAGGCCATCAAAGGTTGTTGAGCAAATAAGAAAATAATACTACCGCAATGGCAAATTATCCATACCAAAGAATTCTTGTACATGAAAAAGAAGTTTCAATGCAACATAAAAATCTGGCTTAGAGGGAGACATGACTCAATAGTTAGCTCAAGAACACAGAATTCTGATGGGCAAAAAGCATCTGGTTTCATGAGGGTAACCAAAATTGGATGCACCATCAACATGAACACATTTTAAATGAAGCAAAAAATATTAAATAAATAAGAGCACTGAAAGGAAACACTGAAAGAAGCAGTTGTGACAATCAAAAATGAAATGCTAATAACAACTAAGGAGGCACACAGGCTTCCTAGAAGAGGGAGAATAGGTCAATAATTAAAAAAACAGCTGTTATGCAAAGATTTTGTCATAAACATTACTTAAGATTTTTTGGGTTATTATGTTTGTTTATTTTGTCTGTTGTTCACTGAATATGTTATGTTAACAGGAATTTATTACAAATGTAATATACTGTATTTTTACTTAAAATCAATTAATCTCTTCATAACCATAACACGTTGGTTATCGCTCAGCCTATAGCGTCCAGGCCTGAAATCTTTTCGTCTGGGCCTTTTCCTCCCACATACTAAAGATGTTTATATTAGGTTAACTGGAATCCCTAAATTGGCTTCATTTAGGTGAGGAGTCATCTGATGAACTGGCACTCGATCCAGAAATGGCTTATTTTGTACAATGCTGAGAGGGTAGGCCCTGCCTCCCTGTGACTCCGATCTACATAAGCAGGTTTCAAAATAAATTGATGGATGGATATGTTTGTAATCTTGATATTTGTGCTAAGGTACTGAAAATGTTATAAGGTTTGCACTTTATTGTTTTCACGTTAGTGTTGGAAACATGAGTAAGTACTCTGAGCCTGTACTCAGCAAAGAATGCCATATAAGAATAAAGTGAATTTTGTTTTATTTTGTTTTGTTAGCTAAACCTAAATAGAGTATAGCAGTAAAATTTTTTTTCTTTTTCTAATATCTACTCTTCGACTTTTTTTTATCACCATTTTCTTGTCTGCTTTTATGAATAAACATAAGATATGCTTGAATTTCTGTTCTCCACTCTATTCTGGGATGGAAGGAATCTGTGTAAATCAAAAAATAAATAGAATCTGAATCTTTTGTAAAACTAACTACTTATACCATAATGCTGTCCAAGGGGATCATGTGCACAGCAATGGTGGGTATGTCTATAGATGCCTTCTCAGTGAAATACACTCAAACTTTACCTGACAATAAAATAATTCATGTTACCTCCATTTCCAAGCAACAAATTCTGCAAACAATGACATGTATTAAGACATTAATGGTTAGAAGAGGAAAAAATATTACACACAAAATTTAGCAAATGATTCATCGGGCATCAGTCCACCAATATTTATTTAATGCAGTACAGTGAGCAGCAAGCACTGTAATAAAACACTTCACTAGGCTAACAATATTACAATGCACTCTTAAAATTTAACAAATCGGTTTGCTTTTTTATCTTATTGTCTGATATAAATTTGTTGATTAAAAAAAAAAAAGAGTAACAAATCGAATAGTGCAGTAAACTATTGTCAATAACTTGTAAATTACCATTCATGTACCGTACCATCAGCACCTTTCCTCTCTATCCTCTTGTGTCTGAACATCTTTTGACTGGCACTACCCCTCTCCAGCGTGTTTCCATACAGCCTGCTTCTCAGACTGTTATTATTTTTGAAACAGCTTTTTCACCTCCTGCCCACTTTTATTCTTCCCTCTTTGAAGGCAAATTTCTCTAACCCTAACCTCTTTCAATCGCATCACCAATGCCACACTGACCAATTAGACCAAAGCCAAACTGGTTGCTCTGTGGAACCGGACACACAAACAGACCATAGCAAGGACATTAAAAATGAAACTAATCTTGCACTACTATAACTAACAAGTGTATTTAAGAAGTATTACCACCATCTGTAAGTCAGTCATATCTTTCCAAGTAAAGGGTGGTCCAGATCTAATTATGCAGATCCAGATAGTCTGGATGACTTTCATTTATTGCGGGACGATTCCAGTTCGGTGCGAAGATGATTCTTCATGTTGTCAGTTTGCACACTTCTTAATGGTCCAGGATTTTTTGGGTGATCATGGTGTAAAGCATAAAAGAAACAGGCAGCAGTCCCGAGTCTTAGACCATACTTCTCTGTTCTTTTTTTATTCTCCTTTTACCAGAAATATATACACACTTACCTAAAGGATTTAGGAACACCATACTAATACGGTGTTTGACCCCCTTTCGCCTTCAGAACTGCCTTAATTCTACGTGGCATTGATTCAACAAGGTGCTGAAAGCATTCTTTAGAAATGTTGGCCCATATTGATAGGATAGCATCTTGCAGTTGATGGAGATTTGTGGGATGCACATCCAAGGCACGAAGCTCCCGTTCCACCACATCCCAAAGATGCTCTATTGGGTTGAGATCTGGTGACTGTGGGGGCCATTTTAGTACAGTGAACTCATTGTCATGTTCAAGAAACCAATTTGAAATGATTCAAGCTTTGTGACATGGTGCATTATCCTGCTGGAAGTAGCCATCAGAGGATGGGTACGTGGTGGTCATGAAGGGATGGACATGGTCAGAAACAATGCTCAGGTAGCCCGTGGCATTTAAACGATGCTCAAAGGGGCCTAAAGTGTGCCAAGAAAACATCCCCCACACCATTACACCACCACCACCAGCCTGCACAGTGGTAACAAGGCATGATGGATCCATGTTCTCATTCTGTTTACGCCAAATTCTGACTCTACCATTTGAATGTCTCAACAGAAATCGAGACTCATCAGACCAGGCAACATTTTTCCAGTCTTAAACTGTCCAATTTTGGTGAGCTTGTGCAAATTGTAGCCTCTTTTTCCTATTTGTAGTGGAGATGAGTGGTACCCGGGGGGTCTTCTGCTGTTGTAGCCCATCCACCTCAAGGTTGTGCGTGTTGTGGCTTCACAAATGCTTTGCTGCATACCTCGGTTGTAACGAGTGGTTATTTCAGTCAAAGTTGCTCTTCTATCAGCTTGAATCAGTCGGCCCATTCTCCTCTGACCTCTAGCATCAACAAGGCATTTTCGCCCACAGGACTGCTGCATACTGGATGTTTTTCCCTTTTCACACCATTCTTTGTAAACCCTAGAAATGGTTGTGTGTGAAAATCCCAGTGAAAACTGAGCAGATTGTGAAATACTCAGACCGGCCCGTCTGGCACCAACAACCATGCCACGCTCAAAATTGCTTAAATCACCTTTCTTTCCCATTCTGACATTCAGTTTGGAGTTCAGGATTGTCTTGACCAGGACCACACCCCTAAATGCATTGAAGCAACTGCCATGTGATTGGTTGATTATATAATTGCATTAATGAGAAATTGAACTGGTGTTCCTAATAATCCTTTAGGTGAGTGTATATGCTTCAGTTTCTGCATAGATCAACATGGCAATCAGTGAAATAATGGTGCAAGCCAAATTTCCTCCTCTAGAACAAATAGTGTAAACACATTTACTTTGGCAACAATGGTATTGTAGCCAGAGGAAGCAGACAGTTCTGTTATCGCCACATTGTGTGTGGATGAGATACTTAATCAAAGCAGGTGATAGATAACCATCAACAATAATGTGGAGTAGAATTTTCTGCCTTTTCTTTAAAATGCTAGTTTATAGTCCATTACACTAAGCAACACACAGAAATGTCATTTTCTTTAGAATAC
The DNA here is from genome assembly GCF_016835505.1 of Polypterus senegalus. Lineage (NCBI taxonomy): Eukaryota > Metazoa > Chordata > Cladistia > Polypteriformes > Polypteridae > Polypterus > Polypterus senegalus. The sequence continues at coordinate 119,401,093 of NC_053154.1, read as the reverse complement.
CGAATTCTAGCCCATTACACTCTCCCCTACTTTTTTTGAGATGTTTCCTGACATCTTGCTCTAAAGGCTTGGCCTTTGATTCAGTGACTATTGTGTCTCAACCAATGGTCTTAGGTAATAATCAAATCCTGGGTATGCTGGATACACTACTGTGTGTTTTGGTAACAAATACATAGGATTCTGTATAACTGCATGGACACCAGGATTTCAAGGCTGGTATGATGGCTGCCCCAGTCTGTGATATGTGAATACTAGTAATAAACTTAATAAGTTATAGTGTAATGAAAATTGCATAATTAGATCCGGATCACCCTATATAGAGTAACTCCACAAGTAACTCTGTGTCAATAAAGCTATTCTTGGACTGGCTTCATGATTTAACTTTGACACACCCTTGGCAAGTTTCTTTTTACTACTATTTCATTATCATCAAAATTTACTTCTGGTGTACCACTGTGAAAATACACACTACCAATGCAACCCACATCTTCCTCTTAAATATTCTGTCACCACCTGTATTGTTCTTTTTTTATACCTGTCTTCTGCTTTTAGCATCTTAGTAACAAACCATTGTCAGTATGGCACACATGTGCAGCAGAATATGGAAAAGAAATATTACTTCAAATTTTAATGAGTCAGAGAGATTGTGATCTTTCATGAAATGTGAGATTATTAAAACCATTTTGAATAATGTGGTGGCATTAATCGTTAAAACAATCTAAAACATGGTCTAATACACAATCAAAACCTCCTGCCATTATGAGCTTATGATAGCCGCAAGTTTAGTTATAAATTCTTTCTCATCTGACTTTGGTGCATTTTGCAGTATGTTGACCAAATATACTATGTAATGTGTATATATATATATATATATATATATATATATATATATATATATATATATATATATATATATATATTTTTTTTTATTTCTCCATCACTGTAATATAGTCCCCATCAGTTTCATTAGCTGCAAAAGGAATTGCCATGCCATTACCACTTAGGGGATCTTTTTGTTATAGATAGTAAAATACTTCTCCAATCAAGTCTCTTTTCTACCATACTGGTACCTGGTAGGTAAATGCATCTTTTCCAGAAACAATTAATCTAGTGTCAAGGAACTAAGATGTGATAGCACATTTTTCTTTTGAGCTCATGCTTGTGACCTTTAACATTCCAACTTACTAATTTTAATAAACACCCAATAATATGTGGTCTTTGTTTTCCACAGTTCATCATCATAGTTCATTCTACTTTACAAAAAACTTACATTTACAATTTTCTAACCACATAATTGATTGTAATATTTTGCCATCCACATTAATACACTTGCAGTATGGAAACTGAAATAAATGTGTTCACCTTGCTTTGTCTCCTCATACACCCCACTCACTGCCTAACTTAAAATGCAAACTTCTAAAATCAGAATCAAAGTGAAAACTGGAAATAATAGTCTTATTATTAACAAAAATCCAAAATATAAAGCCCGAATTTACGAAGAAAAAAATACACAAAAATTAGTAAAGGACGTGTACAAAAACAAATGCCACTGCAAAAAACCAGTGGCTACATGTTGTTTATTTTTTTATGGATTTTAATTAAAAAGGAATAACAATCCATACAATCAAACCGAACTTAACAAACCAAAATTCAACCACCAAAAGAAAGAGAGGAGAGCCAAACAAAAAAAGCAAATCTTTAAAAGAAGGAAGGAAGGAAGTGTATACTATTCCTTGATATAGAAGCTTATTCTAAAATGTTAGTGATTAGATCCTGCTATATTTTTAAAGTTTTGAACAGATCCTCTGAGTGAGAATTTGTTTTTCTTTCCAATTTCAAACAGTATAGCGCACCAGTTACCCACTGACTTGAAAGAGTTATGCATTCTTTGAGTTGAGCAAAACATGTCTATGTTCTAGTAGTGTTCTATAAGCAATTAAAATTATTTTGTCCTTCTCCAATTTAAGCCTATCTGGGAGTACACCAAACACAGCTGTTAATGGGTTAGGAGTGATTGTGACACCAAGGCTGTCTGATAGCCATGCAAAGATTTTTGTCCATAATGTTGTTAATTGGGTGCAGACATGTGGCCCAATAAGGTTCTGGAAACATTTTGGATAGTTTTAAATGAGATAAATGCACTCGAAGATTTTAAGTGGAATGGTTGAGTGCTGTAAGCATATGGAGCTAGAGTGTATTCTGTGCATGCCTTCCTTCCACTCCTTTTCTGAAATATTAAGTGAAAAATCTTTTCCCCATTGTACCCTGGGAGCTTTGAAAGCAAGGGACTTTAAAATGTTTTTACAAATTGTAGACATGCTATCTGAGTCTTCAAGACTGATCAATATTTCTTCTGGAATAGAATAGATGGAAGGTGAGGAACATTGGTCAGGTTCCATTTAGCAAAGCTTCTAGCTTGAAAGTAGTGAAAAAATGGTGTTGATGAGAGGTTAAATTTGAAACATAATTACTTGTAGGATGCAAAAACATTATCTACAGTATGTACAAGTCTGTAAATGTTTTAATGCAGACATTTTCCAAACATTACATACTGTGTTTGTTTGAGAGGGCGGAAGAAAGTGGTTGTCATATAGAGGTGCAACAGATAAGAGCATGTTTAAATAACACTTACCATACTGGTCTCGTCCTCTGCCATGAATAAATTTAATAACATAAAGTAACATAGTGCATTTAGGAATTAATTAAACTAAAACAAACAAAAATAAAATTAAGTAATAAATATAAAGTTAGGTTAGGGAACTCCTCAAAAGAACACAAAGGAATGATGTAGAGACATGATTTTTGGCATAATGTGGGGCATTACTTTAAACAAAGTGCACAAGACACCCAGCCTACTATTGTATTTCAAAAAGGAAGGAAAAAGTATATAATAAAATTCTGTATATTTTGTTCCATTGGTCTGGTTTCACTTACTTTCGTAAATCTATACTAATAAAAGGCAAAGCCCTCACTGACTCACTCACTCATCACTAATTCTGCAACTTCCCGTGTAGGTAGAAGGCTGAAATTTGGCAGGCTTATTCCTTACAGCTTACAGTTAAGCAGGTTTCATTTCAAACTTCCACACGTAACGGTCATAACCGTCGACAAAGTCCACCATGTTGAACTTTCTTATTTATGGCCCCATCTTTGAGAAATTTGGTAGGTGGCTTCCCTGCGCTAACCGAAACTGATGTACATATTTATTTTGGTGGTATGACGCCACTGTCGGTCGCCATATTGAACTTTCCAATGTCACTAATTCTCCAGCTTCCAGTGTAGGTAGAAGACTGAAATTTGGCAGGCTCATTCCTTACAGCGTACTTACAAAAGTTAAGCAGGTTTCATTTAGAAATTCTACGAGTAACGGTCATAACGGTCATAACGGCCCCATCTTCACGACAACGATGTGCCGCCATGTTGAACTTTCTTATTTATGGCCCCATCTTCACGAATTTGGTAGACGGCTTCCCGACAACGTCCGCTGTTGAACTTTCTTAACCACGAAACCAATGTACGTACTTATTTCAGTGGTATGACGCCACTGTCGGCCTCCATATTGAACTTTCCAACGTCACTAATTCTCCAACTTCCTGTGTAGGTAGAAGGCTGAAATTTGGCAGGCTCATTCCTTACAGCTTACTTACAAAAGTTAAGCAGGTTTCATTTCGAAATTCTATGCATAACGGTCATAACGATTGACAAAGTCCGCCATGTTGAACTTTCTTATTTATGGCCCCATCTTCACGAAATTTGGTAGACGGCTTCCCTGCGCTAACCGAAACCAATGTACGTACTTATTTCGGTGATATGATGCCACTGTCGGCCACCATATTGATCTTTCCAATGGTCTTTGTTACTTATGGGCCCATCTTCAAGAAATTTGGTACGCGGGTTCCCAATGCTAACTGAATCCTACATATATACATCCGTAGCCTGCAGCTCGGTCACCATGTGAGGCGGCGTTGGGTCCCCCATCCCAATGCCTCCCACGTAGCTGGCTGCCTGCCTATATAAGGCCGTCCGTGGCTCCGGTCTCTACTTTCCCTTCCTTGCTTCGCCACGGGACTCACGTCTACCTGCTGATAACTTCAGCCTTTTTATTTAATCCACGGCTTCTTCACTACTTTATTGTTCGTTTATTACGATTATAGTTATTGTGTAGGTATTTTAGACTTACTTTACATTGTTCAGGTACACATATCCTTTATCGTTCCAACCGTACCCCCATTAACATGTCTATCGAGGTGATCACCATCAATCAAAGAACTGTCACTTACCGAATGGTTTCCATGGCCGGAGATGGCACCTGCCTTTTCCATTTTCTTTGTTACATATTGCATGGCCATATCAGGCTCACTCTTGATATCCGGAGGAACATTTTGTTTTATGTATTGAATGACTGGGACAGGTTCAAGATGTGGATTGATGACGGTACAGGAGATAATTATACTACACAGGAGCACTATAAGAGTGAAATGCTTAAGCCCTTCACCTATGCTTCTGCATGTGAGTTGATGGCTGCTGCTGAATTGTTCGGTTGTCACTTTCAAGTGTATCGAAATGGCCAAATATTTTACACCTTTCAAAAACCGCCAATGCCTCTTAAACATCTTAGATTCACTTTGATGTTTATGAATGTTTAAACTCTCAAAAGCTGGATGTGAAATTATCGATGAAACTGGTTGTATGCTTACAACGCTTGACAGATGCCGAATGTCACTTCAACACAAATCCTGCAAATACTGTCGTAATTGAAACAAACCATGAAACTCAAACCGATTATGACAGCAGCAATCCAAACTGTGAGATTTGAAACAAGATTACTTTTCACATGGCCAATTGTACGTTGCATGCTCAAGAGTAAACTCAGCGCACAGCTTGGTCATATTACAACCGGAGGGCCGAACTGACAATGTGGTATACAAACGGATCCTTAACAAATAATTATTGATATATTTTTCCTCAGTTTAAAAAGGTTTAATTTTCTTCTTAATAAAAATTTTAAGGCAGTACTTCGCCACTGCGAAGCGAGGGTATTTTGCTAATGTTGTATATAGTCATAAGATATCATGGATAAATGCAGAAAATTGTCTTTGGCTTCTTCCACCATGTTGAATAAGACTGAATCTTCCCTTAATCAGGATCCTGGTACAGTTTATTTTCTGGCTCTAGTATGGAACTGCATATACTTTTAGGAGTTTTTGACACCAAGAAATCCAATAGGATGGTTTATTTTTCAAACCAATGTTTTGTTCTAAAGTTCATTTTCGATTTGTCTTGTTGAGTTCAGCTGCCGGGGTTGCCAGGATTTGGCCAGTAGAGGTGTGGCTTCATAGGTCGTGAGCCTGTCAGTCATTACTCAAAAGGATAAAAGGATCATTCTAAGTTCACTTTCTTATCCAACTATGTGGATTCTAAAAACCTTCTTGTGTATTAATTTCAACAATTTGTGTTTTTTTCTGATTTTGAATTCTGAAAAATACTTTTGGACTTTGTTCTTGTCTGGCTGTTTTTGGTCTTGGTAATTGGTGGGTTTTTGATCTTCTGGTTCAGATCCTTGCTTCATCTGTTTTTTTTTTTTTGTTCCCATGTCTTTTCTACCAGTCATCCTCTTTTTCTGTTGCTCTCTGTGAAGAACACCATAGTCACCACAGAAACAGTTTGTTTGAGTTCAGTGCTTTTAAAAAAGTGTAGGGTAGTTTTTTCCTTTGGTTAAGGTCATACAGAATGAGTAATTACTTAAAGTACATTGGCTTTGCCATTATACTAATTGTAACATTAGTACAGTGAGTCACACAAGAAAACATTCTAAATGATAAGAAGAATATCTTGTAAACCTTCTAAATAACAGAATAAATAATATTGTTAAAATAAAAAAAATCACTCACTCTTATAATCTCATAGGAGAATTTTAAAAACGTAAATACTTAATACAATCACAGCAGCCATTTCTACAAGTCTCATGTTCTAATACCACTGATCACCAAAATTATACAAGAGACTTATCTGCAATTTCCTTCACTATCCAGAGACAAATCCCAAGGCTCTTTTGCATCACACAGAAATATGTCTCCAAATAATTCAATCATACCTAGACCCTCGAGGTGACTTCATATCACAAGGTTTCCATCTTGTCTTTCAAAAAAACACTTAGATTTTTATTCTTAGTTAAGTTGCCTTTGACTTAAAAAAGAAATCATAGTAAGATGGTGAGGAGGGCATCTATCACAACTGCAAGCAACAAGGATCTTTCTAAGCCAATGGCAGCACATTTTGCTTTTCTTTCAAGAAGTTGTCTTGTGCCCTTTTCCAAAAATCAGGAAACAGGCATTGAAGGGAAAGAGCAGAAATTAACTTATTTTTAAATTGTAGTTAACTCTTACCCACCAGTAAACAAATGATTAACCTTTAATTGTTTCTTTTTAATAAAATTCACCTTTCCTGTTACCTCCTACTATAAAAAATCTCACAGTGTTCCAGTGTTGTGCTGAGGTGTCACTTGCTGCACTTAGGTCTCATTCCAGGTGGTTTGTTGTGAGGTTGGTGTGGCAATGCGCCATCAGTGCATGCTTCCAACCTGTCCCCTCCCAACCTTTTTATGTTATGTGTTAGTTCATCTTTAGACACACAACAGATAAAGGATCAGAAGCCAAAACATTGTGTCTGTAACTTAGTTTTTGTTTCGTAACATTGGAAATATTTTTCCATTTTTTTATTTGAATAAATGCATATTTACACTCTCTTGACTCCTATAATCCAGCACCATGTCACAAGAAGCCAGAACCTATTCTGGCAGCATTAGGTACAAAGTGGGAATTAAAACTAAATGTAACAGTAGTCTATTTCCAAGCTTTATCATGTACCTGTCTACACTCACTTACTCATAGTGGCCAAATCAACCTAATCCACATATCTGTATTATTCTGAATTTTATTTGAAGAATTCAGGAGGAATAAAGAAAAAGCAGGATGAATAGGACAAAATATACATAGTCTGTGATTTGATCCAAGGAAGTGGTTGCTGTAAGTTATCAACATTAACAACTGTGCCACTGCACTGACAATATTGAAATATTCTGAAATTGTGTGTTTTTTCATTAATAAAATATTAAAGAGATATACTATAATGTTGCACAAAGAATGAATCCATGCAGTATTTAAATTTTTTAAGTTTAAGCTCAGTAAGATGAGGTCCAGTATGGTAATTTATTTTTACTTATCTACCTATGCATCTATCAGTCTTTAGCATATATAATGTAATTTCTTTTATAGTCCCAAGATTCCATCTTTGATACAGAGCACAGAGTTTGTACAAGATGAATAACTTGCTATATAGAATATAAAGGGAAATTATAAGGGGCACAAGCATGCACAGATGTTGCGGCGGTTTCCAGAAAGATAGTGTATCTAAAAGCTTCTTACTATATGCATATTAATGTTGCTTTTGTCTAAAATATTATCGATGTGTGCTACTGCTAGACAAAGGCAATCCTGAGCAGACTGCTATGAAAACACATAAGAAAATCAACTTTCAGGCACATAGAATGGTGAGTCATATTTCAGCCTTGCCAAGTCAAAAATACTTTCTGACACGACACAACCCCACACATGATTAAAAGTCTTTTTGGCTATTTCTGTCAGTCCCTGTCGCAGCTGCAGTAAAATGTGAATGCAGAATGCGTAGTTATTTTGTTCACCACAAAAATATTTTATTTATGCTGGTGTGCACTGTATGTTTGCAGATGACTAAAAGCAATTTATTGCAACATATTTTCTAAAATGAAATTTAGAGTATTGAGTTTGTAAGAGTAGTAATTTTATGTATTTGATTAATATTGGTTATTTAATGAGGACTTCCCTTCAAGACTTGAGTCCTGCTTTGTGCACCATGTCAAGACATGTGCAGTAAGTACCAAGTCATACATTATATTAGACTATTAGTGTTATTTAGCATACAGATTTACCTATTGCCACATACAAGATCAAGATAAAAACATGAACAACCAGTCAAAATATGACAATTTTTCCAGTTTGTATTAAACTTTAAGCAGTTAAATTCCAATGAATTCCCTGAAATGGTTCAAAGATGAACTGCCAGAGGTTAAAAAAACTTTAGGTTACTAAAATGTGAAAAATAATATAGTTATTAAAGTTATACAAAAAGGACTTTTTTTGGTAACAAGTAATAGGTTAATAGGCTATGGGTGACTCCTTACAATTAAAAAGACTGATAAAAGAAAGATGTTAGACACTTTTCTATAGCAATGGAAGTTAACTGAGCCTTGAAAGTTACTGCAAACAATTCCTACAGGTGTCCAAACGTTTGTTGAATACTTACAAGAAGGTGGGAGCGGAGGATGCCATCATTTATATGCTACACTGATCTCTCTCCCGCTTGGATAGAGGCAGTGGTGCTGTTAGAATTATGTTTCTGGACTTCTCTAGCACCTTCAACACCATCCAACCTCTGCTCCTTAGAGACAAGCTGACAGAGATGGAAGTAGATTCACACCTGGTGGCATGGATCGTGGACTATCTTACAGATAGACCTCAGTATGTGTGTCTCTGGAACTATAGGTCTGACATTGTGGTCAGCAAAACAGGAGTACCGCAAGGGACTGTACTTTCTCCGGTCCTGTTCAGCCTATATACATCAGACTTTTAATACAACTCCTGCCACGTGGAAATGTTCGCTGATGACACTGCTATTGTGGGCTGCATCAGGAGTGGGCAGGAGGAGGAGTATAGGAAGCTAATCAAAGACTTTATTAAATGGTGCGACTCAAACCACTTACACCTGAACACCAGCAAGACCAAGGAACTGGTAGTGGATTTTAGGAGGCCCAGGCCCCTCATGGACCCCATGATCATCAGAGTTGACAGTGTGCAGAGGGTGCAGACCTATAAATACTTGGGAGTGCAGCTGGATGATAAATTGGACTGGACTGCCAATACTGATGCTCTGTGTAAGAAAGGTCAGAGCCAAATATACTTCCTTAGAAGGTTGGCATCCTTCAACATCTGCAATAAGATGCTGCAGATGTTCTACCAGACGGTTGTGGCGAGTGCCCTCTTCTACGCGGTGGTGTGCTGGGGAGGCAGCATAAAGATGAAGAACGCCTCACACCTGGACAAACTTTTTAGGAAGGCAGGCTCTATTGTAGGAATGAATCTGGACGGTTTAACATCTGTGGCAGAGCAACGGGTGCTAAGCAAGCTCCTGTCAATCATGGAGAATCCACTGCATCCACTGAACAGTGTCATCTCCAGGCAGAGGAGTAGCTTCAGTGACAGACTGCTGTCACTGTCCTGCTCCACTGACAGACTGAGGAGATCGTCCCCCACTATGCGACTCTTCATTTCCACCCAGGGGGTTAAACGCTAACATTATTCAAAGTTATTTTATGTTTTTACATGCATTTTTATTACTCTTTAATTTTATATTTTTTTTTATCAGTATACTGCTGCTGGATTATGTGAATTTCACCTTGGGATTAATAAAGCATCTATCTATCTATCTATCTATCTATCTATCTATCTATCTATCTATCTACAAACCTTTAATTGTATAAACTTAATGCTTGAACAAACTGTTGTTTCACTCTCATGCATCATTTGGTAAATATTGCACTGTATTTTGCTATCATAATGACAAAAAAGGCAGTTGACAATGGAAGATGGACAGATCATACATCATAGATCTTCAGGGCTCTTCAATGGTTAACAATACCACCCTGGTAGGACAGGTGGCACTAATGCTTTCTCCCCTTTTGGCCAAAGCTCTGAGGTGCACCTGTCAGAAAACGCCTCGTCCAGCCCAACTCCTGACATAAGCCCTGTCTCTTCCAGGAGCATATGTATATAGTCGGGAAGATAACCGGAAGAAGGTTTTGAATTGGGAACTATATGCGCTACAAGAAACAGCTCCATAGGCAATCCTTGGCTCAAGATGTTTACGTTGGCCGCCATTCCTTTTAGTAATGATTGCACCTTTTCTTTTTTAAAGTTTTTGTGTTATGTTTCTGCTATGATTCTGTGGCCATTCCCAACTGGCATAGTCAGCAGGATCTTCCCATTTGGACTCACGCGGTGGACCCTGTGACAGTGGTACAGCAACTGCCCGAACAGGTTAAGCAAGTGCAGCTGCAGGGTGCAGCCCAGCAGACAGACTTTCTGAAAGCAGAGGTCAAACAGGATACAATCAAAGCCCTCTGTGAAAATAGGGCCCAAGAAGCATCCCAAGTACTGATGTCCCTCTGGCCTTGAGACATACCTCTTGTTTTTTGAGAGGACCACCAATAGACACAAATGGCATCAAAATTGGCACTACTTAGGTGCCTCATGCGCATTCAGATCCAGAAAAGTATGCTGCAGACAATTGTGACACTTTAAAAAAGGAGATCCTCATCCGCTCTGTCTCACCCTGGAATGTCAGGCCTGGTGCTTCCATGAGTAGAAGTTTGAGTATGACAGGCTGGGGATCTGCACTGGCAATCAGAAGGTTGCTGGTTCGAATCACGTAAATGCCAAAAGGGACTCTGCACTGTTGGGCCCATGAGCAAGGCCCTTAACCTGCAATTCCTGAGCGCTTTGAGTAGTGAGAAAAGCGCTATATAAATGCAAAAAGAATTAAATCTACTTCAAACAGGAACATCATGGTTATTTATTGTAGTGGGATGTACCACTCTACAATACATAGATGCAGCAAACAGGCAGGGTCGGCACTAAGTCAGTGGCCAAGTTATACTTTTCCCTGCATTTATAATGTTCCTTCCATCATCTATTGGTGACAGGCACTTATAGCTGCTGCTCTGCGAATCTGCAGTTGCCTTGGCGATGGACAAGCACACCTCCACATAAATGGCATTATGCTTTAGAGTGTCATCCTGTTTGGTCCCAAAAGAGTTCAAAAAACCTCACAGTCTTCTAGGTCATGACATGTGGCTGTAAATATCTAACATAATAAGTGAGCAAATTACATTTGACAAAAAGCAAGTGTCTTGATAGAGATCTTAACCGATGGCAATGACAGAGATCTATTGCCAAAATGTAATAGAAGAACATAAACTCTGAGCAGTAAATTCGCGGTTAATTTGCATGGTTCAAAGTTTTTAAGTGATTAACAAAGAGTTATGTTTTATTTTTTTTTTGCTATTACCTGAAGAGATAAACTAACTTACCTTGATCTCAGTAAGGCTACTGTAGCAAAATAAAATATAGAGATATTCTTAAATGAGGGATGCAGTCTTTTACAAGAAGAAAGAAACACTGTAGACATGCCACAGCCGGCATTTCTTCCTACCAGCAGTTGGGATTCCAGTTTGACTTCTGACAGAAGTGAAGAGTTTACACATCCTTGTAATGGTCATTTAAATTTCCAGTTTGTAAAAATTTGCTATGTGAATGGCAACTCTAAATTTATTTAAAATACAAAGAATATATGCAGATGCCAGAATGGAGAAGATTGCTATTGTTGATGAAGAAACTAAAGTTTATAGAGAGACTTAAATAACTTTTCTGTTTTATGTAAATATAAAGATAAAGATACTTTTAGTGACTTTCCATGAAAAATAATAATATATTATATTATAATTATAACAGTCTTATAATGAAGTTATACAGTATCAAATAAGAGTACTGTAGTCTGGGATACAGAAGAGGCAGTAGATAGATAGATACAGTAATTACCATGTAGACTGCATAAGGCAGACTTGTCATTCGTAGGGTAGGATATAAAACTTCTCAGCCATGCAAAAGTTTTAAGTCATAATTCAGGACCCCTCTCTTCCTTTTTAATGTAGTTTATGCTGTGACACTGGGAGCCAAAAGGAATGCTGGAAAATATTCCAAGTTTGTCACATACAAATAGTTTTTACACAGTTTTTTAGGTTATACAAGATATTTTAAAGACATTAATAAATATCCATTTTCTAAAAAATCTCCTCAGGTCAGGATGACAATGAGATTAATATTTAATATAACAAATGTCAACTCTTCTTTAATTCATTTTTGTCTCTCTGTATTTCTTTCTGCTTAATAATGAGTGTGTTATTAGTTACATATAGTACAGGCGCCTGTAGCGTCCAGCTCTAAATCAAAAATGATGTTTCAAATCTATAGTACAGAATCAGTTACGACAGATTTATACTCATTATTTCCATTGTTTTAATTTTGTGACTGCTGTAGACCATCACTGTTAAAGCTATTTATCATTTGCACTGACAGTCTTTCAAAAGTATCTCACCTGCATATATTGCTGGAGCAATAAGCAGGTTTTCTCACTTCTTACAGCTACTTATGTTCAAATCACCAAAGCCTTTTTAATATTACAAATGAAGGTTGAATTAAAATAAACTTATATCTTGGAAAACTTCCATCAAACCGCTTATGGTGAAAGTTTTATGATATTCCGCATAGAGAAGCAAACTTATTAATACTTGTAATTTAAAACTACTCTATAAATTGTAAGTTATTAATTCTGTGCCAAGAAAAAGAAAACCAGACATAAGGATATCATTCATGGCAAAACAATTGCTCACTGTCAATATATTTTTTCTTAATTAAATAATAATTTTTTAGCACAAATAAGGATAGGACAAACATGACAGGGGAAGGGTAAGTGCTTTAAAGGAGTCCACAACAAGTATAGTCACTTACAACGTGAGATATTTTCTTGTTTATTTGAAGTAGCTACTCCAGTAAAACATCTCCAGAAACATGTCTGTTCTGTTTATTACTAAACTCTTCTAACAACTAAAAGACAGAGTGACAAAATAATGGAAACAACAAATAAAAATGTATTGCTGAGCAGCTTCAAAAAAGGCCTCAGAATTGAATTAGCACCTCTGTGACCCAGTCTCAAAAAACTGTAGGTTGTGAGCTTCTCAAAGGTGAAATTTAAGGCAAGGCTACTATTTGGCAACCATTTGTACTTAAGGCCAACACACAAGGAGTATTAATATGGTCTGAAGAGTAATTGTTCTCCTTATTTCCTCCATATGGATGGGTTTACATTTGTAGAAATCTAAAGGAGACATTCAGTTCACAATGTCTGCTACCATATGCTAAACATGGTGGAGGACCTATAATGTTGTGAGCAGGGCAAATCATTATGTTTAATGTATGCTTTAAATGGCTGTATAATGGCCAAGGATACAAGGTGGTTTTGTAGGACTGGGTGCATCCTATGGCACAAACATTATTTCCTCATGTTGCTCCCCTATTCTGGGATGAAAATGCCACCATACATGCTGCTAAACTAATTCAAGAGTGGTTTCACCAGGTTGAATTCAAATACCATGGATGAACTTCCTAATAACCAAATCTAAAGTTGATCACTGAACCTTTACTGTAAGTCCTTGAGTACAAGGTGTCAAATAGATTTACACCTTTTTCATCCCTGAAGAAACTGGAGGCTTCTTAAAGAAGGGTGCAATATCTAACTACACACATTTCAGGGCTTATATCAGTTGAAGTAGGACTGAGGTTGTTCTGTAGGCACAAGGCAGCTCTACTGCTTATTAGGTCCTTGATATTATATTATATTGTTAGACTTTCTTATTCTTTGTACATTTGGATGTGAATTAACTGACACATACCTGACAAGGTGTTTTCTTTCATACTATTTCAGAAGAAGCTCTGTGGAAAGAAATTGAAAAAAAAAATTCTGTGGACAGACGTGTAATACTTATAGATGAGCCATAGGCTAGATGAAAGGTATGATCCATCCAGTTTCTGGCATGATCATGGAGCAAAAATATGAAGAAGGAGGCAAAATTATCTCTGGTGGGTCAGCAAGTGATTTATATGCTACATTTTTTTGCCCTGGAACTAAATGCTTATGGTGTGTCTAGTTCTTTATAATGTAATAAGACTGTTTAGCATGACTGTCCCATACACAAATGAAATAACAGTACTTGATTTCCAACCTGCATCCCTAGTAGCAGTGCCACTACTTTTAGATCAATTCTGATGTTTGAGTTGTAGTTGTTGTACTGTATATATATATATTTTGTGATACAAAGCAGGGAGTCAGCCAGTCCCAAACCCCCAACACGAACACGCACGGAGTCCCGGGTTCAAATAAAGGTATGTTTATTACACCAAAATACACAATACCTCCACAAGTTAACAAAAGCACAGTTTTCTGTCTCCACAAACCAATATCTATCTATTTCTGCCCAGTTCCTCTCACTATTGCACTGCCCTCCTCTAGTTGAGTGTTGCTCCATGTCCTTCCTGCTCCAACTCATCTTGTTAAGGGAGTGCTGTCCCTTTTATTAAGGACCCAGGAGACCTTCAAGTCCGAGGGCCACTGCTGAATGGAAGTATTTCCGAGTCATGTGAAAGTCCATTAAAGCAGGGAGCTTGTCTTCCTGCAGTGCCCTCTTGCGGCACCCATTGACCCAAGCATGGCTGTTCTGCCGGACTACTTCTCCCAGTATGCCCTGCTGGCTTCCTACTGGGCACTGATATCCGGGGCTGCTGCCATCTAGCATGCTGGGAGAGTAAAAAGCCCCCAGTGACATCTTCCTTTTTCAGTGGGCTGTCCGTCCATCCCTCTTTCCTTCTGGCTCTGATTCCCTTCTCCTCCCCGACTGGGATGCCTGTCTGCCTGTTAGAAGCCTCCTGTATGGGTAAGGAACCATCCCCTCTTCTGGCCGGGATGCCCGCCCAGCCCATGTGGTATGTAAAAGTTATAATATGAGAAGAAATCATAAAAAATAGTGATTAAAGTAAAAAGGTATGTGAAAGAAAAATGTAAAGATGACTCTTGTGATCATTATGCCAAAATCAGTAAGATAAAACCAAAAGCGTGGAAGCAAATTCTTCATTGTCCAGTGTAAGTGGTTTTTAAAATGCATTGTCGTTGACATCCTCTGAAAGATTCTATTTACAACATAATTGGTTAATTTATTTCAATTACATTTTCACTTGATAAGATTTACCTATGTGTCAATCTGAAATATGAAAAGAGAAAAAAAACTGTATCCTGTCTTCTAGGTATGGAAATGTTTTATGACTTGATTTAATTATTACCTAATTAGCTTGAAACACATCAGTCAAGGAATTTTTCTCATATTATTCTTATTTTTCTTTACTTAGCAGATGCCTTTATCCAAGGGCACCTACAAATACAAATCACTGTACACATAAAATGAATGAACAGACAAAGTTAACAAAAAACAGAGAACACAGTTTAAAGTAGAGCACAGCAAGGTTTGTGCTGCATTTAGTCCCAAGGCAAGATAACACTACAAGTAGAACTCACACAGCACTGGTGTTGCTTGACAGTTGATTGATTCAGTACATCTGCAGATATCAAGGAGGGGAGCAGAAGTAAAGAAAGCTTAAGTAGTGCCAAGATCTTTTGTTAAAGGGAAATGTCTTCAAAAGGTGCCTTAACATGAGTTAAATGAGAACAGCTTGGATGGTAATGAGCACTAGCAAACCAGGTTGATTTCCAATTGTAATGCATTTCTGTGTTCTCAATTCCACTCCCTGGCACAGTCAAAGATATCTTTTAATGGTGAATTTTAAAATGTCCCTGTGTGTGAGTATACTCATTGATGTCGTGGTATCTTTTTCAAGATTTAGATACATAATTGTTCCACTTTCCCAAAAGAGGTACTTGTTCCTCATGATTCTGACCCTGTAAACAAATAATATAGAATAAAGAATGGATAAATGATCATCAGTTTATGAACTGCTTGTTTCTGTAAAGAATACAAATAAATGTAGTGCAGCATAGCATGCCATTATCAAACCCATGTATATCAGTAGCATTGTTTGCAAGTTTAGAAACAGCTCTGGACAGAATATACTTACCCACGTTCACACTCACATACAAGTCCATTTGGAATTGCCAGCTAACTAGACCAGGGGCCTCATGTATAAACGGTGTGTATGCACAAAAATGTTGAGTACGCCCGTTTCCACGCTCACTTCGAGATGTACAAAACTAATCTTGGCGTAAAGCCATGCACATTCTCATGCCAGCCTTACCCTGAGCATATAAAAGTTTCCACTCGGTTTTGCAAACTGGTGGAACCCAGCATCAAAGTAGTGATACAGCTCCGGTGTGGTTTCCCTTTCTTTTTTTAGATTCACATCCCTGATGCGCCTTTATCAATACACTGAAATTAACCGCTGTATTATTGTGGTATTTCCTTCTACTTGCCCTTTTACCTGTTTCCTCAAGGGTAAGTGTTCTTGTCAAGTTCGTTATCGGGTTGGTCTACTGTTGCACTTTAAGATGAACACACACACACATAGATAAACACACACACAGACCCTAACCACAACAGTGCCCCATGAATGACACACACACGCTGATTAACCCTTAGCACTTTAAACCACACAAGTGCTATAGGAATAACAGCCTGTCATTCAGCACTTCAACAGACTTACTTATTTTCGGCACGAACAACAATACAATGTTTTAGTGATATCTCAGACCTAAATATTACTTTTGGTCTACAAGAATACATTTAAACATACAAAGACTCAGCACTCTTGACTATAGGCCATTCATCAGCCAAGAATACCTTCTTTCTCGTATTTGTTCCTTCTATTGAGTATAGCGCTCTCACTCTCAGCCTTATAAACCTCGCAGCACAGAAATAATGGCAAAAATCTGGCTGTCACCAGGTGCTCAAAGAAATCTAACTTATTACTTCAATCACTCTAGACATTAAGACAAAGCATTGAAAGTTAAAAGCAGCATGGTATTTATTACAAGAATAATAATAATACCACTGGAACAAAGAATACTAGAAAATAGGTACTGATAGGAAAGTCTGAATATATGTAGTCTTTAGAAAAAGCTTACGAAAAGTTACAGATGACATGGATGAATGTCCCAGGGAGGCGTTTGATTTAGCAATCGATGTTCATGATGCCTTTTTGACGACCAGGGCCGTCTTCGTCCGTTCCTTTTTGCTTCTCTCTTCTTCTCCCTTTGCTTCTCTCTAACTTGCTTTCCAAACCAAGGCATATTTATTATGAAATGTCAAGCCTTGGTTTCACAACACATGCACCTGATTGGCTGGCTGTCCAAATGATTGATGAATTAATTCACTGTCCGTTTTCCCACACAACAAAACCTTTGATGTACTCTGAGGTATCAGTAGTTCTTCCTGTCCCAGGCTATAAAGCAAATTGTTGTTTTGGATGTCCATCCATAAAGTAATCAATAGCCTGAGGTATCAGCTCAGCATCCTTTCCCATGCTATAAACCAAATTAGCACGAAGCTATGAACAAAAGTAAGGTGTAAGGGAAGAAAACCTGCTTTAATTTGTCTTAGTTCATCTGTTGTCTTGTCTTGAACAAAATATAATGGAAACCAAAATGTACAGATTTTATACACCATAACAACTGCATATCGTTTATAAATTTAAGGCATCTGATTGTAATCAGCCCGTAACAATATATTGGTCCACGGAATGGCCAAACTATTCCAAATACCATAGCTGCTTTAGTGTTGCTATTCTCAGTGCACCACTCAGAGTATTTTAACCCACTGCATCTGAATGTGGAATCAAAGCTGTACAGCAGCTAATCAGAAAGCTCAATGGCGGGCTGTTTTGAGAGAGCAGAGGATTATCGGGATACAGCATCTAACCCTAGGTTAACAATTATATCACACGGTGCCTCAGCCATAAGCACAGTCTATTTTAACCTCTCTCATTCGGCAAACTCTTCAGAGCCTTTCCTTCATGAACCTCGAGATTCAGAAACAGTTTCATCCCAAGATGAAACACATTCAGTCAGTCCTCCTGGTGGAACTGTTTTGTACTTAGAATTACAATTATCTCACTGTAAACCTGCACTACAGCTGTAATACTGCACAACCTGAGTCACTTTATGAACCATTTGCACTATCTGCACTATACTGTATGTACATGTATATTGTACTTATTGTTTTTACATTGTTATTACCATTATTGTTATTTTATTATTTTAAATTAAAATAAGTTTATGGAGAGTTTGAATATTGAATCTCATTGTACCATACAATAAAGGAATTCAACTCAATTCAATAGAGGAGAGTGTATACTTACAGATAATGACTGGCTTCTAAGTCAATTTAGATTTCCAAGAGCTATCTTTTAGGAGCTCTTAATATAATTTTGAACATGAAATGCATTAAAGTATGTATATTACATTACGTAGATACATTTTTAACTTAATTTAAATAATGTATAGTGTTAATAATTAAATATGTGGGCAGAGTGGTAGAGATGAGCTGGCTCTATATCCAGGGATTGGTCCTGCCTCGTATTATATGCTTGCTGGGCCTGGGTGGATAGATGGATGGAATAATTAAACATGTACTGTACTACGAAGATATTTCAATGTTCCTTAAAGGTTTTGAAGAATCGGCATTCTAAGCTTACAGATGGTCTGACATTTATAAAAGAGCTTATTGTGTGGTGATTGATTACATGGAGAAAGAAAAGGAATGACAATAATCAGGGGTTGGTACATTTGAAAGAGACAGTACTGCTGCATTAAATTATTTCATCGTAGGTCACGCATGTTCCAGCAAGCATCTTGCAGGAGGCAGGAACAACCTCTGGACGGGGCCTCAGCTCATTGCTACCACTGCACCACCGTGCCCCCATGTTTTATTCATGCTGTAATTCATTTCATCATGAAAATGATATCAAGTATACATCTTAGTATTAAAATTGTTCAGAGAGCTGAAATATTATGAATGTATTGTATTCTGTGTCCTGTCGCCATAAGAGCCTTTTTAAGAAGCACATAGTGATTCACACACATAGAGCACATAGAAGAACACATACAATATGAAGAATTTAACATGCTACTTTAGTTATGATGGGATCTGAGAAACTCTAGTAAATTTAACATTGATTTTAAGATTAAGTTTACAATGTTCTACTTTAATGACAAAATAAACTACGAGATTAAAGTGGATATTTCAACCTTTTTTTTCACTGTGTTCCCATTTTTTCTTTTGTCTGTACCCTAATACGCTTCCATAAGACACTGAGACATTGGGCTACAACTTGCCTTTTCAAGTTGACTTTGATATCTGACCACTTCTTTTTTATTTCAGGCACTGTGCGACTTCCTGAACTTGAACTTTTGAGTGTCCCCGCCACTAGATATCACTCGATCAACTTCCTTTTGTTGTTTATACCACTGCATCAGCTGAAATTCTTTTTTTCATGTGCTTTTGCCATTATCTTTTAACCAAACACTGAACAGAAAAGGTGATATTTATATTGATTTACATATTAAAATATGCAAAATTCTGGGAGGAGTCGTAGTGTGGTGGCAGGTGTGTGCACATGTTTTGCTTTTCATGCTGACCAGGATTTATGGAGCCAAAGTGTGTGGAAGTTTGCTTTTGCATGATTTGGTGCATCGGAATTTTTTTGTGCATATGCACATTTCCACTTTTGTCTATGCCATTTTTTAGTGTGAGTTCTATGCATGGTGTTATGCATGAGGCCCCAGCACATGTCATGTGTGGAGTTTTACATTTTCTTCCAATTTTTTTCTTCCAGGTATGCTGATTTTCTCCCATATCCCCAGTGATTTTCATGCTAGGCTAATTAGTGGATCTAAATTGGAGTTATGTAAGTATATACATTTGTGTTCCCTGTGATGAATTTGTGTTTCATCCAGGGCAGGATATTGCCATGTATCGAGTGCTGCCAATATAGAGATGTGACAATGTTACATTGTGTTATGTTAGCTTTATGTGCCTTGGAGCCCATGCCTCATTTTGATCTTTCTCTTGTCATGCATTGCCCCTGAATGGATGAGGTCACAAGCTAGAATTACAATGGTTACATTTCATGACTAGTGTACCATCAATTAGGTTCAATGCATTTTTAATGATTGTTTTCATAAAACAGATTGCAGGTCAAAAACTGTTCAGGGCTTGAAGGCACAAGCAGACCCTGATCAACAAAGTGTAAAGGTTAATGATTATTTAAAACAAAAAATAAATGTTTTGGTAAGAAATATATGATTAATTTGACAGTCTTCATGTAGAGGTAGCGTACTTACAGTCACACACTGATTCAATCATTGAACTTCAGACAAATGCAGACATATGGTATCCACATGCATTTTCACAGGCAGTGAACCATGCTGAATACAAATCAATAAATGCCTTGCTTTGTTGTTTTCAGTGATTTTTGTCTGAACACTCAACTGAATTTCTTGATTAAAATAACACATTTGCAAATTTGGATACATTTGACTCTGACCAAGAAGGAAGGAGAAAGACTGTCACATTGATGAGTATTAGTTTGAGACAAAACAGTGACTGCCACTGTAAATCAAGGCTCTCATCTTCACTTCTAAAGGAATTGACTCATACCTAATTACCAGATACAAAATAAGGCCACTGGCCTACAAACAAAAGAGCTGAAGACAGAAATGTTGAGATTAATGGCATGAAAAAATCCTCCTCTCTTTGTATGTAAGCTTCTGCTAAACGCCAAGCAATATTTATTGGGTGTGTCATACAATGAAATTAAAAATAAAGTGGTGTTGTTATGGTGGGAGACTAAAGCAGTCTGATTATAGATTCATACAAAATGGAGAATAGTAGGAGTAACCTACACTGTAAAATAACCCATTGCTCATTCAGCCCATAATCTGCTCATTTAGGCCATAATCTGACAAAGGCATATAAGCAGCAATTATATAAAAGTCCAGATTTGAAGGTCCCTAAAGCCCTACATTTCCTCTGCACTACTTAGCAATTTATTCCATGTATCTATTGTTCTTTGTATGAACAAAACGTTCTAACATGTATGCAAAATCTGCCCTTAACACATTTTGAACCATCTCCCTGTATTCTTGTTAAAGAATTATATTTAAAGCAACAGTTAAGCTCCTCTATACTAATTCTTTTCATTATTTTAAACAATGATTATGTCACCTCTTAATTTAAATTTGTTTAAAGTGAAAAGGTTCAGCTGTTTCAGTTTCCTGTTATACTGTAGACTCATACCTATTAGTCCCAGAATCGTCCTAGTCACTCTTTTCTAGACATTCTCTAATACTACAATGTCTTTTTGTAGTCCAGAGACAAAAACTGAACACAGTACTTCAGATGAGGCCTCACCAGTGCATTATATAACTTAAGAATAACCTTCCTTAACTTGTGCTCCACATATCATGCTACATATATCTTAACATGTTATTTAGCCTTCTTCATTGCTTTTGCACACTGTCTGAATCTTTCTCACAAGGTGTACTTTAAAGTTTCAGACAGCTCATTGTGCATTTAACATTTCTATTTCCTATTTGTAACAACTTACATTTACTTACATTAAATTTTATCTACCACAAATCAGCCCAAGCCTGTATACTATCCAAATCCATTAGAAACAATTTACCTGATTCTACAGTATATTATCTTCCCTTATTTCAGGCCATGCTTTCAGTGTGCCAGCCATTCAGTTATATTAAAGCATGAACAGACTCTCATTAAGTTTATCTAACTGCTTAGTCGTATGGATGACGTCCCTAGCCCATTTGTCTTCAACTAGGACCTCAATAATATGGAGAGGTACAACAGCACTATACTCCGTTATTGATGGTATATTGCATTTTTATTTACACATTTTGGTTAATATTTATATACAACTTAAGTGCTCATTAAATCACAATCCCTTTTCCCTCCATCCATGGTCCAGCCTTCTTAATCCTGTTGAAAGTTATGGGGGGCTGACCCTATGCTGTGTGCAAGGCCAGATTCAACTGGAGTGCTAGTACACTGCAGGACAATCTCAAAAACATGCCTACAATTGGAATAACTGGGGCCAATGCAGAGTCTTAAGGTTGTGGAAAGAAAACAGAAGTATCCAAAAGTGAGAATAATCAAACTCCACTGTGACAGTGTCTAGGATGTATTTGAGTTAAGGGCTCTGGAGATGTGAGACAGCTGTGCTAACACTGTATCACTCTGCTCTAATGTATTTGTTATTTATTCATTCTTTATCTTCAGTAGTGGCAGGTTAAATGACTTTCACAAAGTCTTAAAATGAGTGAGTGGTGTAACTATGACGAATAGTCAAGTTGATTAAAGTCTCTGACTTTTAGCAACTACATTAGGTCCAGCCACTTTATTGCCTGGTCCCACTGCCCGACACTTTCTGCACAAAGATGATTTCTCAATAATTGTGCTTGTAAACCATGTTCATGCTGTGAACTGTAGTAGACAACTGAGATGTCCATCCCCTGCTCAGGTTGTTGCAATTCTTCCATTCACCGATTATACTCAACTTACACCCAATGACCATTGGCTACCAGACATATTGAATATCACTGTTTTGCACCAAAATCCTGCCATGCAAGAAAATCAGTGTACAGGTAGACCTTCATTAATCCGGTACAATTGGAACCTGATGAGTGCTGGATTAGTGAAAATGCCAGATCACACAAGAATCACCTCTAAACAGCAGCTAAAAACCTCATCATACCTTTAAAATGTTATGTAAATCAGTACAAGTTGAATAATAAAAGAAAGTAATGTTCATGTACTGGAAAGGTACAGAAAAACCCCACATTAAATATATATATTGTGGCGGATAGCTGGGGGTGGTACCCAGCCAGGATGCCCAGGAGGACCGGAGGAGGGCTTACGCCTTCCCCAGACCATGTGGGGGTGACCGCCCTGGTGCCTTTGGGGGCCATGGGTACAGAGCTTTGAAGCTCAACCCTGTAGGTGCTTCCGGATGCGCGGCTGTTACTTCCGCCACACTGGGGAGTGCTGGTGGAAGCTCCAGGAGGCACCTGGAGCTTGTCCAGGTGTAAATAAAAGGGGCCACCTCCCTCCATTCGATGGCTGGAGTCAGGTGGAAGAGGACAGAGCTCGGAGGAGAGGAGTGGAGGCGGTCAGGAGAAGAGAAAAGGCATTGTGAGAGGCCAGGACTTGAGGGGTGATTGGTGCTGCAGCACTGGATTGTGTGCGTTTCCCACTTGTATATATTGTAAATAAATGTGTGTGGTGCTTTAACATCATGTCTACCCGTCTGTGTCCGGCCTGTTCCCCACAATGGCATCCCAGATGGGACTCTCTGCCTGTTGCAAGGCAGGGACCCCAAAAAAATAATTTTGTGGGCAGTCCAGGTAAGCCCACACACTTTGGGGTGATTGGTGCTGCAGCACTGGATTGTGTGTGTCATAATTGTAAATATAATTGTAAATAAACGTATATATATATATGTATATATATTTTTTTTTTCTGTAGGGACAGTGTATTCAGTGGCTGCCAAACCTATACTTGTAACAGTAATTTCTAACTCAAGGGGTTAATTGCTTACAGAGACAGACAGTGACATAGCAGGGGCTCACGTCTAATGTAATTACTATTTTCCTCTACTGTTACCTTTTAAAATATGCTATTGAGAAAGCTGCATCCCTAATCATTGTTTTTCTACAGGCTCCTACAGTAGGAATGATTCTCCTTTCACTGGAGTGGCAATATGTCCTCTGGGTTCATCACATTATATACTGTAGGACTATTCATGTGCTTTGGCCATATACTCTAGGGAGAAAACAGTTAAGCCCAGGATCTTTTAACATACTATTCTAATAAGTGATTATAGCTATTTAGTTGTTTGTGCTTGTGCTGCATTATCTGTATCATGCAGTTGCTTTCACCTGCATCATGTGGTATAACTGCCTATGAAAAACTTTAAAAAATGTAGAATGGTTGTGCTTAGAAAATAGACGTTTGGATACACAGTATAACTGGATTGAAGGATGATTGATTAAGGACAAATAGTATCAAAATTAAAGAACTTGTTGAAATAGTCAAATTATTAAGACAATAGAAAAAAAGATTTGCATCCTCCGCATTTTGTATTATCTCTGCTACATAACCAGTCTTTAAGATTTATACTGACTTGCATTAATTATTACTTAATTCATGGCATGTATGCATCCATTTTTAAACATGTTGTTTCCTGAATAATCTCTACCCCTAAACAATAAATTCAGGGAAGCAAATTATACTTATGTACCATTGGGCAGCAGACAGTACAATCTGCAGCATGTCTTTGTTCCCACACTTGTATAAAAAATTCTCATTTCTTCCAGGTCAGTTTGTCTTTTCTGAAAAACATCTCAAACAATTTGGACACTTTGAGAAATACTTACAAAATCTAGACTCACTCACTCTTAATGTTGTCAATCAACAACTATTCTTTGGATTGTGAAAAGAAACTTGCACATAAAATATACAGAACATGCAAAATAAATATGGCAAGAAATCAAGTTAGGGTGTAAATCATGTGTGTCACATTGAATCAGATTTAGAAAATTAAGTGACTTCATAGGGTTACATTTATAACTGTATGTTGTCATGTACATGGATATGTTTTTGCAATTGAGCACTAATATGCACACATGCAATGTAAAATTAATGTTCTGTTTTAGAATTAGAATAAAATACATTTTGTACAGTTACTACTTTTTCCTGAGAAGTATTTATTTACACATAGTACATTCTTTATTTATAGATGTCATTAGTTACTTCTGGAGATACAGTGTACAGTTTCTGAAATCTTCTGCTTAAGAAATTGTCAACATATTCTATAAAGCAAAATAAACATTGTTTTAAGAAAGGTGCCAGGTATCCAGTGTCTACACACTTTGCAGTACCATGGTTTAGTCTGGGTTCTTTTCTGAGGCTTTCCTTCCTGCTGTGTGTTATTTTGTGCTTGCAGCGAAGCATTTGCTTGCTGACGGTAGGGACTGTCTTAGTAAACAGTTTGGCACCCTGCTGCTGACACTTTTCTTCGGTACTGACAAGCCCAAAAAGGATTCAGTGTTTGTCAGGCAGCAAATTATGTTCTTTTTTAAAAGTCATTCTCTTGAATATTGTGACAGGGTATCCCCAGGCAGCCATAGCCCACCTCCACAAAATAGTCCAGACAGCAGTGAACAGTCCGATGATTTTTATTTTTACCTTGAATGCCTCTATCTCTCAAGCATAGCCAGAAATATCACTGGAAGAAACACTACAAAAGAAAATTAGAACTTAGCCTTGTACTAGGAACAAAAAAGTAATTTTATTAGGTTGACTATGTGAAATTTTAAAGGTTTAAAAGGCAGAGGAAGAACAAACAATTTACAAACTTTCTTTAATATGTGTGAAATAGCAATTGCACAAGAACTCATTCTTTAAATACATTAATTGACAAAAAACAAAAGTAAAACTATCACAAATGCAACACACACTAAAACATAAACTGTCAGTCTGTTGCCTGCAGTCATGTTTTTCTTTATTTACTATCCTTATGTCTGACTTTTCTCTGGGAGAACAACTTTCTGTGAGACCACAGAGTTCCATAGTAGTTGAAGGGGCAGCTCATAAAATTTGAAGGATGAGCTTCAATTAATAGTTCTTTCTGCTGCAACATCAAAAAGTCTGGTTAGATGTAAAGTATTACCAATAGTATATATTAAATACCAATGTTCATATTATATTCTAGCAGCATTTTACTCAAGCTATGGTTTAAAATGTGGGTGGGTCTATGAGAAAAACTAAACAGGTTTATTGTGCCAGAAGCTGTTCTTGCTACCTTCCAATTTTTCCTGTTACACACACCACAATTTCAAGCTTATAATGGATACTTGTTTGATGCTAGTGACTCAACTTGGCTGACCCTTGGTAAGGAAATTTGATGTGTATAGCTACTGTCGAACACGAAAGTTTGCTGAATGTTACAATCAAAGGAAACTCATGAAGAGATCAGAAAAAAAGTTCTTAATATCTACAAGTCTGAAAAGGGCTACACATCCATTTGTAAAACTCTTAAGACAACACGGAACAATACTGAGAGCCTTAATGGAAAAAACAGCAGCACAGCCTCTACTGTACCAGGCATATGGCACATCCTAGCAGTCTTGACATCGTCCTGGTTTTCTGTCCAGAAACTCTGTATTACCATAAATAGGGCTTGTGGAAAAAAGAATGTGCAATATACTAGCCACAGCACTGCCCCTGTTGAAGGCAGGTAATAGAATACATTTAAAACACTTGATATCCCTTACCCTGCAAGTACCTTCAGTGCTTTTCCTCAGTATCATTGTGACTCTGAACTTGTCTTGCCTGGTGCTTCCTCGAATGAGCGCATTCCTATAAAACCAGATCCTCAGAACTCTGTCTTTTTGAGGTGCCTTTCTCATTTCCTGTCCACTTTCAATATGTCACGTCTTTGAAGGCAACTGCCAGCAAGCCTCATACACAATTTCACCTCCCTGTTTGTCTCAAAGTCTCTCCCTTCTTCTTTCGATTGCATCACCA
The DNA here is from genome assembly GCF_016835505.1 of Polypterus senegalus. Taxonomy (NCBI): domain Eukaryota; kingdom Metazoa; phylum Chordata; class Cladistia; order Polypteriformes; family Polypteridae; genus Polypterus; species Polypterus senegalus. Next base: position 119,374,782 of record NC_053154.1, on the reverse strand, counting down.
AAGTAAGATTGACCAAGCAAGTTGCTCTGGGAATCCAGGCACACAAACAGACCACAGTATTTTATTAGCTTCTTGGTCACCTGCCATGTAACATGCTTGGCGGGTTTCATTTCTTACTACTGTTTCACTCTTGCGTGCCACTGAAGAATTTACTTCTGGCTCACTACTTGTGAAGATACACAGTGCCTTACCAAAGTAGCACCAGTCTTCCCCTAAAGTGTTCTGTCATTACCAGTATTGTTCTTTTTTCAAATCTGTCTGCTGCCTTTTTGCATCTTAGTAACAAGCCAGTTTGGTAAGCATATGCAACATACTAAAAAATACAGTAAAACCTTGCAAGTGTTTTGCAAGACAAGCAAAAACTTTTAATATATTTTAACTTGATAAATGAGCGAGGTCTTGCAATATAAGTCATACTTATACGTTTTGTCTGCCAAGCGTCACATGATCACAACTGACCCAATGGTTCTTTTGTCTCTCTCGCTGTGGGATTGTGGGTAATTGTCTCCCATGCTTGGTTTCAGTCCATGTGCCTCACTTGTATAGTTAACATCTGTACAATCGTATACTGTTTACTATAGCACCAGTGCCGGATTTAGACTTGATAAGGCCCTAGGCTATTTCAGACATGGGGCCCTTTATAAGTCCAGATATTCTATGTAAGTGCCAAATATGATTTGTTTTGGGGGCCCCCAAGAAGGCGGGGGCCCTAAGCTATAGCTTGTGTAGCTTATACGTAAATCCTGCTCTGTATAGCACTGTGACCACATGTGTGTGCATTTTTTTATTTTGTTTCCAAGTGTAGTGACTGTTCTTTAGTAACTGTACTAGATTAGGGAGATGTGTAAAAGGTGGGAAAGAGTGCAAATTTTGTAGAAAAGCACCACTTAAATAAGGCTATAGCAGTGCAAGCGATGAATCTGTTTAACAACAATATGTCACATTTACGCGAAATCCACAAAAGAAGGCAAAAGCAACTGTCACTGGATAGGTTCCTTGTTAAAGTTGCAAAAAAAGAAAAAGATAGCAGTGATTCCGTTAGTTATAGTGAAAGTCCTCGTACACAATAACCCTCCTCCTCCTCTCATCTCCCTCACACTAGCCACGATTCTTTTCAAAATGCAGGTTAATATGTTTTATATATTTTTACTTTATATTTTTCATTAATCATTTTTATAAGAATATTTTTGGGTTGTGGAACGAATCACCTGAGTTTCCATTATTTGTTATGGGGAAATTCGCTTTGATGTGTGAGTACTTTGGATTAAAAGCTTGTTTCCGGAACAATTATGCTCACAAACCAAGTAACCACTGTACAAAATATTATCATAAAAGTATGTTTGTAGAAATGAATGTGTTTTGAAGGTATGTCATTCTGGTTCAAATCACTGGCTAGGTAAATGCAATTTTCAGTGAAACAAAAGAAACCATTAATGTCTTAGAGATCCTGGGAAAACAGCACCTCTTGGTGCTAAGAACTTTTTGGAAAAAATCTAAGTTTAGTTCACCTATTCCAAATGGGATTTTCGAAAACACTACAATTCCATGTTTGTGGATTATTAACTTGATGGTCTAATGCTGAAATATGCCATTGCTGGATGTTTTTATTTCCAATTTGAAATCCTAATCTAAAGCCCAAAGAAGCATTGATACTGAGTCTCACAGTAGAACACAGAGAGCAGAAAAAGAATGTCAATGATTTAGTGACAAGAGGTTAAAATGATTATGTGGTTGTATTTGTAATTTAACCAAAAAAGTTGATTCAAAAAATAATAATACTAATTGAACAGCTGTATTAGTAATTCAAATTAAATTCTATTGAGCAAAGTAATGGGTTTTCAGTCTTTATGTAAATGCAGAGATGGGTATTATTTACACAGTAAGGCAAAGAGTTTGGGGTCCTTGTCTCAAAATGACTTATTACCAATGGGTGTTTTATTTATCCCAGAAAGTGAAAGGTTGCATTATATGCTTTGGAGTTATACTGTAGAATGATTGTATTCTGCAATTAAGGTGGGGCGGAAAAAACTTTCATTACTTTATTTATCCAGATTTTCATTTAAATGTTTGAGTTATATGGACATAGTTCTTACTTCTAAGTTTGATAATTTATATAGAACTATAAAGATTTGAGCAGTCTCAAATTTAAGCATTACAATTGTCAGTTATGTTTAATACAAACAAAACTGCTTTTCTATATCTTGTGTAATGAAACACTAGTTTAATTAGTTTATATTTTACCAAATCTTTAATGCCATTAAAGCATAGATAAGTCCCTAAGATTAACACATGGATTATATGTGACGTTACCAAAACAAACATTGACAGTAGCTGTGCAAGCTTTGAGCTAGTAGTTTTATAATTGATATTTGCGTCAATTTATACTTGGTAATTTTTACAATGTAAATGAAATTTTCACTCATCTGTTGTGCTAATTAACAGCACAGTCAGATAATCATCAACACAGGACTGAAAATTTTTGTTATGTTTTCCAGAGTAACATCTCCTAATAGTAAAATTTACTAAGAAAAAATTGCATGAGTCCCTTAGGGCCAATGTATGTAACCTCTGACAAGAATTAGTTAGAACTTTCATAAGAGGTTATGCAGATATTACATATAATTTAATACCTGCCTAAATACATTATTTGACCTGATACTCAAGCCTGACATCCAGCCCTGTATAATAGCATCTTGTTGCTTTTTTTTAAAGGTGTACCTAAATTCAGAAAAATAAGAGTTGCTGCCTTTCCAACAGTTGAGGACAGTGGAACACCTATAACAACATCAACTAATGGTGTTTCTGTGCTGTGCCTCGGACAAAAACAAAAACTGACATTTTTCAAGTAGGGAATGGTGTCATTTTTTAAGTTAAGAATGGATTTACAAAGCTTCTTTTTTCCTTAAGGCTTCATGGGTAAATTTTAAAATAGGCCTATACATTTTTGAATCCTTAACTCTTATTGTTGTGTTGTTTCTTAATACAGGTCTGACAGCAGTCACTTTGAGGGAATTAGGAGCAATGCCTACCAATAAGTATGTTTTGATTCTATTAAATATGAATTCTGCAGTCATTGAACACTAAGTAAACTTTTTAATAGTTCAGTTTGAGTCTAAAAGAAATGGTGTTGATTACAGCATTAGAACAATCTAGACGAGAACGGGCATTCAGCCCAACAAAGCTTGGCAGTCCACTTATTTCTTCCAAAAAAACATCAAGTTGAGTTTTGAAAGTCCCTAACATCTTACTGTCTACCACACTACTTGGTAGCTTATTCCAAGTGTCTGTCGTTCTTTGTGTAAAGAAAAACTTCCTAATGTTTGTGCGAAATTTACCCTTAACAAGTTTTGAACTGTGTCCCCATGTTCTTGATGAACTAACTCATTTTAAAATAACAGTCTTGATCCATTGTACTAATTCACTTCATAATTTTAAACACTTCAATCATGTCACCTCTTAATCTTCTTCTGCTTAAACTGTGTAGGCTCGGCTCTTTTAATCTTTCCTCATAATTTAACTGCTGTAGCCCTGGAATAAGCCCTAAAAAATATTTTTAAACCTGTTCCACTGCACCTGAACTGTCTCCACACTTAAAAGCTTATTCTAGTCTGTACTACTTAGACTTTGTCGCATCTGCACTCTACTGAGAATTGTATTATTTTATGGTCACTTGACCCTAGTGGTTCAATCACTTCTACACCCTCAATTCTATCCAGACAAGATTCACCCCATGTTGATGCTTTAATATAATGTGTTAAAAAACAGTCATTACTTCTAAAAACTTCTGCTCTTGTGCTCCTCCATCTGCAAGGTTATCCAAGTTAATATTTGGATAATTAAAGTCCCCCATGGCTATAATATCTCCCTGTAAACTTGCCTTCTTGATATTACTAAAAAGATGTGTGTTGAAATTACTCTCTGAATTGGGTGGTCTATAACACACTCCTAAAATATGACCTCTTTCCCTAATATTTTCCAGGTGAAGCCACATGTCCTCTCTAAGATCGGGCTCATAGTCCAACTAAAGAGGACTTACATTTAAATTCTGTTTGGCATAAACAGCAACCCCGCCTCCTTTTCTGTTCTGTCTATCGTTCCTAAAAATGTGTATCCCTCTATGGTATACAGTACTTATCCACATCTTTGTTATTTAGCCAGGTTTCCGTTATTGGTATAATATAATAATTATGCTCTGCTACATACAGCTCCAACTCACTTATTTTTGATACTTCTAACATTAAGGCAAGCTATTTTGAATGTGTTACTCCTTCTACATTTAAATGTTTGCTTAGAATTTAAATTACTGCACATTTTTATTTCTACACCATTGTTTGTTGATCCATGTATAGATCTAAACCTAGCTTGTCCTAAACTCCCTGCCCACCCCCATTCCCTAGTTTAAACAATCCTCGACTAGCCTACTCATACGCCTTCCCAATACATTGGTGCCACTCCAGTTCAGATATAACCTGTCATGGCAGAACAGGTGGCATCTGTTCCAAAAGGAGTCCCAGTTCCCCATAAACATATACCCTTCTACTCTACTCCAAGATTTGAGCCACACGTTAAGCCTTCTGATCTCCTCAGTCTTACCTGGACTGGCACGTGGCACAAGCAGAACTTAAGAGAAGACTATCTTGTCTCCTCAACTTGGCACCTTACTCTTTCAATTTGGATCTCTCTGTCTCTGGAGCACACCTGCACTTCAATCCCCCTAATGATTGAGTCGCCAACTCTCACTACCTCTCTCTTTCTGGGAACTGAATTTGGGGTGGCCTGTTGGGGCTCCTCATCCCTGCCTACCACCTCAGAATCATCAAGGACACCGTCCAGCTCCACAAGGACATGATGGTGGTTTGACTCCACTAATTCTTGGATTGATGCCCCCAGACAGTGTGCACCCTTTACATTACGCCTTGTGACCATGACCCACCTATTTCTGCCTGCCTAGTCTGGAATCTCCTCCCGTGCCACCTTAGGGGTGCACACTCTCTAAAGGACACCTGGGCCAGGTCCGCCAATTCTCTACTACAACACAGGCCAGCCAACTCCTCCTCCAGTTCAGTGACCCTGAGCTCAAGGTGCTGGATTGTTTGAAATAATGGTAGAATTTACTGTTTCCTCATTGACTTTAAATTATTAACATTGTTTATAGTATGAGATAGGACTGACGTGTTGTGACCAATTATTAATACCAGATGTAAACACTAACTGCTTTATAAGTAATCTTATTTGTGATTTTATCTAATGTTGTAAATAAAGTTCTTTTTTGGTTTGGTCTTGGAGACTGTTCAATCTTTAATGATATTGATCTATATATATATATATATATATATATATACTACTATGATAATCTTTGCCAATTCCAAACTTCTTTTAACTTCAGTAATGACTGTTTTATCTTGTTTCACAGCAAAGGTTGAAGTTTCACAGAGTATTGCACTGTTTAAGATGGCTATTTCTCTGTCTTACCTGAACATTTGCTATAAAGAGCAGATCAGAAGTAATTCATTGAAGAGTTGAACTGTTAATTAATAAGTTATCAACGTCACAGTCATGAACCATAATTTTATTTTGCCTATGTGAGAAATACTGCCCAGATTGTAAAAATAATGGTTTGTTCTGAAAAGAACAGTATAAATTACCAGTGTGGTAATGTGCCTACCGAAGCATTACCAACGGAAGATAACACTTTTGCTAGCAATTTCAACACTGCTTTAGCAATGCAATGATACATGTTGTTGGTAGTCCTGGCTGGGATGATCCCACAATGATACCTACGTGGCTGTATGCGTAGCTTGATTCCTTCCCGGTGGCTCATAACCTCCTGCAGCTGAAGTAAAATATAAAGGGATCTCAGAAGTTAATTCTAATAGTAGTATTAGAAAGAGAGGTATTAACTTACCTTAGATATGGAGTTAAAGTGCTTAAGCTTCATTTTTGCGCATGGTTATGTACATACCTGCTCACGGGACAGCCTTTATTTTAATATAGCCCTTGCAAGGGCAAATGCTATGTGACGTAAGAATGTGCTTGTGTCACCCACAATTGGTTTGAGGGTGACGCAGTGCTTGATGATTGGTTGGCAAAATGGTGCTGAGTATAAAAGCTTACTGTCTGCAGGGGTCGTATTTTGAGTGAGTTGTGGGGGTGAGTGAACATTTTGTGTATCTCAATGATAAAAGTAGATCAAGCATAGCAACTTCTGCCTTAGTTTGTATATATTTTCTTTTTATACATATAGAAATTAATATCAGTTTTAGTGAAGGAATTTATATGAATTGGGTTTGTGATGCATTTTTTGTCTTTTTGTATATACCCTAATTTTTCTCTTTATAAATATTTTTTATGGTTCGTAGTATTGATAGGACTTCATGTTCATGTAGTATCTTCTTGACTGTATTTTTGTTTATAAAGAGTACCAAATATTTGTGTATATACAGTGATTGTTATTGTTTCTTTTTCATTTGAGCTCTTGCAATACTCACTATAAATATTGTAGTTTCACATTTTTGGGACATTGCTTCTTTGTGTTTTGCGTGTCAGTGGCAGTAAAAACTGTGTAAGAAAGCCCACAAGATGCTCAACCCTGATCAGTTTACTCCCAACAACTACCAACTTAGGCCTTACCAGGTCCTAAATGGGGAAACTGGCTTTCAAAGTTCAAAAGTTTCTTTAAAATCCAAATTTATCAGAAATGCCTTACGAAAGGAGCACTGCTGCCTCGCAGTTAGGAGACCCGGGTTTGCTTCCCGGGTCCTCCCTGCGTGGAGTTTGCATGTTCTCTCCGTGTCTGCGTGGGTTTCCTCCCACAATCCAAAGACATGCAGGTTAGGTGGATTGGTGATTCTAAATTGGCCCTAGTGTGTGCTTGGTGTGTTTGTGTGTGTCCTGCGGTGGGTTGGCACCCTGCCCAGGATTGGTTCCTGCCTTGTGCCCTTTGTTAGCTGGGATTGGCTCCAGCAGATCCCCGTGACCCTGTGTTTGGATTCAGCGGGTTAGAAAATGGATTGATTGATGGATGGATGCCTTACGAAAGGGACAAACCATGAACACTCTAGCTAGAAGAGACAATTCTAAATGAAGAATCTTTATCAATGAATATTTATTCATACAACATAAAGAACAACAAAAAGCCTCAAAAGGTGGATAAAGAGGTAACCAAATCCTAATACATAATTCAAGACAATAATCCAAAGATCAAAGATGAAATAGTTGAAAAATAATAATTCCACAAGAAACAATAAATCTCAAAAAAGACTCCTGAGATCCTCTTCACCGGGACATAAATAGTCAAGGGGAGTTCTCATGTGTAGTGATATCAGGGTGGCCCTACTTCTTGGGGTACCAAACAAAGAACATATGGAATATAACCACTTTTATAGTGATACTGAACAATTAAAGAATAAGAAGTAAAATTAACAAAATAACATATAGACATGAAAAATAACAATTCAGATGTAACAGTAATAGAAAAACAGGCAGGAACTACAAAGTAAATTTATAGGATCAAACGCCATATCTTCTGCCTTACTGTAAAATCACGGGATTACAGATCTTTTGGTACATGCTTCCACCATTCACAGATTCTCCATATTTTTTATTTAAATAGCTTAGGTACTCTGATACAAAGGGAAAATAAGAAACTACTGAGTCTATTTCAAAAAGTTGACACTTAAAGTCATAAAAGTTTCCAAATACAGATGATGCTGTAGCAGTGGTCATAAATTTGTTCACAGGGATTAAGATTTTTGGAGAAGAAACCACAAGGATAGCCCCCAACCTAACAATTGAGGCATCTACTGTACTTCCAGTTTAAATTATAGACTAATATCTGGTTATCTTGAGAGTAGGGTTTTTATTTATTTATTGATCTATACTAATCCATTGTCTAGAAATGTGTTAACCTAAAAACTTTACTCTAAACTCTGTGAAACTTCTTAAGTTTGGCAAAAATACCTCTATATTGATATTTGGCAAACATTCTGGAGGATATAACTTTATCATCAATATACTCTATTATGTATATCATTCACAAATGACTCTAAGACTGCAGATGTGTTCACTAGACTACTGTATATGGCATCACATGGTATTGGTAATGTCAAGTGCTAGTAATATGATCAGTCTTCAGTTTTTTACCATCCCTAATTCAACTGGGCCTTTGAAAATCCTATCTACTAAAAATCATGGATCCAGTAAAATGATTGATTGAAGATACGACTAGTAGGAATGCATGAGGCAAGAAATCAATATCACATTCATAACGGCAATATGTGGGCAAGGTATGGCTCCATTAACTATTAAAACCATCTTGAAAATACTAATATTCCACAATATGTCTGTATTATTTTATTTTAGGACAGGCTTGAGAATTTTTTTTAAATAATGATACAATGAATCATGTCTCTTTGACTTTAATTCTTTAGATAACAAGTCAATAATTGAATTGGGAAGTTTTAATCATGTGAACCTAAGAACTACCTGGATGGAAGAACATCATAAAAGAAAGAATGACATTTGATCATGGTGGAGAACATCAGTTTGCAGAATAATGGACTCAGTAATAAACTGAAGGTCCCCATCACCAGGGTAAGTATTATTCTTGAACTTCAAAGTTTAACTATAAATGATCCATTAACCCTGAACTGATTAAATGTTTGGCAGACCCTGGATCCATTAAGGCTGATACTAAATAAGAATTCTTAATTATCAGCAGATGTATATCCATATATATATATTGCTCACTTCCATCAGAGTTGCTTTAAATTAGTTTAATTTAAATTATTTTCTTTTTTTATGCTTTCCCAATTGGGTTCCTAATTTTAATGTGAGAATAGGGATTTCATGTAAGGTATCACCTAGGTCATGGCAAGCAATCAAGTCTTTAAATTTATCAGCAAGCCCATCCTGAAATGTTGGGCTGGTTCATTCCAACCTGGGTCAGCTGCCATGTGTTCTACCTCTGTGCTCAATCTGATCAAAGATGACTCAAAATTCTTTTATGAAATTGTCCCACATCCATGTATTAACAAGGATAATTGGTGTTATTAATGGTTGATGTCCATTCCAAGGTTTTTTTTTTTATAAACAAGATTGTAGCCTTTTCACAAAAATGTATGGTAGACTATTGGTTGATAAGCCTACATTGATTCACAGATCCCCAACATCTAGCAGGATTTCCATCAAATCACTCAAGATGTTAAAAAGACTGTTAACAGTTCATTGACATGTCTGAACAGTTGACAGATAAAGCTTTTATCATAGGTTGTAATGCGAAAGGTAACAGTAAGGTCAGAGGGCACACCTGTGAATCATTCTCAGTCAATAACTTACAAAATATTTTTTTTTATATAGCACCTTCCATGATGATGACCATCATCTTATTTCTTTAACAGTAGGCCAAAGTGTAGTTATACCTGTTTATCAAGCCATGTAATTCATGGTAACACAATGTTTTATGTTTGATAATATAACCTAAGAAATTAGATTTTATAACAAATATTGTAGTCACCAAACTAATTAACCAATCAATACTAAAGTTTCTTCTATATAAAATCGTTTCCAAATTCTTGTGACAAGGGGAACTGATACTGTATGGGAGAAGGCAGGTTTCCCAGAGAAGTCATCAGAAATTTGTGCCGTGTTGCTGAAAAAGAGAACAACCTCTTATTATCATTAACCTTGCAGTAAAGTTTTTTATTTTTTATAGAAGGCCTTTTATAAATTAGTGCAGAGACTAAAATGAAAATTTAATGGTAGTTAACTGCTTTCACTGTTACAGTTTTCCTAAATTAAGATGAAAATGTCATGTGGAATTATTTTGCAGTACTCAGTGAAAACTGACAAGAATTATTTTGCAGTATTCAATCAAAAATGACAAGAAGGACTATTGATAGTTTCTGAAAATAATACCGTAACATTATCATAATATATATTTGGACTGAATTTTATATTAAAACTGTTCTAGAGCATGCAAATATTTAAAATATAACCTCTTTGTCATTATAGAAAAACTGAATGAAAACAAATCTACACTGCAGCATACCTCAAAGGCTACAAACCCTCAGGAAACTGCAATTATAATTGAATTACCTTGTTGGCAGACTGTAACTAATATATCATAAATGTCACTGTGTATTGTTAAGCAAATATACACAGCACAACTTCATCTAGACAGCATGACAGTATTCATCTCGAATCTGTCAGAAGCAGGTAATGTATGGAAAAGCAATAATTTGCTTATTTTATCATAAAGTCACCTCTGGTCATAAGCAGGAAAGTAATACAGTACCTTATTCTTGGCAAAACTAAACTACTGAAGAAATAAATAGTTGGAAGAAACATGACATGTATCTAGTACGTAAAGATGCATAGTAAAATATTATTTTCCTTATATATGTACAGTATATATTTGGTGTATAAGTACCCATTGGGTACTCTTTGTAGTTTCTCACAATTAAAACTTTTATCAGGTTTTTTTATCAACAATCTAAAAAGTGCTAGTTCATAATACGTCTTCTGACTGTTGGGATTTTTAAAATATTTTTCTATGAAATTATATACAACATAGCACTTCTATTTTATCCCTAATAGCATTATCGCATTTTGCAAGTGATCAGCTAATAGATTTGTTTGGTTTCAAATGTTTTATTCTTGTGTTCATGTCATACATAATGCACTACAATATAAAGAAAATGCAGTGTATAATAGATCATAGTTTACCCAGAAACACCAGAACAGATAGTAACCAAATATGTTTGTGATTACTTTATATTTCACCACTGAAACAGCTTCTTGTGCATCACTGAAGGTTCAGAGGTGAGGAACATGTTGTCTGAAGAGATATTCTACAAGATCTACAATGATGACAGCTGCAAGCGGACATTGTCAAAAGGAGGTTGATGCCTGTTATGGAAGCAACCCCAGAACTTTCTGATGAACCACATTGCTTTATGGAAAATGTTGAATTAAAAATGATGCCTAGTAGGACGTTATGTGGGTTTGGCTGGGAGGTTCCATGGCCAAGGAACCAGCAGCTACAGCTCTAGTTGAAGTAAAGGCCTATTCATGGGAGGACTTTGCTGAGGCCACAGAGAATGACATTTAGGTAGTGTCAGAGACACTCCGTGCAATCATTTAACAACTTATAAAGGGTAAGTGTGAGATCACTAGACTGTTCTCTCAGAAAGTATAAAAATATTACCTCAACTTGAAATATTTTTATGTAGTCTACATGGATGGAACACTCTGAGAATCTTCTAAATGCAGTGGATATGCTTCTCTCAATAGATACACTCCCAGGACCATTAGTTGGAACTGATTTAAAAGGTCCCTATTTACAAGGCAGGATAAGAAATACTTAAAGCAGTACACATTATCGGGGTGTGGGAAGAAGGTGGAAGCAGTGTCTTGAGGTTTTTAGATTGGGATGATGGTTCTTCATTTTGAATAAAAGTGCACATGTTTATTTGATATTTGGACTAAAGTCTTCACACATCATACACTTCACATCATTATTAGTATAACATAAAACAAGTTTCTGCTTTAGATATGTGTTCAGCATTTCTTATCTCGCATTTCCTTTCATCCTATACTTACACCAGATCTTTGTAGACATGGAACACACATGAAATGCATGTGTTCCGAATAACAATATGCTGTATTATTTACACTATACAACTCCAGACACCTCACACACAGCTAAGGAGCCTTGAGCTGGGAAACTTTTAACCTGAGTTGTGCTCTATCGAGGTGGGGGATGGGACAGCAGGATAACTGAAACGATTACAATATGCAAGTTTTTGAGGCAACTGCAAAACAAAACAATCCATCAAAACAAACAGTGTTCAAAAGTGCATTGCTCTCTTATTTAAATAATTAATCCATTAAAACCATGATAGTCCATGAGTTTAAAATCCAGATTAAAATGAGATGAAAACCAATAGCCATCAGGTCCTTCATATTCTGTCAGACAAGCCCAGTACCTCCCCAGCTCACCCAATGCTTGCTCATCAACAACAACAACAACAACATTTATTTATATAGCACATTTTCATACAAACAGTAGCTCAAAGTGCTTTACATATTAAAGAATAGAAAAATGAAAGACATAATTATAAAAAATAAATCAACATTAACATCGAATAAGAGTAAGGTTCAATGGCCAGGGGACAGAAAAAACAAAAAAACTCCAGGCGGCTGGAGAAAAAATAAAATCTGTAGGGATTCCAGACCATGATACCGCCCAGTCCCCTCTGGGCATTCTACCTAACATAAATGAAACAGTCCTCTTTGGCTTTAGGATTCTCACGGAAGGGCTTGATGATGATGATGGTCACGTAGACTTCTTCCTTTTAATCCGTCCATCATTGTTGGAGCATCATGAAGCTTTGAGTAGGTGGAGGTGGCGCAGGCCACCACCACAAAGAAACCGGAAAAAGAAACAGAAAAGAGAGTAGGGGTCAGTACCGATTTTAGAGCCACCATGAATAGTTGTTATGATGAATTGAACATACAGAGTATCAGGATTAAGTTAAATTACGATTAAAATGAAGTTATAAAAAGGCCATGTTAAAGTAATGTGTTTTCAGCAGTGTTTTAAAGTGCTCTACTGTATCAGCCTGGCGAATTCCTATTGGCAGGCTATTCCAGATTTTAGGTGCATAACAGCAGAAGGCCGCCTCACCACTTCTTTTAAGTTTTGTTCTTGGAATTCTAAGGAGACACTCATTTGAGGATCTGAGGTTACGATTTGGAATATAAGGTGTCAGACATTCCGATATATAAGATGGGGCGAGATTATTTAAGGCTTTATAAACCATAAGCAGAATTTTAAAGTCAATCCTGAATGACACAGGTAACCAGTGTAGTGACATCAAAACTGGAGTAATATGTTCTGATTTTCTTTTCCTAGTTAGGATTCTAGCAGCTGCATTCTGCACTAGTTGCAAACGATTTATATCTTTTTTGGGTAGTCCTGAGAGGAGTGCGTTACAGTAATCTAGTCGACTGAAAACAAACGCGTGAACTAATTTCTCAGCATCTTTCAGTGATAAAAGAGGTCTAACTTTACTTATGTTTCTTAAGTGAAAAATGCTGTCCTAATGATCTGATTAATATGTGATTTAAAATTCAGATTACAGTCAACAATCACCCCTAAGCTTTTTACCTCCGTCTTGACTTTTAATCCTAATGTATCCAGTTTATTTCTAATAGCCTCATTGTATCCATTATTGCTGATCACTAAAATTTCAGTTTTCTCTTTATTTAACTTGAGAAAATTACTATTCATCCATTCTGAGATACTAGTCAGACATTGTGTTAGTGAATCAATAGAATCGGGGTCATCAGGTGCTATTGATAAGTACAGCTGTGTGTCATCAGCATAGCTGTGGTAGCTCACATTGTGCCCTGAGATAATCTGACCTAACGGAAGCATGTAGATTGAGAATAACAGCGGACCCAGGATAGAGCCTTGTGGAACACCATATTGGATATCATGTGTCTTCGAGTTGTAATTCCCACAACTAACAAAATATTTTCTCCCTGTCAGGTAGGATTCAAACCAATTTAAGACACTGCCAGAGAGGCCCACCCATTGACTAAGGCTATTTCTAAGAATGTTGTGATCAATGGTGTCAAATGCAGCACTCAGATCTAAGAGGATGAGAACAGATAAATGGCCTCTGTCTGCATTTACCCGCAAGTCATTTACTACTTTAACGAGTGCAGTTTCTGTGCTGTGATTTGTTCTAAAACCTGACTGAAATTTATCAAGAATAGCATGTTTATTTAGGTGGTCATTTAACTGCATAATGACTGCCTTCTCTAGAACTTTACTTAAGAAGGGCAAGTTAGAGATGGGTCTAAAATTTTCAAGAGCCGAGGGGTCAAGATTATGTTTCTTAAGTATGTTTCTCATCAGGCGGAAACACAAGCAGCCACAGTCCTGACCATCCTACTGTCCTCCCGTCTTCCTTCTCACATCCCTGGTGTATCTTGGATCCCTAAGATAGGATGCCACTTCAGTCTGTCCCACCCCTCAACAATTAATGAGTGGAAAACGATCTGATCCTAGCATATTGATCCTTCGCTCCCTTGCGGGCCAACACCCATGCTGCCTTGCATCCACACTGCCTTGCTCTTCCTGCCTCTCTATGATGCTGTTCTCATGGCACTCTCTCTGTCTCTGTCTCATTTTTTTCCCTCCTCTCTTTGCTGTACTTTTAATGGGGCAACTGTAGATGTGCATGCACCACTTCCTCCAAGGAAGTAATGAGGCACTTGTCTGATGCATGCATTTACATGTTTCTTCACAATCAGACAGGCACCCTCCACATCCACTTCTGGAGTGAAGCACATTCACGTACCCACCCGCGGACAATTAGAGCCTGCATTTTTCGGGCCCTCATTACTTATTTGAAATGAGTACAGTGCTACAGACCACTTATCACTTCCTAATTAAATGATTAATTATATTTTACAGTTCTTTGTGAGTGCTTTTATTATGAAAGATGGTATGTGTATTAAATGATAGTTAATATTTGATAAGTGAATAAACAATGCTAATGTGCAATTCAAAACATTGTGTAAAATATCTAATTTGTATTCCCTTTTTCAGGTTCCACAGTATAATTGAACATTTCTTTGTTTTTCGCTGTATTTATTTAGAAATTTTATCTACTTGGATTAAGTGGGCTAAGAAAATGAATGGACAGTTTTCTGTAAAAAAAAAAGTTTTTCAGAATGTGGTAAATCGCCTACCAGGCATTACCACTTTAAAGGAAAGAAAGTCCTAAGAACAGGGTAAAGTTGACTTTTATGGAATAAAAGTTAAAGTACTTGCCTGTTTAATTTGTTGAATTAAGGGTTGCGCTTTTGCAGTCATTTTTTTTTTACTTTGGCAGGTTCGGCAGGTTCACTAAGTGGGACGGTGGCGATGTGTCAAGCACGCTTCTAGGTAAGGCCTGCTTGAGGACGTACGTGTACCCAGTCATCATGTCAAGTGTTTCTTTTTATCCATCTGCCATTACCAAAAGGAAAGGTGTGAAGCGTTTAGTTAAGTTTGTGCATTCCTTAGTGTGAGAAGGAGATCCCTAAGAAAAAGTAACTTGCTTTTGTACTGTGTATCTGCTCTTCCAAGTGGAGAGCGACAGGATGCACTCAAGTTCGTGCTCCTGCTCACTTTTGCACGTGCAAGGCTGCTAGCCCTATTTAATACATGCCTTGCAAGGACTGAGAGGAGCACCTGTGCAGAAGACACCTGCATCAGTCACGATTAGTGTAAGGGAGGAGTGTGTCGCAGAATTGACTGATGATTTGTTTACCAACTATAAGAGGCACTTACTCCCTCAAGGGGTTGTCTTTAGACTCAGTGGTGTGGTGGTATAGCTCATTCTTAAGTATACCAAACAGCGGTATATATTTTCTCGTTGTATAGAAGTATAGATATCTCCTGTTTGAAGTATTGTTTTGGTGGAGGTATTTATATAGATTTTCGGTTTGTGGTGCTCTTTTTGTTTTTCTTGTATATACACCTTTTTTTCCGTGTAAAAATGTTTTGTGAACTCTTTGGTTTTGATTTGTGTGTAGTTTCTTCCTGCTTATTTTTTTTTCTTAAGGAAGACTACCATTTTGTGTCTTTATTTTTGGGACTGACAGCTTCACTGTAAATATAACTCACTGTTTTGGATTGGGACACAATTTTTGTGTTTTTTGTCCACCTGTAAATAAAATCCACTTTTGTTTTGGAAATACCACCTTTTTGTGTCAGTGTCTCCATGTCTGACTTCTCTCAAGATGCCCACTGTGTAGTCTGGTGCCAACCTTGCCACTACACGGAGTGTCAAACAGAAATATTGCAAAAAATTCAATTGTAAATGTAATCCAATACTGTGGTTAGCACTGCTGCCTCAATGCTCCAGACATCAGGGCTTGATTACTGGCCTGATTGCTGTCTGAACAGAGTTTTCATGTTTTCTATGTCCAAAATTGTGATAATCACTGGAGCAAAGGAGAGAGATCTAAAACAAAAAAAAGTGACACCTTTGTTAGATACTAGCCATTTTCGTACACCTTTGTCTTTCTCCCTTATCTGTTTTCTTCTTGGCACATGCTATTTCTTTCCACATCCAATACTTCTTTCTCACTCACATCCAAGGATTTAGCATCAACCCTGCCTTTGAATAGCACCTTGTCACTATCAGAAGCAGAATATATGGAAAGCAAAGTTATACAGCCTGGGCTCTTCTTTACAGTTCTAGTCCAGTTGGCTTCTGTCCATAGATCTGTTTTTTCACTTCCTTTATGTACTCCTTCATCTCTTTCCCAAAATCATTAGCACCTCAGCCCACATTTTCTTGCTTCACCAGTGATCTTGTGACTCTTTTTGTCCCTTATGCTGCTCTTTATCATAATAATTATTGCAACCAAAATAAATTGTTCATCCTTTAGCCTGTTTTTGAAGTATTTTAGTTCCAGGGAATGAACTGCTTGTTCTAGTCTCTTCCTTGAGATACTGTGTCTAGTTTGTAGTGTGCTAATCAGAACAGTACAAAGTACTTCAGATGAGATGTCACCAATGCATTACGTAGATTAAGCCTATTGCAGAAATCTGACAATTTGGAAGGGATGGCCAGGAGAAGAAACATAAGAAAACCATAGAATCAAAATTAAAAAGCAGTTCTATCTTTCAACTATGACAAATTGCTAAACAAGTACAGAAAATCAAAATAAAAGTGTAGAACCAGCAGATATGAATAGCAAAATGAATCCACACACTAACATTGACCTTATTAGAGTATCTGCAAATCTGGAAAGCGGCGTACAGCATTTAAAGAGCAAATTTTTATTGTGTCACACTAATCACGTTAATCCTATAACTTCCAGGACTGTGTTCCAGAGTATCAGTTCATGACAATGTCATCACAAAATGACAACACACTGTGTAAAAGAAAAAAGGGGAACAAAACAGTTGAAAGTGTTTCTCAATAATTGAAAATAATTTTGATTATGAAAAAAATAGCAAATTTCATAAACGAGACCTAATCAAAACCCATATTAGGATAGGCTTCATTCAATGTATAAAACTAACCAACAGACAAAATCACAGCACTCCAATGCATAAGAAGTTCTCTCTTGCAAAGCTGTTAGAGTAAATTATATCAGACCTAAAATGGTGAAGGTGCTGAATATTATTGGGCTTGTTATGGCTTGTGCCTTAGTGCACGGAAGGCTGAAACAGTAGTTCTCGTTTCTCAGAAACATGGAGGTTCTTAGTTTGTGTCTTTCTTTACAATATTGTCAAAGATATCTATAGTGAAAGGTTTTTATGCATTTTGCAGCTGAATATGTTTTTGTTTTCTTTGATAGATAGATAGATAGATAGATATTTATTTTATTTTTAAAAAGACCTTTATTTTGAACATAAAAATTGAAAATATTAACAATATACACAGTCAAAAACCAAACAAGCCCAATTTTTCAGAATATAACAAAAAGGGCCAAAATATATCAGACCACTACTACTCCCCCTTTACACTCCTCCTACTCCGCACATTAATAAAAGCATGTTGTTGATGCCCCCCACTTTCTTTTCATTCCCAGTTGAGCAGCAGTTCGCCCCCCTCCACAGCACACAATACCTGATAGATACTAACATCATCCTAAGAAAACAAAATACAAATACAGAAAACTTAACTAATGTCTCATACATTCATTTCTAGTTCTCCATCCTCAATTGAGCAAAGCACCCCTTTAATTCCCCACACATTTTTAAATAACTCTAATGTATTCATCAATTTATGATACGTATATTCCATTATTATTCTAGATTGTATGTTTATCTTGAAAATCAAGACAGCATCAGTAGCTCCTGTCCCAGATTGTTTATTATTTCGACTCTTTAAAATTACTAGTTTTGCTTCACCCAATAGATAATTTAATAACTGAGCTTTTGCTGATATTTTTTGTTGTATTTTGTACCATAAATGAACATGATATTGTTAAATTTCCCCATTAACTTTTTACATAATTCACTAAAAAACTGAAAAAAAAACTTAGTCTCATACATTGCAAGAATAAATGGAATATAGTTTCTTTTTGTCCACAAAATATACAATTATCATCCCCTTTTTGCTCAATTACTTTTAAAAAAGAATTTGTAGCGACAATCCCATGCAGAATTCTCCATTGCAGGTCAGCCGTTCTTTTCCTACTTGGGGGCTTATATAGCTCCCTCCAAGCAGGTGCACTCCCACCGTCCACCCGCAGATTGTCTCTCCATGGCGTGTCAAGAACTGTTTTTAGTGCTTCAAAGTGTATAATTTTAACACAATATTTATAAAGGTCCCCCTTTGACAAAGATTTAAAGCTCACGACTTCCCCTTTATGGAATGTCACGATCGTATTGTCGGTGAGCGAGGACAGATCAACAGCAGGGCAGACCTCCATCTCCGTGTTTGCTGCTCTTATTGAGTTGTTCAGATGATAATCTTTGGCCATGAATGATAAAAAACTCTGAACTAGTCTGACCGACTTGACCCCCAGTATTGAAGATAGCTCTGCTGGGTCAATAAAAGACTTCTTTCTGTCATCGTAAATTTGGGACAGTGTAAGTATTTGATTTGTGATGAGTATTTTAACAAAACTATCGCTGAACAACAGAGGACATGAGAAAACAGAGTTGAAAACTAAAGGCTCATCAGCCAACCAACCAGATGTAACAGTTTCTTTTAAAAACAAAGTGCCATGTTAATAGGACTCCCTTGTAAAAATGGGGTAGGCTGGACAGGTCCATTTTGTGAATGTTCATCACTAGAAGTTGTCTATCAAAACGTAAACCTCCCACTCGGCGGAAGAAACCCAATGCCAGCTCTCTCCAACTCAGAGGGTGAGAAACAAAAAAAACTTTCTGCAGAGCCTGAAGTCTAAATTGTGCAACTTTAGAGACAACGTCAATGAGCCCCTGACCCCCCTCTTCCAAAGGTAAAAAGATTACACTTTGTTTTATCCAGTGCAGGCCAACCCAAAAAAAATCAACCAGAAGTTTCTGGATTCTGTGTAAAAGTCCAGGAGGAGGGTCCCCACTCACAAGTTTGTGCCAAAGCATAGAAGCTATCAAATTGTTACAAACAATCACTCGTCCCCTGTAAGACAGCTTGGTCACAATCCACCTCCATTTGTTCAGTCGCATTGTTACTTTATCTAAAAATCCTTCCCAATTACTTTTGTCCACCCCCTCAGCACCCATCACCACCCCGAGATATCTAAAACACTTTCTGTCCCACTTAATTTCTAAGGGCAGATCTGGTGGTGAACTTGCAGTCCAGGATCCAAGTAAAAAGCGTACTTTTGGCCCAGTTGATTTTGCTGAAGATATTCTCTCAAATATTTGTTGACATGAGATTAACATTTTAATGTCATCGTTTGACTTGACAAAAATGACACATCATCAGCGTAAGCCAAATATTTAAAAGTAACATTTGGGCACATAGGAAAACTCACGCACTGCAGTCTGCGACTTATCTGATGTAAAAACGGTTCGATTGACAAAGCATAGAGCATTCAAGATAAGGCACAGCCCTGTTGAATTCCTCTCTTTACTGAGAACGGGGCACTCAAAGAACCATTGACTTTTAAAATGCCAAAAATATTAGTATACAAGAGCCTGATCATATTTATAAAATATTCCCCAAATCCAAAGCTTTTCAGCGTATAAAACAAGTATCGATGATCTACTCGATCAAAAGCCTTTTCCTGGTCTAGAGACAGAATCCCCAAATCAACCCCGCACAGATTACAGGCTGAGATAACATCCCTCAATACAAATATATTATCATGGATTGAGCGGTCAGGCACACAGTACGATTGACACGGGTGAATTATGGAGTCCATCACATTCCTCAGGCGGTTGGCCAAGGCCCTTGAAAAGATTTTGTAATCCGTGCACAATAGGCTCACAGGACGCCAGTTTTCGATTTGGCACAAGTCCCCTTTTTTTGGTAGCAGAACAATGATGGCTCTCCTGCAGCTCAGTGGTAGTTCACCAACCTTTACACTCTCCAGAAAAACTGAAAGCATGTCCTGTCCCAGCAAATGCCAGAACTGCTTATAAAATTCTGTTGGAATCCCATCAATCCCCGGAGTCTTTCCAACATTCAGATTAGAAAGTGAGTCAGAGAGTTCTTGAAGATTGATCTCGGTGTCCAGATGTAATCGGAACTTTTCTGAAATTGTTGGCAAACCTTCCAAAAACTTGGACATGGCAGCTTCATCAATGCTTTCATCCTTAAATAAATTTTAGTAAAAAGAGACGGCAAAGTCTCTTATCTCCCCTGTAGTGCACAGTTCTTGGCCGTCGGTGTCACGGAGCATATGAATTGTCTTACTCTGTGCTTCCTTCTTTTCTAGACTAAAAAAAAACCTTGTGGGTGCGTCCAGGTGATTGAGATTCTGGAACGAGACCTCACTAAAGCTCCCTTAGCCTGCAACTCCAGAAGCTGAGACAGTGAATGTTTCTTAGCTGTTAAAATCTCAAAATTGTCTTTATCAAAACTGTTCTGAAGAGTGGCGTGTAGTTCAGTGATGTCCTCCTCCAGGCTTTTCATATGATCCACACTCCTCTTCGTCACTTGCTGGGTGTATTGTTGGCAGAAAGCTTTAATCTGAACTTTTGAGACATCCCACCATTGTCTGAGGGAAGTGAATTTGGATTTAGTGAGGGTCCATTGCTGCCAGAAAAATTCAAAGCACTGAAGGAAGTTTGAATCATCCAACAGGGAAACATTGAATTGCCAGAAAGACTTAAAGAAAGGTTTTTTTGAAAAGGTGAGCTTTAAAGCCACCAGAGAGTGATCAGAAAGACCGAAAGGACAGATATAAGTAGTAGTGACTGAATTTAAAAGATGCCTTGAACAGTAAAACCGGTCTAACCGTGCCATAGAAATGCGGCCACCCCCTTTGACCCAGGTGTATTGTCTATCTGTAGGAATTTAATCCGCCATACATCTACCAGATCTGACTGCTGTAACAAAGTATTTAATACTCTGACAGAAGCTGGATGTGGCTCAGTACCATTTCGATCAAGCTGAGCGTTATCAGTACAATTAAAATCCCCTCCCAGTAGAAGAATTTCCCATTAATAAAAGATTCCACCACTCTTCTCAATAGAATCAAAGAAACAGATCCTCTCTCGACCATTTGTTGGTGCGTATGAATTAATTAACACAGGTCTTGATCCCCATCTTTAATCTGCACCACCAGCAGGCGCCCAGCCACCACCTCACTAATATTAGTGATTTGTAAATTCACAGTTTTGGAAATCAGCACAGCTACCCCAGCACTGACATGAGATCCGTGACTAAGCACAGCCTGACCCCCCCATTCACGTAACCAGTCCTGTTCATTCTTAATATCAGTGTGTGTTTCCTGAAGTAGTGCAATGTGAAGGCCTTTTGCTCTAAATACTCAAAAACTGCAGCCCTTTTTGCGTCTCCCCTACACCCGTTCACATTCAGACTCCCAATATGAAAAGATTCCATTAATTCAAGACATAAGGGAGTAACCAATAAAATACATAACACAAATAAATAAAAGAAACGTAGGACTAAATCCATCATGATTAAAGCAGTGATTTCCTAACCCTACTGATTAAATTCTTTAGTCTCACTGACTCTTTCTGATCCATGCCAAGCTTTGCGCATCACCCTCTGTGCTGACACCAGGAAGAGCTGAACGTCTGGGAAGTGTTCCTCCACTTTAACCCCTCTCTTACCCTCAATAAATTCTAAAAAATACCATATACTTACGGTGCTGTATCCGCCTCCCAGTGTATATCTTGAAGAGGACTCGCTTCTCACGGAGGAGTCAGTGTCACTACCCTCATCCTGTCTATCGCCCACGTCACAGTCACTGTAACTCTTGAACAAGTTGCTGCGTTCACTGGATGGCTCGCTGGACACAAGGCTTTTCTTTGCCGACTTCGTATTCTCCGATTTAATCTTTCGTTTGTGCGGGCACTTTGAAAATCTCATCCCTCTCGCTCACACTTGCACTCCCACTCTCCACTTCACACACCTCATCCATCGGCCTCTCATTCATCTGCCTTTCCACGGCTTGCTCTGGGATAGGCTTTATCAGCACCGCGTCTTCAGCAGCCTGCACTTGTGCAGCTTCATCGGATGCCTGAGACTCGTTCACAGCGGAGGCAACTGGCGCAACTCCCTCGGAAAGAGTGTTCAATGTCGTCCCCTCACTGCTACTGGTCTCAGGCTCTGTGCTCACTTTACTCGCTGCACTTTCAGTTTCAGCCGCCATATCCTCGGCAACAAGAAGCGCACTCTTCTCTGGAGCTTCTTTAGACAGAAAATTTTCGGGCCAATCATACACAACACCCGCTCCATCCAACCGCTCATTACACTCGGACCCATCCTTCTCCATATTCTCCACCTCACTTTCATACTCAGACTCTCAATTTTCATCGTTAACCCCGTCCGTGTTCTCCTTGACCGTAGCGGAGCCACCCGGCATCACTACGGGCTCATGTTTGCACTGTGCCGCCTTGTGTCCAGCTCTGCCACAGTTAAAGCAACACATTGAATCAGAAGTTACAAACACTACATAATCATCGCCTTCCACCTTAAACCTGAGGGCCACGTTTAGATCTTCATTCATATTATTTAAAATCATATAAACTTGTCTCCGAAAGGAGACCACATGTTTTAACTCCTGCATTTTGCAGCCAAGGGGATTAAGCACTATATCAGACATAATCTGCCCATAACGTCTCAATTCCCTTAGTAAAATATTTTTTAAGATAGGTGGAACATTAGAGACAATAACTTTCTTCGCAGGCGCTGATAACGGCAGGACAGGAACTAATGCGCCATTTATAACAACCCCTTCTTCAACAAGTGTATTTATGAGAGACTCGTCGTTTAAAAAGACGACTACAGCCTTATTCATTCTGGATGCAGATAGAACATTTTTATAGCCAACTATTTTCCCTACTCCCACCACACAAGCTTCAGCAGAAACCTGAGGGTCCACCAGGACCTTAGCGCCATGGCGGCGTGAAAGACTTTCAAACGCCTTTGGAAAGAAACCAGGTGCCCGGCCTTTGGACACGGCCATGGCGATAACCGCCAAAGCCGCGTCTTAACAGTAAAAAAACTTATCAAAAAAAACACCAACAACTCTAAAACAAATCTCTAAGAAAAAAGGAAAAAGAGAAAAAAAAGAGGCTTACACAGAGACATCAACGCCCGTCGGCTTCCACCGACTCAAACACGCCCACCCCAGACAGCAGTAATCGAGCAACACACAGACAGCAAGATAGATAGAGAGATAGATATATAGATAGATAGATAGATACTTTATTAATCCCAAGGGGAAATTCACATAATCCAGCAGCAGTATACTGATACAAAGAAACAATATTAAATTAAATAGTAGTAAAAATGAAAAAATGAAAAAAATAAAAATATAAAAAGCAGACAATAACTGAGTAATGTTAGCATTTACTCCCCCGGGTGGAATTGAAGAGTCGCATAGTGTGAGGGAGGAACGATCTCCTCAGTCTGGCAGTGGAGCAGGACAGTGACAAAAGTCTGTCACTGAAGCTACTCCTCTGTCTGGAGATGACACTGTTCAGTGGATGCAGTGGATTATTCATAATTGACAGGAGTTTGCATATGTCTATTGTTGTTTTTTCAAAAAGTATTGCTTTGTACTATGATGTTAATTATATATTTATTGGTCTTTTCATTTGTGCATCTTGCTCTCTGTATGTTGAACCCAAGGTGTTGGGTCCACTGATGCTGCAGCTGGGTAACCACCATCAGTGCTATTTAAAAGCCAACAGTCTGTGTAATGATTGCTTTGGCATCGGAATCCCTTGTTGATTGTGATTAATTGTCAGTACCTCTGAGATTTTTATTTGTATTTTACACCCATTTTTCTTCTGTTCCAGTATTGGACTGGCTTTGTTTGCTCTTTGTGAATTGTACTTTTTTGCATTCCTTTTTATTGTATTTTTAAGTGTATTTATAAATAAACCTGAAAAACATTTCAAATAACATTGTTTTACTGTGTCATTTTCTCTCTTCCCATTCTGAATTATTTTTTGTGGTTAAAGCTTTTCGCCTTGTTTATTGCAGCAGTGCAGGCCAAGATGCCTGCTACTAGAGTTTGGTGAGAGGCTGCTTGTGTTATTGGGCTGTATATGGAGTTTTGACAAGCCTGTATTTTGTGGAGCCCAGCAGTTAAAAGTGTGACAAAATAAACATATGCTATCCATTAAAAAATTGTACATATGAAATACTTCTAAGAGTAAAACACATCCTTATACTGTAAAGTTTAGAAATAAGCAATTTAAAAAATTAAATCTAAATTATATACATTTTTTATTTTTAATACTGAAATATCAGAAGTTTAAATACCTCAGTTCCTGTTCATAAGGTATTACTACCGCTGCATTAAAATAGCATTTTGACTCAGCCTTCAGCAAATAACCCTTAAGCTTAGATCATGTCAAAGCTAGATCCAAATATATCCACAAACATTAAAAGCAATTAACCTACACTAGTGATGCATTACTGGTAGTTTTTACTACAAAAGGATCAATGTAAGATTAATTGTTCTGATTAAACTTTTTTATGGTGATTTAAACATTTGTAGTTTTGGTAACACAGGCAGATATAGATATTTATAGAAAGAGAAAAATGTGTCTGCATGAATTCAGTTGGCAGGGGGCAGGGAACATTTCCAAACCAGACGTCTGTGAAACAGACAGACAGACAGAACCACACATACACACACATGCACACACACAAACTGATCAGGAGTAGCTCTGCATGTTGTTAGGAAAAAGTAAAGCTAGTCTTCAGCACTGAAGTGGAACAACACAAGGGACTAGGTTAAGAGTGTTTGTAAGAGAGAAAATGTCGCAATCTGGACTATCTCAAATTAAGTGATAAAAAGACCTTTTTGAAAGCACATTCCATTCCAAACTCGTAGGGACAATTTTTAAGTCATTAAAAAGCACACAAGAAAACTTCACAAATAAATCTTCAGCAATATGTTAACTGCGTCTTGTCAGATTCAATAAAATCGACAGACATCTTCAGAGCTGCTCTCCTGCAGAGGGCAGGTTTGTTATCTTCCACTGAGATCAGAAAGACAGAAGCACCCCAGCTGGGGAAAAACTTCACTTATAAGAGAAAAAAGCACATATAAAGACTTTTACTACAGTATGATATGAGATTTGAATGTTAAGTCACTTATTCTTGTATGCTTGTGACAACGGATGTTTCCTTTCAACTAAAACATCCCTTAAAAGAAAAACTACGTCACAAGAGCCAGTGAGAGAACGGTGCTATTTAAGAAGAGTATACAGAACACTAGAAAGTAGCAATTGGCCTAAATTAGCCTCACAATACTAGGTAAATACCTTAATGTGTGTTCATTACATCTGGATGGATGTTCATAGTGCTTGATCCTCTCACTATGGAACATTTAGAATATGGTGTCCTGGCAAAAGATTTCTCAGTTAGGCTACTATGTGGCAGCATGTGGTTCCTAGTCACGAAAGCCTGGAGTATCACACCCACTTACGGCTAAGAAATTGAAGAATTCTTAGGAGGACAGTATTTTCTTCACTGGTGTTTTATTCTGAAAGGGTTATAGAATGTAATCTAGTCTGACTTCACTTAGAGCTGACAGCTACTGCAGCTCCACTTCCCCCATTCCCCTACTTTATTCGGTCATTATAATTTTTGTCTTTAAAGTGCTTAAATGTGCCATAAGCAGAAGCAAAAACTACATGGATGTGACAAATCACCATACAACCTGGTAAACCTGGTATGGGGCTTGCTGTTGATAACAATTATTGTTTTTCAGAAGATTGGCTTTTATATAATAAAAAAACCTATAGACCTGTTTCCCTAAGTCACAATAATTGCTTAATAGGACATCTTCTTTGTCAATAAGTGCATTTCAGGTTGTGCTTGTTGTTTTTCAAATCAAAGTGCTAATCACATTTCAGCATGTAACAGCTTCTGAAAGAACCCTCAAATGTTACTCTGGAGTGAAATGCACACAAGCAATTCAAGTGAAAATGTATACCAATGTCCCTGGCTGTTTGGGACTACAGTTTCTGTTGTCAAAAGGAGGAATTTCCTTCTGTAATTCAAAGGACTCTTCACACATTCTGCACTGTTACAAATCAAAGACACTATACTTTATATACACTTTAATTAAAAAATTATCTTTTATATTTTCAGGCAATCCCTGAAACATGTCTCTTCCTGGTGCGGTTTAAGTCTAAGCTGAAATCCCAGGATAATGATTCATCTGGCTGCATGTCTTGACGTAACAAATGTTCAAACAGCAAGACAACTGTCAAGATAAATGATTAATTTCTAGGCTTACTCTTAGTCAGAAAGGTAAGTATTTCTGTTGTTGAAAGCTGCTTGTATACTTTCCCCATGTTCCTTTGAAATATACTTTTCTGCATGGTTTTATTGTATTAATAATATTTTTTTTGTTAAGGCATCGCAAAAACATAAAATGTATTTACACAAATTTGTTTACACTTTGTATTTCTCTAAACAAATGCATATATTTTAAAAGCCTTCAATGTCCGTCTTTAAATAGACATATAGAACATTTATCTTGAATAACAAATGACGCTATGGTTACTTATTTGAAAAAAAAAAGAAAAATCACAGAAAAAGGATTATATTTTTTATTACTTCAAAACAGTAAAACTATACATGTTAACTGTTGACACTTGATAACCATTTTCTGTTATTGCTAATACACTGTGTATCACTTTTTTGGTGACTGGAAACGTATTTCAACACTTATGTAAATAAAATTACATTCAAAGTTTATTTTTTGGTGAAAAATGGAATTGAACTTTGCAACTGTGTTGTACATTATTCATTTCTGGCGCCGCAGCGAGTGGCAGCCATTCCTGGAGCTCCGTGTATGACTTTATCTTTTTACCTTTTTTTTCTATTTTTCTCTATTTCACTGATCACTTCTACCACTTTCTTTTATGTGGAATCGCTCCCTGGACACTTTTTAATATTTTTACTACTTGACATGGATTTTTACACGCCGAGACTCGCCTATTCAAATAGTCAACTTAAAGCACTGAGAAGAAATGCCCACACTGGTCTGGTTCCCTATTTACCTGATGAGGTAAGAAGACGATATCGGGAAAGCCAAGCAGCTTGAGAGAAAATGCCGTTATAAACCATTGGTGCCTTCTGTGATCCTGGGAAATGTGAACTCACTACCAAATAAGATGGACAAACTGTCTGTGCTGGTGAAAAATGTCAGAACCTACAGAGAATGCAGCTTGCTGTGTTTTAGTGAAAACGTGGCTAACAACTACCATCCCAGATGCTAACGTGGAGCTACCCGGGTTTAGCACAGTTAGAGTGGACAGAGACGCAAATACTAGCGGGAAGAAGAAAGGAGGTCTCGCTCTCTATGTCAATACAAAGTGGTGCAACTCAGGACATGTAAACATTAAAATCTCCACTTGCTGCAGGGACATTGAACTGTTGGCCGTAAGTGCGTCTCTATTAATTGCCCAGAAAGTTTTGACACGTGATTGTTGTTATTGTATACATCCCCCCTCAAGTGAACGCGGAGCTAGCAGATGACATCATCCCTTCCGCAGTTGCTAAGTTATGAACGCAGCACCCTGAGGCGCTTGTGCTAATCGCTGGAGACTTTAACCATGTAACGCTGGATAAAACATTACCTGCCTTCTTCCAGTATGTGGACTGCAACACCTGGGGATATAGGACTATCAACCTACTGTATGCAAACGTTAAAGACACATATATCGCCACCCCGCTGCATGCGCTTGGGAAAGCAGATCATAACCTAGTTCTGCTTCAGCCTTACTACAAACCAAGAGTGAAGGCGCTACCTACAACCACACAGTCATTCAGGAAGTGGAAGTATGGACATTGTAGTTCCAGTAAGAACAGTACGCTGCTATGCTAACAACAAGCCATGGATTACAAGTGACATCAAAGGCGAAAGAGCAGTACAGGAGAAAGCTGGAGCAGAAGTTGCAGAATAACAGCATGAAGGAAGTGTGGGATGGGATGAAGATTATCACTGGCTGCAGCTCGAAGCGGGGTGCCACCATCGAGAAAGACGTGGAGAGAGCAAAAAGTTCGCTGATAACACTGCTATTGTGGGCTGCATCAGGAGTGGGCAGGAGGAGGAGTGCAGGAAGGTAATCAAAGACTTTGTTAAATGGTGCGACTCAAACCACTTACACCTGAACACCAGCAAGACCAAGGAACTGGTGGTGGATTTTAGGAGGCCCAGGCCCCTCATGGACCCCGTGATCATCAGAGGAGACTGTATGCAGAGGGTACAGACCTATAAATACCTGGGGGTGCAGCTGGATGACAAATTGGACTGGGCTGCCAATACTGATGCTCTGTGTAAGAAAGGTCATAGCCGACTATACTTTTTTAAAAGGTTAGTGTCCTTCAACATCTGCAATAAGATGCTGCAGATGTTCTACCAGACAGTTGTGGCGAGTGCCCTCTTCTACACGGTGGTGTGCTGGGGAGGCAGCATAAAGATGAAGGACGCCTCACGCCTGGACAAACTTGTTAAGAAGGCAGACTCTATTATAGGAGTAAAGTTGGACAGTTTAACATCTGTAGCAGAGCGACGGGCACTAAGTAAACTCCTGTCAATCATGAAAAATCCACTGCATCCACTGACATCTACATTATGTAAGAGCATATCTTATCCTGATCCATATATTATGAAAAAGAAGTGTCTGACGTCTACTTTGATATTATTGTAACATTTCAGATTTTCACATTTTTCTCTGTTCAAAATACATTTTTAATCTGAGCACTAATGTACTTTTCATGATTTATGTAATGTTTATTATTCATTTTAATTTATTTTACTTTTTGTTAACATTTGATTTTTAATTTATTTTGTTTTTGAGGTTAGCACTGTTTTGTAGTTCGATAACTTGAGAAGCATTAGTTGGTGTGGTACCCCATGTTACTGAGGATTTAAAAAGCAGCTGGTCTGGTGTATAGTAGGCTAAATGGCATATAACTCATGTGTTGATTTGTGGTGAAAACAATGAATGCTAATTAGTCTGAGGTAGATAATGCACCAGTTGAGTGCTAGTTGGGGAAAGCCTAGAGTGACTATTAATTGTTAGGAGAGGGCTGTAGAAAGAGCAGCAAAATGTTGGGATTGCACTTGAGGAGAGAGCAGCAATGAGCCTTGAATGAACAAATAAATATGTGACAAGAGAACATTCAAGAGAAAGACAGCGAGCAGTGAGTATGGTGGGAAACCCTTGAGTGCGACGGTGAGTGCGACAGGAAACGAGGTGAATGCTCGGGAGAAGAGCAACAACAACTATATTTATTTCTATAGCACATTTTTATACACAGAATGTAGCTCAAAGTGCTTTACAATCAAATAGTTACAAAAAAGGTATCAAAAAGTTACAAAAAATAAAAACTGCCTAAATTAGGCAAGGTAATAATGGATAAATAATAACAAATAAATCAATATGGGCTTACATGATATAGATATATAATAGGTAGAAAAGTAGAGTTTTTATATATAATATTGCATTCTAAGTCTCTAAAGATGAGTATGATGATAAGCTCAGATAGACAGGAGCACAGAAAAAAAAACTCCAGATAAGATGGGAAAAAAAATAAAATCTGCGAGGATTCCTAGGCCAAATGCTGTCCATCCCCGACTGCACATTGTATGTGTAGGCTGACTGACATCCTAAGATCAAAATAGTGCAGTAACGTTATGGATTCTCTGGCTTTAGTGTCACACAGGTTATATGAAATTTGAAATTGCCTACAATTTAGAACCTGTTATAGTTAGTTATTATTATACATATTAAAATTCCTTGATAAAATATTTTTAAGGTTTATAAATGGTCAATGCAAGAGACTGCAACACTACTTTTATAATCAGATCTAGTTTTTCACCACTCTGCTATGATGAACATAACTCCCCAAGCTGCTCTGTGTTTTTAAATTGATTTGTACCTGTCTGTCTTCCAGCTTTGTCCCAGTTGGTCAGGCATCTAAAGTCCACAACCTGTCCCTCTGATGTAATTCCTACATCATTGTTAAAGGAAGTGTTTGAAACTCTTGGGCCTTTCATTATGAGTATTATTAATACCTCCCTCAAAACTGGTTCATCCTATTTTAAACATGCTGTGGTGTGCCTCTTAAAGAAAAAAAAAAAATCTTGATCCGACTGTACTGTCAAATTTTAGAACAATATATCATCTACCCTTTGTGAAAGGACCGAGGAGACAGCAATAAGGGTTGGGGTTTCCGGCCCCGTATATTGTACAGAAACTTGTACAGAAATTAAAGTGGTCAAAAGTATAAACCAAAGAGTTCATAACGCGACGCCGACTCCTGGCGTCGCGGCCATTTTATTGGGGTGGAGCCGGAAGTGGAGGGATGCCGGGAAGGACCGCAAGGGAGGATGGGAAGGATGACGTCAGGGCAAGATGGCGGAGGAAGGGCGGAAGTACCGCACTGCGGTCAATCCAAACCTATGGTGCAGGAAGGTCTTTCTTTCTACGAGGAAGCAGAGGGAGAAAGTTAATCCCCCGCCATTCCCTGGCGGCGAATGGTTTCCCAGGTGCTATCGAATCAATCCGCGGCCTCCTACTCGCGCGTGCGTGACACCTTTTATGTCAAAGGTCCTGGGGCCTCATGTATAAACGGTGCATATGCACAGAAATGTTGCGTAAGAACGTTTCCACGTTCAAACCGCAATGTATAAAACCTAAACTTGGAGTAAAGCCACGCACATTTCCACAGTACCTCATACCCTGTTGTATGCAAGTTCTCCGCTCAGGTTTGCAGACTGGCAGCACCCAGCGTCAAAGCAGTGCTACTGTTCCTGTATGGTTATCCTTTCCTTTCCTGACGCAGCTTTATAAATACACTGAAATTAATCACATATTGTTTATTAGTGTAATGCATCGGATTGTAATTAATCTGTAACAATATAATGGTCCAGGGAATAGTATTCCAAATACCATAACTGCTTTAGCGTTGTTACTCTCACTGCACCTTCTTTTTCTTTTTCTTCTTTCAGCTGCTCCCTTTATATCACTGCATCTGAGTAGGGAATCACAGCAGCAGCTGATCGGAAAGAGAATTATCGGTATACAGTATCAAGCATAAGCTGTCTCAGCCACGGCAAAACGTTTCAAAGCCTTTCCTGTACAAACCTTGCGTTTCCGAAACAGTTTCATCCCAAGAACTATAAATGCACTCAATCAATTGCTACTTGTAGAACTATCTGTACTTATAAGAAGAATTACCTCACTGTAAACTTGCACTACAGTTGTAATATTGCACCACCTGAGCCACTTTATAAAGCGCATATTTGCATATGATGACGATATCATTTTTAAGATGAAATGCAGCAAAATATGTTTATTATATTATACAGAAAAAACTTTAACTTCATTTAAATAATCTATATTCTTCACTGGGACTGGCGTGAAGAATAGAATAATTAAAGATGTACTACGAAGCTATTTCAATATTCCTTAAAAGTTTTGAAGAATCGGCGCTCTAAGCTTTGTGGAATGGAAGTTAAAATCTATTGCTAGCTTCTGTATGAAAATCTGCAGGTTCTCTGTATGGCTATGTATTATTATAAAAGATCAATAAGCGTTATACATAGAGTAGGGCTGCCAGTGTAGAATGCAGTTTTTGGCTATTTCCCAGCTTGCCTCAGCAGTGTCTAGGTTATCATCTAATTAAGATGCCAAACGTATGACAAGTTTTTTTTTTGATAAGCTTAATTAAAAATATAACAAAAGACTAGAATTTCTGCTTTCCGTTGTAATCAATTGTGTAAGAATGTTCTTTGACCTTTACATGAAACTGAGCTTATTTTTTCTAACCGCTTCTTTGAAGATTTCTGTTATAAAAATGCAACTCACCCCCTATGAGGGGGCTTTTTGCACTTAGTCTCTGTAAGGCAAAGACCCTCTACTCACCAAGTATAAAGAAATAAAAGAATTCTGCTTGTTTGAATTGGTGTCTGCCTGCTGTTGTCTCGACTTCGTCCACAGCTTATAGATGGCTTAACGTCTATTACAGAGCTGATTGTGTGGCAATCAGTTACTAGGAGAAAGAAAAGCAAGGACTGCAGGGGAGCCACGCCAATATATATTGAATATAAAACAGAAAGAGAAAATAACAACACAGCTAAAAATGCAATGGCAAATTTCGACAAAAGTTAAACGCTTGTGTCATGAGCACAAGGCGGCTATGCAGTGTCTGCAAAGGACGTGGCCATCCACCATGCATAAGATACCATATTGACATTGGCGGGCGAAGGGGCCACTGATTCTTTCTCTGCCCAGGGCCGCCACGAGCCTAGAGCCGCCCATGAGTACTGCTGCAATAAATAATTTTATCAAAGGTTGCGCACAATCACTGCGCCATGAAACCCATGTTTAATAACGTGCTTTAACTCCTATCATCATGAAAATTATATCACGTATACATGTCAGTATTTTAGTTATTCAGAGAGCTGTAATATCACGAATATATTGGATTCTGTCTCCTGTCAGAGGAAGACAGCTGGTTTAAGAAGCACGTAGTGATTCACACACATAGAGCACATAGAAGATCAAATACAAAACAAAGCATTTAACGTGCTACTTCAATTACGATGTGATTTGACAAACTGGTTAATTAAATGATTTTAAGATGAATTTATGATGTATTACTTTAATGACAAAATAAACTACATGATTAAAGTGGAAATTTCGAGATTGAAGTTGACATTTCTTGCTTTTTCCCCACTGTGTGCCTTTTTTTTCTCTGTACCCTAATAAGCTTTCATATGACACTGAGATGGTGGGCTACAACTCGCCTTTTCACGGCGACTTTGATATCTGACAACTTCTTTTTTATTTCCAGAACTGTGCGACTTTGTGAACTTGAGCTTTCAAGTTTCTCCAACACGCTATGTCACTTGATCAACTTCCATTTGTTGATTATACCACGGTTTAAATCAACAAATAGTATGTTTTTCCTTTGCCTCTACTTGGTATTCGCTGAAATTCTTATATTTTCCCCCGTGCTTTTCCCATTGTCTTTTCACAGAAGGCTGAGCTTAAGGGCTATTTATATTGATTTGCATAGTCAAAGAGTCATAATTCTGGAAGGAATTGGGGTGGGACAGTATGCGCGTGCATGAGCATTACTTTTCACGCTGACTGGGATTTATGTAGCGGAAGAACGCGGAAGTTGGAGTACGCACAGATTCCTGCATCTGGATTTTTCTGTGCGTAAGCACATTTCGGCTTTTGTGCTTATGTCATGTTATAGTGTGAGTTCTACGCACAGCGTTATGCATGAAGCCCCTGGAAATAATTGTACTTGATCAATTGCAAACATTTTTAGAGGATAATGACATCCATTAAAATTTTCAGTGATTTTAAACAACATCACAGCACTGAAACAACTTTTTTTAACGTTCTTAATGATGACTTATTGTCTGTTGATTCTGGGTTACTGTTGTACTTCTACTCTTGGATTTGACTACAGCTTTTGTCTAAAGAATGTTATGTGCATTTAAGGTACTGCTCTACATTGATTTTATTATCATTTTTGTGAAAGTGTTTTTTTCAGTTAATTTCGGTGAATTGTCATCTTCCCACACTCAACTAAAATAAGGGATCCCACAAGGTTCTATCATTGGCCCAATTCAGTTTTCATTATACATGCTTCCTGTCGGCTCTTTTTTCCTAAACATAATGTACCTTTCTGTTTTGCAGATGGCACCCAAATTGATCTCCTGCTTAAAAACAACTCCCTGGGGTCTCTTTTGGCTTGCATGAATGATGTAAAGAGCTGGATTTTGTCAAATTTTCTTGACTTAAATAAAAGTAAAACTGAAGTTGTGCAGTTTAGTCCAGTGCATTTGGTGTACCTATTACTAACTTAAGCCCATTAGCGTAATACTGCAAAATACCTGCAAAACATCTGAATGTTATTCTCGACAACCGTCTTAAACTGGATAAGCAGATAAACTCTTTTGTACAAAGCTGCTTTTTCTAGTTAAGAATCGTTAAAAAAAAATCAAGTCTTTTCTTTATTTTATTGATTTGGAAAATATTCTTCATGCCCTTCTTTCATCCTATCTTCACTATTGTAGCTCATTGTACAGCTGGTCCAAAACTCTGCTATGAGGCTCTTAACTGGGTCACGTAAGTGTAAGCACGTCACTCCTATTTTGGCTTCAGTCTTAGAATAGATTTTAAAAAATTATTCCATACTTTAAATGTTAAAAGTCTGGCCCCAGTTTATCTGTCTGACTCCCTTATCTCCTACACCCCTTCTCGATCCCTGAGATCGTCTAGTTGCTTCTAGCCTTACCATGATCAAGGCAAAAGAAATGGTTTGATCATGCTTTTGCAGTGACTGCTTCTCAGTTCTGGAAGAGCCTACTGCTTTAGATAAGAGCAGCTCCAACCCTGTCAATTTTTAAACCTTTGCTAAAAACCCTTTTTTTTCTCCCTGGCTTTTAGTTGCTTATGATGTGTTTTTGTGTGGTGCTAATTGTTATTTGGCAATTGCACAAATGTCTCAGTCCATGGAGTGAGTAATCAATTAAACAATTCATCTCCCTTTATACTTCTTTCTCATCTAAAAAAATTACATCATCCCACTCTTAATATGCAGAACTTTATTACCTCCTCCAATCAACTAACACCACTAGTAATTTATGACTCATTCAGTTTCATTCAAGTGTTTATCCGATGGTCCTATTGATCTTAGCACTGCTTCACAGGAGAGGGGTGTATGGGGTTTCCTATCTGTTTATCCCAGTTTTCTGGAGGGGTGTTCATTTATAATTTACCTCATTCTAATCTTGGAAAATTATGCTGGTAGCTTCTCTAAGATGCTGTTAAATTTTAAGTTACATTTAGTTAACCCTTGAGTTACATTCAGTCCCTTTCCTTATTTTTAACAACTCATATATATATATATTTATACTTGTAATAGACTATACAATATTTTTATATATTAACTAAAAATTCTTTAAGAGCAACTGACAAGAGATGATACTGGAGTTCATCTGGACCACTTATTTCTGTGCAGTCGGAGATAGTAGGAGAGATAAACGAATAGGTGACCAAAGCAAAAAATAGATAAATAAAAATAATCATAAAAATATTCTGAGAAAGAGCTATGAAAGGTGAAAGAATGGTTAGGCTGGTAATTATTATAATAATTTCTTAAGTGGCAAACAAGGTACAGCTGAGTTAATGGCTTCAGAACTAGTGTCAATGAAAATGTAATGATCCATTGTGCTCCTAAACTTTAATATGCATTTATACAGCAGGCTTCATATACCAATAGATAGACCCCAACTGTTTTTACTCCACTTATTTGGTAACATCTATGTGGAAACGTGAATGTTTTTTGCCTTGACAATCTCCCTTTCACTTAAGTGTTACCAGGGGAATTCACTTGTCAGACACCCTAGTGCAGGGGTGTCCAAACTTTTTTTAAGGAGGGCCAGATTTGATAATGTGAAAGTGCCCGAGGGCCTACAGCCCCTGGTGACATTTTTTACACAATAAAAAATGAATATGAATATTCTATTATTTAATGTTGTCATTTTCTCACAGCAAAAGAAAAAAATATGCAAATTTAACCATTTAGATATACAGATCAAGTCATACAAGTTATCTGAATTTCTAGCAGAAATTAAAAAAGATTCAGAAACTCTGTAAAATACAGCTGTGTCTAATTCTGATAATAGAGCAACAGGTAAGCTATTGACACTAATGTGAAGGGTGAAACTGAGATCTGGATTTCAGTACACAGGCCAGGTCTGGTTCGAGAGCAGTAGTAGACATGCGTAAAATTTCATGTAGGTGGGAGTCACTAAGTTTTGATCTCAAGTGGTTCTTGTTTAAGTTCAGAACAGAGAAAGTCTGCTCACACAAATATATAGAGCCAAACAAGCACAACATTTTCTTTGCAAATGTTCGCATTTCTGGAAACTTGCCTTTATCCAGCTGCCAGTAAAAAGGCACGAGAGAGAGCTGCTGCTGTCGGCTACGGCACTCATTGTCACACTGAAGCTCAATCAGCTCTAGCTGTAGGAGAGCTGGAGCCTCATCAGTGTCCATGTTTAAAGATGAAGAGAACAGCAACAAGTCCTTTTCAATTGTGGCAAAATCTCAAAAGCGGTCGTTGAACTCGCTGAAAAGAGATGCAATTTTGTTTGTTTGCACTCCCACATTACCAACCATGACATCCCGCAAAGCTGGGAAATGTGTGGTGCAGGGCTCCGTTTGTGACAAATGTCTCTGGAAAAGTTGCAGTTGTTTTAAAGGCCTTTATGTGTGAATATAGTTGTCTCACTACTGCGTTTTGTCTTTGATGGTTAACGTTGAGTGCATTCAGATGCTTTGTTTTGTCAACCAAAAAAGCCAAGCCTGCTATCCACTCAGTATCTGACAGTTCTTGCATTGGCTGTTTCTTTTCAGCCAAATACTGTTCAATTTCCCCTTTAAGAGAGAAAAATCGCTGCAATGCGGTTCCCCTGCTGAGCCACCTCACGTTGTTATGATATATTACATCTCCATATTCAGCCTGGATGTCAAGCAGGAACTGTGGGAACTGGCTGTGGTTTAGAGCTTTAGAACAGATGAAATTAATTGCCTTTACCACTGGATTCATGACATGATCAAATCTTAAATGTTTGGTGCAAAGAACCTGCTGATGAATGATGCAATGAACGTTTAACTGCTTTGCCTCCTTTGTCGCTGACTTTGTTACAGATAAGTGTGGACAATCCACTTCGTTCACCAGCCATGGCAGGCGCACCATCCCACTAAGCTTGCTCCATGGTAGTTTCATGTCATCAACAGCTGAACAAACATTATGAAATAAATCAGTTCCTCTTGTTTGGCCTTTGAGGCTTTTGAGGTCCAACATCTCTTCTGTTATGTTTAGGTCACCATAAACACCTCTCAAAAAAGTCAGTAACTGAGCAGTGTCTGATGCATCTGTGCTTTCATCGCAGGCCAAAGAAAAAAAATCAAAATTGTTGACTTGTCTCCCAGTTGTCTTCTAACATCTGATGACAGCTCTTCAATTCTCTGTGCCACACTGTTACGAGCGAGGCAAATGTTGGTAAAGTCTTACTTCTTTTTGGGGCAAATATGTTCTGCTATTTTCATGACACTGTCTTTAACAAACTCACCTTCTGTAAAAGGTTTTCCATGTTTAGCAATTAACATAGTCACTTCATAGGTAGCTTTGGTGATATTTTCATTTGACTCATGGGCCCATGTAAAGAACCGCTGCTGGGCGGCTAAGCTCTCCTCGAGTTGCTTCACTTTTTCAGCACAGTCAATCTCTGATAGCTTGTCATATGTACTAGCATGTTTTTTCTTGTAGTGTCTCTTCACATTATATTCCATATACAACGCAACAGTCTCGTGGCAAATTAGGTAGACACAGTTGTTTCGGATTTCAGTGAAAAAATATTGTAACTTGCACCTTGCCTGTATGCAGCGTCCTTCATTATCAACTTTCCTTTTTTTACTTGCTGTAACCATGACAGTTGTAGGGTTAGAGCAAATTTTACAGAGCCATACAGAGTACTTTCAAATTGGCAGCGTACACCTGCAGAATCCTCAGTGTTAAACCCACCCAAGCCCCATAGCATCGTGCGTCCAGCGAGAGATGTGATTGGTCAATCATTCAATCTTTTTCTGTTTGAGGTTTTATGGCAGTTGGCAGACTCTGTTATAAAGTGCTGCCACCATGAGTTTAAAAGAGAAACTGCATTTTGAATCTGTATGATTTATTTATTCTGTTTGTGCCTGCAAGGCAAAAAATACACATTTTGAGACAAAAGGTACAGGCCATATAAAATCCAATCTCGGGCCGTGACTGGCCCATGGGTCGGACTTTGGACATGCCTGCTCTAGTGGCATATGTTTTTCTATCTGTGGCCGTCCAACTGCATGCATGGGTTTTTCTTTTTACTCATGACAACTCTATATAAGATGTATATGTACACTGTCATTTCAATTAAGGCACTTTGAATCTATAGCTGAAATGACAGCTCAGTTGGTGGCACAAAGATAATTAAAATAGTAAGGCACAGAGTGGGAGAAATAAAGAAAATTTTGTAGAAGGATGAGTGGCTAACAAACCTCATCAGGCACTTAAGGGATCAAGACCTATAAAGTCAGGCAGAGATTGGCAATAGGGTTTTCCTAGTCTTTCAGTAATACTTTGCACTTTATTTATTTCCATGTTCATCCCTGTTTTATGTTGCTTTTTTGGAACTGTTTCTTGCACACTTTGCCTGCTTGGACATCCTCTGTGTGTGGAGGACTGACACAATGGCACAATCAGGGAACTAAGAAAACAGCACTGAGTTAAAAAGCATGGCTAAATAATGCTTCAGTACTATGACAAAGGTTTTTGAAAATAACTACTAAGCAAAGTAACCTTTTTAATGCCAGGAAGGCATTAATGCTGAGCAAACAATTATTAATTTAATCTTGAATACACTGTTTTTGAAGCAGAATGTTCACTATAGAAAGCATAAATTTAAAGCAAAACTGGGGCTCACTGCTTGATGACACATTATAATATGTGTATCATTCAGTAGGCCACGTGTCATCTGCAATCTGCAGAGCCTTCCAATTATCTGACACCTTGCTCCGAGGCATTAGCATGGAAAATCAAGCTCTAATGTGAATATGGAGAGAACATAACATTCTTGTTCTTTTTATCAGCTATGCTGTAGAAATCAGTAACTATATTAACCTAATTGTCAAATATAATAACCTCAATCAATGCCTTTTTGAGGAAATTCACACATTTTTAATAAAGTGTGTTAATACATATCAGTTGTTATGTTCACAAGATCATTAAGGTTTTTTCTTCTATGTTGTACAGAAAAATCAGAAAGAAAATGACATATGACTTGACGGATGATTTCCCTTGCTATATTCCTCAGATCATTGCAGAGCTAATTGTAGTCATGTCTGCTTTGTGTATTACAAATGGGCAGAGGAGCATTGACACAAATTGTAGTAATCAACATGGTCTAGTTCAGGTGGATTATTACATGCTTAAAACATTGCCTTAAACCATTGCCTGCTTTAGCAAATGCTTGGTCTTGGAAGCATTTTTAGAAAGGTTTTGATAATAATTTCTTTTGTCAGCATTTAATAATATTCATGAAAATGACATAGCATTTTCCTTACAGCATTCCATCACTAATCCTATTCCCAAATAAGAAGCCTAATGTGGAGAATTTGCATGTTCTCTCCAAGCTTACATAATTTTTTTTTTTGTGGATCCTGTTTGTGCAGCATATGTTTTTCCTTTATGCATATTTTATCTTTTTATTTCTTTGTTATGTTTGACACTGTATTGCTGATCCACTAATATTTTCTGGTATTAAATATAGGACATTGTGCCATCATGCAGTGAGTTATGAAGAGTGATAGTTGGTGTGCCCAAGTGTGTCGACATATGATATAACTGAAGCCATTTTTCCCTATAAAATTTATTCTGGATATGTGATATGACTGTCAGCTGTTTTAATCTAAATTACAAAGGAAGACTTCAATTATGTTCAACTTAATGGTTATTTTGTTATTACTTACACTACATATTTCCTTTTATTTGTACATTTGGCATTTTTAAACACACTTTTTCTTTACATAAATTTTGCTCTTTAGGAGGTACTTGGCTTAGGCAGAATCTCATGTCTCACTGTATAGATGTCATACATTTAGGTTTTGGAATCTCTTTTTTGCATTATTTTATATTCAATCCTGTTGATTAATTCTGTTTCTGGTTTCGGTTTGGTTGCCAAAATTTGGTGTTGATTACTGCATGGTTGTTGCCATATTGTTTATGGTGCTATGCTTGTTTCAAGCCATATGGCATATTAGATCTTCTTATCCTGCCTATATACTCTAATTTAGAAGTAATCTGCTGCTGCCATTCTCGGTTTGAATTCATATTTTTATGACTTTGGCATTAGTGTTAGTTAGGGGGATAGGAAAACAAATTAGTATGAACATACAATACTTGGTTCTGTTCTTTGGCTATGATTTTGGTTTGTGATTTGGATTTCATCCTCCCCATATGCTCACCACCTATGGGAGGGGCCAAGGAGGTTGGGTGCAGTGTGAGTTGGGTGGTGGGGATGGTGCGCTGCTGACCTCGACTTGGGACGTTGTTGGTCGGTGGGAGGAGTACTTCGAAGACCTCCTCAATCCCACTAACATGCCTTCCAATGAGGAAGCAGAGCCTGGGGACTCTGAGGTGGGCTCTCCCATCTCTGGGACTGAAGTCACCGAGGTGGTCAAAAAACTCCTTGGTGGCAGGGCCCCGGGGGTGGATGAGATACGCCCGGAGTTCCTTAAGGCTGTGGATGTTGTAGGACTGTCTTGGTTGACACGTCTCTGCAACATCGCATGGACATCGGGGACAGTGCCTCTGGATTGGCAGACTGGGGTGGTGGTCCCCCTCTTTAAAAAGGGGGACCGGAGGGTGTGTTCCAACTATAGAGGGATCACACTCCTCAGCCTTCCTGGAAAAGTCTATTCGGGGGTTCTGGAGAGGAGGGTCCGTCGGATAGTCGAACCTCGGATTCAGGAGGAACAGTGTGGTTTTCATCCTGGTCGCGGAACAGTGGACCAGCTCTTCACCCTTAGCAGAGTCCTGGAGGGTGCATGGGAGTTTGCCCGACCGGTCTACATGTGTTTTGTGGACTTGGAAAAGGCATTCGACCGTGTCCCTCGGGAATCCTGTTGGGGGTGCTCGGGAGTATGGGGTACGGACCCCTGATAAGAGCTGTTCGGTCTCTGTACAACCAGTGTCAGAGCTTGGTCCGCATTGCCGGCAGTAAGTCGAGCCTGTTTCCAGTGAGAGTTGGACTCCGCCAGGGCTGCCCTTTGTCACCGATTCTGTTCATAACTTTTATGGACAGAATTTCTAGCGCAGCCAGGGTGTTGAAGGGGTCCGGTTTGGTGGACTCAGGATTGGGTCACTGCTTTTTGCAGATGATGTTGTCCTGTTTGCTTCATCAGGCCGTGATCTTCAGCTCTCTCTGGATCGGTTCGCAGCTGAGTGTGAAGCGGCTGGGATGAGAATCAGCACCTCCAAATCCGAGAGCATGGTCCTCAGCCGGAAAAGGGTGGAGTGCCCTCTCAGGGTTGGGGGAGAGATCCTGTCCCAAGTGGAGGAGTTCAAGTATCTCGGGGTCTTGTTCACGAGTGAGGGAAGAATGGAGCGTGAGATCGACAGGCGGATCGGTGCGGCATCCGCAGTGATGCGGGCTCTGCATCGGTCTGTCGTGGTGAAAAAGGAGCTGAGCTGTAAGGCAAAGCTCTCAATTTACCAGTCGATCTACGCTCCTACCCTCACCTATGGTCATCCGGGAGGGGCTCAGAGTAGAGCCGCTGCTCCTCCGCATCGAGAGGAGTCAGATGAGGTGGCTCGGGCATCTGATCAGGATGCCTCCTGGACGCCTCCCTGGTGAGGTGTTCCGGGCACGTCCAACCGGGAGGAGGCCCCGTGGAAGACCCAGGACACGCTGGAGGGACTATGTCTCCCGGATGGCCTGGGAACGCCTTGGGATTCTCCCGGAAGAACTGGAAGAAGTGGTCAGGGAGAGGGAAGTCTGGGCTTCTCTGCTTAAGCTGCTGCCCCCGCGACCCGACCTCGGATAAGCGAAAGAGGATGGATGGATGGATGGATGGATGATTTGGATTTCATGTTTTGGTTTTCCTTGTTTTCCCAATTAAGAACAGGGAGTGACCTTTTCGTCTCTTGGTCATTTTCCCTTCCCTTTCCTTTCCTTCTTCTCAACACTTATTCCTGGTATTTCAGATTAGTTAAGGCTGCACATCCATACTCATTCATAAGCCCTTTGAACTTTAGCTATTATCCTAGGTTGTTATTGTGACCTGTTATGTATTTTAACAGAATTACGTGTTTCATTTGTATAGCCACTAGGACCCTAATCCATAAAACTTGCTTATGTTTGGAAATGTGCATAAGCCATTTCTTACACAAATGTCGGGATTTATAACACAAACTTGGTGTGAAAATTGGGTAAAAGTTACAGCAAGCTCTGGCCATCCATAATTCCTATGCAGACATTTTTGTTGTTGTAGTTTTAGCTACTCCAGATGGTATGACGATGAAGTAAACAGAAAATCTCATTTTATTGCACATTTCAATGAATCAGTCAGATTCTGATGGTCTAGAACTAATCATATCACAGGTAACTGACATGTTCTCTAAGTACTACAGTCTTCAATGTTGGTAATAACGCCTAATACATATGCCTAACTGCCTTATTGTTTAGCTTGTCTATTTTGCCAACAAAATTAGTGTGCTGTGTGTTGTACAACATAGCTTTCAATGGCAGCATTAGCTTTTTTGAAGGATACCACCAACGTCAGGCTAAAGTACGTTTTCAGGGATCACAATGATTTTTGGCTTATGAGTATGACTGGCTTTTAAGCCAATTTAGATTTTCTAGAGCTGTCCTCCTGGAGTTGTGTGCAAAATTGAAGCCTATGTTACAGGGACTATCACACAGAAATCCTGTGATATCTCCTCCATTACTGGTTTTAAATCTGTGAGGTTTTTGGCAAGGGGTGCTTTTCAGCATGAAGTGGCTTGCTGGTCAGGGATATCACGATCATTCCTGAGCCACTCCATTCCATCTGTATGGGATCTTATAATTGATATAACCCTTGCTGTCAGGAAAACCAAGTCGCAATTAAAAAGCAATTTGCAGCAATTGATGATTTACGTAATATAAGGTCAGGTCAGGTTGGGTAGCATGCACTGGTACAGCGCATTGCTGCACCCACCACACAATGAAACAGCTCAGGATCCTGGTTGGCAACCCCCTTGGCAGATATGTGGTCCATTCCCATCCTCTGGAAAAAAACATCTGTCTGCCTCAACCAGATGTTACGTGGGCATCCACTTGGCCTGATCCGACTGCTTGGGTCCACAACACCCTCGAGGAATCATGTAATGTAATCTAATCTAATCAAAACAGAAAAAAGGAAAAGAGTGATGTATTGTACATTTTGCCACTATGCCTCCTCTTCTTGGATGTTTTACTATTACAGAAGACAAAAATAAACAATGAAGTCTAGAGGTAAAGTAGTGTTGTGGGACATGAATGAAGTAAAATACCATAGTCAAACTGGGATGAACTCACTTCCTTCACTCTCTAAAAAATTGTTTGGGATAGATTAGATTAATTTTATTAATCCCAAAAAGACATGTAGATGCATACAGAAGCAGAAACATAAATAAAACCCAAGATACAGATTTACAGAACAAATAATATAATCAAGCAATAGATAGATAAATAAGCAATAAATATACATTGTGTAGAAATGGCTAAATTAATTTAAAGTTATTAAGCATTTAGTTTGAGACATCACCAGGAAGGATTGAATTCCCTGATAGCCGCATGTAGAAAACAACCTCAGAGGTACTTCTTAGCACAGGAAAGCAGAATGTATCTGTGGCTAAAAGAAAGCACCTCCTGGGGTGGATGGTGGCAATTTTTCATGGCATGGGATTGCATGCAATATTACACCCATTCTATATTCCACAACAGCTTTCAGTGTGTCCAGGATAAGCCCTGTGATAGAGCACGCTTCCCTAATAAGTTTGTTCAGGCATTATGTAATTTTTGAACTCAAGTTGCTTCCCAAGGAGACCAAAA
Source organism: Polypterus senegalus (assembly GCF_016835505.1). NCBI lineage: Eukaryota > Metazoa > Chordata > Cladistia > Polypteriformes > Polypteridae > Polypterus > Polypterus senegalus. The sequence goes on along the minus strand of NC_053154.1, from coordinate 119,330,934 downwards.
CAAAGAACAACACACTGGCTACTATGGGCTGGTAGAACTTTGACAGTAGCATACATCAAAAGACCTGTCATCTCAGAAAGTACAGTCTGCTCTGGCCCTTCTTGTACAGCGCTACTGTGTAGGCACACCAGTCCAGTTTTCAGTTTATGTGAGCACTCAGGTATCTATAGCTCTATACCACTTTCACATCCTCCTCCTGATGGTGACTGGTCTCAGAAGCTATTTGAGTCTCCAGAAGTCCATCACAACTGTTGTTCTTCTGATGTTGAGTTTCCTGTGCACTGAATCTTCTTCGTTATTAATGCAGCCTGTGATGGAGGAATCATCTATGAATTTCTGTAGATAGCAGTCACTGGTATTGCACTGGAAATCCATTTTGTTGGTAAACAAGGTGACAAGACAGTTCCCTGATGTGCTTCTCTTATACACACCACCATTTCTGACACACAGTCCCTCAGCATCACAAACTGCAGTCTATTATTTCGTTAATCCATGATCTAGGAGATTGTGAGTGTATCAAGATGCATAGATTTGACCTTTTTTCACATTTGATGAAGCAGAATGGTGTTAAAGGCATTAGAAAAATCAAAGAACATTATCCTTACTATGGTGCTGGCTTTGTTCAAGTGGGAGCAGGCTCTGTGGAGAATGCAGATCAGAGCATCTCCTACACCTATATGTGCCCGATAGGCAGACTGCAGAGGATCAAGATGTTCTTTAAGCAGGGGGATCAACCTTTCAAAGGTCTTTATGATGTCTGAAGTATGCATTTGGGTGCAAGATGGAAATAATTGCCTCAGATAAGGTACCAGTCTGTTGTACAGATTTTATATATACTGGGTCACTTATCTGTTTACATTTTTATTATTCTGTAGAAGGTATTTTCATTATCAATTATTTTCTATAAAATGACATACAAAATATAAAATGTACTATTTTACTATTTATTGCATTCATCAGTTCATTTGTAGAACTCTAGGAATAAGAGTTGTGAAGTTACAAGTGCATTTATATTATTTAATGCCTAATTAGGTCATTGGTAGCAAACAGACTTGCAGTTGCAACAAACCTGCGGAACAAAACCTGCCACTGTAAGATTCATTTTATCTATTTAATATTATTGTTGAGAGGCAGCGTGTGTATGTGTTTGTGTAGTTGTACCCTGATATGTGTGTGTGTGTTCACCTTGTGATGGGCTGGCACTCTGTCTAGGGATTGTTCCTTCCTTACGGTTGACACTTTCTGGGATCGGCTTCAGCATCCATGCGTCCTTACTCTGGAAAAGTGGGTTTGGAAGATGGATGTTATTGGTTTTGTTTTGATTATTTCTTCAAATTCTTCTTCCACTCATCTTATTAATATGTTTTTTATTTCTTGAATAAAAAAAACAATGGGCATATTATTAGCTGAGAGCAAATACACTTATAGAGAGGTTTAGCTGTATTCATCGAGAAGAAAACAGACTAGGGCTGATGAAAGTTGAGCTGTGGCCCAGGGGACAGAGAATCATTCTTAGAGGTTTTGTAATAAAATTGTGGTATGGCTTTGATTTTAGCAGAATTCTGTAGCAGCCACTATGGGAAGTAAATTTAACACTTTTGTTTTATGCTTCATATACAGTTACTATAGCTTTAAAAGTGTAATAGTTAAAACCAAACCCTACAAAATATATTTATATGAAAAACAGAGGACTAAAAATAAAAGTATAATATGTAGAGCTAAACAATGATAGAATTATACCTTTAATGAATGGCAAAATCAACTAGAAATAATTGGGTAGCAAGAATAAAAGACAATTAATGGCTGCATGTGGAGGTGCAACAGGCTGTTTGAGTTAATTATTATTAAAATGTGAGCCCATTACAAGCATGTCTGTTGAGTGTTAGACACACTGGATGATAGTTAATTAGAATTAAATAAAACTTTCTTTCTGATTGTCTTCATTTAATTTTTGATTGTCTTCATTTAATTTTAAAGAATGACATTCCATCTATATCTGTATCTAATTGTTTGCCTATTAAAATAAAAACAGTTTTTAATCCATCTCCTTATTTATACAATTTCAGTATCTCTCTTTCTCTTTAGACATATTTTTAAAAATATATATAAATTACACACATGTACCTTCATAGTCCACAGTGTTCGTCTATCACAGGAATTACTATTATTGTTGCAGGCTGTACATTTAACCTTAGATAGATAGATAGATAGATAGATGGATGAAAAAAATAAATACATAAATAGGTGGATACGTAAATAAATAAATGCAGACACACTTTGGTCTGAACACACACCAGAATGACTATAAAGCAAGAAAATTTGAAAGAAAGTTCTGACTTGGCAGTCTCAGTCACAGTGAGGCATTATGCAGACATATTTCTGTTGGTATAAAGAAGCTCCAGTAGCGTTTCTTGCTGAATTATTTGTTGGCTGAAAGTCCTCAGTGTTAGTGTGTCAGAGGGAGGATATGCAGCATTCTTCTAATGGCATTCAGTTTTGTTTTAATTCTCTCCTTTCCTACTACCTTCAGGGGGTCCATAATGTGTCTAATAACTGAGCATACCCTTATTTAGCTTGTTGATTCAGTGGGCCTCTGTTGAAGTGATGTTACCAGCAAGGCATGCCACAGCATAGAAAATCTCAATATCACAAACTGCAGTCTTCCCAACATAAAGTCCATTACCCAGGCACCATAGGCTCATCCACCTGCATCTCTTTGAGTTTACGCTTTAAAAGGGATGGCTGGATGGTATTGAAGGTGCTGGAGATATCAAAAAACATAATCCTCACAGTGCCACCAGCATTGTCCAGGTGAGAATAAGCCTTGTGGTGCAGAGAGATAATGGTATCATCCATCCCAAAGTTTGTCCAATAGGCAAACTTCAGAGGATCTAGGTGGTCTACCACAGGAGGACTCACATAGTAATAATAAAATAATAATAATAATAATAGAATAATAATAATAATAATAGAATAATGTGAGATGTGCCACTGGTCTGTAGTCATTAGGTGAAGAGGCACCTGCCTTCTTTGAAACAAGAACAATGCAGGATGTTTTCCACAGCAGTGGTGCTTTTTGAAACCTTAGGGTCAGACTGAACAGGTGACAGAGAACATTCCTTAAGAACTCAAGGACTGACTCCATCTGGCCCTGTAGCTTCTCCTGTGTGTTGCTTCCTTAGTTGTGTTTTTACTTGGTCTTCAGTTATGAATAGTCCGCACTGATGTTCAGAGGTCGACTTGTCACTAGCCATTCCATTTGATGTGGTAGGAGTTGTTGATGTAGTAGGAATGGTGTGGGGAGTCTGGCCATTGGAACAAATTAGCAGTGGAAGTGGAAGTGAAAATCTATTAAAAATTGGTGTAAAGGTATTAGCTTTATCCAAATCCCCTTCTACCACCTGAGCTCTGGGTTGCTTAAGTCCTGTAATTATACCCAATCCATTCCAGACATCTTTCATGTAATTCTCAGTGAGCTTGTTTTATATTTTAGCATCTGTAAGCATCCTTTCCTTCACTCAGGTTTTTCTTCACATGCTGTACGAGCCTCTTTGTCACTGGATTTGAATGCTCACTTTTTCTTATTCAGGAGACCTTTTACTGTGACTCATTAGTAATCCAGGGATAGCTGTTTGGAAAACAACACACCTTCTTTGTGGGTACCACTGAGTCAACACAGAAGTTAATACAGTCATGCAGTGAGTCCCTCAATATTGTCACTATGTGACTTGCACATCATTTCCCTGTCCATCATTTGGAAGTAGCCATTCCATTTCCACCTCCAGGCTGTGCCATTTCTTCACTACTCTGTTGGTAACAGGTTGTCATCTAATAACAGGCTTCTAGCTAGGAATAAAATGAATCAGGTTGTGGTCAGATATTCCCAATGGAGCAAGCAGATTAACTTTAAAGGGATCTTTAACATTTGAATAGACAGGTCCAGCTTGTTATTTCCTCGAGTGGAACTGGTCACAAACTGGTAGAAATGTATAATTGTTCCTTACAAAGGCACATGGTTAGTCACCACATGACTGCAAGGTCGGAGTGTTGGTGATAGAATGAAACATTTCCATTTATGAAGTGACGAATATAAGCATTAATAAGGATGATATAATTTATCTCCCTGGGCAAATAATGTGGATGAATTCTGACAAGAATTTAAATATCTGAATTAAAAACTGTAGTATTATTTATAATATGCTCCCTTTTACACCATTCCTTATTCAGATAGATGACCTGTTCCCCTCCTGTCTTTTTTCCACACTGGGTCTATGTCTGCTCGAATAAGATGAAATCTGTCCAGCATTAGAACAGTGTCAGATATATCAGGTTTAAACAACCTTTCTGTAAAGCACAAAATGCCACTGCACTTGTACAGTGTGTGCCATGACCTGCTGTAAGCGCAGTTTATGTATCTTATTTGACAGCAGTCATACAGTTCCAATTACAATAAATGGTAGACCATTTCTAAAACCTTTTTGCCTTGCTTTTACTCTCACACTGGCATATCGCCCTCTCTGTCTGTAGACAAACATCTCCTGCAGTGAAGTGAAACTGAGCTGCTTAGGCGCTTGCGATTGCAGTACAAGTAGCTGATTATGGGAGTTCTTAACACACCCCACTTTCATTGCCTCACTGTCTCTTACTGTTTCAGGTGTTGTAGACATAAGGCAGCCTTCGGGTCCTCTTCACGACTCCATTCAAGTTTGCAGCTTGTCTGAATTACAGACAAATCCTTGGGTTTGCTTGTAAATTTAAAATCCATCTGATTTCTAGTGTCTACTATTAGTGACAAGCCAGAACCCAAATCAAGTCTAATTTTAAATAGGACTAGTAACTAGTAAATAAACAAAAGAAAAACAGTGAGAAATACAGAGCTTTTGTAATAAGGCTATTGCTTGTACAGCACCCAGAATTAAAAGTAGAAGTAGAGTAAATCTTAAGTTTTTAAATATGAAATACACTGGGGTTGATAAATAGTGTTGGGTTTGTAGACACTGATATGGATTGATCGTACTTTTTGCTATCCTGACATCTGGGTGAGAAATTGGAGCAACATACCTTTTTTAGTAAACTGGAAAAGAGTAAAGACTGATTATTCAAAAGAAATAAAGAGCACATTAGTAATGCAAAAGAATATTTTAAAATTGATACAGGTCAAAAGAAGAGTAAAAAGTTTGATTATATGATGGCAAACAACTGCACAGATGTAGAAGATAAAAATATATTTGTTGCACGCTGTATGTTGAGCAGTGACTGTATGCATCAACATCTCGTTCCCACAAATATTCCATTCACTGCAGTGCTCCAGTTATGACCTAGCTCATTCAGTCAGACTTATTCATTTTTAATGAAGAATCCTGTATCAAAACTACTTTAACATACTGTCTCAATCTAACCAACTAGAAAAAATAAATAATTCTACTTTCTGGTTGCTAAATTGCTTCTTTTTCTCCTCAGTGACTTTGGTTACGTAATCTGCCTGCTAGAAAAATGCAGGGTCATTAACCAAATTCCAAATTTAAACCTAAGGCATCTAAACCTAAGGAGAATCAGTCAGAAACTCAACAAGGTCAAATGCCAAGCATACAGGACCTTGAACCTAAAATACAAAATGAAGTGCTCACTTTGATCAATAAAGGTCACTGATCAATTCGCCCAATGATTACGTACCCTCCATTAAAAACAATTTTGTCTTTTTAAACTTTGCCAAAATATAACTGAATCTACAGAGGTTCATGCACACATATTTCCTCTTTAAATACAAACACATCTTCCTTCTGTTTAGTTTCCTTAAACACTCAAGTTTTCCTCAGCTTTTTAACACCTAAGCAACTGTTCTCCTTTGCTCTTACCTTCAAACATTTCCTTTTACTCTTCTTCTATTAAACAATACTGTTTTCTGTTGCTTTCTACTACTAAGAACTAAAATATTCTTTTCTATCCTTTGTCACACACATGCACATGGGTGGCAACTAAAGGGCTTGTATAGTGATAATTCCATGTCTGACCAGGGGGTGACGAGGTGCATTGACTTTTTCTCTCAGTCCTCTGCAAACCATTCACGGGAAATTTCAAAGGGATCTGGCTCCCGTGATGACGTCACTTCCTATCCAGATGATGTAACTTCCGGTTCTGGTGCCTGTGATGATGTCACCTCCTGGCAGATGATGTCACTTCCAGTCCAGACATTTAAAGCTGCCATCTTTGTCACATGTCAGTTCTGTTTCGGATATTGAACCAGACACAACTCCTTAATAATTAACCCTTTTGCAGTCAGGGCATAATACACGGGTGGCTGTCCCAAACCTTTTTATGTCTCCTGTCCATTCTTGTGACACCTTCCAAAGACTAAAATGTAAACAGCTCTCAGCTGGTGTGCTTTCCTTGTACACCTACCATGGGAGAAGCATAATGCCATAGTAATGCTAAGAACAAGCCTAAGCCAGTTCAACCATCTCAGCTGGCTTCTTTCATTCTGAGCTCCTCCTGCACTTCTTAGGATCTCCCTTTATCATGGAGAGTACAAGAGCATAGGTTAGAATGGGGATATCGACTGTCTAAGGACATATCTCCTGCTTAATCCCCAAAGTCTGCTACAAAACCTGCAGAAATATTACTTATCACCTTTACCTTCACTCATTAAGAAGAACTTGAACTGCTCCTTTTAATAAAGCTGCTTACCCCTTATCTGGAGAGTACAAGCCACTCTCTTTTGGGAAAAGACCATGACCTCTTATTTGGAAGCGCTAATTAACATCCTGTCAGCATCACAGTTAGCTGGGGACTGTTTCAATGCACACTGATAATCAAGGTTTAAAGAAAGCGAGAGGAGTACATCTTTGCATATAGCAGAGATGCAAGCCTTAAGATCTTAAGCAACCTGTCCTGTTTCTAAAAATGGAACCAACAGTGCAGTACAGCTCTGGTACAATGCACCACCCACCCTCCAAAACTTGCCGATAGAATTTTTTTTAATAAATATCATAGCTTAAATCTCTAATCAAAACAGATGCCTCTGACACTGCCAACCCCTTAAGAGGAAGGTGTATATGCTGGATTTAGGAGTTCCTCAAAGTACTCCATCTACTTTTCAATGGTTTCCTCAGTTGAGGTCAACATTACCCAAACCTTGCTGAGAACAGCCTGAGTACAATTCATCTACCTTTCTTGAGTCTTTGAATTGTTGGTCAGAACTTTTCCTGAAAGACCTTTCAATCTCCATGGCCTCACCACTTACATATGAGCCTGTCATTGGACACTGCCTTCTCTGTTGATGTTTTGACACTATACTCTACATTCCAGACTTCCTCCAAAATGCAAAGTTAAATTCACAACTAAATGAAATATAATGGGTGGTGCAGTGGGTAGCACTGCTGCCTCGCAGTTAGGAGACCTGGGTTCGCTTCCCAAGTCCTCCCTCCGTGGAGTTTGCATGTTCTACTCGTGTCTGCGTGGGTTTCCTCCGGGTACTCCAGTTTCCTTCCACAGTCCAAAGACATGCAGGCTAGGTGCATTGGCAATTCTAAACTGTCCCTAGTGTGTGTGTGTGTGTGCCTTGTAGTGGGCTGGCGCCCTACCTGGGGTTTGTTTCCTGCCTTGCGCGGACCCCCATGACCCTGTAGTTAGGATATAGCGGGTTGCATCATGGATGGATGAATTATAATTGTAGAATGGCACGCAGAATAAAATTATATATTCAAAATGTGAGACAAAAGGTTCAGGCTTTAAAAGAAGTTTGAACACTGAACTGGGTATAAAGTAGCACAGATTAAGACTTGTAAAGAAGCGCTCTGATATAGTGGGAGATTAGTAGCAGTTTTTACAACATTATATTCATTCACATACCTTAATGGAGTACAAAAGAAACACCACCCATGCACCAAAAATGTGGAGACTGGGCAAGATTGAGAAAAAAAAAACTGTGGTCTCTGACTACAACTGCATGAAGGTATGCGAATGAATATAATATTGCATTAGTGCAACAATGTTTTATACAGGTACGTGTACTATACAGATCATAAAATTCCAAATGTCATATATACCTATGTCTTTCTTTTTTGTCAGTGCGGCTTTGACATCATGGTCCAGAAGGTGCATACTAATTCAGCATGAGCAGGAACACTCAAGAATAAATCTGAATAAAAAAAATTCACATCCATATTCATTCTCAGTCACGCACACCACTCACATCCACGTCCATAGTTTTCCCAGTCCCAGTCTCGTTCACGCACAAGATCTGACACTATTTTCAAATAAAGAGGTGGTATAACAAAACAAGTCTGTGGACTGTGGGAGGAAACCGGAGTACTCGGAGGAAACCCACGCAGACACAGGGAGAACATACAAAGTCCATGCAGGGAGGACCCGGGAAGCGAACCTGGGTCTCCTAAATGCGAGGCAGCAGCACCACCCACTGCTCCACTGTGCCACCCGAGTGAGAGAATAAAATTGAAAAAAAAAAAAAACACTAACTTTGACAAGTAATATAAATTTACACTGGCTTTTACACACACAAATCAAATGTATGTTTTTATTGTATAATATTAACAATAAGAGCAGCTCACTACTCAATTTGGGAAGCAGCCAGTATTGAACCCATGACCTCTTGATTGGGAGTCAGCAGTTCTTGAATAAAAGTGCACTTGTTTTGTTACACTTGTACCTTTTGTGAAGGTGTTTATTTGATATTTGGACTTTAGGCTTCACACATTATACACTTCATGTCTACATTTTGTCAATTATTACTAAAACATGAAAAAACTTTTCTGTTTTAACATTGTGTTTACATAGATTGCTGTAGTCACGAAACACACATGAAATGGATGTATTTCAAATAATATATTACTGTATTTACCCTCTACAACTCCAGGCACTTCACTCCAAGATAAACACTGAGCACTGGGAACCTTCTTTGCAAATTAAATAATGGGAGGGGGATGGGACAGCGGTTCACTTCCCGGGTCCTCCCTGCGTGGAGTTTGCATGTTCTCCCTGTGTCTGCGTGGGTCTCCTCCGGGCGCTCCGGTTTCCTCCCACAATCCAAAGACATGCAGGTTAGGTGGATTGGCAATTCTACATTGGCCCTAGTGTGTGCTTGGTGTGTTTGTGTGTGTCCTGCGGTGGGTTGGCACCCTGCCCTGGATTGGTTCCTACCTTGTGCCCTGTGTTGGCTGGGATTGGCTCCAGCAGACCCCCGTGACCCTGTATTCGGATTCAGCGGGTTAGAAAATGGATGGATGGATGGGATGGGACAGCAGGCTGCTACTTATTTTCAACGCAAAAGGCACGGACGGAGCGGTGCAAACAGATTTTAGGTGGGCTGGGATTACACTTTTTTTGTAGGATTTTGTAATTCTAATGTCAAGTGACAGGTAAAGGGTAATAAAAATACAGTAATGTACATATTAGTCTTAAGAAATAACAATGTGTTAGAATTGGTGCCTGTTGTTCAAGAGGTTGTTAGGGGCAAAGGTACCAACAGGACAAAGCAGGGCAGAGGACAGTTGCAAAAAATATTCTGGTGGAGAGAGATATAAAAAAGCCTGGTTTAGAGAAAACTGATATATATGTTTTTGAAAATACAGGGGTACTCACAGGGTGAGAACTCTGTACAGAATGTGTGCCCCGAGAAGGGTAACAGGCTTGTGGACCAGTTCAGGACACTATGGTAAGCAACCAGTCAGATCCAGGGATGTCTTTCTAGAGAAAGTAATGCCAAGTGCGGATAGTACAGTAAGAAGCCACAAAAATCTTTTGGCTGACAGGTGGTATCACAAAACAGTGGCTTGGAAAGGAGAAACAAGGGTGTCCATTCATGGATTAACCTAAGGAAGACTGGGACTACTTTTCTGCCCATCCTTCTGGTGCAGCAGTACAATTGGTCCTTTAAGAAAGTAAGCATGGAAGCTACCTGAAAGACCCAGTCCTTTAAGAGTTACTCATGGCTAGGTTGTACTGGAATAGCAGGAGTCACTAAATGGAGTTTTACCCTTGTGGTTCTATAACAAAACTATGACTGTCTCTAACCCCAGAATTAGTTACAGGTGTTGACCAGAAGTAGTTATTAAGCATAGACTTAGAATGAATGGTGGCTTTAAGGTTCACTGGCATGACGAAGAAAGCAAAGTTGTGAGAAACAGACAAAGACAGAAAAAGAGAGAGAGGAGTACAGATGAGAAAACCAAAACTAAAAAAAGATCAAATATTGGCAATGTTAAGAAATTGCCAGAATCAATCGTATTCATAACCCGGTGAACACAGTGCTCTATGTTATAACAACTAATGTATAAGCAGTGAAAAATAGGTAATATACCACACAAATGCTTTGTGTAGGAAAGACACAACACTTTGTAGAAAACTCAAAAGGAGAAGGAGTGATTCAGCTTAATTGAAAACTGAAAAAATGTCAAAGTGATTTGATAGTAATGGGATATACTGTATGCATAAATTGTAGAACAAAATTGTCATTTCCAGAATAATTACTAATACCAAAACCATGTTAAATCATGTTACGCTTTAAAACTATACATAATATTTCTAAAAATATAAAACTATGAGCTTTCAGCCAAATTCCATCAAAGAAGGTTATTCTACAAATGATCTTTATGAATATTATTACTTTTTCCTATCTAAAACTGCATTTTATAGTAGAATGACAAAGACAGTGAGGTGCTCATGTTTTCTATAAGCTGTTGTAATCCTTCACTGTCTCACCTATGGACCTCAATTACAAGTTCAATAAAGCACATCTTGCTTTATTAGTTTTACACCTGCTGTCCATTTGCCCTCTCTTCAGAGAGAGACCATAGAATGTGATGTGTGACTTTTAGTATCAGCTGTGAAGTAATGATCATCAATAATTGTGTAACATAAAGGCAGATATCTTTTTTCTCAAAATTAAAATACAAAACAATACTTTATCCAAGAACATGTCACAGGAAAAAAATGTTTTTCAGATTCATCCTATTTGGTTTATTTTCTACCCTTCAAATTCTTGAACTTTCGAGCTACTTTGTGTTAAAAAGTGATAATGTTTAAACAATGATGGTATGGTTTGTCTTTTGGTCAGGAGATCAATTGTTTTCCACTTCGTAGATCATTTCTAACTGTACCCTCTGTTGCTAAAAAAAATTTTGTGGATCTCTGTGACACTGATGAAGTAATATGTAATGCTGGAAATGGAGGGGTGAATATTAAACTTATAAAACAATGTCAGATGGTGCGGAGATGGGAGTGAAATTAGTGGAGCAGGGTTCTGGAAGCAAAGCAGAAATAAAAACCAGGCTGGGAAAATAAACCTTTTCATATGGACTTAACCACCTAAAAATAATTATACAAGGGGAAAACCAAAATTCCCCTGAATTCTTCACTGGTATAGCATAAGGGTGTACTTAATGACCATGCTGCTAGGTATTATAAGCCTATAGTCTTGTTAATCAGTCCTCAAAGTGGTATCATGCTGATCTAATCAAGTGCATGTTTTTGATATTTATTCTACAATACAGTGTGTGACTTTAGTGATTTTTTTTCTTCATTCCGAAAAAAGCACATCAGGTCATTACTGAACATCAAGACAATGGTGGTTGCATTTTTTTGACAGATTTATTCTATATATATTATATATATTAAATATATTACACTGAAATGCTGAAGTATCTACAGCGAACATCAGCAAAAAAAAGTATGGAGCAGTGATACAAGCAAAACTGCATTTTGCAACTTGACAGCACATTTGCACACTACCGGTAAACCATGATAGTACACTGGATCACACAGTGTTGTCAGTGAAAGAGTTTTTGACAACACAATGTGATTGTCACTATGCACTCTCAGAATTTTCTAGATCACACTCCCTGTGACTTCTTTTTGTTCCCGGAATTAAAATTGAGATGAAAAGGAAGACAATTTGCTACCATGTAAGAAATCTAGGAAAAAAATTGCAGGAGGCTCCAGACATAGTAACAAAAGAAGAATACAGGAAATGTTTGCAATAATGGAAGAAGCCCTGGGATAAGTGTTCTGCATCTCAAAGGAAGTATTTCTGTGGTGACTAAAATTAAATTCTTGTAAGTTGTATAATAGTTTTTTTTTTAATAATTCTGTGAATTTTTGTGACTCCCCCCATCACCTCTTATTTAACCTGAACAATGAGTTAAAATGCTGATTGAACACTATGTCTTCTGGGTCTTTTTTAACCCGATTCTTACAGTCCCCTTTTAGGTTCCCTAGATGTCAAAGGTTTCACCCCAAATGTATTTTATATTGATTAAACATCAAAGCACTTTGCACCTTTTTGCACCATCCCCTTGCTTCCTGATGTCTTCACTGTCCAGCTCATCCAGTAACACTACCAACAGTGTCGAGTTCAAGCGCTCCCAAAACGGTGATGGGAGCATACAGTAGAACCCACATCATCACAAGAAGAGTGAAGCAGCAGAAAGAACTGAATGAAAAAGTGGTCAGACGTGTAGTGGAGTGATAGTTTCATTTGAGGGGTGCAGTTGTGTGACAGAATAAAGTCAAGCAGATTGCCAGCTTTGTTAGTGTTTGGGGCGTGGAGCTGTGTGATGTTGAAGGAGGACAGAAGAGTGAGAACGTCAGCAGCAGGAGGGCTGTTCAGGTGGATGTTCAGGTTCTGAGAATTAGAAGTGGGCTGCTGTCATCTTGGAGGGGAAACAGTAGTCTGTTCAGCTCATCAAGGAATATTCTGAGCAAACCTGGAGGGTGACAAACAACAACAGTGATCATATTAATTGGAGAGGAGACAGTAATAGCATAGAATTCAAAAGCAGTAAAATTGCATACATTACCCAGAGGCTGTGAATTTCCAGCTCTTAGATGTAAGAACATCTGTTCCCCCACCTGTACCAGTGGAGTGGCAGGAGTGGGAGAAGTTGAATGCAGAGGAAAGTACTTTTGGCATTACCATGTTTTCTGGTCGAATCCATGCCTCTTCTAGAATCACAACTTAGAAACCCCTTTGCATGGCGAAAGTTAGAATAAAGCCTGCTTTGTTGACTGCAGACTGGCAGAGACACAAGCCAAAGTAGAAGAGAGAATCAGAGGTGGGGTCTTGACAGAGCAGATGAAGGGTTGCATGGGCTTCTCTCTGTCCTGCTTAAGGGGCATTGTTAAGAACAAGAGTGAATTGGTAAGATATGCTGAAGATGTTATTGGAAGTAAAAAGTTACCTTAGCCAAGCAGTAGTGTCCAGTGCCTTGTACGGTGTCCTTTCTTGGTGAACACATAGTCTTTACATAAGTATGGTAGGTCTTAACACAAGGGCTGACACTTGCGTAGATCCTTGTGTCTCCTTAAGTAGGGAGCAGCAGTAAGCCCAGCTCACTAGCAATTACCAATCAGCAATTACCAACGCAAAGCAAAGGGCAAAACTTGTTAAAAAGAATGAAACTATGCCGTATCAGGCAGACAAGCAAATACATGGGTTGATCACTATGTTTAAAACACAATGGGAAGCAGTAAAATCAACTTTATAACAAAAATAACTATGCACACAGAACGATATGTAAAGCACAATGTTCTGGACTTCATGTATTCCTTTTCAAAAACAAGCTCTTCGGCCTCCAGAATTTTTCATTCCTTCCTCAGTGCTCTCAGAATCAGCTGTGACAATGTGTGTATATATACTGTACATGTACACTGAATATAAACATTGTTAAAGGTGCTGACATTTAATAGAAGATCATTTATCTTTCTTAGAAAATTAACGGATATAACAGGATCACATGCCACATTTATCATTTTCAACTGCACAAATATAATAGCTTTAAAGTGAGATTGATCTGCTCAGTAGATATAATGAACTATTCACGGTTATCTAAAACAACAGGTCTCCCTTCACAAATCCGTCTTAGGACTCAAAAAAGATAAATCAAAGTTGGCTGTACTGCTATAGTTGGGATACAAAATGTATAGCTAGCTGGTTTTGCACAATCATGGACATTTGGCTATAAGATCAGACATGAAGCAGCACTAAAATCAAAATTAATTATTTTTCTGTCTATAAAGAAAGGCTTCTGAAGTTGTAGGTTTAATTAAGTCAGGGAAGATGGTATGGCTTTACAGACTGCTGTGCTCTCCAAGGCATGTTGTTTTCATCAAAAGTATATCATGTTAAGCTGGAAAAACTAATTAAATCACATTAATTGTGTGGGATGCAGATCAGAGAATGATATTTTCTTGGAAATCACTCAGATGGTATATGTAAACTACTATTTATAAAGAGTATTAAAAAGTCTACTTTTTAATTTTATTAGCTTAATTAAATAATAAAAATATTATGTTTCACTTTTATAACAATCATTTAGTCATTGATTTTGATATTAAAATAGATGTGTTATAAAAAGAAACCGAGACAGTCTGCACATCTTATTACTATATGCAAATGAACAAATGTGATTTTTTTTTTAGTCTTTAGCAATCTGGGGCTGAAGCACAGACACACTCAGTGTACACTGCTGCAATATTTTAATATCTTTGTTCATATCGGTTACACATATACTCAACCAATATCCACATGAAACATGAGAACAGAATGATTCGAGAAATGTAGCCATTTGTTTAGGGGATTTGCAGTGATATATGAACTTGTTAACAACAAAGCATTTTACTGTAACTTTCAATTTACTTTCAAAAAACATCAAGACTTCTTGAATCTGCTAAAGTTTTATCCTGAATATATAAACAGTTATAGTCTTTTTTTTGCATTTTTCTACACCAGTACATTTTCTGAAAGGAATTAGAATAGTAAATCTCAGCTGTTACATTAAAATAAATTTTGCAAAAAGAACATGGGAATATGGTTCAAAACTTGTTAAGGACAGCTTCAATATACTGTAAATGCTAGAATGTTTTTCTTTACATAAAGAACCATAAACACATGGAATAAATACCAAGTAGTGTGGTCAGGAGCAGGACTTTAGGGAACCTACAAATTTTGACTTGATGTTAAGTCAGTATTTGTCAACCTTTTTTTCTGTGGTGGCACACTTTTGTAACGAAAAACATCCTAATGCACGCCACTATTTTACTAGCCAGAAAAACATTATATCTCATACTGTACTTAACTGCCTGAAGAACCTGGTAAAAAAGCAGCTTCAAGATCAGCATTTGCAGACACAGCACTTTGTGAGAACTTTGATGGCATCTCCCAGCTACTTCATCCCTTTGCCCGCCCCTCTCTGCCCTAAGAGTCAACTCATATTTCCACTATCCTCCAGCCATGTGAGGATTGCTGGTGACCCATACACCTAGGCAAATGGAGTCTAAAAGCCAGGAGAAGCGTCTCAAGTGCTCAAGTGTCTGCAACACAGAGGTTGCTGAGCTGCGTTTATGCCATCTACTCCAGGTAATACTGTCCTTCTCAGACAGATCGACCACCTGATGATCTTGTCCCTCACAAGTTCAGACCCAGGTATGCTGCACTATTATTATTACATAGCACAACACTGTGCCATGGTTAAAAACGCTGGTATAGGTTAATAGGGTGGACAACTGTGTTGGGGTGATATGCCTGTTCTTCTCACATTTGTTCTAATATCCTAATGAACTTATTTATTTTATGTCAGGGTTGCAGGCAGAACGGAGCCTGTCCTCACAACACTGGACACTATACAATAATCAACTTTGGCTGTAACCCCACTGCATCAAACTCATATGGGGTCAGTTTGGAGTCAAAAATCAACTTAACATGCAGATCTTTGGAATATTGGAAAAAAACTGGTCACTCAAATAAAACCAATGTGAATGAAATGACAATGTGTGCGTCACGTGTCCCTGTCTCCTTTTCTAAACAGTGTACATATAAATTATACATAAATATTTGTAATACTGCTAATTTTCTCGATTACTTCTTGTGCTTATACTTTATTGACAAAAAAGTAGAATTTTAATTAGGTTAAGCTTCAGCCAAAAATAATTTTGCACTGCATGAAAGCAACTGAAGAAAAAATGAGACTGCAAATAATATTTGTGTCTTATCATACTGTAAAGACACGTGTTAACTATTGAATTGGCTGTATATGAGTTAATATACACATGTGAGTGTACACTGTACTGGACTGCCATTCCATCAAAAAGTTGATTTCTGCCTTGGGTCTGATGCTGTTGGGATGGGGTTTAGCTCTCAATAAGGTTATAAATGATTAGCCTTAAAAGTAAGTGAAGTGTATAATTAAAGCAATGTGGATAAGTAACTTTCTTACATGCACACACAATCTTAAACTGGCTTAATCCAGTTCAGAGATGCAGGGGGGCCATCGACTACTCTGGCATCACTGGGCCCAAGGCAAGAATCAGCCTTGGTCGAAAGACAGATTGTAGTGCACACTTACTGCTCCTACCCACTTTCATACAGGATTACCTATGTTAGAGTTACCAGTAAAAATATCATGTAAACCTTTCTGAGGGTTTTAAAGGAAAACAATAGCCATGTCATAAAGTGGGAGAACACTTATCTGATCAATTATTTTGTGCTTTATATTTGTAACTAATTTAGACCACTTTGCAGAGGATCTGTCTTCACTTTGACGAGTGTCAAAAAAGCCAGATGAAACCAACTGTGATTCAATGTTGCATAATGATAAAATATGAAAACTCTAATGAGTGAATAATTTTTTTAGGCACAGTATGTATGTTGAAATTGTTGGAAGTATTTATCAAAATATTTCAGCTATATCCTTTTGTCTCAGTGCTTTGTTAATCTATTATTGTTTGGGTGTAATCTGGAATGGCAAATTTCATATTTCCCCATGTAAACATAACTAAATGAAAACCTTGTCCTGGAGTAACTAGACATGGGGAAAATGTGTATACTTCATGTGGGATTTTTTTTTCAATTCTTGTATTTCTTTAGACTTTATTATATTTCTGCCATGGTTGTGGTTCAAGTTCATATGTTATGATGTCTTTGTTCATTTTTGATTCTTTTGTATGTAATTATTTTATTTATACTTATTTCCTATTGGTTATGCTTATGTTTCAATGCCTTGGTGATGTTCTATGTATGTTGTTAGTGGTTCCATCTTGCCAATCGCTGCCAGGAACTGCCCTCCGCCTATAAGTTCAGAGGGACTCCCACCATTTCTGGCAGTTAAGTGTGAATGTGTTAAGGAGTTAGTGAGTTTACTTATGTTTATTGTTAAACTTAGATTTTTTGGATTTTTGAACTTCTGTGTTCAGTTTTTGCTAACATTTCTTTGTATCCCGTTTTGGAACATGGTTGATTTGAATTGTTTTGTTAGCATCTTCTTTGTGCTCTTTGAAGCTTCACAGTGTAAAAGATCATTTTGTGAGAATAAACGTTTTATTGCATAAAGATTCTGTGTTCACCTATTGGCCTAGTGGTCATTTTTGGAAGTGGTTTTAGGACTTTCATGTTATGGGACTCCTAGTTTATGACAGACTTGCTTGAATATGAGACAGATGATTTTCACTATTACTAGTGACAAAAATCAGATGATGTTTCTTGCTACAAACAACAGATCATTAATGTAATGTAACCTGGCAACCCCAAATCGTCAAGCCCCACTGAGCTTAAGCTATTAAATCATTTGTTTTTATTGTATTTTTATTTTAAAAAACTTACACAAAGGGTATAATGGAACTGTAGATGACCTTTGTATATTCTTATATAGAAAACCTGCTATTAATATTGCTTGTATAAAATTTCTGTATAGCTGATACTGTGGATGAATCAACTTTTTGAAATTACTAACACCAAGATCAAATAACTTGTGAAAGGACATCTCTTGTTTTTAAAAATTATTGCACTTTTCATTGAATGCAATAGTAATAAAATTTAACAGTAGCAATAGTGGTTGGAAATAAATAAATAAACACGGACTAGTTAAAAAGTACTTCATATCTGGTGGTCACAGCCTGTTCTAACCATAACAGGCTCAAAACAAAGACTGGAATGAGTTGGAGCACTAACGTTGAACAATAAACACATTTTAAAAGTTCACAAAAATTAATTACTCTTAATATTTTATTGAATAGCAAAAATCCTGAAAACAAATGGTTACATTCTGCTTTTTCACACTTTGTTTCCATTTGATTTTTTTTTCATTCCACTATAATTTTCAGATATTCTTTCCGAATAAAGGTGAGAAAGCACAGTGTAATTCATAATCCGTTGGTTCCTTTGTAACTAAACATGAACAAGATTTCATTGTAATATAAGCTATACTATATGATTAATGTGATTAGCAACATCAAATTTCATTTCAAAACTTAACTTCAGGAATTGTGAATTACTGTACATTGTACTCTATAGGGTTTAAATTTTAATATGCAGATGGAGAAATATATTTTAGTCTAAGAAACTGAATGCCATTTCTGTTCTAAATTAATTTAGAGGTTTCCACAACAAATGAATGAATAAGTAAAAACCTGAAAATGCAATTTATTTATTTCCTGCTCATACAGTAATCAAAACATTAATTTGTAAACCATGTGAATAATTTAAAATACTACAGCTGTAACACTGTTTCCCTCCAGAGTATAACTTCTGACATACTGTCATAATCCGTTATTGTTGCATATGACAAGAACATGATTACTTTTCTTTACCAAGGAGAAATCCATTAAATATAATTTAAACATTGTAATATGCTGTATTATTCACACTGAATGCAGGAAGGAATATTGAAGATGACATCTCTTAAAAGATGATGGAATCTTTAATCGGTTCATTTACCCCATACTAGTTGTAACATGTGATTCTAAGTTTTGATCTTAAATTCTTCAAAAATTTCTCTCTGACTCAGTTTTCTGTTTAGTATTGAGAACAGTCTCATTAATATAAAATATAAAAGTCTTTTTCTTCAACCACTAAACAGAGCCATCTCTCATTGTTTGTGAAGGACTGCACACTCTGCAGGTTTTCATTACAAAAGAATTACTTAAATGGTGTTGACATAATGTGGTGCTCATTGTACACCTTATTCATATAGACTACTATATGTGTCTCACTGTTCCCACACTCGCACTCAGCATTCAGAGCTATCCCTTTCAAGAATGAAAAGTACAGACAAATTTTACGTTTGGTGGCCATTCATTCATCAGGATGTGTAAAGAGGTGCAGTTGTGTGGGGAATGCCTGAAACATTTGTCTGCTTTTTATATACACAGTAGTGGCCTCAAGCATAACGCTCAAAGCTCCATGTTGACTAAGTTGAAATGTTCTTGGTCATTGCTGATGCTCATTCAACATGAATATATATTAATATTACAACGGAGAACTGAAGGCAAAGTTTCAGTGTGTTTAGACTTCCTCAGTTAATCATTTTGGATAATGGAGTAGTGTTAGTGCTAAACTGTCATTGTCAAAATGTTTATTCTGGTATCATACCATTCCAAAGAGGACAAATTAATAGGCAGCAGCAGCAGATATTTACAAGAAGAATATACCATTTGGATTGGATAGTGCTAAATTTGAAAGAAGTTCAGATATAATATTCAATTAACTTTAAACATTCAATTAAAACAGAAACAAAGGCATATAAAATGCAAGTTGGGAAGTTGTTCACATTCTAATGAGGTGTTTGTCACTAATGTTATGTTTTTGTGAAATATATAGTAAGTAGACAGACTTTGAAATGTCTTACTGATTTGATCAGAGCCAAAGGTAAGTGTGATGTGATCTAAGACTTGTGACTAGAAAATGTTTTAGAGGAGCTGAAAGATTCAGGTTCATTGCAGAACCCCAAAAATCCTTTCCTACAGAGATAGTTGGTCAAGAGCCTGTCACGGAAACAGAAATGGATGTGCAGTAAATGTTGTGCCAGAAGTACCTTCACTGTCAAGGTGTACATGACCCAAGAAAATTTTGTGCCACAGTTACCATGGATTACATAAAGTGTACAATATGTGGATTGTTTCATGCATTGGCTCACTAGCTCTGCATCCTGATACCACCCAGTTAAGCACATAAAATAACAAAGTAGAAAATACTGCTTTTGTAGAAACAGTTGGAAATTTACAATACATATTTTGTGGAGATGTAAACACTTACATAGCAGGGGGAATGTAGGCTTACTATAAAGCAATCCACATCAGCAGTCTGCACAGATTCTTGGTGTTATTAATATGACTCTTTACAGTTTTATTTTCTTTTGTTATGTACACCTTTCCACTTGGCCCTGTGTCAATGTACTGTGAATGAGGGAGACCCTAAGGGATGCTGTTGGCATAAAACCTCCAGTATTTCATCATAAAACTCAAAACAACATTTTTCAATTCGCTCGAAACATAAAATATATCAAATACAAAGTAATCTTTTTCTATATACTGTAAATCATTTATAAAAATTACAGCCATACCTACATATTTCACAGAATATTTATGTAAATAGAAAGCAACATAACAGACTAACATCTGTCCACACCAGCAGCCCATACTTATTTTTGGAGCCTGTGAGTGGCTGCCACTCACAAAATGGTTGCATTGCTTCATTCACTTTTGTTTTGTTGAATGTGCATAGTTTCACCTGGTATTGTACATTGACTGTAGAGGTGTCTATTTTCTTGTTCAACTGTTGGGTTCTCTTTCATAGAGGGCTGGCAGATACCATCTTGTTTTTTTTACAGTTTGATATGGAAGGAGACTTGACTTTTAGGCAAATAGCTTATTTGCCATGGAAAGTGATGTGAAACTATTGTCAGCAGTGACAGTTCTCCCATTGCCTGTGTCACCATTTTCAGTGACTGCAGGCTGCTTTTCCCTGGTAATCAAGTGGGCTTTTTCTCCAAATATAATATTCCTTTTTGGTATATATTTGTTATTTACATAAGTAGCTATTCAAAATTTGAATCTGGACGAATTTGTTTGATCTACACTGAGTGAAAAGGCAACAACATTTCATTCAAAATAACTGTACATCAATGCTCTGCTCTTATTTATAACACAAACTGTGCCAGGTGTCTAAAACAATGGCAAAGCTGACACTATACAAAGTATACAGTCAGCATCAATTTGACATAGGAAAAGGAGAACATGTGAGACAGCACACTGTGAGTGGAGCAACCCACAAGTGAAGATATCAGTGCTGGAAGAGACTCTTAACTGTTTTCATTGACATGGCAGACCCAACCATTTTTACCAATGTGACAACAAAGAGCTGTTTTTTTATTCCTTAAGCTACATTAAACTGTTGCCAAGATTGTAAAGTACCTGAAAGTGAGAACATTGATGAAATATGGGACTCATCCATGAAGGCACCATTTAGGAAATAAAAAATATGTGAGTATGGATCTGTTTTTAAAACATTGTCTATGTGATTCAATACATGCACCAGCATTTAAACATACTTTAGCACTACATATTTTGGGTTTTAATCATCCCAAAGTCAGGCTCAAAACACTGTGCTGATACCTTGTTACTCTTGTGGCTTTAACTGGTTGCCACTGCTAGGAAGCTCATGGCAATTCTTGTAAAACAATATATAACAGATAAAAAAATAACAGTAGCTGCAAGATTAATGCAGAAAAAAATAATGAACATAACCAACACAAGTACTAATGAACTTGCAATATAATAATATAACTTAATACAACTTGCAATGTAATAATAACAGAGAGGAGTTGTAAGAAGCACTTTGCCATGGAGAATACGTTTTCTGTGAGAAGTTAGTGAATCAAAATTTAACAGGAGCAAGTCTACTGCAGACAAAATGTACCCATGCAGTCAGAAACTTCAAACAGCATATTCTTCCTTTGGATTAACTAACTGTGATGTCTGCTTTCTGCCTTCTGTCAAGACCTGAGTTTGCATCCTGGGTGTCCAGTGAGGATGATTTGCAACAGTGCCAAAATAAATAGCCATCATCAGATTGGTGTAGAGTCAGTGTGTCCATTGAAACTCCCTGTTTAAACATTTCTGATAGTCAGAGGTGTGTGAAAATATGAAGTCATTTAGAACAGCAGCTGGTTAACTGTCTGCTGTTTTTCTATAAGCAAAAATGCAAATTTTGGAGCAAATTCATGAGGGACTGATTGCTCAGAAGTGTAGTGATTATTTCACAATAACATCATTTTTACTGCAGAGGGGATTTTGGTAGTATGAATTTACTAAAAATTTTGTTTTTTCAGACCTGTCAAGGTGTAATTGCTTTAGCAATGACAAGGATGAGATGTCAATAACATCATTTGATCATATTTTGATAAACAATGGAGAGATGATAAAGGCATTAATTAGACTAGGTTCTGATTTTTATTCTACATTTAATTATGCAGCTACTATCAAAAACAAAGTCTGTTCTAATTTTCTTCCATCATGAGATGTTTAATCTTCTAACAGTGTGGTTATCTGTTATTTCTGATGCAGGCAGAAAATTCCCTACTTTCTGCAATTACTGAAGTATTTGACTTCTAGACTGTGCCGGGGTGTTGAGACATCTAACTTATAAAATCTGTCAGCATACCAAGACAAAAGGAATGAATGTATAGTTTTAAATGTTCAATATCTTTGGTCTCCTTAAAAATATTTATTGCTTATTTCACAATTTAGAGTTCTGCAACAAGATCTAATGTCCTTGGTAAAAAATATGACTGTACATGATTGCCAAACAGTTTGTGATGCTAAAGATTCATTGACAACTTATAAAATTAAATAAACATAGTACGGGGTCATAGCTTAATATAGAAGAATGACATAGAGTATATGTTTGTTCCCTGCACTGTCCAGAAGTTGGTGATTGACTCCATCCATTGGCTCGCCCTGGGTAAAGTTCATTTATTGTGCATTGGTGAGCCTTCCCCATTCACAAGTGATAACCTGAAAAATACAGACTAAAGAAAAGGTTTTTTTTAAACAAAACAATTGAACAATAAGAGCAAGCAATGAAAAATATGTGAAAAGGGTAAAAAAAAGCAAATACTAAAGTATCTATGGTGTTTATTTTATTGTCCTTTATTTTATTACACATATTTTTTGGTCCATTTCATGTTTTTGATGTGTGGAAGACTTGATTCTGTACTTTTTACTTTTGACTTCATTTGAACCTTATTGCTCTGTTTATGAAGCAAGCGTAAATAATAAAAAATCCTGCCTTGGCAATGTCACCTCAAGTTTCATTCCCCATGCCAAAGATGTGTCGGTTGGATTGACTGACAGTTCTTAACACTAAAATTACTAGAGCCAACGAAAAAATTCCAGTCCACCTTAAATCCCTTTGCACAGCATTGTACTAATGCAATTTATTTGAAAACGAACAGCACCAGTATAACTTCATACCCAATCTGATGCTATTCATTTTCAAATAATATTGCATTGCAAACTTATGCGCTGTTTTCTGATTGGTATTATTCAGGTCATAAAATGATTTCTTCAAAATGGCACATATATTCGTCTCTTTCTTTTTTTCCTCCAGTGTTGTGTTGACATTGTGTACCAGAAGGCATGAACTTATTCAGTGCGGCAGGAGCACGCTAGTGGCCAGTTGCTGTGTGATATTACACGGTTGACTTGGCGGCAATCCGTGCGCATGTACTCTACAAGGCATGCACGGTAAGCACTGAGAAAAGAAGACTGCTCTTTGCTCAACTTGCAGAGGAGCTTCGTCATCGTTTCTTACAAGAAAAGGCGATGGATAAAGCAAAAGAGGATGCAACATCAACAAGCTTCTGTTCCAAGACCGAAGACATTGCCTCTTCAGTGTAATAGTAACCATAGCACAGAGAAAAGTGTGTACATTGCATCAGGTACATATGTCCTAAACGTAGAAAAGACTGTCCTTGGGTGTGTGTGAACTGTTAACATTTGAATCTGATGATTGCATATAGCACGGAACTAACCTATCTGTCCTATTCCTTCCTCTACATGTCCTTGAATACAAAAGAAATAGTACTGTGCACCAAAATGTGGACACTGGCAAGATCGAAAAAAAAAAAAACGCAATCACTGATTAGTGATGTTGAACCAGTGCCACAATGTTTTCCAAAATGTACTATACAGGTCATAAAATGAGTTGTTTGACATCATGGACCATAAGGTGCATACTAATTCAGCATGAGCAGGAACACTCAATAAAACTGAATTTAAAAAAGTTCAAGTGACAGTGAGATACGAAGAAGGCAGATTCACCAGCATTTGTGTGTCAGCTTTTACCCCACCAGATCAGAGAATTTCCAGTGCCATTATCTCAAAACACCACTGACATCTACAGTTATTCCCAGTTTTAGATAAAAAGTAACCATGTCAGATCTGGGGCTGGGGCGGGGGTATAGGCATGGGGCATTGGACATTATATCGTGATCGTGACTGAGAAAATAAGAGATAAAAAAAAATGCTAACTTTTATAAGTACTATAAATTTACACCGGCTGTTACAGACACAAATGAAAGGCATATTTTTATTGTATAATAGTAACAATAAGAGCAGCTAACTACTTAAAACAGTAAACATGCAGGGGAGCTGATTTCAAACTCACGACCTTTGGATTATAAGTTGACAGCTCTAACCGCTGCACCACGGAATCTGTTGTATTGTAGTTGCCCATTTTATGGAAGTGTTTATTTGATATTTGGCCATCACCCTTTACATATTATATAGTTCACATGTACATTTTGTCATTTATTACTAAAACATGAAAAGCGTTTCTGTTTTAAAGATTTGTTTACATAGATTGCTTAGACATAAAACACACATCAAGTTATTTCTCCTTACAATTCTGAGTAGCTCACTACCAGATAATCAATCAAGTCAGAAATTGGGAGAACTTCTTGGCCATGGAGGCAATGGGGGTGGGAGGGGGTGGGGGTTTAATAAGGCTGCTTGGGCTCTGGGAATTCTAGTGTTAATTGGCCCTGTATGAGTGAATGCTGCTAAAATAGACTCTGGCTTCCCAGAATACTAAATTGAAATAAGAAAAATGTAAAATTAGTTGGGTAGATATTTATCTTAAATATTTTTTTCCTGATACAATGGGTTTATCTTTCGAAATACTGAATTTTTATTTTAAAAAATAACATTTTACTCTGTGATGACATGTGTTGTTTGCCGTCAGGCCTATTTCACAAATATATTTTTCATGAAGAATGCAATCCAGAACACACTGCCAAATCCACAAACAGATTGAAAAATGAGCATGAAAAATCAATGATCAAAATTGGCAGTGCTCATTTAGAGCCTGCCTCCAAATGAGCATTTGTGACTTGAAACAAATACTACAGATGCTGAACTTATAAAAGCAGAGATGCTACATAAAATAGAATAAGTCAGGAAAGTTGTCTAAAACAAGTTTTCACAAGTAAAGGACATTTCATTAAGGAACTATTAGACAGTGATAAAGCACAAGCATATTACAGCTTTTCATCAACATATGTATTTGATGTAGGCTATATATTGCCATAACAACAGCATACCTTTTGCATTGAGGATTTCATAGGGGCACAGAACAGGAGGAATAAACTTAGGAATATGTGATTTGTACTAAAACTGTCATTCTGGACTTTGGAGTTTGACAATCCCACTAGCTTATTGTAATTGACACATCCTTGTTTATCAATTAAGGAGAAAGATAAGTGAACATTGAACTATCATTATGTAGACTCGGAGCAGAGAGACCCAAATCTATTAAAGGCACAGAAAAAAAGAAGAATGCCAAAATTCACTCCTTTTCATCTTTATATTACAAACCTTTTTAAATGTGTTTTTTTACTTTAGGCATACTTCTAGTGACCAATTATTTAGATTTTTTTCTATTATATTCTGCTACATTATGGAGGTGCAATGTATTTCATTGTGATTGTTTCACTGATGAACACAAGTAGCAGTTTAATATCATTGTGAAAATTAAATTTGAAATGAAAATGGTCTTTTCAAATTAATATTGTTATAATATGTTGTTAATATGTGGTAAATGTTTTTTTATGTAATAGTCTTATTATCATTTTTTTGTTTATATCATAGACGCATTGTGTGATTCTGATTCACATTAGTTATGTCGCCGGACAATATAAATATAATGCTGGTGCCGGGTCAATTCATCCTTCAGTTATATAAACTACAAAAATTTATATTATTGACTTGATTTCTGATTTAACCCCGTGCTTCATTTGTTTGATTTCCTTTTTGACCCTGTAATTTTGACCTTGCCTGGACTCAATAATGATTTCTGTGTTGTGTTTCGTATCTCCTGGGGCCTCATGTGTAAATGGTGCGTACACACAAAAATGTTGTATATGTCAGTTTTTCCACGCTCACATCACGATGTATAAAAACTAAACATGCTGTAAAGACACACACGTTTTCATGCTACTGTTCCTGTGTGGTTTCCCTTTATTTTTTAAATTTACAGTCCTGGGGCCTCATGTATAAACGGTGCGTACGCACAGAAATGTTGCGTAAGAACTTTTCCACTTTCAAATCGCGATGTATAAAACCTACACTTGGCGTAAAGCTACGCACTTTTCCACGGTACCTCATGCCTTGTCTTACGCAAGTTCTCCGCTCGGTTTTGCAGACTGGCGGCACCCAGCGTCAAAGCAGTGCTACTGTTCCTGTGTGGTGAACCTATTCTTAGATCCACATCCACGACGGCGGCTTTATCAAATACACTGAAATTAACCGCATATCGTTCATGAATTTAAGGCACCTGATTGTAATCAACCTGTAATAATATAACGGTGCACAGAATGGCCAAACTATTCCACTAGCATGGCTGCTTTAGCGTTGCTAGAGGACCTCGCAAATGGAAGGCTTAGAAAAGAATGCGTATTCCGTGATCATACTGATTTCTTGGCACATGATGATGACTGGCTTCTAAGTCGGTTTAGATTTCCAAGAGCAATCCTCTTGGAGCTGTGTGCTGAACTGGCGCCGGCTTTACAAAGGCAGACTGTAAGGAATTGTGCTCTACCTGCTCCTTTGCAAGTTTTGTCCACTCCGGGTTTTTAGCCACAGGAGCTTTTCAGCGTGAACTGGCTGACCGATCCGGTATTTCTCAGTCATCACTGAGTCGTGCCATGCCAGCTGTATGGGATGGTATTATCCGCTTGTCAAGCAGATATATAAGATTTCCGTACACTACGGTTGAACAGGCAAACATCAAAGTGCAATTTGCAGCAATGTCCGATTTTCCCAATGTAATCGGAGCGATCGACTGCACACACATTGCTATAAAGGCACCTTCACAGAATGAATTTGTGTATGTGAATAGAAAGCATTTTCACTCTATTAATGTGCAAGTCATCAGTGATGCGAAAATGCGCCTCACTAATGTTGTTGCGAGATGGCCTGGCTCAACTCATGATTCATTCATCCTGAGACATAGTAGTGTGGGGAACAAACTTGAAAATGGTGCTGTGCGTGATGGCTGGCTTCTCGGTAAGATAAGACATTCATTACCATTTTGGTTACAGTTGTATGTTATCTGTACGATGTAACCATATAACACAATTACTTAGGTGACTGTGGGTACCCGCTGAAGACGTGGCTCCTCACCCCTCTCGCCAACCCACTGACTGAACAAGAGCGACGTTATACTGACCTTCACTCACGGGCTCGGGCGGTGGTAGAACGTACTATAGGGCAGCTTAAGGGCCGTTGGCGCTGCCTGGATAAGACTGGTGGAGTGCTGCTCTATAGTCCACACAAAGTCTGTTGCATCGTGCAAGCATGTACCATTCTACATAATATGGCACTCCTTCGTAACTTGCCGGTACCTGAAGAGATGCAGTATGATGAACCTGACCCTGGACCACCAAATGATCAGCCACACCGGACAGCATTACAATGTCGAATGAATGTAATAGACAGAATGTAAAAACAGGTAAGTAGATTCATTTATTTTCTTACCAAATACAGTTAATCTTTCGCTAATGTCATGCAATACGGCCTTGATATTTCTTAGTTCATTGGCTACATCCCGTTGTGCACTGGCCACATCTCTCACCGCATTCACTAATGCATTTTGTGATTCTAGGACTGCATCAGTCAGTACACGGCCAGATGATCGTCCACCAGTTTCCGAAGCAGGGGTGTGTGAGCAGCCAGCGCCCGAAGATGTGGTCGGCATAGAAGCAGCACCAGCATCGCCCGGAACCATGTTCTCCTCATTTGGGTCAGCTTTTGTACTATTGTCTAGAAGTAAATAAACAGTAATTAATACCTGATTGTTTTGTCTTATAACTCATGCAAAGTTTTTACACGAGTATAGATAATGGTAATCAAAAAAGAAATAAAAACTCACCCGCACCTGCGGTGATGTCAGAATCCCCCTCACCCACAGGTAGAATGCCGACAATGAGTGTGTCGCCAATTATTGCTGCAACTCGCTGTTCAAATGGTGTGAGCTCCGGGAGTTCAGTGCCTCCTCCAGTGGAGCTAACATGCAGACGATGAGCTGCCACTCTCCTTTTCACGGCAACTTTGATGTCTGACCACTTCTTTTTTAATTCGCTCACAGTACGATCTTCTGCCCCAGCACTCTTGACTGCGTCCGCCACGCTATGCCACTCCATCACTTTCCTTTTGTTGCTGATGCCGCTTCCTAGGTTGCCAAATAAAACATTTTTCCTGGCCTCTATTTCAGCTAGCAGGACCTGGTTTTTTTGGTTTTTCCACATGCTTTTGCCATTGTCTTGCTGAAGCGCTGACGGTAAGGGGCTATTTATATTGATTTGCATATTCAAAGTAATTCTGGGAGGAGTTGGGGTGGGGCAGTAAGCTCGTGCACGTGCGCTAATTTCCACGCTGACTGGGATTTATGTAGCGAAAGAACGTGGAAGTTGGAGTACGCACAGATTCCTGCATCTGAAATTTTCTGTGCGTAAGCACATTTCGACTTTTGTGCTTACGCCATGTTATAGTGCGAGTTCTACGCACGGCGTTATACATGAGGCCCCAGATGTGGCTTTATCCAATAGACTGAAATTAACTGCATTTTGTCATCTGATTGTAATCAACCCGTAACCATATAATGGTGCACAGAATGGTCAAGCTATTGCAAATACTATAACTGCTTTAGTGTTGTCGCCGTCAGTGCACCACTCAGAGTATTTATCCCACTGTATCTGAGTGTGGCATCACAGCTCTACAGCAGATGATTGGAAAGCTCTACTGCAGATTTTGTCAAGAGCAGGGAGACATATCTGGATACAGCATCTAGCACATTCTGTCTCAGCCATGGGCACAGTCTATTTGAACTTCTGTCATTCGGCAAATGCTTCAGAGGCTTTCCTGTAAGGACCTTGCCATTCGGAAACAGCTTCATTCCAAGAGCCATAAATGCACTTATTCAGCCCATCAAGTGCTCCCGGCAGAATTGTTTGTACTTATAAGTACAATTGGCTCACTGTAAACTTGCATTACAGTTGTAATATTGCACAACCTGAGCCCTTTATGCTTTCATATTGCATCTTTTTTACTGTTTTTTAATCTATTATTATTGTTATTTTACCATTTTATAGGATAATAAGTTTGTGGAGGATTTGCATATTGAATCTCATTGTACAATACACTAACAATAAAAGAATTCAATTAAATTGAGAGTGTGTATTTACAGATGATGACGACTGGCTTCTAAGTCGATTTAGATTTTCAGGCGCTGTCTTCGTGGAGCTCTTGATATCATTTTAAAGATGAAATGCATTAAAGTATATATATATATATATATATATATATATATATATATATATATATATATATATATATATATAAAATACAGATACATTTTAAACTTCATTTAAATAACTACTGTATATTGTTATTGATTAAATATGCAAGGACTCGGTGGCGCAGCATCAGGAATGAGCTGGCGCCCCGTTCAGGGATCATTCCTTCCTTGTGCTGTATGCTTTCTGGGGGTGGCACAACCCTGGATGGACAGATGGATGGAATAATTAACATGTACTACAACTATATTTCAATATTCCTTAAAAGTTTTGAAGAATGAGCATTCTACGTTTGCAGATGGCTTGACATTTATTAAAGAGCTGATTGTTTGGCGAATGGTTATTTGGAGAAAGAAAAGGAAGGACAGGAATCAGGGGTTAGTACGTTTGAAAAAGACAGTACTACTGTAATAAATTATTTTATTGAGGTTTGTGCACGGGGCAGCAAGCATCTTGTTTGAGGCAGGAACAATCTCTGGAAGGGGTGCCAGCTCGCCTCTACCACTATGTCAACGTGCCTCAATGTTTTATATATGCTTTTATTTCTATCATCATGAAAATTATATGAAGTATACATCTTAGTATTTAAATTGTTCAGAGAGCTGTAACATCATAAATGTAATTCTGTGTCTATCGGCGTAGGAGAAAGCCTGTTTAAGAAGCATATACTGATTCACACACGTAAGAGTACACAGAATACTAAGCATTTAACGTGCTATTTAGTTATGATGGCATTTGAGCAACTGTTAAATTAAGTGATTTTAAGATGAAGTTTATCACGTTCTACATTAATGACAAAATAAACTATGTGATTATAGTGGAAATTTCACCTTTTTTCCCCCACTGTGTCCCAGCTTTTTTTCTTTTCACTGTACCCTAATACGCTTCCATATGAGACTTAGATGGTGGGATACAATTTGCCTTTTCACAGCGACTCTGATATCTGACCACTTCATATTTAGTTTGGGCACTGTGCGACTTTCCGAACTTGAACTTTCGAGTTTCTCCGCCACTCTGTCATTCGAACAACTTCCTTTTGTTGTTTATATCACTGCTTAAAACAACAAATAGTAAGTTTTTTCCTTCCCTCTACTTGCTATTCGCTGAAGTTCTTCGTTTTCCCCATGCTTTTGCCATTGTCTTTTCACTGAATGTATAACATAAGGGGCTATTTGCATTGATTTGCATATTCAAAGAGGCATAATTCTGGGAGGAGTCAGAGTGGAGCGACAGGCGCATACATGAGCGTTACTTTTCACGTTGACCTGGATTTATGGAGTGAAAGAATGTAGAAGTTGGCATACGCACAGATTTATACATCTGGATTTTTTTATGTGTACGGACATTGCGGAAATGTCCATACGCCAAGTTTTTGTGTGAATTCTATACATGGCATTATACATGAGGCCCCGGTCTTTTAATTCACTCACAATAATCCCTGGAGACTGATGTCGGCACATTCTTTCCCACACACGTTGAAAACTACTAATTTCTTTCAACTCTGTTTGCTGCTTTGTTTTGTTTTTGCGCTTCTCTTATTTTATGGCCTGTATAATCCTTGACAATAGAAATTGCTGTCACATTTAATGTGTTTTTTTTCTTTTAGCACGTATATTTAGTGTTTTGTGGATGTGCAGTTTGTGTTGTGAGATTTTTCATTTTACCTAAGCACATTTTTTTGCTTGATTTTGTAATTGTTTGCAATACTTAGTGTTCCAATTCTAGGGTTGTAGTGCCCATAATTCACTAGGTGGCTTAGCCGCGCTTTTATACCTAAAGACAAAGCCAACCCCACAGTTAGTGGTTGTCACATAACAGTAACAAATGTAGTATCATTTGATATTTGTTTGAGTTTATTTGGCCTTGATATTTACAGAATGAACTTCATAATTGATTCTGTTTGTTGTTTTCTTGCACTATTGACCTTTTTTGTAAGTCAGCTCTTATCTTTTCTCATTTAGCTCACCACTTCCACATGTACATTTTAAAATTGACAATAATGATAATCATTTTTTTGCTCTGACCCAAGACTTCTATGTCCATGAACTGAACTACAGATGCTTACAAGGGGGTGGAGAACTGCCATGGGATGGTGATGAACTCTGTCTGTACATATAGCTGAAAATGAAACACAGTTTGGAAAAAAAAAACAAAATTACACTGATTTGTCACCATCCCTGTCAACTGATACTTTAGCGCTTTCCACTTCTGTAAGAGACAGAAACAGAAATTGTGTAGCAGAGTGACAAACCAGAAGGCAGAATCTATGAACTCTGCTTAATGAAAATGCTAAAAAACAATTTCAAGATGTCTCATCAATAGTTCTATTCTTATATTTAGAAGACAGGCCTTTATTCATCATTTGTCAGTTCCACTTGCTTCCAACCCTGTGTCTGCACTTAGTAAATTTGAATCACTCTAACTACTTATTTTTTATGCTTGTTTCATAAACAGAGCTGACCTCTAGGTTGTCACTACCAACATCTGTGTACGGCAGAAAATAAATTCTAATCCAGTTTTGTTTTACACTTTTTCAATACAAATACGTTCAGACTGGCAATATACAAAAATCCAAGCCCTTGATGTTTGAAACAGAAACGTTTCTTGACAAAATAGTTAATATGGTCACTAGAGAAAAATGTGCTCACTTACTGTAATACTGGAAGCTGGTTCTCAAGCACTTCAATTCAGGATTCTGGGAATTCAAAACCTATTTGAGCTGCACTCATTCACACAGGAACAATTAAGAATTGCCAGTCACTGAGACAGTGGTTAGGTGGGATTCTCACCAAGTCTTTTGGAGCTGCAGCCCTTACTACTGAACTGCACCACTGTGTCATTTAACTAAGATAATATCTAAAATAACTAAAATTACTTTAGAGCAGAACGCTTTTACTTGGCACACCCATACGAAAAATTTAAATCTTCTTAGGTACCACCATTTATTTTTGTCTTAAGTGTAGTACTGGGGGGTATTTTTCATACGTGGATTACTCATTTAGCCGGATGTAATTGTTGACAATTTGGCATAATCATGGATCTGTCGGTTCTGAATGAGCGACCAATTAATATAATTATAAGAAGAGAATTTCATATAGAGAAGGTTTTGTGCAATCGGCAAGATCCTGTATTGCTCCCAGAGGAAATTCTTTTTGAAAGATACCGGGGTTGGGGGGGATATTGTACCTTAAAGATTTTTAGCACCTTATATTCAAAGTCAAACTAGGCGGAGTCAGGCTCTCACAACCACACAGACAGTTTGCATTGTTTTGAGGTTTTTTGCAAGCGGCACTTTTTTTATATACTGTAGGCGATGCAGTTTGCCAGGCAATTCATAAAGTCCATGTGGCTCTGAAATATTTCCTTCGGGTTTTCATAGTGTTTCCTGGACAGGAAAGAGGAGTTTCATGCCATTGCAGGTAGGTAATACACAGGCAAAAACACTCACAATGTGATTGGGGCACATGGGACTGATCAGAGTGGAGTTTGTTCAAACATAATTTGGAAAATTTACCTCTCCTCCTGATAAATAATCAGACACAGTGTCTTCATTTGACCTTCGTCAATATCTCGTTGGTTAGAAACAGGTTCTGGAGCTATGACATTCCCTGCAACTGACCCAACAAAAAAGAGGGCTATATGGAACATACCTATGGCACACATTGAGAACAAATATATGCAATGACTGAATATATATCCTTTGCCTGAAATGAAGTGACCACTGCATTCTGCCACTGGTTCTGAGGAGGAGCTTCCCCCTGGAATGCCCTCAGAAGCAGGGCGATGGGCATTTTGCTGGAGAGCCAACTCTTCTGCAGGGGTTAGGTCTGGACCGCATGGCCCTTAACCTGTTATTTGCAGCTAGACTAATCTACTACACGGCTGCGTTTGAAAAACCGACTTATCCTGGATGAGTTTCACCAGCATTAACTCATCCAAGATGAAGCATCTGATTTCGGATGATTTAAGCGACGTACGGAAAATACCCCCCAGAACTGTAATTAGGTAAACCTAAAGGCTACATTTTTTATCTGCCCAATAATATTGTAGTGAGTAGCTTTAACAGGTTATAAGCAGGTTTGTTTGTATGTGTGTGTGTCTTAAAATTCTCTATTCTATACCATTTTTTTAAATAATTATTTTTTTTATGTACGTACAATAGTGCAATTTGACATGAAGTAAAAAGCCTTCAATTTTCATACTTTTAATTGAAATAAATAACTCAAAAGTTTTTGAATAGCAGAGAGGGAGATTTCCACCAAGGGTAACAAGAAATGGAAGCATTTTATTGGGCTTGTGTTAAAATGCATTTGGGGGCCGTGGGAATGTGTGGAGTTCAATAAAAACAGTTCAATACAGGTTCTGTGGGTGGAGAAGCTGGGCAGCTGTAAGGTGTTCAGTGTGGAGGCGAACCAATTGCTTAATTAGCTCAGCTGCTCCACATCGGCACTCCACAGATTGTAATCAGAGCACTCTGCCCACAGGTGTGAATTAAGAGACCTGAAAAAGGTAATGAGAAGTTGAAAAGAAAAAAATATATATATAAATCTAGACAGTAGGCAAACACAGAAAAAGAAATGAATGGAGAAGTTCAGAAGTTTAGTGATAAAAATGAGAAGCAAAGAGATGATGGATTGTTGTAGAGCCAGTATGGTAGTGTGAAAGCAATTGGTCAGGAAGTGGCCCCTGAGAGAAGTGAGCTGACGGTCCTCACGGAGTAGAGTCACTCCTGCTGAGCATTCAAGGAGAAGGATCATCCAATAGCTCTGAGTGGACTCCTGCTAAGTGGCAGTGGAAGAAAGGAACAGGGCTCACGGGTTGACTCTGCTTGCCCATAGACATCTCATCTTGCTGAAGTTCAAAGGGTGTGTAGAGGAGATGTCAATTTGAGAAAGAAGCACTGATGCTCATGTTATCTTTAACACTAGAATCCTTGAAGCCTACTAAAAAACCGAGCCACCTCTCCATTAGCATCTTTTGTTTTGTAAATGTGTTGATCAGCACAAGCAGCAATCAGCCTGCTATCACAAACTGAATGAAAAAAAAGCTAACCTTCACAAGTACCAGAAATTTACACCTGCTGTTACAAGCTCAAATCAAAATTATGTTTTTATTCTATAATTGTAACAATAACAGCAGCTTGCTACTCAAAACTGTAATTCTGGGAAATGCCCGGAATCAAACCCATGACTTTTTGATTATGAGTCAACAATTCTTACCACTGCACCACCCAAGCAGTTATGTCAGTGTTGCACCCTAACCTGATTTCTTTTTCTTTGCTTATATTCTTGAATAAAAGTGCACTTGTTTTGTAATATGTGTACCTTTTGTGAAGGTATTTATTTGATATTTGGACTTCAGTCTTCATACATTATACACAATGTCATAATTTTGTCGTTAGTACCATAACATGAAAAAAGTTTCTGTTTTAGGTATGCGTTCAACATTTCTTGCATTTCTCACCATCCCACATTTACATAGATCATTATAGACACAGAACACACGAAATGCATCTGTTCCAAATAACAATATATTATTCACCCTATACAATTCCAGGCACCTCAAACCCAGATAAACAAGACTTAAGCTGAAAGAACTTTTTGCCCAAGCAGAGTTGCGGCAGTGGGAGATAGGATAGCAGGTTGCTTGCTGCTTGTGCTGATCGACACATTTACAAAACAAAAGACGCTGACGGAGAGATGTAAAGAAACTTAAGGTGGGTTGGGATTACAAGTTTTTTTCGTAGGTTTCAGGTATTTGTTGCAGACTGCATAAGTATATGGAAGAGACACAAATGTCAGTGAGTCACTTAAAGAAAGAATTCAAGTAAAAACGTTACAAAGGAAAGCTGTGTATTCATGCTTATTAATAATTTATTGAAGTCCAATAAATAATCAATATCAGTGACAAAAGCAGTATTAAATTAGTATAGAGAAGTTTGAAAAAGTAGACTAATAAGTGTCCTAACATATTGTATATGCTTTCTAGAGGTTATAAACTAGTTTAAAAAAATGTGTACAGTTGTCTATGAAAAATATAATCATATTGATATCCCACTCAATTTCTTAAAAGAAAAGAAGGAATTTAATGTAGTTGAATATATAAAAAACTATTAATCCATTCATTCATCCATTTTGTTCTTGTCCTGGAGAAGGTCACAATAACATTATGTCAATTTTTTAAGTAAAATAAAATGTGCACTTTAGATTGATTTTGTTGTATACTTACTTGCAAAAGAAGTAGTAATTCCCTAATTAAGAAAACCTACAGGCATACTGGAAATCAGTGCAGTTTGCCTGAAAAACATTCTAAAGTTAGTAGTTCAATTTTTAGTTGTTACATGCAATGCACATATTTATTTGTCAACATGTACATGTCTTCTTTATAAACCTTATTGATCATGTAAACACTCATTAATACCACTGGTTCTTTCGCAAACTAGTATATGCCAGATTACTGCAAGATGATTTGTTTTCAGTCCTAAAACCTCACATAATTAATTACATTATGTCCTGCAGTTGTTTGACAAATGGACGTCTAAACTGGAAATTACATTGGAAAATTGACTCACCCATCCATTTATTCATCTTTTTTATCTGAGTTGTATAGACTTCGTACTCCAAAATGAATAATTAATTATCTTACTTCATGGTAAATAAATACTACCCTTCAATAAACTACTCATTAAAAACATCTGTAAACTACATGAATACATCAATTGACGTTTGTGTATAACACCTCTGAAAGCCTGACACTCTTCACCTCTGAACTATACAAAACAGACTTGAAAATGGACAGAAGGAAGAGTCTTTGAAAAAAATGTTATCTTAATGTGCTTTAGGAAGATAGTGTTACATCTGAAAGAAATTAACAATTGAGTCAGGCAATCCAGAAACGGGAAAACAAGTTACACAAGAAGATAGGCATAGTCAGAAAATCAGAAACAGAATAACAAAGGACAGACAGGAATATGAGTTTAATTTGGATTGAAACATATATCCATAAAAAACACATAAACATAAAAACACTTGAATTGACATAATAAAAAAAGTTCAAGGAGTTGATACCACAGTGCTCTGATAACATTCACTAAGGCTGATAAATCGAAACTAAAGAAGAGTCAAAATGTCATCTTCAAATGATCAATGTTGTTAAACAGCCATTTCAAAGGAAAGCAAAGATGACAAGTACTCAGGACTTTTCAGTGTTAGTACTGTGAAGGTGACTTAACATGAGTCAGACTTGTTTTACACCAAACATTTATCCATTTATAGAGTTGTTAACCCGAGAAATAAATATCAGAACATTCCATCTACAGCATGTCCCACATGTATTTTTTTATTAAAAAGGAGCAAAAGACAATTGAGAATTGAGAGAAATGTACTCTCGCAATTTATCATTCATCATTAACAAATAAATACTCAGGACTGTAATCTGTACTAATAATACACATTTGTTAATTTTGTTTTACAACTGGTTTTTATTTTTAAATTCATTTTACATGAAAGCATTGTTGTTAAAATAATTACTGTGTATTTGAGGACACTTCTCTTTCAAAAGGATTATTATTTGATGAATAAAATCATGACAGCTTCTCTATTTATTTAAATGTTAACAACATTTTGGTTTAACTTTTGATTAAGTGTGGGTTATAATAACGTGCTAGTACAAGGCTGCTGCTTTCAACAATGAATTCCATTTTACTTGTTCACGTATGATTTCTGAAGAGCACTTCAGTAATTGCATTGAGGATTTGGAGTGGTGATAATGTTCTTGTTGAAAAAAAATATGTATCTGATTTTGATTTCTTCTTTTTTATTGACAGAATATTTAAGAAACGAAACACCCCTGATGCTGCTTGACTTAAAAGGTGGTATTTGTCCTGTTAGAACATTTTTACAGTTGTTCTCAGTTGCCTAAACAGCTTGATCTGGCCAATGGTACACGTGGTCGTTCCTAAAGGCTATATTAGCAAAGCATTAACCACCTCAAGAATCAAACATTTCATATTTCATGTACACCACTCCCAATTCCTAATGAACTAGATACAGCAGTCATGACTAGACATAAAAATCAATTGAATGTATGAGATCTGGTAAAACAATAAAATGCCCCCAGCTAATAGCAATCAATCCTAAATCATTGATACAAAGCGGCTCTGTTTTGCAAAGCATTAAGTAATGATTACAAACCTGGTGATACATGAAAGTGATTGGTGGAGCTGTGCATAGGAAACAAAACATAAAGGAGCAGGAAGAGGAAAGGAAGAGTTCAGACAAGATCTGAAAGAACCAATAGAAGACAACTGTGAAGGACATCATGAATCAGACCAGGACTAAGGGTACAGCCTTAATGGGCCACGTGCATGTGTGGTATTCATTTTTCTGCCCTTCTTGAAACAGAATCGCAGCAAAATAACACCATAAGATATGCAACTGAGCTTGACACCCATGTTTAAAATGATACAGTTTTCCCTCTTCCAATAATGCACTACAGTAAATGTGCTCAGTAATTGTTGTTTTTTTATCTTTTTTGAATTTATTAAAAACATATAACATTCCATACAGTCGAGTCAAAACTTAACGAAACTAAATTCAAATCAAACCCAACCCATGAGAAATAGAGGAAGGCCAACGGCCAGAGTAAAACAATAGATAGTAGAGAGAAAGGAGTCTTTTCCCCCAGGACAGATGCTTATTCTAAATTATTATTGACCAGTAACGGCGCAATGCACGATAACGTGCAGTGACTACACTTGACTTGAGCATTCATAGTTTTCATACTCTTTCTCTGTACGTTTAGCATTCGTTTGCTCAGAGGTTGATGCGCTTGCTGCTTTCCCAGCAGCTCTTCTTTTCTCCACTCTAGCGGCCCACTTCTTCTCTTCTTTCATTAGCATCTTTTCACATTAAAACTGATTAAGTTAGTGTTTGTGTTGCAATTACTTAGTACATTTTCTTTAATTTTTCACGTAAGTCTTCAATCAGCCTCAAGAATGTTTTAAGATATGAAGAGGTAGGGGAAGTGACGGTGAAGGTTGTAGGGAATGAGAACGGCGCCCATAAGCATGGCTGCTGCCGAGAGTTGATTCTACAATAGAATTAAATAAAAATAAATAGAGGAATAACCTTGGAGGTCAATCATCACCCGAAAAAGGATAGTAGAGGTCGCGTAGTATATGTGTACCAAATTTCAGTTCAATAATTCAAAAGATTTGAGAGCTACAGGTCATTTAAAATCCTGGACAGAGAAACAAACAGCCATGGTAGCATATTTTATATAAAGTCCTCCCAGGTTTTAAAAAAGTTTTGAACAGATCCGCTATGTGAGAATTTGATTTTTTTTCAATTTCAAATATTATATAACATCAGTTTCCCACTGACTTAACACTAGAATTACCAGAGTCTACGAAAAAACTCGTAGATCTGGCCCACCTTAAAACTGTTCTCACCTCTCTGCCGTCATCTTTTGTCTTCTGAATGTGCCGATTAAGACAAGCAGCAAGCAGATGGCTATTCCATCCCCCACCTTCGCAGAACGCTCACTAAGTTTTCCCAGCTCATGCCTTGTTTGATTATCTGGGAGTGACTGAACTGCTGGAGTTTTAGAGTGGAAATAATAGATCATTATTTGGAACACATGCATTTCATGTGTGTTCCGTTTCTACAGTAATCTGTGTAAACACATTGTTAAAGCAGAAACTTTTTCATATTTTAGTAATAAATGTTACAAAATGTAGGCATAAACTATAGGATGTGTGAAGCATGAAGTCCAAACATCAAATAAACACTTTCACAAAGGGTTCAAGAACAATACAACAGCTTCTGTGGTGTAGCACACTCAGATTTGCTTCTCGGAGCACAGCAGGCTTACTGTGCCTCAGAGACCCAAGTTCGATTTCCCACTTGGGAGAAAGCATTATTTTTTTTTCTTTTTAACCATGGCCGCTCTGCCCGCCTGCAAGCGTCTGCTTTCTGCGTGCTGGGGTGTTTTTTCTTTTTTTTTTTCTTAAGTAAATCTTTAAGTTTAAAATGCCGATCTCTGTTATTTCTGTTGATTAATTCATGCTTTCATTCATTATAGCTAATTCTGTTATCAAGTGGTCGCTATTTTTGCCTGTTGTATACAATCTATTTAGCATCTTTATCTCCATTCTCATTGCCCGCTTGCCTGCGTGCAGCGTGTGTTGAGTGATATATGATTTAATGTAATGTTTTTTTTTAACCTGAAACGGACATAAAATTTATAAACTGGTATGCACTGTCAGTTAATGAGATTGTTATATTTTCATGTGGGATGCTCCTTTTAAAATATTTTTTTAACAATTGAGACTGCAATTAACATGAACAAGTGTCCTTATAAATGTTCTTATTTTTAAGTTCTGTAAGACGCACACTGTCAGACAGATCACTGAATAATGCACAGACAGAAGTTGATAGATAGATAGATAGATAGATATGAAAGGCACTATATGACAGGTGCTGCAGAAAGGCAAGCAGGCAGTGAGACTACATTCACATGTGAAAAGCACTAGAAAAATGGATAGATATGGAAGACACTAGACAGATACATAACAGTATTAGCTATATAGTAGTTTTGTTTTATATATAATATATATGTATTTTACAACTCGGAGAATTGTCAAAAAGAAATACATTAAATCATACATCAGTCAACACAGGCTGCACGCAGGCAAGCGGGCAGTGACAGTGGAGATAAAGACGCTAGATAGATTGTATACAACAGGCAAAAATAGCAACCACTTTGATAACAGTATTAGCTATAATGAATGAAAGCATGAATTAATCAACAGAAATAACTGTGATCGACATGTTAAACTTAATGATTTACTTAAGAAAAACGCCCCAGAAAGCAGAAGCTTGCAGGCAGAGCGGCCATGGTTGAAAAGAAAAAAAAAGTAACACTTTCTCCCCAGTGGGGAATCGAACTCAGGTCTCTGAGGCACAGTAAGCCTGCTGCGCTCTGAGATGCAAATCTTAATGCTACGCCACAGAAGCTGTGGTATCATTCTTGAACCTTTTGTGAAAGTGTTTATTTGATCTTTGGAAATCCGGCTTCACACATTCTATAGTTTATGCCTATATTTTGTAACATTTATTACTACAATATAAAAAAGTTTCTGTTTTAACAATGTCTTTACACAGATGACTGTAGAAACGGAATACACATGAAATGCATGTGTTCCAAATAATGATCTATTGCTTCCACTCTAACACTCCAGCAGTTCAGTCACTCCCATATAATCAAACAAGGCACGAGCTGGGAAAACTTAGTGAAAGTACTGTGATGGTGGGGGATGGAATAGCCGGCTGCTTGCTGCTCGTCTTAATCGGCACATTTAGAATACAAAAGAGGGTGGCCTAGAGGTGAGAATGGTTTTTAAGGTGGGCCTTTTTTCGTAGACTCTGGTAATTCTAGTGTTAAGAGAACTGGGTTAGGATTCTTCCAGTTTAGCAAGATAAGTCTATGTGCTAGTAGTGAAGTAAAGGCAATTACAGTTTGTTTGTCCTTCTCCACCGGACACAGTTGTTAATGGGTTAGGAGTGATTTTGACACCCAGGCTGTCTGATAGGCATTTAAAAATTTCTGTCTAGAATGATGTTAATTTGGCACACACCCAAAACACGTGGCGTAGTGAAGCTGGAGCTCAATTGTTAATGTTCGCAGGTTGGATCTTTCCCTGGAAACATTTTAGACAATTTTAAGCGAGATAGGTGTGCTCGATAAAAGATTGTGCATATAGAGCTAGAGTGAATTCTGTGCGTGGCTGCCTTCCACTCTGTTTCTGAAATGTTGAGTAAGAGAGCCTTTCACACTGTACTCTGGGATCTTTAAAAGGAAGGATTTTTTACTTGTGGTTTTTACTACAACCGCAAGAAAACCTCTGGCTGGTGGCAGGCCATGGTGTTCAGTAGTAGACAAACGGCAGTAATTGTTCAAATTGCGCATTTGAACAACTCCACTCGTTTGCATGGAATATAGGCAGCTGTAATTGCAGACTGAAACACCTTCTCAAATATCCATAGTGTTAGTATATATTGTTCAGGTGTTGAAGCACCCCACTTTGAAACAGATCTACAAAGTACTCTTCAATGGAAATAGTGACTGTGATGGTCTGGGTTGATTCCATGCTCCCTGGTTCTTTCTAAGAGCATTTTGATCTCAGAACCATCGATAGTCATTAACCGAAATAAGCTGGGCAAATGAGGACACACACAGTCAACTTCGTAGTGGAAGTTAAAATACAGTAAATAAGTCAATAAAAAACAAGGTTAAAATCATGCACATATGCTCCTCACCAGTCCTGCCTCTTTCTTCATCCTTAACCTCTGATCTTTCTTCCTCCTTCTTTTCTTTGATTTCCTCCCCTTGCTGCTGTGCAGGCTTCCTATATACTGCCTGATTCGGTGCAGGTGTTGTCCTCCATTTACTCTCAGGTGGGAATAAGGCACCTGACTAATCCGCTCGCATTTGCACGAGAATGTACAATCGGCTAAGCACCCCAATCAGCCCCAGAGCAGCACTGGCATTTACATATCCATACCTGTTCAGAGCCTGCATGAGCCGGGACCTGATTATTTTTTTAAAATTACGCTTTGCCAAGGACCACTTAACACAGTGACAGGGTTAAATAACTAAGGTATTTGTATATATACATGTAAGTTGCTCAAATCATACATGTAGGTTTTACAAACAGGTATTATATTCCTTTTTATCCTTGAGTTTAACTTTGTATTCTCTGTTGTGGTTATTGTAATTACAGAGATTAATAAAGCTAAAGTTCAGTATGTACCACATAAAATTCATCCTATGTTGATGAGCAGGCTTCAATATGTCTAAGAAAGGAAGTATGGAAGGAATATTGGCAATCCTGGTATAGTCAGAAGTACAAACATTATTATGTGTGCCACCATATCAGATTTTGTGTTCTAGCATACACCCCAGCAATTAGGCCATGTAACTGAACACACCTTATCACATTTCTTGATGGGTTTTATAGATTACTCTTTGTGTCTGAAGGGGTACAGGATATTATGATCAGTGGCCCCACAATATGTTTTCCTTTGGGCTTCACCACTTATCTGCAGTGTCAGACTGGTTTCAGTCTGAACTACAAATGTCAATGGAATTCCTTCTACCATACCCTCCATTATTCAGTCCTTTTACGGATGGCCACATCCTTACAACTCAATGGAACTGATGAACACTATGACTAATGTTTGTCAGGTAATCACTGTGTCAGATTGCCAGAGCTTAATTAGATATGCATATCACTGCATCACTAGGGAGCACATTGTATGTAATGTTAATGCTGTGATGTATGTGGCCCAATATTATGCACAGAACAGATCAATGTTATTGTACTATAAAGTCATGAGCAGTTTTGTCATTGACAGTGAAGACTGTGAATGTTTTTTCATTCTTATATGTCATACTTTGGTCCTTCATTGTTACTATTCATGATTGGAATTGTGATCATTGTGTTTACAATCATGGAGTAGATGCCCCGATCTTTGGCATTCAGTAAGCAAAAAGCATCACACTTGACAATTGCTCACACTGTTCATGCCAAATCAGTATTCTCATAGTTTTACCAGTAATAATCCTGCAACTGCTTTGTATGTTTTAGTGATGTAATCCTGTGAGCTTCTGTTTTAATTTAATTATTTGAATTTCCTGAAAGTGTTTATTGTTTTGATTGGCATATCTTTGCAGATACAATGATGAGTTTGGCTAATCACATTAGTGTTTTGCATGACAGGTTGACTGTTTTGAGAATGTCTCTACTGTGTTGTCCAATGTGGTTGAATGACTGAGATAAAAATTGTAATTTTTCCATCTTTTAGCCTCCAAGTTTGAAATAAAGTCAAACCTGCAGAAATGCTTTGAAATCACTAGCTTTTGAAAAGTTATGTCTTTTGGCATTGTCAGTATCAGAAAATCATCTTAGAAAAGAAGGTTAACTTTGATAGTTTGAAGAGTGGTATTTTTGAGTGTAGTTGTCAGATGAGAACATTTTGTTGGCCCTAGGGGATGTTTAGCAAAAATCCAAAAATATACAAGAGAAAGTTCTTTTATAAATCTCAAAAATAAATGGTGATTTTGCCCTTGGCCAGAATTAAGTGGTTGGGTTCTACTAAGCAAAAAAAAAAACTCAAGTTTGATTAAAGCAGTATATAGATATATAGATAGATACTGTTCAGTGACCCTGAACTGGATTTTTATAAAGCATAAATTGAGGGTCAGATAAAAATCATTATAAAAAATACATTAGATAAATCGATCAATTACAATATGTTCTTGCTTTTAGTATTGTCATTATTTTAATTTTTTTTTATCTTTGTCATCCACAGTTTTCTGCTTTTACTTACTTACTTACTTGGTCAGTTGTTACAATTTCCCTTTCATTTTTATAATGGTTGGTAAAAAATATAAATAATTAAGATCCTTTGTTCAATACTGATCAGCCATGACATGAATCCCAAAAAGCATGAAACATAAAGCAGACTTTCAGCACAAGTTATGTCTAGCCTGGCTAAAAGATTTTGCTTTGTTTTTCTTAGATTCCAATTATACTTTTAGAAAACCTTTTTCCTTTTTTACAAACATAGCTTATTGAGCACTGCTTGAAGACCATGCAAATGGCCATAAATAAAGGGAATGAGTTTTTAAGTAACAGCAATATTTTTTTTGCCAGTGATAATGACTGGCTTACAAGCCAACATGGACTTTCTAGTGCCATTCTCTTAGAACTTTGTACTGAGTTGGACCCGGCCTTAGAAAGGCAGAACACCTGAAATCAGGCTCTACTTGTATATATTCAGGTTTTAAAAATGGTCGACTTTCCAGCAACAGGCACATACCAGCAATGACTGGTCGACAAGTCAGGAATATTTTACCAAAGTTTCAGCACCATCATGCCCACTGTAATGGAAGACATAAACAAATGATGAGGCATTACATCCAGTTTCCATATGGTCTGGTTGTATGTGACAACATAAAAAAACGCAGTAGTGCCTGGTTTTCTTTGAGTAATCAGGGCAATTGACAGCACTCATATTGTAAGCAAGAATGATGCTGCTTTTGTTAACCATAAGCTGTTGGATTTTATTAACAAACAAATCATCTATGAAGTCAAAGTGAGACTGACCAACATGATGACTTGGTGACCTGCGTTGACCCATGATTAATTTATTTTGAGGCAAAGTAGCTTTAGTAGGCGATTTGCTGATGGGTCTCTATACAATCGCTGGATTACTACAACTGACTGACCCTTCAGATTTTCATATAGCCTGTACTATTCCTTGTGACAGTAATCATATCTTTACATG
Organism: Polypterus senegalus; assembly: GCF_016835505.1. NCBI lineage: Eukaryota > Metazoa > Chordata > Cladistia > Polypteriformes > Polypteridae > Polypterus > Polypterus senegalus. The sequence continues at coordinate 119,285,945 of NC_053154.1, read as the reverse complement.
TGCCAAATGATATTCGGTTCCCATTCAGATGCTGACCGGCAGAGCACAGAGGAGAGGTGCTGCAATGCCATGCATATTATTGGCACACTCTGTTGCAGAGCGCAGCAAGATGTGTTAACTGTGAGGCTGCTCTGCCAGCCAAGGTCTACTGCAAGGGTGGAAAATTTCATTTATCGATGGAGGCTACATTAGTAAAAAATTCAGAGACATGGGGCAAAAACAGTTTATCACAAAAATTCAACCAATTGTTACCTGTATATGATAAAACATTAGAATCATTAATTCTATCCACCTTTTTGGTATTGGATAAATAAACAGAATTGTTTTGTTTGTTCTAATGCAATAACATTTTTATTTAGATTAGCACAGACCTGAATGGCATAGAAGGAGAGGTGAAAGAGAGCACCAGGAAATGAACAGTTTTTATCTCAAATCCCTTTGTATTCACCAAGCAGTTGTTGGGCCAGAAACGAACTGGACACCTTATTGGCTCCCAAGAGGACATGGACCATTATCTCCACAACACCATTAGTGATGAAGTGAGGGAATAGGAGCTAGGAGAGTGTAGGGCTCTGATCAAACAGCCTAGACCCACAACTGATTTTGCCAGCAAAGAGCCCAGTTGGAAAGAGATCGAAGAGGTGGTGAAAACTACCAGAGCCAGTTCAGCTCCTGGGCCCAGCGGAGTGCCATATTAGTGTACAAAAGGTGTCACAGGCTGTTGCACCAACTGTGGAAGATCCTGAAGGTGATATGGAGGAGGGCCAAGGTAGCCCATCAGTGGAGACTTATAGAAGGTGTCTGCATTTCTAAAGAGGAAAACTCAAGGATGATCAAACAGTTTAGGCCAATCTACATGCTAAGTGTTGAGGGGAAGATATTTTTCAGCATTGTCGCATGATGTCTGAGTGAATATCTCCTGAAGAACCAGTATATTGACACCACATTAATGAGGGGGGAAATCCCAAGAGTGCCTGGATGTTAAGAGTGGTTGCCCAGCTCATCAGAGAGGCACAAGAAGGTAAGGGAGACTTGACAGTTCTGTGGTTGGATTTGACAAATGCATATGGATCTATACCTCATAATCTGATTAAGATCACAATAAAACAACACTAGGTCCCAGATAAGATTATAGACCACATTTCGGACTGTTACAGAAATTTCAATGTGAGAGTCACAGCTGGGTCTTTTACATCAAAGTGGCACCAGCTGGAGAAAGGGATTATTACTGGATGTAGCATTTCAGTGGTTTTCTTTACTTTGGCAATGAACATGCTGGTCAAGTCAGCTGAGGTAGAGAGTCAAGGCCCGCTAACCAAGTCCTTTGTCAGACGACACCCATTAGAGCCTTTATGGTTGACCTGACTAAAAACAATGTCAGTATCAGGATGCAGATGGATTCTACAGTGCTTACAGTGATTCATCATTGGGGCAAGGATGTGCTTTAAGTCAACTAAATCCAAGTCTCTGGTATTAAGGAAAGGGAAAGAGACTGATCAGGTTTGCTTCTTTCTGGATGGTACACAAGTTCCAACAATCTCTGAGAAACCAGTCAAGGGCATTGGCAAGATCTTTGACAACATCCTGAAGGAATTTTGGTCTATCAAGGCCACAAACCAGCAGATAGAGGCTTGGTTTGCAGTAGTTGATAGGTCAGGCCTGCCGAGTAGTTTTAAAGTCTGGATTTTTCAGCATGGTATACTCCCAGGATATTGTGGCCACTGCTTGTGCACAAGGTTCCATTGTCAACAGTAGAGAGCTTTGAGAAAAGAATCAGCCATCATCTACATAAATTTCTGGGATTCCCACAATGCCTGAACAGCATCGCTCTGGATGGGAGAAAGAACAAACTAAGATGTCTCTTTGAGTAGGCTGAGTGAGGAGTTTATAGTTATCCGTACAAGAGAGGTGCTTCAATACAGGAAGTCTAGCGACCTTAAAGTCTCCAAGGCCTGCACTGAGGTAAGGACTGGAAGGAAGTGGAGGGTGGAGGATACAGTGGACTGGGCAGAGGCATTGCTACGCCACAGGACTCTGGTGGAGCCAGTGACATCTGTCCGAGGAGGGCTTGGAAGCATTCCAACAACCTGTTATGATAGGGCCCAAGGCAAAGTCAGGCACCACCTAGTACAAGAGCAAGTGAGAGCAAGGGTCGAGGAAGTTTGGGGGAGTCAAGTGGTAGGAATGGGCTATGGACAACAAGATCTCCTTGTCCGTGCTACGGCAGGCCAAGCCTTTCCAGATCAGGTTTCCGATGTTTATGACATCCTGCCAAGTCCCTCCAACCTCATCTGCTGGGTCAAGGTTGACTCTTCAGCATGTCCCTTGTGCCAGAGAGGACAGACACTTGAGCATATACTTAGCAGTTGCCCAAAAGCATTGGATGAGGGTCACTATCATTGGCAGCATGACCAAGTTTTGAAGGTGATTGCAGGGACTATCTCAAGTGCCAGAGATCTGGTCAAGTGCTGGTGGACCACTGAGGTAGAGGATTGCTTTTGTCAAAGTGGAAGAAAAGCCCAGACATCAGCCAAGGGCAGCACTGGAGTTCTTGAAAACAGCACCAGACTGACAGGTGAAGTTAGACCTGAGGAAGTAGCTCTGATTTCCAGATAGCATCAAAGAGATCAACTTAGGGCCAGACATCATCTTGTTTTCTGAAACATCCAAGCAGATGGTTATGTTGGAATTTATAGATCCCTGCAAGGAGAGGATTGAGGAGACCCATGAGCGTAATAAAGAAAAGTATGAACTGTGGTCACTTACTATTTGGGTACAAGCTGGGAATTGATCACTCCTGGTTGGGTCACCTGGATGAGGGTGTCTGATGTTGACATACCTAAAACACTCGATTACTCTAGGTTACATCACTGATGAAGTGTCCAAGTGCATCAATAGATGTATGTTGTAACCATTTTCTAAAACACATTTACATTGCATGTGACTGTGATATTTACTGAATAGTAAAACATGGTACTGAATATGCTTCATCATTGCTTGTATTCAATCCTCCCAGAGGTACACTATATATACAGTATATATAATTATATAATATACCATATATGTTCCAATAAACGCAGAGCCTCTTATTGTATCTTATCTCTAATAAGCGCCGGGCTTCAGAGGGGACGCGACCAAATAATAGCCAGTCTCTAACAGTAGCCGGGTCTTTGATATTTGCCTAATGGCGTACATTGTAAGCGTCTGTATCTTTATAGACGTGTGTAATACATGTGCAAGTCAGCATGTTGCATATATAAGAAATATGTATATACCGGTTTCTAAAACCTTTCATTTTCGTGCCGGGTTGACCAAAATACGGACAAACCTGGAAGAAGAGGAAGATGATAGTGAACTGGACAACAACAAAGCCGTCATTGCGGATTCGGACAACTAATAGCAGCGAAAGGTACAGAAAAACATTGCCATTTATCTTTAACAGTCTTATGCAGCATGTGAAATTCAAATAAAGTAGCTGTTTGTAATATTAGCCGATATTTTTGTGTACCTACCTGTACCAACACGCGTGAAAAAAATACTGCGTTCTGAAGGTTTTTCTTAATAATGGCTGGTCTTTAATAGCAGCCGGTCTCTATTAAGCGCTGGGAGCCGAGGCTAGTTTTACAAATAAACGCCGGGGGCCTCTATTGGAGCATTAATATTCAATAATATTCATACCAAAGACATTCTAATATGCTACATAAAAGCTCACATAGTTAAATTATGTGACAAATATTCCTTCTGTATGAAGTATATTATAATCCATATAACTGCCATTAGAGTTATAACATTAGGCTTCTATTTAAAAGAAGATACCTGTCATCTTATGGCTTTAACCAGCTCTTCAGTATCAGGAGAAATCCTCTGAGTAATGGCAACTTTCATAATATCATGTAAGTGTATGTGTTTTAGACAAAAAGCCAATTTTGACTTATTTACATTTATAACTGAAAATGCTTCCTCATAAATGTAAGTACTTCCAAACACGCTCAGAACTACTGAACCAAAGGCAGTCAGTTGTGAATATTTTGGCAGAAGACACTGGTAAAAGCTGTGCAGACCTACAGTGGCAAATTTGTTTCTCAACACAGAATTGCACTGTAAGTCAGTGCAGGTCTATGGGTGGATCAGAAGGGGTGGATGATGAAAGATGAGGTAAATTTCTTGATTATCAGACCGAGTCTGTCCAAGAAAAAACTGCCGAAACTCAGTTTTTAGTGATGTTATTTTATTCTTGTATTGATCCATGTTGTCATTCACTCCTTCAGTATTTGATTCTTTCAAACAGGGTAAATGTACAGGATTGTTAGCCACAAGTTGTGTCTCCCACAGATTCAGTTTACGTTGAAATGCACGGATACAATCGATGTACTCATTTACAAGTTTGTTTTGACCTGGCAGATTTGTATTCAGAACATTTAAGTGCTCAGTTGTATCCACCATAAATGCCAGGTCATGAATCCATCTTGGATCATCCAGTTCTCTCACCCCTTTTTTATTACCAGTTCTTAAAAACCCTCTTGCACAGCTCTGCAACTTCACTACCCTCACTTCTGTGTGGCATTGTACACCTTGTCTGACATTGTGTTTATTAAGCAAGGTATAGAACTGCTGGTGGCTGAGTCCTTTTGAGAAGGTTGAAGTTCACAGTTTTGATAACTACATTCACGATGTTATCCATTTTAAGTGATTTACTGCATAATGCTTCATAGTGGGGAGTGCAATGTATTCCCCAAAATTCTTTACCTACAATTGATTTAACTTTTCTTTGTATTTGGCGACAACTTCTGCTTTCTTTCCACACATCAACAGTGCACTATTGGTAGCTAGACTTACAGTAAGAAACCAGTTCACTTGTCCAATCATTTGACTAAACATGTGAACATGTCACTGGAAGTTGTGTCAGCCATAAGAATAAGTTCAACAAGCTCCTCATAAATATTCAAACATTCATCTAAACCTCTTGCTCTGTGGAAGACTGGCCACATCAGTCACATCTGTGTTCTCTTCTATTGCAATAGAAAAACAAATGTCTTTACTTTCCCCTTCAATTGCCTGTGCAAGTCTTGTGCCATATCTACAACTCTGCAACCGTTTGTCTCGATAAACTTATATTCGTAAAAGCCTGACGTCTGTTGGGGCAAACAAGTTCAGCTGCTTACACCATATACATTTTAATGAACTCTCCTTCAGAAAACATCTTCGATGCCAATGCAGTTTCACTGGCAAAAATTTTCACTGGCCTTCACGGCTGCATCATTTGTATAATGACTACGACTGAAGACAGACTGTTGCTTTTTAAGAGCAGTTGGTTTTGTAATGCATTCAGATGTTAAATTCTCTGGCTACCACCACTTGTTGAGAACAAACTAAGCAAGTCGGTTTGTGGTCCACACTCATAGAAAAATATTATGTTGTCCATTTCTTCTGGAATACTTGACATTCAACATCCACCTTGCATTTCTTAGATAAAGACATTTTGACTTATCTCGTTCAAACTGCAAATGAAAAAAAGTTTAGTTCACATATCTAATAAATCAGGGTTGGCAGATTAATAAGATGGTTTTGAATGGAAAGACAGCCAAAACTAAAGTGAATTACATCCTAAAACAATCTTAATCTGAATGGTTACTAGCAATTCTCCAATCAAATTTACTGAATTTCGACAAACAAAACAAATCAAACAAATAAAGAAAAAACAAGTCTGGCAAAAAGACAGAAATGGTACAAGTGCAAACCAGAACTGTCATCTACTGGATAAATTAAAAACTGCCATTTATGGGAGCCACTCAGTTTCCACTGCTTCTGTTGCAGCCTATGAGTACATATACATAAACAGCAGACAATATTTATTGTATTTTACTAATCAGATCATGTGCCGGACAAAACCATGTGGTGGGCCATATGCGTCCCTTGAGCCATATGTTCTGTACCCCTGGTCTACAGCATTATGACTGTATATGTAAGAGGTTAATTAGCATAGTGCATGTTGGGTTGGCAACCAGATGGAGTTAGAGGCATATTGACTATGCACATTTACATGATCATTGTGATTTATAAAAGTAAATTGCATAGAAAAGTGTGTATGCTAGGTTCTATAAATCAGATTTTTTTTTGCTGTATTCATTTTTTTTCCTTTTTTAAAGCATACTTTCATGCTTGTAGTATACCATGCACAGTTTTATAAATGAAGTATGTCATGGCGAAAAATTTGTCATCAGAAGGCTTTTTACCTGAAAATGAAGGCTATTAGGACTCGGGATAGACAGACAGAGTTTTAAAGCTTTATTGTAATAAAACAACACAAAAAATAGCAAGGACTCAACCCAATACAGCCAAATTGAGCTGAGTTCAGTAATCAAAGCTTATATAACAATTTCTTTACAATCACTTTTGACCTCGTTCAATTAGCTCATTTGCTGTTCTCCTCTGACTCCCTTCTACTCCTGTCCAGCCAATTTCTCGTCTCCCTGCAGCTGGGCTCCTAGTATTTCACTGTCTATTGTTCATTTCTAGTTTCTGTTTTGCTCATTTCTTTCACTGGCCAAGGCCGGTACAGACATTCATCTTCCTTATATGGGCTTTCCTCTCATCACTTCCTCTTTCTCAGACTTGAGCCGGGTTGTCTGATGCCCAAAGCTCAACTTTAATTTAAAAGAAATATGGTATATGCTTTTATTTAATCATCGTGTGGTAGTCCTGACTTGTCTTAATTTCTAATATATTCTTCTAAATGTATTGCTAATACCTGAATATACTAATGTTTCGTTCATACATTACATCAGTGTGACCTTGCTTACAGCAAAAGCCTTTTGTTGCCTTTCTGCTGACTCATCAACCCAGCTGGCTTCTTTACATGCCTACAACAGCCATTTTCTATCTGTGGTATCTTTTCCTTAGCTTCCCAGCCTTGAACACAGGTGTTCTCAATCTCCTATCCTGTTCTAAGCTGGTTTTTTGTTCTTGTTATGTTCTTTTTCTGTACGTTCTCACACTAGCAATTCTGCTGTAAGCTGGAAAAATAATGAAATATGACTAATTTTTAGTTAACTATTTGCTTAACATTCTAATTTATGCTTAATCTAATGTTGTAGAAGCTTTTAATTACTTTTATGGCTCTTTATGTTAATTTGCTATTTTTATGCTAATATTAAAATTTTTCCTTCTACAAGTACACCTAAAATCAGTCAGGCTCCACTTACTACCTACTGATAGACCCCAACAATGAAAAGCTAGCTTTAAAAGTTCAAATTACAAGCAAAGTTCCACAATATCTCAAAATGTCACACAAGGGAGGGAGAAGTCACGAAAATCTGACTTGCAGAGAAAAGTCATGCAAATAATCTTTATATAATGAGGGATTTATTTAATAAAAATACAAAAATAGAGTAAAATATTCAAAAGAGCAAAAGCAAGTTGCCTAAAAAGGCAATCCATGGCAAACATGCCCCAATATACTCTATGAGTCAGAAATCGAAGAAAACAAGAGCAAAAATCACAAAAACAGAAAATACTAAGAAATGTCCATACTCGCACAACTCCAGATGCAAACACTACTTGCGCTTCCTCTTCTCTTGCCTTAAATATCCAGGGGGAAGGCTCAAGAGTAGTGATGTTGGGGTGGACACGCCTCCTAGTGGGACATGGAAGTACATGGAATGGAGGCACACTTAAAGTTATAGTACATAATTACATCACATAAGTAATATAAAGATTTGAAAAATAATTTAAAAATATCACCAAAACATAAAATACACATACATTCAGGTAGTAATATAAAATATCCAGCCTGACTCTTTGTCACCACAACATTCAACAAGGAAAGGATATATGAAAGTAAAGTCAATTGATTTGGAGAACTTAAGTGGCAGGTGGTAACTGAACATTTCTGAAGAAATATTAATCAGAAATTATAAAAAATAGCATGGAAATGTACATAGTGTGCTGCTAGTGAAGAGTGGTCAACAGTAATGATGTTATAATGAGATATTTGTTATTCCAGAAACTTTTTAAGAATGAAAATGTTTCTTGGAAGTATTTCAGTTTTTTGTGTTTTATTGAATACTAGCAAAATACTCGTGCTTTGCAGCGGAGAAGTAGTGTGTTAAAGAAGTTATGAAAAAGAAAATGAAACATTTTAAAAATAACGTAACATAATTGTCAATGTAATTGTTTTGTGACTGTTATGAGTGTTGCTGTCATCAAGGATTTGATTATCATTATTTCTTTGAATCAGGTTCGTATTTGGAGGATGTGTTATATTCTGTGTTTGTCAACCGTTGTAAAGATAAGTGATTTCATTCATCTAAGTGTTCACTACACAAATCGGTACTCGTGAATCTAAGATGTTTAACAGGCATTCCCGGTATTAAGTTGTGGATTTGCCTGCGAATATTTAGCGGCAGCGTGTCTATGAACTTAATTTAAAGTTAAGCTTTACACCTTGCTTTCCTATCCATTTGCATAAGCACAGTCCTTCACCAGCAATTACTTAATGTTAGCTCAGACCAGGCACTTAAAAGTTTCTCTTGCACTTTTGCTGAGTTTGTGTCTAACACTATTCTATCCCTGACCATCTCATCTTCGTTTGCATAAGCACAGTCCTTCACCAGCAATTTTAACTCAGTTACAAAGTGATCAAAAGTCTCGTTTATGCCCTGCGCCCTCTCAGTAAACTTGTATCTCTTGAATATCGTATTCGTCTTAGGCATGACAAATGCCAGTGGCAGCGTGTCTATGAACTTAATTTAAACTTAAGGTTTACACTGTGCTTTGTTTCCGCAGTAGGTGCACTTATATATTCCAATAGGAATTCGCCAGGCAAATACAGTAGAGCACTTTAAAACACTGCTGAAAACACATTATTTTAACATGGCCTTTTTATAACTTCACTTTAACTTAATACTGATACTCTGTATGTTCAATTCTTCATAATAACTATTCATGGTGGCTCTAAAATCCGTACTGACCCCTACTCTCTCTTCTGTTTCTTTTTCCGGTTTCTTTGTGGTGGCGGCCTGCGCCACCACCACCTACTCAAAGCATCATGATGCACCAACATTGATGGACTGAAAGCCAGAAGTCTACGTGACCATCATCATCAGGTCCTTCGATGAAAACGCTAAATACAAAGAGGACTGTTTGATTTATGTTAGGTAGATTGCCCAGAGGGGACTGGGCGGTCTCTTGGTCTGGAACCCCTACAGATTTTATTTTTTCTCCAGCCTTTGGAGTTTTTTTTTGTTTTTCTGTCCACCCTGGCCATCGGACCTTACTCTTATTCTATGTTAATTAATGTTGACTTATGTTTATCTTTTATTGTGTCTTCTATTTCTCTATTCATTTTGTAAAGCGCTTTGAGCTACATTTTTTGTATGAATATGTGCTATATAAATAAATGTTGATTGATTATGAATATGCTTGCATGCATCACTCGCTTCATATTCTTTTGCTGCCTTCTCAATTGTGTAATGCGTTTTTTCTTCAGTGCTCTTTGGAGCTTTTGCTTGTTCTCTGCATAAAAGTTTCTCTCGCACTTTCGCTGAGTTTGTGCCAAACACTAGTCTATCCCTGACCATCTCATCTTCATTTGCATAAGCACAGTCCTTCACCCACGAATATTTAGCGGCAGCATGTCTATTGGATTGCTTCTGACGGATGGCCTTATATGGGCAGGCACTCAATTACGTGGGAGGCGTGACGATGAGGGATGCAACTCCGCCTCACACGGCGACCGAGCTGCAGGCTATGGCCGTATATATATGTATGTAAGTAGGTTCCAGTTATGACCGTTACACTTAGAATTTCGAAATGAAACCTGCCTAACTTTTGTAAGTAAGCTGTAAGGAATGAGCCTGCCAAATTTCAGCCTTCTACCTACACGGGAAGTTGGAGAATTAATGATGAGTCAGTGAGTCAGTCGGTCAGTGAGGGCTTCGCCTTTTATTAGTATAGATACAAGTACTCTGAATCAGTGTGTACTTTCAATTGTCTTGAGTTCCAGAGCGACTTAATATGCTCCTTGTTTTCAAACTCTCAGTTCATTAGCTGGCATAGTTACAGTATTTTGTTAATTGAGGAGATGTAACATAGTTTCATACATGAACCAGGTCAGCTGATGAGACAAAACTGATGGTGTATAATTAAGTTGTGAAATAACACCTTCTATTCTTATCTACATACACAAAGTACATAGTCAACATGGTCATTACTGATTTCATACAGAGGGAGAAAACATCAATATTAATAAATTAGGAAAAATTATCATGGAATGCAACACTAGATTAATCTCACAGCTCAGGGATGTCTGGAAGAAATGTTTCATACATCATAAGAATCCAAGAAAAATCAGTTCTATTACTGGCCTTTAATCCAGAAGGGCCACCGTCAAGTTTTCAATGCAAATATTCTTTTTAATTTAGAGGATATTTTGTGCCTTTCATTGACTTCCGCATTTTAATGCTTTCTCGTTTACTACTTATTTAAATGTGAATTACTTTTACAGAACCTCTTAATTATCTCTCTCTTTCTGTGGAAGATCAATATTATTACTCACAGCTATGGTTGTTTCTTGCAAAAATACTTGATTTTTTTAAAATCCATTATGAAAACTATACATAAATATCTAAAACAAAAGACGAAGTCTACTTTTCAGAAATAAAAGAGAATATTTAGATGGAAAGATTTATTTCAAGTTAAATGTTTGAATTATATAAGGAAGTGGACGTAAATTAAGCAAAGCGTCACATGAGATATTATTCACCTTAATGTTAAAAAAGTTTTAATAAGGTTCTCCATGAGACACTAGTGATCAAACTGGAGGCAGAGACTGTGGATTAAGATTTCAGATGGATGCAGAATTATGTGCAATAAGTGACGCTTGGGGGTGCAAAGAACATGTTTCAAATTAGGTGGTTTTAAAAATGGGTTGCCTTAGACATTAATGTTAATGCTACTATTTTTTTAATCCGAATAAGGATGAAGATTTGCAGAAGGCACTAAAACAGAAGGACTGACAGATAAACTAGTGGCAGAAACATCAATGCAGATAGACCTGAGGACAATGCAGACGTGGTAGATAAAGTTTAATATAAATAAAAGTAAAGGTTTACACAAAAAATACTGCATTTAATTACAATTTGGAGGCGTCTTAAACTTGGAAAAGGCTTGTCTCTTCTGTTGGACTTAACATTGTCCAGAAGAAGACTGTGCAGAGTAATGATTAAGGAGCTAAATCAAATGTTGAATGACATAACACTCTGTATAAAGCCGAAATCAATGGAGGTTACTTTTACCTTGTGATACATGTAGAAGGTGATGTAAAGATTTGCTCCCATATTTGGAAAAAAGTTCTAAACAGGGCTCGAGAAAGCCCAGAACAATCCAGAATAATGTCAGAACCACAAGGAACAAGTGTTATGAACACATTTTGAGTCTAGTGGTAGTGATTAGTGAAAAAGCCAAGTTTCATATTGCATACGGTTTAATGAAATTGATGCTAAAATTTATTTTGTATAATATTTCACAGTCGCAAAATATGAAACTCACTTGAAAGAGTTCTGTGGGGTTTGGAAGTAAAACACAAGAAATTTGCTCCCTAAAACTAATTCATACTGCATTTACCTGTGTTTTATAACAGTTGCATAATGCAGGTAAACCACAGCATTCAGCCAGTCAAATCAGTTCTATTTTATCTCTCTCATTCACATTACTGCAGATGAGTGCAAGGCATTTTTTTAAAAATTTGATATGCTGAATAATTTCCACACAAAGTCACACCAAAATGAATGACTGCACACATTACTATGTTCTCTGCAGATTAACCGAATATATGGAAAGTATCCCATTGCCATTTTTCTAACAACCACTGTTTCCTGTTTCTTGATTCTTGTAGATAATGATTAGCATATTCAGGATGAAAGCGCTATGCAACTTCAAGTTTCATTTTTACCAAGACTGTCATCATTATTGGGAAAGAGGGCATTGCACTATGAGAGTAATCATAACACATGTATCATGTTCACATGTGACAGAAAATGAGTCCAGTGGTTTTTTTTAAACAGTAAATGACAGGCAGACACAGGTGGAAACAATGCAAGAAAACACTTCCAGACAGGGAAAAAACACCTTTATTAATGCTTCAATATTTTTATTTTTTTTTTGCCTAAGCAAACTTCTTAGCATTTTTACGAATCCATTTTTTATTAATTCAATTTCAATTGAATCATTTTATTCATTACTAGTTAGGCAAAGTTTGTCTAGCTAGGACTTCTTGGTTATCTAGTATATCTGCCTCTGAGCTTCAGTTTTTGTTTTGGTTATAGACACTGCCACTTCTTTAGGTGTTATAGCTTCCGGTCACCAGTTAATTTCCCTATTACACAAAAAGGGAAATAATGAGTTTTGAGAGAAAATGTTGAAAAATTCAATTATTTTATTTTAAGCAAACAGTATTTGTGGTAGAAATATGCATTACCATGTATCAGACAAGATGGGAAAAATAGCTTGTCTCAAGCACTGTTAAGAAATTGACAGGGGGCAAAGGGCTATAAAAAGTTAGTCAAAGGGACCAATTAACTGACCAAAATTAGTTAAAGACCAAAATATTCCAAAAGACAACAACAAAATATGAAGCGGAAGACAAAGTGAAAAAAACAAAGCATGAGGTCCTAAATAATGAGTTTTTCAATATATGATTTGTAATTCTTGATTTATTGTTTGTTTGGGTTTTTTTTAATCCATACACTTGGACGTTGTGATCTGTTCATTGCCATTTTTTATACATTTGGTGTCTGTGATGGTGCGGATCAGCTGTATGCGACTGGTACCTTCTTGAAGCCTCTTGAACCTGCCACCGCTAGGCAAATGAAGAGACACACAAAGCAAGGTGTAGGTGCATGAAATGATTAGTGCTTTTATTGAAAACCAAAGTGTCCATATGACCACTGCTTCAGTGTCCAGGGCTCAAAAGTTCAATAAATAAATAATCATAGTACAAGGGGAGGTTTAAAATTTAAGATAAATAAATCCAAAAAAACGAGGTTAAAAGTCCCAGGTAGGAAACTTGTTTAATAACCAGTCCCAGGTGCAGTCTTTTAAAATTGATGTCTCCTCTGCTAACCCCAAATGGGGCCTTGATGCAGAGAAGAAGATCAACCGACAGGCACAGCCAATCTTCTTCCTCAGGTCCGGGTCTGTGCTGCCCCATTGCACCCAGGAGAACTTCCAATTCAGACGTCACTTCAAAGCTTGGATCCCTGCGGCCATCTGTGGCCCCGGTAAGGATCACCCTGACTACCGCTGCCTTCTCAGACTTACCCGGAAACAGCATCTGGTGGTTACTTCAGCTCCCTGATGACTCACCGGGAGTAGACTTCACCAGCCCCTGAGAACTGGCCACACACTCCTTTCAAGGGGTTCTCCTCCTCGCTGCCTACCTTCTTTCGCTCTCTTGCTCACTCACATTCCGGGGTCTCACCGTCTTCCTGCCTGCTTATCACCCTTCTATTAACCTGTGTCTCTCTCCCTTCTTTCATTTTTTTCTTTTACCTCTGCCCCGTGCAGGCTCTCCTTTATAGTGCCGATTCAACTGAGTTTGGGTGTGAGGAGCTGATCTGTCCACCTCCACACATGTATGCGGAGTGGCCAGCCAGATCCCTGATTAACTGTTGAGCGAAACACACTTACACACATCTGCACCTATTTGGTACTTGCACCTTCTTGGGGTGTGATGATTGATTAAAAATTGGCAACCTATTACTAAGCCACAGTCATGACATGATGCTAGTCAAGGCTGGCAACCTAGTATGAAAGCATAATGTATGACAACACCAATATTAAAAATAATAGTGATCATTGTTAAAAACAAAATATTGGCATGTAAAATGTATTCCAAGAATATGGAGAGAAACTATGACATTATAGACATAAAAACATTGCTAATGTTTTTCTAAAATCAGTTCTTTAACTAGAACACAGCTGAAATCTGTGAAGCAGAAATTAAGTATGGTTACTTTAGTTAGTAATGATTTTGGGATTGTGTAATGCTGTTAATAATTTTTCTGTAGTTTTGTGGTTGGGATGCCACAGGACCCATTTGAGGTAACCAGCTGTGGTGAAGCTTGTAGGCATCATGGAAGGGGTACTGTAGACAGAGTGCGCTGAAAGGAGAGGAGCCAGAAAGGTGACTACAGGTAAGAAAGTGGGAATGATAAAGTATGTCAATTATTGATTGTGAGTGACCTCTGGTTGAGGGAAGAGCGTTAGTTTAATGCGTGAGTGTGCCTGGCCAAGGCAGGGAGTGATGTACAGCTGACTAGGACATTTGGATACTGGGGTGTATGCACAGCTTAGATTCTTTCACTGAAAGAATGAAAGAGAGGAATGGATGAAGACCACAAAAACTGAGGGGAGATGCAGACTTGGAGGTAATAGACAAAGCAGGAAGGAAAGGCAAGTGCAGTTCAAACACTGAGCAACTGTAATAGAGAGACAGATGAATAGCACATAAATGGCAGGGGGGAAGCAAAACTAGGTGGTACAGTGAGATCACTGGGAAGGCCAGTGCATGGAAGCAGTAAGTCTGATGATGCTTGAAGGGAAACCGGGATCCAATCTTAGCAAATGCAGGATGGCACATCTGGTTTTGATCCCATATACTCGAAAGAAGAGTTTCAGGTTTTGTTTTTAACTAGTAAGGAGGTCCAGGGATTGGGATCATTTTTACAGCATTTTTTTTTGATTGACAAATTAATTTTTCATCCAATACTAAAGAGAACCATTTTTATTGTGATGAGAATTTTACGATACTATTTATTTAACTATTTGAGTTGAAGTATTGGAATTATTTATTGGATGACAAGGGATAATAAAACTGTCCATTTATTTGCATTTGGCTGATTAAACAGTTCATGCTTCATGACTATCGATATCTCGGGGAATGGAAAATGCCCATGGCTACAGGCACTGGGGATTTCATAATTTTCTACCCTGCCCTGCTTGTGCATAGCCTCAGTAGGCAGGGTGGTTCTGCCAAGAAACCTGCACAGAGAGAAAAATGGAGAATATGGACCGAAAGATGGAGCATAGTCTAAGTGCATGAAGGGATGGTGACCAGGTTAGAAAGACAGAGACTAAACCACAAAAGTGGTTATCCATCCCAAAACACTAATCAAAAGAAAGAAATCAGAAAAAAAAAATAAAAGGAAAAAATGCACGCAATGTTCTTTCAGATGACATTGATTCTAAGTCAACATCTTCCATACTGTTACAACTGTGATGTGTCACTTCTTATCTTCTGGAACCCCACACCTAGCAACGGACTGTTGGGACCAGGCAATGGCTTCACTAAACGGCAGCATCTATTTGAAAACAAAATGGCGACACGGTAAACATTCTATGATACAAAAACGGAAAATCTGAATTTGAATAACCTGGCCTAATTCAGGATGTTCATAAGAATCTGAATGATTTACATTATGAGACAGAAATACATATAAACAAGAAAAGTTACAAATAAACAAGAAAAGTTGTATCAAATATTTGAAAGATTAAAATATGTGCTTACATTTAAATATTCTCAATTTTAATAGAACAATTTTGACATTTGAACCCTATGATATAGGTCCATAGAGAGCCAGATTCCTAGTCAAGGTCAGAAACCAAAAAAATACAACGTATAACCATTCACCACTAGCCCCTAACTCTCCAAAAGTAAGACTTAATATCATGACTTAATTCTCTTTTATTAATACTTTTTAATTCTTATGTTTTGTGAGTCACATTGACAATGTCAAACTTATTTGTTTGATAAAAAAATGCATAAAGTACAAAACAATAATTTATTTAATATTAAATCATAATCCTAAAAGATGAAAACCGGGTATCGATTAAGATACCACTAGGATTGACAGCATGTAGAAACTGTGGCGCATCTCCACTCTTGATATAATTGCTTCTTTTTTACTCACTGGACAAGAATTTACCTTTTTTTTTGGCAATGATATATATATATTTTTTTTAATTCTTGTTACTAATTGTACCATATTTGTTGATGGTAGCTCTCCATTTTGTTTTCTGTATTTCTTTTCATCCTTTTTGTTTTACTTTTCACAGCAATAGTGCTTTTTCTGTACTTAGCTATCTTTTCACATGATGTGTCCCAGATATTTTTATTTCAGCTTGACTGTAGATGATCCAAGTGCGTAATCAGGTTTGATCTCATGCAAAACTGATTTGTCTGCCTTGCAGTCTGTGACATGCACAGCAATCTCTTGGGGACCACAATCAAAAGCTGTAAAATAAATGTATTTTCATTCCTTAAAAATATTTAAATAAGGCATGTTTCATAAAATCCTTAATCCAAAATATAACAAGCTGTCATTTAAATGTTTCACTGCCACGAGAATTCAAGTATATGCTGTGTTTTTTTGTATAAGTGTGATTGTGCGGATGTAGCCAAACAGGAAATAAATGAAAACATCAGAATCAGCACTTACGTCAGCCTACATTAACTAATTACAAAAAAAAAAACTAACCCAAATTTAAACAAACAAGCTTAACAATTGGTTCAATAAAATCCCTTTTTTACACAAGGAGAAAATGGCTTAAACCTATATTAGGAAAATGCAAATAAAACTAACTAAAATGAAGATAGTAAACATAACATTAAATTAGACATTTGCAACTTTTTTTGTTATTTTCTTAAACAGTAAAGTGACCTAAATCTGCCACAACATTTTTTTTTCATGTTCAAATACTTGATAATGTTGCCTTCAGACACCAGTTCCTTGGCCCTTTGAGATGAGTTCTTCAAAGCTAAGGCTTAATCTATTCTTTATTAGGTTCCTTAAAGTAATTACTCCTCCAGGGCTGTATTGCAACACTAAAAAGGAAATGAGTATTCTGTTGGCAAACAGTTTTCACACTATGCTCTGTGAACTTCACCAAGGCTTTACTTACAAAGGGCGCAAAAGTAAAATGGTGTGCCATGTGGATGGTTTTAGAAATCTTCTTTGTACAGTATTTTGTAATTGATAAATTAAATATAAAAACTTTTTAGGGAAATTTTAAATTTCCATCCACGTATAAATAAATGTATTCTTTACATATTAGAAATAGTTATAGTTTTAACCTGTTATACACACAATGCTCTTACAGCTCACTAGGCTTCTATCAGAGATAACAGTAAAATTCATAGGACAATCCAAAACACACATAAAAATATAAAACGTCTATAATATGTCAGCTGTCATTGTATGGTGATTAGCCCAGCTACCACAGAGCTCCAAGGAAGTTTATGGAAGAGAGATCACTTATTTTTAATTTGTGGGCGCTGAAGGTTGTTTAAGTGTCCTTGTGGTTTTCTCCTGCCACTTCAATTTTCTACCATAACACAAGAACATGCACTTTACATCAACTGCCAAGTTTAGATTGGCATTCTACAATAAAGTGTGGTTTTCGCTTTCTCTGAACCTGCATTTAAGAAAGTGAGTTTCATGAATGGATTAATGGAAAAATTTACTATTTATTGATCCATTGCCTTCATAAGAAAATTATGCCTGAAATCGTGAAAAGTAGACTTTATTCACTTTTTAAATTTAGCTTATCAAATACCATTTTGGTGACTCTAATGCCTAATGTTTTCAGGTAACAGTGTTAACAACATGTCATTTTACTCCTTCTCTTTTTTAATCATACCTTGTTCATTATTTTGTGGACTATAAATAATAATATTTAGAAGTTACAACAGCAATCCCTTCCAATAAGAGTAGCAGAATTGTAAAAATGTAAACCTAGATTTACCATATAATGTATTTTTACATTTTATTTTTAATTTTCATTTCATTAAACACTATATTTTGAGTATGTTTCTAGAAGAACTTAGCATTCAGTGAATATTTTTCCTAAATAATTTCATTGGGACACAAAAGAAGATAAACTCACTGACTCTTTCTTCATAGGTGAAAGGCAAGCAGTTAACCTTTAGGTTGTTCGCTTATGAAGCAGTAGACCCAAGTTACTTTAACTGCAAGAGAAAAAACAAGTGTGGTGAAGAAGGTTTCACTAAAAATTTATTTGTGCTCTGGAATTCTGTAAATATTTCAAATCACTGAGGATAAATCAGAACTCAAACTCTTTAAACTCTTATGCTTGGATTCAGGTAAAACTCTGTGTGGTACTAATTTTTTGATCTCACTCCAGGCTGCTCCCAACAGTCCCATGTTATTTCTGCCTGTTCTCACTCACTTTCTACTGCTTTTACAAAGCCTGTTATCTGTCTTTACACTACATTCCTATCTTTCCCCTTAAAAACATATGAATTGGGCACATAACTTATAAGGATTCTTTTACACCTTGATGCCTGTATTAATTAAAAAAGAGACACCAATTTATCATAAAGGTCTTTTACTTCTTTTCTGTCTGCATGCATTTTCGCATTTAAGCATTATTGAGCAGAATAATGTTGATCATGGTTTACTCATTTAGTTTTAAAGAAGTCCGTTTCTTAGAGGTATGAGTCTTGCCAGCTCCTCTTTGAGGCTTCTGGATTAATTACGAGCCCCACACTGGTGTCATTTTCAGTAGGTTTAGTAGCTGGTACCATTTTTGCCTGCCAGTCTCTCATATTACAGATGTAGAGAATCTCCTGTTAAAAATAAAAGGAAGGACGCTTATATTCTTCTTCTGGAAACTGATCATTGCAGTCAAAGTCTTGAACAAGGCCCATTCAGACTCAACCCTGAATAACTCAGGCTCCTCCCAAAGTGCTGGAGAAGCTTTTTCATAGCTGAAAGTTGAACTCATTCTAATCAGAGGATCTGCTAGTTTATCCCAACCCAGTATCTGCCAGGTTAGTAAAGTGGCCCCTCTATCTGTCTGACCCAGCTCATGACCAAGTAATAATCAGTTGAAAGTGCAGCATATCTTCATCCAAGTGTCCAAATTATATGGGCTCAAATCAGATTACACAATAACAAATTCAATCATTGAACTTAGGTACTTGACACAATTATAAATTTCTTTTTTGGTTTAAGGTGGTATTTGTTACACTAATCCATAATTATCACCATTATCCATTAACAACTGACTGCTCACAATCAGATCAAGGCCACTCCACCCAGTCATGCCTCCCCAAGTATTTCCATCATTCCCCAAAAGTCTGCTGTATCTTAGTTGGAATATAAACGTGAGGATCATTCATGGATTGCTTTTTGTCTGTCTCCTGCCCTTAGAACAACTTTCCACGGATAATATTATCTAAGGCTCATATCTTCATACAACAAACTAGTAAGGATCATTGAGATGCACATTTTTATGAGAAAGTTTATTGTCTTATTTGCCAAGTTCACATCACTCATGCACTTCATACAAAGGCATGCATGGCTGAAGGGGTGAGTGATTACTCTTCCCAGATATGCCATTTCTCCAACTAAAGCAAATTTTTCATGCTCATACAAATATGAATGAAAATATATATGGTTTTGGACAGATAGTTTGTTACCAAAATAATTCCAAGTATATTGTTATACAGTGTCTACTGATCTTGGGAATACACATCAATATGTATGTTTGATATGTATCTGTTTATCCTACAAAATTAGAAAAATTCATTTAGATTCACAGTTCATTCATTCATTCATTTGATTTTTGGGGATTTGATATAAAACATAACAGAAGAGTTGTTACTATTCAGACTATTTATTTTTGCCCTAATCATTTTTTTTATTTTTTTTTTTATTATTTTTATTAATTTTATTTCACTCCATACAAAGCAATCAAGTTTTTACAAAAAGAAAAATAGAGTTAAGAACAGATCAATCCCCACCCTTGAGAGAGAGAGCAAGCCAAACTGCATAAAAAATTTTACAGCTTTTAAACATACCTAAATTAATAAATTCTCTATGCTTCATGAACTTATTTTAAAATATTACTGATTAGATCCTGCCATGTTTTGAAAAAAGTCTGCACAGATCCTCTAACTGAGTATTTGATTTTTTCCAATTTCAAATAATATAACACATCAGTTTCCCACTGACTTAAAAGAGGAGAGTTTGGGTTCTTCCAGTTTATCAGAATAAGTCTGCATGCCAACAGTGTAGTGAATGCAGTCACAATTTGTTTGTCCTTCTCCACTTTAAGCCCCTCTGGAAGAACCCCAAACACAGCTGTTAATGGGTTAGGAGGGATTGTGAGTCCAAGGCTATCTGAAAGGTAATTAAAAATTTTTGTCCAGAATAATGTTAATTTGGTGCAGGCCCAGAACATGTGACCTAGTGAGGCTGGAACTAGTTTGCAGCGTTCACAGGTTGGATCTTGCCCTGAATACAGCCCTAATAATTTTTTAACCAATACAAAATTTGCAATGAACAAGGAAAAGTTTTTGAATGACAGGGAATCATTCCCACATCAAACACTTTGTGATTTACTCCTGAGTCTATTCTGCATAGTTCTTTCCCATTTTAGTATTAAAATTGAAAAAAAAAACAGAGACAGTAATGTTTTATTACATTTTTAGGAAAGCAACACAGAAACCTCTGGAAGATGTATACACCACTGAAGAGCACAGAAATTTGAAAGTTAAAAATTAATTAAGTCAGGAGTTAATAAAAGATAAATTAGCTTCTTAAGAGACTATTTGAAGTGAAATCTTGAAACCCATAGGCTAAAAGCATCTAGCTAGAACAATAGACTGTCTAGTCCATGAGTACTGCATTCTGCGAATGACCCTAGCAAAATATCCATGACTCTGTGACCGTTCTTTCATGTTAGTGCTAGAGTTTTACCATAAGGAGAAAAAAAGTGGAATTTGTTGTTTTGCTTTACGTTTTTCTTTTTAACTCAGAACTAGTTGAGAAAATAATGGAAACATTTATGTAAATAATGTATAAAAGTGATATTGAGAAAGGGGTACAGCTACCCAAATTCGGGTCACTGAATTATTTAAAGAATTAACATTACATCATGTTTATGACAACATATAAAAATTCCCAGTTGTTCAAACCTTATTGATTTCCAATGAGGGATGATTTTTTGGTGAATGTTTAGTAGGGGCATTTTATAGACAAGGACATCTTAAATTGCTAATATTTCACAGTGGCCGTGTTAGCATGGAAGCTGAAGGGAAAAAATGACATTTCAAGAACAAATGTGGATTTCTTTTGCTGATGAAACCACCGCCTCTGTCGACGAGTTTGCTCTTGCAAGCTATCAGTATCCAAAGTTGTCACTAGACATGTTGAAACTTGCAACTCCTAGCTTTCACCTCTGTGAGATATACCACAGCGTAGTTTGCCGTAGCATCCTTCCAGCGCTAGCTAGTTGCTACTCGAATGTCCGATACTGCACTCATATGTCACCTAGACACGCAGTCTTCTTAAACGTTGGCTGGTCACGAGGACTTCTCGACCACTGCCAGCCCTGATGAAAGAAACAGTCTAGGATTTACGTCAAGCTCACAGCGACAGCTGCTCCTTGAGGCCACTCTCACAGTCAGATTGAGTTTTTCCGAGTACTGGCAGTTCCTATCCGCATTCATAGTCTTCCTGGTGCAGCAGAGACACTCCCAATCACTCCTGTAGCAGGCGGATTCCTCGGCACTGTCCCCTGAGCTACAGTAGACATCATTCACAATGCCTATCAATTCTGTGTCTTCTCAGTCCGCAGGCTTCGCAGACAGTTAATCTGCTGTCCGCCAAGGCTGTTAGTCACGCGAAAACAAGACTTCCACCCGAGGGCGATAGACCACCTCAAATCTACTGGACTCCTTTGGCCTTCAGGCTAAGCTGCCTGTGTCCATGGAACTCGCAGCGTCTTGGACCGCATGCGTATTCGAGCCTGCCTCCCAAGATCAGAAGAGGTCTTCATTGCCAGTGTCAACACCTCTGGTTGATGTTTGCCTCGCCAGTTGGGTCCAGTCGCATCGCTAGAAAACTATTTATAAATACATCTTTGATTGGCCCACGTAGACCCAGGAAGGCCTGGCCCTGCACAGACAGCGGAAGCATAACTTTGCTCCAGAGTTTTATTTGACACTGAAATTATTGAGATACGTGCTCACGTACCCAGTGCCTCTGCACGAGTTCCAAGTCAGCCAAGTTTTTGCCTGTATGAGCCCTCATCTTCTCTGTGCTAAGGTCCTACTTCCCGACTTCCACCAATGATCTGAAGCTCTCAACTGCTGTCACCTGGTGGAGTCAGCACAAAAACTAGAAATTTTAATGCCAAGGAACTAGAGCCCAGTACCAATTGCTTGCCATTTGTTAAATAATTAACGTTTGTTTTGACTAGACCTTTAACTATGTTATAAAACCATTATTTCTTATTTTACTTATTTTACTTGAGCTACATTTGATGTTGCTTCTTTCATACGCTCCCATCTCTTTTCCAGATCTTCATCTCTCAATAATGCAGATTTGTTTTTCATCTTCAGTTCGAAGTCAAGTGTTATTTCTGGATTCTGCAATCACACTAAATCTATTTGAGTCGCCATACTTTGAGTTTTCCTTGTTTTTAAGTTAATCTTGATCTTTGATAGGAGCAGGCAATGGTCTGTATTGGTGAAATTTGCCCCCCGCCCCCGAATACACTCTTGTGTCTTTTACTGATGTTCGCCTTCTTCGGTTAATCAAGAGGTGATCTACCTAACTGTTTGTACCTTGTGCATTTCTGCTGTAGTGAGTATTTAGGTATGTATTTGTCACACACGTGTGCTTAGGAGGCAGCCAACAAGCCCTGAGGTGAGTAAACTATTACGAGACAAAGAGGTAATATCGGGTATTAATGCTTCTCTCCTTCTTTCACCAGAATTACTGATGAAAAAACATAAATTAACTCACTCACTATCCTGGGTTCCCAAAATGGCTCCTTTTCCATTCCATCACTTCCGGCTCCTGTAGATGACATCACTTCCGATCGCCGTATGATGACATAATTTCTGACCTTACCTGACCACATACATCCACACCATTCTTCTCCAGAGTTCTACATATCATTTCATTTCTGCCATCTCAATCTTGACCTATAGCTGTTACATTAATACAATCAATTTTAGCCTTGGTTGTTGGTTAGATTGCTTTCCATACGGTTCGTCGGTTTCCAGCATATAGTTTCCATTTTACCACATGACTTCATACTTACATCCTTCTTCACCATATGCTTTGCTTTCTGGTCCATATGACCGCTTTTTTCCTTTGTTTTCATAAACTTATAAACTTTTTACAAAAATGAGGCATTGGCCGGTAGCTAAACCCTGTACTGGGTTTCCAAACAGTACTGGTTAGCACATTTACAGGCTTTTAATGACTTTCTAGTATTCTGAAAGTTGGTCAGACAAAAATCTATACATTTCTTCATGTGTCAAGTTCATAATATTCTTTTGGACATTATAGTGTCATAGCAACTTCCAAAGTGGCTCTGTGTCTGTACTGTCAATCATGTTCTCATAGTGTACAAAATAATGAAGTCCGCTTGATGAACTATTCTACTATGACCCGAAAGGTTGTAAACAAATGTATGATCTGTACAGTCTGAAGCCTGTCTGTTGATCCTGAAATTTCTGGTTCCCTTGGCACTTCAATCTGTCTAATAAGATTATACTGAATACCTTGACAGGCACTGACAGAAGAATGATACCTCCACAGTTTGAATATTGGCCTTTATTTAAGGTTTTGAACAAATTTCCTTCTTTCCACTCTGCTTGAAAATTTTCTTCCACCCATATCCTTTCAAACAGCTATGTCCATGTCTGCATCTTCCTTAGTGCCTTTGTTGGAATCAAAAAGTTAGGTGATTTTCCATTCATATTTGTACTGCTGCCCTTCTGATCTCTGTTGTCAAAAGCTTGTTGATTTCAATGGGTAAATCTCTCATTCCCTCTTTAATATCAGGTGGATTTGCAGTGGCTGGTCTCTATAGCAATTCTTCAAAATATTATGTCCATCTGTTATGCTGCTGCTCCACCACATTACTGTGTTGACATCCTTGTCAGTTATTGGCTGTACTGCTTGTGCATGCTTCCCTGTCAGCTTTCTGATTATATTATACATTTGTTTCATATTTTTACTTGCAACTATGCTGCTGCTTTTGCTGTTCTTAAATTCCATTTTTATTTTTTTTATTCGATCTTTCTGTATATTTATGCTGTAATCCAATGATTCAGTTGTGGCAACTTTCTTTCAGGTACTTTTTCACAAACTACATTAAATACCACCATGATATTCTTTCATTGAGTCTTAAAGTTCATATTCTCTTGATCACTATATCATTCTATCATTCTTGAAAGTCTTGAAATCTGTCCAAGTATACTGTCTTATATTCTTGTCATATATTTGCATCTTTCAGATAATTAATGCTGCATCATCATAATATAAGAATATGATACTGAACATGCATTATAATTAGTTTTTCTATATTTATTGTGGATGTTTGGGCATTAGGCCCCTTCCAAAATTTAAGAAAACTGAAAGCATGCATTAGCTGAAGGTAATGAATACTTCTTTTACCAATATACAGTAACTAATAATGAATATGGTAGCACAACTTTCCTATAACACATACATTGAAATACTTACTAATAGAAATGCACAGTTATGGTGATTTCTTAAGCAGCAGCATCTTGAAAATTTAGTTTATTCATGAATAACTGACTCTGGTAATGGTTTTTGACCAGATTGTTCAAAATTTTCACTTAAACTAAGTTCCTAACTCACTTCAGTGCCTTTCTTTTAAGCTTAGTTCAGATTTTGACCTACTCCTGTATAAACTCATAAAAGGTTATTCTTACTACTTGCCTTCAAGATCCTAGCCTCTGAAGAATACAGGCCTCCTTAATATTCTGAGTGTAATTAAAACTAGAGTTGGAGGCAGAACCTTTTGCTATGTGGTACAATTTGCCTACCAATGTTAGAGAAAGCCACAGTGGTCTAAACATTTAATTTAAAGCTGAACACTCCTTATTTTAGGATAACATAATCTTGGGTGGCTGCATGGTGGTGTAGTGGGTAGCGCTGCTGCCTCGCAGTTTGGAGACCCGGGTTACTTGTGCCCTGTGTTGCCTGGGATTGGCTCCAGCAGACACCCCCGTGACCCTATATTTATGATATAGCGGGTTGGATAATAGATAAATGGATGGAAAATCTTGGGTGTTTCACATTGCTTTTTAATTAATTGTAATGACTGTTGATTTTTTTCTTATTATTTTACACAGCTGTCATTTCCATGGCCTTTATTTTCTATGGGTCACGGTGGGATTTAGTGTGTTTTGAAGTATAAGCACTGTGCTGAGCTTATATGTGGAATTGCAAAAAAAATGCAACTTTTTTATGCTTGTATGGAAGCTGGCAAATGCTCAGTATGAACAAACTGCTTCTGCTGTTATCTGTCTTTCTCGGTTATTCTCAATGAATGTAGCTCTCTCCTGTACATGAATGAACAATGTATTACTGTATAATTACATGTTAGGGTTGAAGGATTATTTTGAAAAGCTGCAATAATAAATTATTTTTCATTTAGACCAAAGGCATAACCATCAAACAATAAGTTAATCAAACACAAATAAATTGAAAGTCTGCAATTGGATCTTTTCTGTTCTTTTCTTCCTTACGCTGTACCTTTTGATGTTTTGAAGAACAATGAGCCTTTGTCTTTCACTTGGCAAAAGTTGAAAAGAACATTTGCTCCTTGATTGCTCGTTTGCAGGTGTCTATGCACTTAACTTCTTAAAATGCCTCAACCCTGGTGAAGCAGAACTGTTTTTGAGTTAATAATGCAGTCTTTTTGTGAGTCCTCAGTATTTCTTAAAAGCACTTGTGACAGTATATTGCTAAGGGACTGGGACCTGAAAGGACGATCTCAAGTGTCAGATTATTGCCAAGGTGCACCTGTCATGTCTTTATTTTGCACTTTTCCCAGCAGACTCTGAAAATTGAAAGATTGGGGTAAAGAAAGAATAGTTTATAATCTTTTCTAGTTTGCACAGTTTGAGTAGGTAAAGTTGTCTGATTTTAAATAATTATGCAGTACTGTACGTGATAAGGCATTGGCATTTACAGCATAATGTTTCAGAACGCATTGCAGTTAATTTTGATTGTCATAGATAGCCCACTGTTAATAATTATAGGCATTTTTCTCTGAGAAGCCCTCACCTTTTGTGCCCTTCCACTTGTAAGAAACATAGTACTGATATGGAAAAGACACTTTGTAATTATGCTTTATACAAAAAAAATGAAAGGGCCTTTTACATTAAGGCATTGAGAATAAACAAAGCGTTGTCATTTCCTTTTTACTGGTAAATGAAAGCCATGCACTATTTTACTTGGTAATTAGTCATGTTAGTTTCTTTTGTGAATTATTAATGTTCTGAGGCTTAAAAGTGACATAAGCCTAACTACAACCAATATACAGTTGTGCTTGAAAGTTTGTGAACCCTTTAGAAGTTTCTATATTTCTGCATAAATATGACCTAAAACATCATAAGATGTTCTCTCAAGTCCTAAAAGTAGATAAAGAGAAACCAGTTAAACAAATGACTTAATAAATAAATGACCAAGTATAATATTTTTGTCTCATTTGTTCAACTGATTTCTCTTTATCTACTTTTAGGACTTGAGTGAAAATCTGATGATGTTTTAGGTCATATTTATGCAGAAATATAGAAAATTCTAAAGGGTTCACAAACTTTCAAGCACCACTGTAATTGTCAGGTTTAGAAATGTCAGAAGGCAACTATGTTTCAAATAGTCTTATAAAAAGTTGCCAAAATGCAACATGTGCAATGCATGTATTTTGCAGTGTGTGATTGTTATCTAGAAAATCAGAATTGACATTGATAATCTAATATTTTTCAGATGTTCATGTCTTTTATCATCCTTTAAAAGAGTAAATGTTAATCCTAAGGGACAGCCATCTTTGATCAGTAAAATGAGTACGTAAGAAAGAACATTTTTGGAAAAAACACATGTAACTACCAAGACAAGCACCCAGTACTTTAACAGTAAAAAGTAGCACTGTATACTCCCTAAATTAAAATCTTTCATAAGAGAGTTAGATGTCCTTGTTTGGTATGCAACTTCATTTAAAACTTAGTTGCTTGCTCTCTTGTTACTGTTTTCTATAAAAAGCCATATTGTTAGGTTACAATGAGTAAAATTTACTGTATATTACGACTGTGTAATTTATCTGGATATCATTTAACATTTATAGAACAGTGTTAATTTGCACTTCCAATGAATTGCAATAATTGAAGTAACCATTAATAAGAAAAAAATTAAAATAAAAATTAATTCTGAACATCAAGTCCCTTCAGGCTATCTACAGCATTTTAATAGTTACATTGAATCTAAGATGTACCTTTTAGATAGCTAATTTTCATTCCACTTTATCCAATATGAAAAATAATTTCAGTATGCATATTTCAAGAAGGATTTCATAGTTTTTAATATTGAATTTCTATGGGCTAATAAAAAATACTGATTTAATTCTTTAGAGTGCATATTGAATTCACATTCATGTCATGTCATTATCTAACACGCTTAATCCAGACCAAGGTCACTTTGGCTGGAGCTTATCACAACTAGCATAGAGCGCAAGACTGAAACAATCCCTGGACAGAACGCCAGTCCCTCACAGGGTGAACATGCACTCCAAACACACACTGTGACCAAGTTAACGTTACCATTTCACCTAATCTGCATGTCTTTGGATAGAGGGAGGAACCTGGAAAGCATGGTACACATGTAGACACAGGAAGAACTTGAAAACCCCACACAAGTGGAACCCGGGACA
Organism: Polypterus senegalus; assembly: GCF_016835505.1. NCBI lineage: Eukaryota > Metazoa > Chordata > Cladistia > Polypteriformes > Polypteridae > Polypterus > Polypterus senegalus. The sequence goes on along the minus strand of NC_053154.1, from coordinate 119,258,165 downwards.
TGAACCCTGTTCTCCTTACTGCGAGAGAGCAGTGCTACCACTACGCCACCACGCCACACATTCACATTCATTGAGTTCAAAAAATCTTACTGAAAATTCTTCATAGACACACAACAAAAATATATCTCTTTTAATATACATACTAAAATACAAAACAAAATATAGCAGCACCATAAACTGGCAGAAAATGAAGATATTTTTTTCATAATTTTAAGAAGTAAGCAATTCCTAAAGCAGCTATTGTTGGACATAAGGGTCAAACCATTTTTGAAGGATATGGGGAGAGCTGCTGGACTAAAAACAATGGGTTTAAAGCCTGTAACAAGACAAACACAATGGGACTTGTTTGGAAAATGTAGATTTTTTTTGATGCTATCATTGTGCATAGGTTCTCGGAGTTCAGGACGGATTTTCAGGAACTACACAACACCAAAAATGCATAATTTTCTGCTAGTAAATGTAATTTTAAGATATGAAAATCAATTTTGATTTACCATCCACAGGCACAAACACACACACAAAACATACAGACACCATGCTAAAATTAACCATTCTCAATGTTTTATACATTGTAGAATCAGAGTCTGGACTTAACTAAACAGTGAATTTTTAACCATGTCTCCAAAGTGTCAAAGCAAAATTCATTTGTTTAGAACATGTTCAATGTATTATTCATAGTTTTAAACTTATTTTTTCAAATAACTTTCAAAGATATTCAGGTTTTATTAACATAATTCATTCATTTTACAAGTTTAGCCTTCTGGTGACATTTAAAATAGTCCAGCACCAAACTTCATAAGGTTAGAACATTTTGTGCAAGAAATATCAGTTAAAACAAATGAGTGACACTAATAGGTCGAGCTTTTAGTTACAGGGCCCCTAAACTGTGGAATGGTCTTCCTGCTTCCATAAGAGATGCCCCTTCAGTCTCAGCCTTTAAATCCCGGCTGAAGACTCACTACTTCAGTTTAGCATATCCTGACTAGAGCTGCTGATTTACTGTACATACTGCATCTCTGTTGTTAGTCATTAGCACTAAAACATAAGTAACATGATAATTATAGTTGAATACTAACCCTCACCTATTCTGTTTCTTTTCTCGGTACCCAAATGTGGCCATTGGTGCCACGGCCCACTTGCCAAGTTGTTTGCCTGCCTATGGTAAAGTCATCCCTGATGGAGGATCACAGGAATCATGGGAAAGAGGGGTCATTTCATCGGAGCAACGTTTCAGTCGTGGCATGGCCAAATGGGGAGGCAGCTAGATGGATGAGGTCTCCAGGACTCTAAAAATATCCAAACCTAATTATGTCATATCATCTACTGTTAACCCGTACTTCTAAAATTTTTATTATTATGCTGTATTAAGGAATTGTTCTGTTCTGTGTATTGTATTGTATTGACCCCCTACTTTTGACACCCACTGCACGCCCAACCTACCTGGAAAGGGTCTCTTTGAACTGCCTTTCCAGGTTTCTTCCATTTTCCCTACAAGGTTTTTTGGGAGTTTTCCTTGTCTTCTCAGAGAGTCAAGGCTGGGGGGCTGTCAAAAGGCAGGGCCTGTTAAAGCCCATTGCGGCACTTCCTGTGTGATTTTGGGCTATACAAAAATAAACTGTATTGTATTGTATTGTATTGTATTGTAACTTATATGAATGTTTGTGGTTGAGAAATGAACCTGTGAGCTGTGTGCTAATAATCAGAAGAACATCCTGGATTAGCAATAATGCTTTATCACTATGTTAAGAAACGCTACCAACTTTACAGTAAATCAGTGTTACCCAACACTCCACCACTTTGAGATATTACTGCACCTCTGTGATGCCCTTAGCCATTCAAGATTTAATTTAAAACATAAGAGTTACCTTTCAGTTTACATCACTAGAAATATTTTGTCAAATTTTCATTCATCCTCACACTTATTTAATTTTCTGTCACTTATATATCCATCCATCTTTAACCATCTGAATCCTTTCAAGGGTCAAAGAAGATAGGGTACAAGATAGCTAATCATAAGCCATTCATAGAAACAAAAATGCACTAACTTCTATCAGACTAGTTAACAGTGTGCCGTCAACCTAAATTATTAAATTAAACTAAAAAAAAAAAAGAACAGTACTTGCAAACACCACACATTACTCAGTTAAAAATAGTAGGAAGGCTACAAGGCAATTAAAGAGAAAAGGCAAACAATGATCCAATGAGATTCTTTCAGTAAACAAGTAGTAAAAAAAATAGTCAATGAGGAAATGAAGGGAATTCGGAACAGTAGGGCAAGCTAACATATACAGACAGAAAATTATCAAATGCTCTGCATTCATATTTTTCTAAAGTATCACATGCAAGTAACTCTATAACCTCTCAGCAGTTGTAGGGACTACCAAGAAGGCACATAGAGATTTGGAAAATGAAGAGAGAGGGAGAGAAGTGCTGCTTTGATTAAAATGACTGAAATCAAACAAATCGCCAAATCAAGATAATATTAATACTTGAATGCTTAAAGAGGATAGTTAGTACACATATAAACCCTTGACACATACTTTTCAAAAATCACTTCACACTGATAGGAAATGTTACCCAACTATATAAAAAAAGATGATTAGGCTAATCCAAATAAATATAGGCCAGTAATCTTAACATGTATCACAAGTATATTAAGAGAAGCAATTATTAAGATAAAGATGGAGCAACACACAACAAGAGCAGGTATATTATTAAACTGTCTGCATATGTTTGGACAGGGCAGGTTGTGTTTCACTAACATGCTGGAATTTTATAAGCAGCCAACAAAACCATACGATAAGAGAGATGCATATGATATTACTAATCTTGATTTTTCAGGAAAACTTTTAAAATGTTCTGTCATGAGAGGCTTATTTTCACACTAAAAGAACTTGGAATTCAAAAGCAACTGTTTAGAGGAGAGCAAAATTACAATTTGTATTAAGTGAAAAGGTATTAAAAGTGTTGCCATTTTGGGGTCAGTGCCTCTCTTGGTAAGAGTATGCTGTAAATAAAAAGCTGATTTGCGGATGATACCCAATTAAGTGGAATGACTGATAATGTAAAATCCACTAAATTGTTCCAGGGGGACTTCGATAGAATACAGCTTTGGGCCCAATTGTAACAAATGAAATTTAATGTAAATAAATGTATTTAATTGCATGTTGGAACACACAATGAATACTGTATTTGAATACTCAATGAATATAACTTGAAAGCTTATGAGAAGAAGCTAGGGATCATGGGTGGCTCTTCACTTTTTTACATCTAGACAGTGTACACAAGAAATTAAGAAGGGTAACATGATGTTTGGGTTATATAGTACAATGTATGAATTACAAGTCCAAGGACGTTATAATTAAGCTATGTAATGTGAGGCCTCAGCTGGAGTACTGTGTGCAGTTTTTGACCTAGTACTACAAAAAAGAAGTAAATCATTAGAGAAAGTACATAGAACTTTTTTAGTTTAAGCAAAAAGACATAAAAAGATGAGAAAATTGACAGGAATTACTATGGTGATTGTCTGCTGTTACTCTATAATAAATTTTATATGTTTTCATTTTGTTCCAGCTGGCATAGATGAGGTTGTCATGTAAACAACAGTCTATAAACTGGATTCTATCGTTGGAATATTGAAGTGACAACTCGTTAAAGGTTTGGAGGGAAAACACAGCAGAAAAATGAAGTCGTTGCAAGAACAAAAAAAAAAAACACAACAACGTAAAACAACACAGGAGGAAATTAAACAGAAACTATTTACAATTACCTATACTTGTTTCATTGTTGTGGTCATGAAAGACATCCTAAATATTCTGTTTCCCAACGCTGAATCCTCTCTTCTTTCTTTTTCTAAGGTCATATCTCACTCTTATATATCACACCTTCCTTACCTTCTCGTCTCCCTCCGAAATGTCCAGAAACCCCTACCTCCCTTTTCAGCTCCTCTGTTCAGGTTACTACTCCTTTTCTTCCATCATTTATTTCCTTGACGGCAGTCCTCCGTGCCGCTCTCCACCCTCCCTCCTAGTCTCAGAAGAGTCTCAGAAGTCCTTCATCTGCCAGGCTACAGGAATGCTACAATATCATAAACAAACACAATGTAAAACATGTTCTGTAGCTGTTTAATGTGGAATTCGAATAATTTTAAAATGTGCATACCAAGAATGTAAAAATAAAAAAGAAGCTACTATAGTTTCTAGTGTAAATGAAGGCTGCAATACATCAGACTAGACAGTATGCTGTGATGAACCCCCACCCCTCCAAAAAAAACTGTTAATTTGGTCTTTACATACTTAATTTTGTCTGCTTTAATTTAAAAAAAAATTAAAAAAATTAAAGATGGTTTGCATGTCATTTTCATCATTAACACAAATGACAAAGTGGGATGATCAGCTGATCATTTTTTTTGTTTTAGGAATGACAGAATTTGTTTTTTAATTATTTCTAAATGTTCCTTTTTGCAACAGTATGGGTGGAAAATGAATCAAAACCCTAACTCAACTTAAGTCAAAGCCCCAGAAATCTCCCAGAAGTCTTAAAATAATTGTTTCTTCAAAGTATTATTTCCTTCCCCAAAAAAGCCTTTTTAACAAAGTTTAAGCAAGTTTTATATGTGTTGCATGTCCATAGATGGCTACCATGATGTCACTGTTCAAAGTGGTGTTCACATGGTCCTGTCAAGCAGCTGTGCCTTCAAGAAAGCTTGTGTCAGTGTATGTGCATGTGCCATGCGTTTTCTGCTCTTTAATGTATATTTTTGCATTGTAGTTAAAATTTAGTTTACACAAATTTTGTCTTGTAATTTTATATGAATTTAAACAGAAAATGAGTCTTCTTATCAATTTATATTAAATTTAACCAAGCAGTTATAGGGAATTACAATTTAAAATGTTTTTTTACAAAACCTGCAGTTTGTATTATTTAGACCATTAACTTATGATTCTTAAATTAGATCCAGATGGTTGCGTGTGGAATATTTAACAAAAAATACATAATTAACTGAAACCCAGAAACTATATTTGACTGAAGTAAAAAGGAAGGACTTGTCCTGCATTATCCCATATTTACTACAGCCATCTGCCATGTCATGTGTTTAGTTTTTCACTAAATGAGAGTCTGGAAGGCTGACTGCACAATACACTGGTTGTTAGTGATGCATACTATTTCCCTTTTATGCAATTGCTAGAATATTACAAATTCACTTGAGCTTTTAAAATGTAATTAGAGATATGGAAAGATAATTACCTTCTCCTGCTTATCTACAGCAGTGTGCTTTGTTTGTGTATTTAATTGGAGAAAAATCACTTCTGACACTAAACTAAAGATTTAAAACAAGATATTTTACATTATGCTTCTAAAAATCACATCAGTGACATCCGGAGAAATGTTCAGGTTAATGAACTATTGCTTTTAAATGTCTGGTTGTAAAGCATGTTTGATATATTCAGAGATAATGTTTTTGATTATGGAGTATTCACACATGGCACTTTGAATGCTAGTTGTTTATAGTTTCATAATTCAGTGCTTGTAAGGCATCTAAATCTTTTTCAAAAACATCATTGCTGCTCCTACAGATATACACCATTTTACTTCATCATTTTTGTAAACAGGAAATTAATAAAAAGTGACCCTTATTAAAGGGGTTAATCTCTATAAGTGATTTTCCACTTTGGTTTCTAAAGTGTTTTCTTTCTTTTTATTAGTCTTCGTATCTCACCGTCACTTGCTTTTCTTTTATTTCAGTTTTATTGAGTGTTCCTGCCAGTCCCCGCATGTTGCTGTATGCTGGATATTTTCACATGTATTGTCTCTTTCTTTCAGGTGTGTAATAGAAACCACAGCATAGAGAGACATTGCTTCTTACAGGAAAAGGCGATGGAAAAAGTGCACTTGAATAAAAGTGCACTTTTGTTATACTTTTACACCAATATATGTTCCTGTGTTTGAATGACACGGGCAGATGGGGAGTGTCTGATGATTGCATATAGCGCCGAAGTTACTGGTCTTTACCATTCTTTCCTCTGCATGTGCTGGAGTACAAAAGAAAAAGCATACAGTAACATGCAGGGACACTCAAGAAAACTGAATAAAAAGAAAAGCAAGTGACGGTGAGATACGAAGAAGGCAGCTTCGCCAGCGTTTGTGTGTCAGAACCCGGGGGGGGTTGTTTGGCGTTAGTATGCATCGTGGTACACTGCAGAGCTATAGCGCGTCTTTAGTGAAAACAGCCGTGTCAGATGGGGTTGTATGGATTGATTCTGAACGCGACTGAGAGAATGAAAAGTGAATAATAAAAAAAAGCTAACCTTTACAAGGATCATAAATTGCACCGGCTGTTATAGGCTGAAATCAAATGTATGCTTTTATTCTAATACAGTAAGAATAAGAGCAGTTTACTTCTCAAAAAGGAGGGGCGCAGGATCGAACTCGTGACCTCTTCATTCCCAAGCGGGGTTGAGTCTATTGAACCACAGAGGCAGTTACAATAAAGTGGTGTCAATGTCGCATGTTTAGGCGGCTTTTTGTTTCTGCAGTTATATTTTTGAATAAAAGCGCAATTGTGTTATTCTTGTGAAAATGTTTCTTTGCTATTAGGACTTCAGGCTTCATACATTATATAGTTTATGCCTACATTTTGTCATCTACTACTAGAATATAAAAAACGTTTCTGTTTTAACAATGTGTTGACACAGATTACTTTAGAAACGGAACAGACATGAAATGCGTGTGTTCCAAACAACGATCTATTATTTCCACTCTAAAACTCCACTTCACTCCCAGATACTCAATCAAGGCGTGAGCTGAGAGAAGTTCGTGCACGTTCTAAATTGGTGGGGGGATGGAATAGCCAGCTGCTCCTAGCTTCTCTTTATCAGCACATTTAGAGGATAAAAGATGCTGGCGGAGAGGTGTGAAGGGATTTAAGAAGCAGTTTAAGGTGGGACGGAATTACGAGTTTTTTCGTAGGCTCTGGTAATTCTAGTGTTATACCCAAAATACGTTTTAATATACGTTTATATATATATATATATATATAATATATAGTCAGTCAGTCAGTCATTTTCCAACCCGCTATATCCTGTATATATATATATATATTGTCAGGGAAGCCAGGGGCAACGACCCGGCCGGGACGCCATGAGGGACTGGAAGAGGGTCAAAGCCCACCCTGGATCACGTGGGGGCCGCCTTCCTGGTTACTCTGGGGGCCACGGGTTGAGGGCATGGAAGCCCCACCCTGTAGGGGCCCGTGGTCACTGCCAGGAGGCGCCCCAATGCCTTGGGGACCTCTTGCCTCAGCACTTCCGCCACACCAGGAAGTGCTGGGGGGAAGACTTAGAAGGTTACCCGGAGAGCTGCTGGGAGGACAGCCGGCACTTCCGCCACGCTGGGGCGTGGCCAAGAGGGGAATGCCGGGAACCACCTGGAGCTCATCCGGGAGAGTATAAAAGGGGCCGTCTCCCTTCATTCAAGGCTGGAGTCGGGTGGAAGCAGGACGAGACAAGAGAGGAGAGAGGAGAGTGGAGGTGGCCCGAGAAGAAGGCATTGAGTGGCCAGGACTGTGTGTATTGGGGTTTGTTTGTGCACTTTTGGACTTTGATTTGTAAATATTGTAAATAAATACGTGTGGTGGCGATTCAACAACATGTCCGCCTGTCTGTGTTCTGGTCGGCTCCACAATATATATAAACACAAATCATTCAGGGGCGTCTGCCTTGTGTTATATACCAAAGGCGAACTTGCTGGGGTGAATGGTGCATGGCCTGTTCTTGTCACAGCTGTTCTGTTGACATGTCTCTGTGAGGTTATATTTCTCTTTAAATAATGGTTGATGTTTGGGAGTGCAGGAGCACTTGGGGCCACCAAAGGCATATAACCTCTGGGCTTCAATACAACTTCTGGAACCTGACATGTAATTCAAAGGAAGCACTCAGATTTAGTTTCTGGCTAAGGATTAAAAGCCCCTGGGTTTTGAACTAAGAGATGGGATTTCAGCATGTGACAAGGGCTCAACTAGCAGGGGGAAAAGAGGCCAGGTGGAGCAGTGTTAGTTTTTTTATTAGTACTGTGGGTAAGCTGAACAGACACTAAACATGATAATACAGTGTATACACCTGTATGTGTAGGTCCTGTGGGTTTTTATTGTTTTACCCTTATGTTGTGCATTGTGTTCTTCCTAATAATAAACACCTTGGAGTTTTATATAAAGTTTAACGAAATTTCTTTAAGATTTTTTTGTCTCTTAAAGCAAGAGATTCCTTAATGAAGGATAAATGAATATAAGAAAGAATGTCCTTCACCGGGCTTCACAAAGTTCTAAAAAAAAATTTTCCTTTAATTATATTCAGGAGATTTTCTCAGAATCAAATAAGTCCAATAATGGAGACTCTACAGCTGCCTTTGTCATCTTCTTTCTTCTTCCAAGTCTTCAATATTAGGTAACTTCTTTGCATACAATGTCTGCTTGTCTAGTTCAGAGAAGAGTACTTCCCTTTTTTTTTACCATAAGTGACCAGCCAGTCCTTTGTGCTGTGCTAATTTATCTGATGCTAGAGTCAGCTACCCAGAAGGAGCGGTCTACATGATGACCTTTATGTGCTCTGCAACCTCCTTTACGTTCTTTTTGACTTCTCTCAGTGTGGTTTTAGTTGAATACTTCCTTTAGCATACTTTGAGGCATCTGGATTTCCCTGCCTCCTTACCTAAGAGGCAAAGTGTTCACACTGCATGCCTCCTTCATATTTACTGTATAACATGAAGAAAATGCTTATATAACAAACAAAACATGAAAAGCAGAATAATCTATAGAATATTGTTACATGCTTAATGATTTTAAGTTGGGTTCACTTTCAGATGATTGTACACTCCTTTCAATGACTGAACCTAATTTGAAACTCAGCTTTTCAGCACCTATTTTCTAATGTGATTTTTTTTAGTAAACTTTACTCAGAGTTACACTATTTACAAATAGTTTGATTTTTCCCTAGGTATTATGCATTAGCCTATCTCAGTAATCACAGCAACATCGTAGTAAAATAATACTTATCCAGTTTTCATTGTCTGATTATACAGAAATTATCCTGATTTAGATGCAACATGGAAATAATTTGATGCAGCTGTTACCCTGTTACCTTTTGGTATTGAAGGAGGTGTAGTAGCATCATTTGGTCATCAAATATGTATGTGAATCTGTTGATAATTCCTTACTGTGCCACAGTAGACTGCTTACATTTATTAGATCTCTTTGCCTTGTTGTGCACCGAAACTTTTCATTAATTATACTGAACTTCTCTGTCCATACCTTTGGGTTTTTAAACTCCTTGCTGACTGTCTTTCTCATCACAGGCTCAAGTCCAAATTGTTCTTTAGAACAAGAGATGCAACTCTGACACATTTGCTGTAGATAGTTCAGTTAAAAGAGCCACAACTAAGTCAAAAGACCGAATATTGCTGTCTTAGTGGAGCTTTTTAGCTAGGTGTTAACTTCCTATTGATACACAGTTGACTTCTTGAGGCTGCAGTAAATTTCCTACCTATAGTTGATAAATACAACAGTAATTCAAAACATATCTGCAACATATTTATAAAAATAAACATACAAGAATGCAACATTACTTGAACATCTATATTCAACATGGGTTCTTAGGTTATCTGAAAATTTATATTAGCTGACTGTAGTGATAATATGATAAAAATATTTTGTTGTTTTGCATAGATTCATTGATCTTGGAATCTTCACTTATGAATTAGGCACATTATACTCCTTGCTATATCGCACAGATCAGGTAGTAACAGGCACAGTCCCTGAGTTTTTAATGTGGATCCCTCATATACAGTATCTGACAGGTGGTACTCTAAAGCTCAGACAAGGAAGTGCCATTACAGAGTAGTGAGAACCACTCTTCTAGTCCCAGCAGCTGGAGACCCAGCCCACTCACTGGCAATCTATATAAAGATAGATAAATAGATAGACTTTATTTTTCCTAAAGGGAACTTTGTCTTTTTACAGAATGTCTTTAGATAGATAGATAGATAGATAGAAACACTATGGTCTGAACACACACCAGAACAACTAAAAAGAAAGAAAATTAAAAAGAAAGAAAACATCTGGCTTAGCCCATCACAGTCATAGTGAGGCATTATGCAAGCGTATTACTGTTGGTATAAAGGAGCCCCAATAGTGTTTTTTGGCACACCTCTGCTGAATAATATGTTGGCTGAAAGTACTCAGTCTTAATGTGTCATTGAGAGGATGTACAGCATTTTGTTTTGTTTACATTCTTTTCTTTGCTCCCAACCACAGGGGTCCAGAGTGTGTCTTGTAACTCAGCCTGAACTTTTAATTAGCTTGTCTATTCAGTGGACCTCTCTTAAAGTGATGTTACCAGCCCAGCACATCACAGTGTAGAATATTGTACTGGCCATCACAGAGTTATATAAGATGTGAAGGATGTCACTATTCACATTAAAGAAAATGCAGTTTACTAAAAAAAAAAAAATATATATATAGCATGTGGAATTAGCCATGCATCATTGAGTCAAAAATAATGCTTTAAGGAGCACTCCCTTTCTCCCTCCCAGAGTCATAAAACAAACAAGTTCCTGCAAAATAATAATAATAATGATGATAGTGAAAGATGTTTTTACTATTTACAGGGCACCATTTTGATAGAGGAAAAAAGTCAGAAGCATCTGCACAGATAGTTTGGAAGCAAAAATGATGTGTCAGCTGAGTGAAGCCATGACTTCACAAAATGGAATTAGCCTGTTCCATGCTGTCATTTGTGGCAGAGCTAATCAGTGCACCAAAGACTGGTATTTTTTTTTTACTCATTGCTAGTTTGTGGCTATTAATTGTTTATGTTTAGCACTGCTGCCTCACAGCTCAGGTCACATTTTTGCCAAAAAACACTGTTCCAGCACAATCAGCAGACATTTTCCTAGAATCCAGGGGCATTTAAAAGGCCATTTCACCATTATAATTCAAAGTGAACTTTGCAGTGTTCATTCATAAGTAATTAAGAGTTCTAGATGTTATTTTTGGGGAGTATTTGCTGCAATACGGGAGATTTTATGGCAAACGTTTTCTTCAAGATCAATCTAATCCCTTTGAAATACTTTGGTATCTCTAAGGGACATTTACTATGTGCTTTTCAGTATGCCTATCACTTCCAGTGTGTCCACCATAAAGATGATGAGATCATCTTTCATTAACTGTAGTATTTATATAAGTAGTTTCTATTCAATGATAAGATTTTTAATCTGTCCAGATAATGTGGTATCTTTCACAGCCATGCAAGATACAGGTTGTTAAATTGAATATGCTATTCTCTTTGTCTTGATTGCTGCAGAATAGTGAATGTTATAACGAGACTATGCAAATTAGCTCAGCTTTTATAAATGCAATCAATTCTGTGTTTCCCTCAGATCTGTTGAATAAAGGTTGTTCATTGGATACATTGAATTGGTGATCTTAGCTGTTATTTAAATAACAATTCCCTAAGACATCTTATTCCGTTTGGATGAACTACAGGGTATATAGATATGTCTTATGTGGAAGCAAAAGCACAACTTTCTTCGTACTTCGTAAAATGGAGTATAATTAATAACATTGTGGAGTTCAAATAAAATGTTGTGTTCTTTTTACCAATGGCCCCTCCTCCTAACATAGACTTCCAAGTGAAGTTAATTGCACTGCAATCATCTGATAGGAGAAGCAAAGAGAATAAAAGAGGCAGCCTTGCAAAATAGTTTAGTTTAGTTACTTTTTAAGTCTTGGTGCCTTCCTGTTTTTGACCTTTTTCTGTGCTTTGTCTGCTTGTTTGTTTTGAAAGTTTTCCTGTTCTTTGGATTATACTTACAATCGTTTTTTTTTTCCTTTTCTTCACTCTTTGTCAAGGCTCCTCTTCTACTTTCTCACTCAGGTTGGTAACCCTATCTTGGCTTAAGCAGCCTACCATAGACAAGTGGGCATCATATTGCTCTATATCCTCACAGGCCTCACTTGGTGCAACTGGCTCAACCTGAGAAGAGGGTCATGCTAAGAGGGCAACCACCCCTGAAGGCATAACCCACAGATGTACAGGACCACTGCTGACTGAGGTTACAACTTGTAGCAATAATTAGATCTGTATGCAGTATCATGGTTGAACAAAGCAGAGGAGATGCAAAAAATAGGTGGGGTGCCAAATGAGCCACCCCATTTACTGCCAAAGTCCACAAAAAAAGAACAAATATGAGCATGCAGTTGTGCAACAGAAAGTCAAAATAAATGTCCATGGAGTCTATTAGGCTTGTCCAAATGATCAGTTCTTTGAAGTGGATCAATATTGGGGGTCTCTTTTCCAATATGGGTTGCCTCAACTGGAAGAGACAGAGGATGGGAACAGGCTGAACTCATTGCATGGCAGAGGAAAAAGACATGATGCTGTTAGTGATAGTGCCCCCTCTAGTCCTGAAATAGTATTGCATACTTTATAGAAGCCTGGAAGGTGATCCTCAGTCACTCATGCATGGCTGTATATTCTGAATACAAATCAGCATAATCAAGAAGCAAACTTAAATTAAAATATCAAATAATGTATTTCTGCAAAAACAGTAGTCATCATTTTTAAAAATGAAATTTAAATGTATTTTAAAAAGGAGATAACAAGTTGGGTAATTTATGTTATGAAGCATGTTGTTCTCTGTGATGCAGGTGAGCCTCTGCCAGTCTTAACAGCAGCCAAGCAAATACTTCCAAATTAGGCATAACTACAGTGCATGATTAGATGCCAGAGTAGAGGGCAACATCAGTAAAAGCACACCATACTAATACCTCTTGTTGTGTAAAAGCCAATGTAAGTGATTATATTACTGTTACATTATTCAAGTAAAATCTGTAAAGCAAAATATGATAAATGATACTTAAGCATAAATTAAGCTTGGTTTGTTTAGCACATAAGGTGCATGAAAAGTATAAAAATACATTTAACATGATTTATACATTTAACTGGAGGAAATTGGGTTCTGTAGATTTGCCAAATAAACTAAGAAGAAAAAGCAATACATTTTCCCTTTTAAGCCTGCTGGATCCAGAAAACAGACAAGGGAACTGATTTTTAGGAGGCCAACTGTGCAAAAAAAAAAGAACATAGCAGCTGCTGGTCTCATGAGGCCAAGAGACTGCATAGACAAAATGAGGAAAGAGGACAGCAGCCACTAAAGACAGGGAATGGCTGGATGCACATAGAAATTTTGTATTGTAGCTCCCTGCTTGTTATGTTCAACAGCTGCGCAGAGAAACTAATGCAAAAAAAGGACACACTTTGATGCTGAGCATATCAACAGAATAAAACAAAACAAAAAAAGATGATTATCAACATTACATGATAATAAAATACATTATACATTATTATACTTGTGCTCTTTCTCTCTTGAATGAATGAATAATAGACATTTGTACATTTATTTCCTAAAAAAATATCTTAGCCTATTGTGGGTACTCACAGGCTTTTACATTCTTTGTTGTTTTCACTGATGGGATAGCACTTCACGGCTTCTGTTAGGCTTTGGGCCGGTTTATACTTCACGCTCAGAATGTATACACGCATGTATCATGGCTGCCACGCGCTCCCAGCATTCATCTGACACGTCCTCTGAGCACATCCTCAGAAATTGACGCAATGTGCGCGCAAGTTGAAGTACCAGCAAAAAAACAGGGGAGCACAGAGTGTTCAAGGTGGAATATGATGCTTCAAGAAAGAGCTGATAGAAGAGGCTGGAAAATATCGTCATCTTTAAAATGTGATGACCCCTCTCCACGGTGACAAACAAACATGTCAGAACACGTTTGGAATCAAATCGGCAGGTCTTTATAAGTGGTTATGGAAGTGGAAGCAAATTCAATATAGGAATGTCCGTGCAAAGTGGAAAATGTCCGGAAAAAGAAGCAGGGATTCGACCGAAGCTATATCTTGTCCTGAGATTGTCAAGCATCTTGCATGGCTGCAAAACTTCATGACCCATCACACAACCGACATATATTTCGATACTGTGGTAACTGCTAAAGCCTCATGTTTAACATATAGTATATATTATAGTATATTGTTTAGTATAGTATACTTTATTTTAATTCAAGGCCTAGATAAAATTACCTTACCCTGTATTTATGGAGTAAATTATTTTTACTCTGTTTTCTTTATGTATTATTATCCTAATTATCTTTTAGCAACATGTGAAATATTTACACATACGTTGTGTATATAGGCAGTGTGGCACTGTGGCTTTAAACTTCAAACCATGAGATCTTGGGTTAAAATCCCACTGTAAAATCCTGTATGACCCAGGTCAAGTCACTTCACCCACCTGTGCAAAAACAAATGAAATGCTACCAGTTGTATTTAAAATTTTGGAAGTCGACTTTGGATAAAGGCATCAGACAAATAAGTAAATGTAAAGGTATATTGCCCCCAAATATTTTTTGCTCACATATTGCAGTCAATACAGTTTGTTGACAGAGATAAATTGCATTATTCATTGTGGTTACAGACAAGAAACCAGGAAATTCCCAGACCAAGTACAATAAATGTAACTTTACCAACAACTGAGTTCCTTTCACAAGGTCCTTCTGAGTCCGGGACGGTCTTCAACACCAACAGCTTCAGAAGCATCATGGAGGAGAAAGTGAGACAATAAAGTCAACCCTGTTGATGTTGCTATTTTTCAGACTTTATCCCATCAGCATATTCACCAAAACATGTACAGTGTATTTTATAATTACTTAAAACAGTTCCTTTTGCAGAACCAGATGCCAAGAGACTGGTAAAAGAGGTAAAGCAACTCTTGCAAGTTTATGAGCAGCATTTCAAAACCACTAAAGTTTTACACTTACAGCCTTCATTGAAAGATGCAAACTGTAAATACGTTTTTTTTTTTTTTTTTTGCAAATTGAGTTTTACATGTTGATGTTTAGAATACTTTTCAGTTGTTATAAGTGTGAACTGCATATACATTTCTGTTTATTTATTGTACTATGCATTTTATTGGTTTATGTTTAAAATAGCTTTTAATGTTTGAAGGTGGAAACTACTGTATGTACACATTTGTATTTATTTTTTGCACATACTGTTTATAGGTTTATTATGGAAAAAGGTGATCCACTATGGCAAACCCTAACGGCACCAGCTGAAAGAAGGAGAGGACTGTTTACAGGTTCATGTTTGCAATTGTTTTCATTGTTGAAGGTGGAAACTGCATATATATTAGTGTTTATTTATTGGACTTTGACATTTATTTATGTTTAAATAAGGACAATAAGTGTTATGATTGTTTACATATGTTTTTGCATGTCAAACATTTTTAAAAATAGCATGTTTATTTAAAGTTTTACACATATAACAAAACAACTCTGTGTGAAAGATCTTACAGAACTGTACAGCATTGGTGCAACAAAAGTAAAATATTTCTTCAAAAAAAGTCACGTATTTAAAAAAAATGACAATCTCCTAAAATCTTGGTAACTATCCATCCATCCATTATGCAACCCGCTATATCCTAACTACAGGGTCACAGGGGTCTGCTGGAGCCAATCCCAGCCAACATAGGACACAAGGCAGGAAACAAACCCCGGGCAGGGCGCCAGCCCACTGCAGGGCATCTTGATAACTATTTACATTCTAAACCTTTGAGGGACCAATAATGACAAATAGCATAAACACAGTTTTGTTTGAGCCTCCCTGGAACACCGTATTCTGGAAGGACACTTTCCCTGCAACAGTCTGAAAATATTCCTTCAGACAGTCACGAACAAGAGTGACAGTCCTTATAGCCCGGCTGGCAGTGAGGTGTCCTGGAGGTGTCCCCGTCATCCACCAGGTGTCTGGACACATATTGTGCTGCTTCAGGCTCCATACTGTCACCAGCGCAGAAGCAGCTGTATAGAGCAATACATGCTTTTGTGATGTCTTGTGCTTTGTCAACTGAACAATCCATGGCCTTTTCAAAAATTCTCCACTTGGCAGCAAGAATTCCAAAAGCATTCTCTACAACCCATCTTGCTCTGGAGTGCCAATTATTGTAAATACGCTGCTCAGGAGTGAGACTGGTTCCTGTTAATAAAACATGATTACACTACTACATATTTCAGTAAAAAAGACAAACACCAAAAAAATTAAATTGTGTGTGTGTGTGTGTGTGTGTGTGTGTATCCTAATATTATTTTCCATTTAGGCCATTGGGAAAAACATATTCAAAGTCTCAATCCACTCTTTCTCTTTTTCTTTTTTTAAACATTGAGTTTTATTCCACCTATTATGATGCTCCATGCCAAACATGATGGAGTGATGAGTACTATCTGAAAAATATTTTTAATTTGGCTCTCCATCAACCTGTGATGCTGGATGAACCTCTCTCCTATGTATATTGCTCCACAGTCCACATTGAATTGCATAAATACAGTTTTGAGTTTAAATTTTGAATTTCTGAAAAATTGGTATTTCACTTTCATGTTTTTTGTTATAATGTTTCTGCTGACAAATGGAATTTCCCAAGCAAATTTGTTTTTCTTCCTAATAGTAAATCTTTTAAATTTTTGTTTTTCCTGTGGGCAGTGATTAATTTGAAATTCTGTAAAGGGTGAATAAGTCTGTTTTAATACTTGAAAGTGAAAATGTAAAATTCACACAACCTGTTGTTTTTGGGAAGAACACTATTGGAATTTTTGTAAAGCGGACATGTATTGTAGAATCTATATAACATGCATGATCCCTATTCGAATCCAGATCAATCATACTTGCTATAATTATTACATCCAATCTATCATTCCCCAACCACTGAACCCAGCCTCCCCAGCACACCACTGCATAGAAGAGGGCACTCATCACAACCATCTGATAGAACATCTGCAGCTTCTTATTGCAGATGTTGAAGGACGCCAGCCTTCTAAGGATGTATCCTCTCTTGCACAGAGCATCAGTATTGGCAGTCCAGTCCAATTTGTCATCCAGCTGCACTCCCAGATATTTATAGGTCTGCACCCTCTGCACACAGTCACCTCTGATGATCACGGGGTCCAGGAGGGGCCTGGGTCTCCTAAAATCCACCACCACCTCCTTGGTTGCTGGTAAGTGGTTTGAGTCGCACCATTTAGCAAAGTCCTTGATTAGGTTCCTATACTCCTCCTCCTGCCTGATGCAGCCTACGATAGCAGTTTCGTCAGCAAACTTTTGCACGTGGCAGGAATCCGAGTTGTATTGGAAGTCCGATGTATATAGGCTGAACAGGACCGGAGAAAGCACAGTCCCCTGTGGAGTTCCTGTGTTGCTGACCACAATGTCACACCTGCAGTTCACGAGATGCACATACTGGGGTCTGTCTGTAAGATAGTCCACGATCCATGCCACCAGGTGTGAATCTACTCCCATCTCTGTCAGCTTGTCACTAAGGAGCAGAGTTTGGATGGTGTTGAAGGTGCTAGAGAAGTCCAGAAACATAATTCTTACAGCACCATTGCCTTTGTCCATTTCCAAAATTTCCTTTTCATTATGTAAAGCACTTTGAGCTACATTCTTTTGTATGAAAATGTGCTATATAAATAAATGTTGTTGTTGTTGTCCAAGTGGGAGAGGGATCGGTGTAACATATAAATGATGGCATCCTCCGCTCCCACCTTCTCCTAGTATGCGAACTGCAGAGGGTCGAGGACGTGGCAGACCTGTGGCCTCAGGTGGTGAAGCAGCAGCTGCTCCATGGTCTTCATCACATATGACGTCAGAGAGAAAGGCTTGAAGTCATTCAGCTCACTAGGATGTGATACCTTTGGGACTGGGGTGATACAAGATGTTTTCCAAAACCTCGGGACTCTCCCCTGTTTCAGGCTCAGGTTGAAGATGCACTGTAGAGGACTCCCCAGCTCCAGCGCACAGGCCTTCAGCAGTCGTGGCGATACTCCATCTGGACCTACTGCTTTGCTGGCACAAAGTCTCCTCAGCTCTCTGCTTACCTGGGCTGCTGTAATTGTGGATGGGGGGAAAACTCCTGTACTGCTCCTTTGCTGCCCTGAGCTGGACTCAGAGTTCCTTCTGCACGCACTTGAGCTCATGCTGATCACTGCCTTTAAAAGCCCTTTTCTTCTGGTTCAAAAGGCCCTTGATATCAATTGTAATCTATGGCTTGTTGTTAGCATAGTATTGTCTTTCTATTTTGGATTTTATAACTAAGGCCCAGTGACATAGCACATTTCTCAGGAAAAGCCAGGTGACACAGCTAGCTACCCAGATCTGCTATACAGTACGCTTTAAGCATTTTCTTGCGACATGTCTCTCCTCTCATTGTCATAAATGTGAGGGTATAATGAAATAATAGGTGAGAAGTTTGCTCTGCTTAATATTGG
Organism: Polypterus senegalus; assembly: GCF_016835505.1. Lineage (NCBI taxonomy): Eukaryota > Metazoa > Chordata > Cladistia > Polypteriformes > Polypteridae > Polypterus > Polypterus senegalus. The sequence goes on along the minus strand of NC_053154.1, from coordinate 119,239,792 downwards.
AGATCAAAGAGATACTATATACCTTGTTTATTACTTTACTAGCTGTGTAAGCCTGTGCTGTAAAAAGTCTAGGCTCCTAGAAACTATTGAAATCGTCAGTAAAAAATTGAAAAGCTGACTCGGCAGTTTCATTTTATGGACGTCCTCACCCCCCTTGTCTATCATCGGCTAAGCAAGTTTCTCTCTCGTTTGTCTTTCCTCTGTGGTTTCCTTTGGCAATGGAGTCAGTTTCTTTCAGCTTCATGCTGTAGCCTTGTCCTTTCTTCTTCCGACTTGTTAACTTGGGGACGCCTTGCCGGCTCTTTGAACTTCATGCTGTAGCCTTGCACATCTGGGCCGGACAGACAGACACACACTTGCGTAGACGTTTATATACAGTATAAGATATTACAAACAGAACTAAAACATACTCGATAAACAAACAAAATCCTGGCAGCCACCCAGCTCTAGTTATTGCTTGATTGCACGCTTGTCTGTTAGGTGGCATCATGTGTATAAAAGTTTTCTTCTCATGTCCCGTGTTTCTGTCTCATGTCTCTTTTCCACTAGAAATACTTAAAGTCAATGTCATATCCAAATTAGAAACTCCATGCAGTTTTCGCTTAAGGTGGTTTTAAATCCTTTTCAGGAACCACTTCTATTGACGCTACCTGCTTGGGCTACATATACAGTACGTTAATATAGAATTCCTTTTAGAATTCAACAATGTCACTACTCCTCTGAGTATTTTCATTCACAAGCTATGTGCTGATGGTGCTGTCTATTTTCCCCTTGTCCAATCCTTCTCCTTCTCCTTCTTTTGTTTCTGGGGCTGATGAACTTAATCAAAGAGTGGTTTCTGGGCAATTCTATTTCTTAGCAGCCGAGGTCATTTTCTTGTCATGTCTATGTAATTGGTGGATATACATACAACAGCTGCCTTGTTCCATTTTCGTCTCTGCAGTTGCTATTGCCCATTCTCCTCAGTTACAGCCCTTGCTCTTCTTTAAACTCTCTAGCTTGTCAGCTACAGATATCTGCTTAGTTCTGTTCCTCTGGCCCAGCCACTCAGGCCTTGGCTGCTTGGTGTATCTGTCTTGTTTATTCTTTGCTTTTCATGGACAGCGACTAGCTGACTATTCAAGCCTGCAGCACCGTTTATTCCAGAAAGAGAGACGATAACACAACTCTCGTACTAATTTTCTAGGTTTCTTCTATCATCAAGAAATCTTTTTTATTTTCTTTTTGTTAGTTTTGTCAATATTAGTATTTTTGACTGAAGTTTGCCTACTAGACAGAGTACTTTTTCCATAGTAAGTAATACTTTGCAAGTATTTTTTCCAGTAGCAAAAGCCTACCTTTGTTTTATGTCATCAGAATCAGAGTCAGAACCACTTTTATTAGCCAGTACTTAATGTATAGGAATTTGACTAGGTACATTTGGAGCTGCTTAAACAGAACACAACATCATATACAAACATTTTAATAACATAAGTTAAAAAGAAAAACTTCATAAAAGTTTACAGAATAGTACCACTATAAAGGAAATGTGGAAATGATGATATGCAAGTGAAAGTGTGAGTATGTAGTGTGTATGCACATGCACACACCTACATGTACATATACTGTACACACACACACACATTCGTACAGTATCTGACAAAATGCATGAATATACAAAGGAGGCAGGATAAGTTACTGGTTTGAGAGAGTTATGGCTCGGGGAAAGAAACTGTTGTGGTGTCTGTTAGTTTTAGTTTTATTTGACCTTTTTTGCATTTACCTGAAAGCAGTTTTTGAAATAAGTGATGAGCAGGGTGAGATGAGTCCTTTTGACATGGTTAGTGAAATGAGATGTCTACTGGTCTGCCACAGATGGAGGAGCACAGCCAATTATTTTCTCAGCAGACCTCGCAACTTGCTCTAATTTAAAGTAGATATGGAGTGTGCCGCTGCTGAGCCAAACCAGACAACAATGGAGAATGTGATTACACTTTCAGTCATAGCTTTGTAAAATTGAACTAGGATTGGCTGGGAAATGTTTAATTTCTTTAGTTGGCATAAGAAGTGCAATCACTGCTGTGCCTTTTTATTGATGGAAGTGGTGTTAATGTCCCAGATGAGAGTGTTTGTGATAGTTGTGCCCAAAAATGTGTAGGATTCCACCATATTGACTGCAGAATCATTAATTTCTAGTGGCAGAGGCTATAACTGCTGTTTGCAAAAATCAATGACCATTTCTACTATCTTGCTGGTATTGAGCACTAGGTTGTTGGAAGCACACCAAGACATTTGATGAGACACCTCTTTTCTTTAATGTGTTTCACTGCCATTATTAAGTAGACAAATAATGGTGGTGTCATCAGCAAGCTTAATGATTTGAACTGAAGGATCAGTGGACCTACAGTTATCTCTTCCACTTAAAAGCTGGATTGTGGCAACATACACAGACACTTCACATAGTTTGCTGATCTGATGTTCAACTAAAGGGAATTTTCAGTTGAAAATACAACAGAGAACTTGTTCAAGGGTGTTAATGCACATTCTTTTTATCACTGATTTCTTTCAGTTCTGTTCACTTGTTAAATTTTTTAATATTTCATTGTCACACTGGAAGAAAGTTTGTACAATAGACTTTGAAGCTGATTTTCGCTTATCAGACACAAAGGGTCAGTGTCCCATATAACAAGCTCAATGTAAAATAAAACAATTTTATAACTCCTGAATGACATACTAAGAATGTTATTTAATGTATAATACCATGGTCTTATTCCACTGTAATTCAAAAAGTTAAACACATCTTTTCATAGTTCACATAAAACAAAAGAGAATCAGGACAAAAAGAAAAACATTTAATATATGGGCCATATAAAGAAAGTTACATTTTTCTCTGATTACTAAAATTGTTTAATAATAAATTAATGCTATTTACTGCATATACAGTACTGCAGGGGAAAAGCTGGCTACTCTAATCCTAATATCTAAGAATGTGATTATTTCCTTAGTTTAGCTCGTGCTTTTTAAGGGTTTTGTTCAAACCAGTTTCAATGTGAGAATTAAAATCTGTTATCAAACTACTTTTCTTATGCCAGTTTAGAAATGGCATTTAAGTAAAGATGTGTATTTTTTGAATATGGGGTGTTGGAGGAAACGGGAGTATCCAGAGAAGACCCAGGAGATGGTGCCCACTTCATATTGGCAGTCAGTTGTATACTGCAGCTGTTAGGCAACAGTACTACTCATATCACTACTGTGCTGATTCGTGATTATACAGTAGCTGATATAAAAAAAATAGTAAAAAAGTAAGAATTAATTTTACTCTTTTATGCTTAAATATTCAATGCTCCAGTATAAAAAAAACAAATCGTCGAAAAATCAAATAAGCAAGTTATGGATAAATAATAGTAAAACCTAAAATTATCAAAAGACACACTAAAACATTATTAAAAGTATAAAAATGATAAGAACAGTTAATTATGGCTGAAAAAACTCCTCATTTTCTGAATGTTCAAAATATTGAAGATTGCATATTTAAATGTATCCATGCTACCACTATCTTATAAGTTGCTTGGTTACTTAAAGTATCCATTGTTCCCTATATAAAAATATTTGCAGTTTGCAGTATGAAATTTACCTTTAAACACCTTTGTCTTTGTGTTCTTGTTTTTGACATTGTGACAGTAGTTGGCGCTATTGCTCCCTTGAACCGTCAGGTACCACGCCAAACACCAGCTAAAAGTCCAATAATTATTATTTATTATAATAATAATGTGCACCAAGCACCACTAATCCACACTGCTCAAACAATACTTTAATACAATAATCAATCAATCCTCCACACCTCCCAGATGCTCTGTTGCACTTCCTCCCAATTCCAGCTCAGCATCTGGGACTTCCCATGGTCCTTTTATATCTCCTGACCCGGAAGTGAATCCACCCTACAGTCCGTGAGATTCCTTATCAGTTCTGGGTCAGATACAAAGTTTTTTTCTTCACCCCGGAAGTACGTCGTTCCTACTGTTCACATGACCAGGACGTACTTCCGGGTTATAGGGCACGTAGCACTCCCCAAGCCTCCCTATAGTGGCTCCTGGTGGCCCCCATGGTATCCAGCAGGTCTGTTTATAAAAACTACAAGGTTCATGAGGCTCTGCTGAAATTCGGTGAACCTCCATGCCGCTGGGAGGTCCGGAATATATAGCTGGCCATCCTTCACAACATCATTTAAATATTAGATGAAATCTAGTAATTGCGCCTCATAAAGTTAAACATTTTTGTTTATTTTAATATTAATTTGCCATAGTGGTAATACTTTAGGTACAGCAAAATTCACCGGTTACTCATTTACTATTATACAACACCTTAACAAACACGTCTTGGGGTCTTCTTAAATTTACAAACCTTCAATAAAGTGCTTATTCATCTCTGCAATGTGATCTACTAACAAAAGTTCACTTTGGACTGGTGGCTTAGCTGAGACACATTTCTCTTGATATTACATAATTTGTATAAGACCTGTGAATCGTTCACATTAACAAGTAATGTTTCCAATATGTCAGTATGCCAGACTGCAAAGAGATGAATAACCAATCTACTGATGTTTTATAAGTGTTATGAAGACCAACCAAAGCATTTTTAAGGTCTTGTTACATAAGAGTCAATGAACAATAGATGCATTTTTGCTGTACCACTTTAACTAAACAATTCAGCAATTTGAAGATAAACCTGCACAAAACATTTACAGGTACATTGTACAGTTTCAAATCAACCTCTCTTGTTTTCCACACGGACTGTTATGTAAGCTAACATCCTATTAGCCTTCTTAAATAAACCTGTTATTCATTGTCTTTATGTAGACAGCATAGATTGTGGACTCTCTTATAAGGTTTACGTTAAAGTTTCATGCCTCCCATTAAGCCATTATCTATCCAAGTTTGAATTCTGTCCAAGTATATATTTAATAAGTTTGTTCAATATTTTATTTGTATCCTCCTTAGCCAAGCCCTGTATTTGATTTTAGCTATTTTAATCTTTGTACTAACTCATCTCTGTAATCTTGCAGTTTTTTGGATGAACTATTTCTGCATTCTATGTTGTACACCTTTGAATTCAACTCAGATTTTTAAAATATCCATAGGCCGGCATCTCACTATACAACTTTGAGTTGGAGACCATGTCACTCTTAATGACTGGAGTTCACAGGCGAACACTGGGACCTGTTGTGCCATTTTAATGTTTTATAACATTACCAATTAAATGCAAAACATTATCAGCAGGTTTCTTGTTATTTTTTTATTTAAATTCAAATACAAAAGATTATTAAGTTGTATTTCGTAACACTACACTCAGGTAAAACAAAGCTAGTAAATACTGCATTAATTTCTACAGAATCCTCCTCCAAGAATTCTCAGTTGCAAAGTCATTATTGACATCTACAAAACTCATTTGATGCACAGGGTCCCACTCAATTGACAGGATGACAAGGCTGTTCAGTCTTTCATGGTACATTGTTGCAAATTAAGGAGGTATTCTCTCAAAGATTTCAAACCCCTATTTTTAGATGGATCACTGGTCAGACCTGTGAAATATCTGAGGTTGTCCTATTGTGGGTAGTGGGGTTATAGAAGCAGAGAACCGATTTGCATTATAGTCTGCTCAGTTCAAGTCGTTATACAGTATATTTCTGCCTTCTGTAGTCCATACAGTTGTTGCCTCTGCCTTTGGTGAATATTGTAACTGATGACACCTTACAAAAAAATAAATTTCTACACTGACCATTTATGAGCCCCCCACAATTATTCCAGATTCTTCCCCATTATAGCCCATAACTGTGACTAGTTACAGCTTTCTAAATATATGTAAAAGAAAGCTATGGCTGACAAATCATGGAAAAGTTTTGTAGTTTGATGCTAGCCTTAGATGCTATGTCTGCGGTCTGTCATAATAAGGTGAAACTTATTTTATGGCTCATTCTTTACAATTCATAGTTCCTCAATGTGTTCCCTGTTATATACATAATACATCATAATTGTATAGATATTATTTACAGTGTTAAATTTAACCATAAACCATGAAGATGCTGCTACTACTACTGCTACTAATTATTCATTTTATTATTACTTATTATTTATCCAAGGTGACCTATAACATTTCAGGGATACAATTGGTTACCTTTCTTTTGTATTTTCCAGTTTCAGCTGAGGCAGGTGAATTGGCTTAGTCCTGGTCTCACAGTATCAGTAGTGGGATTTAAACCCACAACCTCAGGATTTGAAATCCAATCCCTTAACCACTATGATTCTCAGTACTTGACTATTCTTAAAAAGTAACCCACATGTGTTTTCTCAAAGGCAATTTAACTAAAACCTAAAAACAAGTACTGAGCATGAATCTGATTTCTACTCATGAGGATATTAAAAAAGCATATTTATTTCACATAGATATTTTTAGTTGGATACAAAATAGTGGAATTTCTCCTTCTTGCCATTAGAAATGGGAAGAGCATGCACACTCTTCATGGATAGTGACCAGGATGTGAATCAAGGCAAGGGATCTGAAGCTGTAAGGCTGCAGCAATAACACCTTCTCCACTATGCCAATGGACAAATACAAAAAAAAAAAACCCAGAGCTTAGTGTTCACTACCTCTGAGAGAAAAGCAAGCCAACTGTGAAAGAAACAGGATGGTCTACTTTTCTAAAAGAGTTTGAAGTACAAGGAAATCAACTCCAGACACAAACTTTTCTAACAAACTAGGTGTGGATTGTATGCAATATACTTTAAAGCAAAGTCAGTGCTTTAAAATCTTTTAAATTGAACATTAAAATATAAAAGTTACAAAGAATTTGTATTGGACAGCAATGTGTTGACCAAAGCAGCAGGAAGCCACATAATTTCAAAACCAATGAAGAAGAGATATGTATGGCTAATAATATGGGTGGAAATCCAGTGTTTCCAATGAACAATGGCTCTTGTGACTTCTAGAGGAACTTTACTCGCATCCCTTCTTTCTTTAAAGTGGCCTCTGTGTTGCTTTTTCCCATTTTATCATCAGTAGGGATGCATTCAGGCAGCCGTGGCAGACACTGCATATTTTGTCCTAGTCTAGTATGGTCTCCTTATTATTTTGATATTCTTAAAAATTCTTTATAATAAAATGCTTTTCCATTGTTATCATTATTATGTATATAAATATATCAATGTGTCTTGTGTCTAATGGTAACATAGTCCCTTGTCATCACTTCCACCCTCTTCCCAGACTTTGTTGGCCAGGCATTCAGTCAGTCTTTCTATTTCATGTTGAACCCATTTGCTTATTTTGCTGAATGTTTTTACACTCTGCTATTCTTACCTTCAAAATGAAATGCTGAGGTATTAAATGTGGCATCTCAGGCAAAGTGTCTTTATTTATTTATTTATTTTTTTTTGATGCTGCATGTGGAGGATGGCTGAGGCCATATAGCAGATACACTTTACATTATATTAAAAAGTATATTTGTTTCTTTGGTACACATTTGCACAAAATATGACACACAGACCTTAGATTCCTCTAGGTAGATGACATTGATGCACATTAAAGTTTAAGGTTGCAATCAAAATTGGACACTTTTTTACTCATCTCATTTGAAGACTACAGAAAGAACAACGTATTTATGTTTACATTTCAACACGGCTAGCAAATTATATCAATGTTATTTACTAAATGGCAGTGAAAAATGTTAAATTGTAATATTGATAATTGGTTAGAATATGTGTATTCAGTTTGTTGCACTTTTCAGAGAGCAGTTGTTTTCTATATCCAGTGAGAGTTTCACAAAGAAAAACAGAAATGAATTTGGACAGGTGAAGGATGGCATACATACAAGACAGGACATGTTCCTTTAGGGGTAAAGAGAAAAGCAAAGTCAAAGAGAACAAAGCATAGGTCAGTTTCTTACATATAGGACTGAATCTGGATGACATCTAAAAACTATCATGAAAATTCATCAATCTAGTAGATGAACAGTAACCAACACATACAAAACTGCCTTTGATTTAACAAAAGCTTTTAATTTTAAAGTTACATATATCTTAATGACCAGTCAGATTATGCAAAAGAAAACATTAAACAAGCTAAGCAGTTGGGATGTGAATAGGAAATACTGACTCAAAGATTTGTTATCCTTATCATTTAATGCAGGGCAAGAAAAAAGGGTCAATGCTGCTTTATGAAAGAATGCTCTTTATGACCTCTGTAACTTCTTTAAATGTCCAGTTTACAGTGCATAATAAGCAATACAGTGATTGGGTAACTTCTAATATTGTCATAACCTCTGATCCGAATTAAACAATTAAACAATTAAACAAGTACAGGTTACTGACATCCGACCTACAACTTACGAATGAGGCCACAGCTGCGATGTATGCACCTTAGTAACTGCCGCTCCATCATCTTCGGCCTGGGGATGCTGCAAGCGGTGGCTGGAGGGGGGGGCGATTTCACTGCTCGTGCAGTGTAGTGTCCCTTGGGCAGCTCCCAGTGGCAAGCGGTGACCCGTGGTCCATAGTCAACGGGGCCACAGCTATCGCTCGTGTGCAGGACAATGGTTCGCTGCCCGCCAACTACGCCGCTGCAGCTACTGCTCCTAACTGGACGCAGGATGAATGGAACCGAGGGTGCCGTTTCACTGCCTGCCCAGCACACACGGCTGGTAATGCTGCAAGCGCTGACCCGGTTGTGGCTGAATGGAAGCCATTGAGGGTTAACAGGCGGCAGGGGGTAGCATTGTAGTGTTCCTCGGATGGCTGCCTGTTGAATTGGGGTTGGGCGATTCACTACCCGCCTTTGGCCGCACCGTGTTCATTCTTGGTGGGCGGACGCTGAAGGCAGCATACTGTAGTGGAGGTAACTGTGTGGTGGGTGAGTGATGAAACCCGCCACCCCAAGTCATTCTCAATAGCAAGCCTGTTTGTACACACATAGCAAGAAATTGTCTCTTGTCAGTACATCAGATGTGTTGACGACTGGTGCCTTCCTGCTGTGATAGCGTGTACAGTGCTGTGCAGAAGAGCTCATCTTAACCTTTTATCTGCACCCTTCAAGAATGTCTATGAAACACAAATCTGATGCAAGTGTTGGTGATACAGTAAAGAAGAGAAAAACCATCACCATTGAAAATAAACTACAAATAATAAAATGTCAGAGAGAGGTGAAACTCCATCATCCATTGGCAGAGCACTTGGTTACAGTCGGTCAACAATAGCATTTATTAAAATAATATACCTGTTCCGACTTACATACAAATTCAACTTAAGTACAAACCTACAGTCCCTATCTTGTACGTAACCCAGGGACTGCCTGTATATTCCAAAGAAAATCCGTCAGTTTCATGTACTGTATGTCCCTGAGCATTCTCCTAAGTCTAGGTTCAAATTCTGTATGATCCCAAAATTAGTTTTTTTAATATATTGGATTATATTATGTAGAAATATGATTATTATGTCAGAGTGTCTGGGATATCCAGATAATCTGATATAATAAAATTTAATCAGCAAGTATCAAAGCAACCAGACTAAATAAGATTACAAAATCACACTTTGCTAACCTCTCATCTGACTCTGTATCACTCGTCTAGATTTAATCTTCATGGTTTAATAGTTTTAATTCTGATACTGTGATTATCTAAAGAAGTGAACATAAGTAATGTAGTTAGTCAATCAACTTAACCTGAATGACACTATACTTTTGAACCTGTATATAAAACAAACCTTATCCCAAAGATAACTTAGAAAGTATGAGAGTCTTTTTCAGCTCCAGTGGATCACTTAATAAATGGAACAAAGGTAAGAAAACCTTGATTAAAGGGAATAGATGTGCTTGGTGAAGCAGAATAACTGAAGTACATCATTTTGGCAATTAAAGTGACACAGACCCACTTATTAATTAACGGTTTAAAACAATTTTCAGAATGCTGTTAATATATGCAAAGGTCAAGGTAGTGCATTAAAATGGGGGCTGTATGTTGTTTTTTATTAAAACAAGTATATTTCTTAAGGCCATATTATAACATTTTTAATGACTTTATTGTTCAAACTTAAAAAAAAAAAAAAAACAATTCAGTTGATGGTTTTTCCCATTAGCAATATGTATAAAGAAGGACATGTGCTTTTCATTGTTTTAAGAATCACAAGGTGATGGGCGTGCTGTATTCAGAGATTTTGCTATAACAGTCCCCAAACTTTATTAATCCAATCAGAGGTCATGGGGTGCAGAAACTTGCCATAGCAGCTTTAGGTACAACGTGACAGCCAACTTTGAAAAGGAATAGTCCATTACAGAGCCCCTCAAACACACAAGCACATATATGATGATATATTGTGCCAATTTAGAGATGCCAGTTAATGTTTAGAATGTGAAAAAACATATACACGTGGAGAAAACATTCAAGCTTCATATAGAAGTTGACTCAAATTCATAACATTTGAAATGAAATGTGAAACAAACAAGAAATTACGTGTGGCATCTGAAGTATACCATATTTCAGCTACTGTATGTTGGTATTTAACAAAGTAGATGGAAATTAGGAATGAAAGATGTCTGAGCTGGGCAAACGATTTGGACTTGGTAAGTGTCTGGTGGCCCTTTGGTCCACATAACTTGGTTGGAATCTCTCTGACAAAGTCACAAGAACCCACAGTGTGGGTTCAGCACCTGCAAGGTGAAGGGTGGCAGTAGCTGAAGAGATTGCCCATGTGCAGGAAAAGATTGGTGAGGATATTTAGAATGATTTTTGGGTGGCATGAAAGATTATAGCAAATGATTTGATAACTCTGGAAGGATAGTTGAGACAATGCCCAGGCTGTTCTCAAACATTTTGTAAAGGAATACTTTGAGAAACACCTAAATTAAGTTGACAATGATGAGGCAGTGCTAGAAGCATTAGTTGGGTTTGATCGATTTCTGTGGCTTAGGTTGTTATGTTCATGAAAATCAACATAGTGGCAAGGCTGTCGGCATGAATGAAAATCAGCTACTAATCCTGAAAGCACTCGATTTTGCAGAGGTTTCAAGGCACATTTTTACAGTTATGAGAAAATAAAGTGCCTCTGGCTGACTTGGATGGTGGTAGACTTTCTCGTAAACTCAGATATGGGGATAGATATTTGAGGAGTAAACCGCAAGACAATGATGATATTTTTATATTATGTACATTAAAGAACCATCAACAACAAATCAAGTCAAATTAACAATATACAATTATTATAAAAGTAAAGTTGAATAAATTGGACTCTGCGGCTGCATGAATAAAAGGAAAAGTACCACTATTGGTTAGTGGAAATAGCCCAAAAGTTGATAGAAATCTACACTTTGTACCTAATAAAAAGTATAAACGCTTACTCAAGTTATTGTGTTTCATACAAGCACACAGACAGACATGCAGACATAACTCCAAAAATGGTATTTTCGGACTCAGGGAGGTCTGAAACATTGAGATTCATCTTAATCTCAACATTGAATCTTTGGACGATTACAATACTTTTCCTATACTTTGTATACGAGAAAATAAAAAGGAACTAACTTGTGCTTATTTGAGGAACAGCACTCCTCACATTCCCTGGGAAAGCCTTTGCACTGGGTCTAGACTAGAGAGTCAATTCAAATTTTATCCTAGCCATGGAGTAATGCATCAGTATTTTATCTTTGCAAAAATATTTGAAGGATCATTGGAATTTTCAAATCTTGTGTACATGTGCTTTGTGGATCTTGTATTGTGTGGTAGATGCTACAAGAATATGGGATTCTGGTGAGATTCTGATTCACTTATACATAATAGCTGTGTTGAAATATTTGATATTCAGTTAAGTCTTATTAATGTGACAGAGGGTCCCCACCAAGGATAAGTTTAATGACTTGATTGAACACTATATCAAGGCACAACCATGATGAGGATAGCATAGAGTTAGGGATCATAAGGGTTGCTTTTCTGATAATGTTGTCCTAAAGTCTTCTGAAAGGGTGTCAGTTTATTGTATCTCCTGTTTGTAGTACTCAGTTTATTTGGGCAATATCTGTATTTCTGGTCCTCAGCCTTGCACATTTCTATGTGCTTCTTTAGATTCTGGACATAAAAACAACAACAAAATTTATTTATATAGCATATTTCCATACAATGTAGCTCAAAGTGCTTTACAAGCCATCTCTCTATATATAAAAGAAAATCCTGGAATGTAAAAGCCAGGCGACGAGACGTCATTTTCTCGGAAGTTCTCGAAAGACATTTTAAAGACCTGCGAGCCAAAAAAGACTGACAACGGAGCGTCTCGCATGACCATGGAAGATAAGATTCTTGCAAGACATGCCCTTCTTATCAAATAAGACCAAGGACAGCCAGCAAAACATTCAGTCATGTAAAGTCACGTGGCACACACAGATCCTGTGCCTTTAGCAAAGAAGAAAGAGCAGCACGTTGAAAAGACACCCAAGGCGCGATACATACTGTATGCAGAGAAAGGTACAGAATGTGAAAGCAGTAACAGGCGAAAGTATTGTAGCGTCCCAGCAAAGCTGAAGCCTTTTTTGTTTTAAGTGACTGTTAAGTCCGCTCGAGGAAGGGCAGAGTACAGCACAGCATACTGATAGCTGGGTGCTGATTGATGCGGTAAAGGGGAGGCGAGACTCGTGGGAGGATGGGTTGGAGAGGGTGCTAGAAAGTTATGTTTGGGGTTATGCAGTCGGCGATTGTTAAAGTAGAACTTTTGTGACACTTATGTCAGTCGCTACAGTATCAAAAAAAAGATAGCACAGATCCCACTGACAAAAAACAAAAGGAAATTAGTTTAAGTCAGAGAATTTCAAAAACGGGTTTTAACTCAAATGCATCTATTGGTTACTTTGCTAAAAACTTATTAACTGCTGATGACGTGGATCATTTTGTCTGTGCTGAAATTACAAACAGAGTAACCTATCCTAAATTATGGTACAAAGTCATAAAACACAAGTCTCACAGACCTCAATTTAAAGATTCAGCATGCTGGGACACGAAAGATTTCAAATTTTGGTTTTACAGAAGTTCTGAAATAAAAGTGAAACTAATGAAATAGTAACAATTCAAAGAAAAAAAATCTTACAAGTGTGTATCTGGAAAACCAAACACGAGGGTTGGCGTGTAAAGCCCCCTAATAAAAAAAATAATTAAGAATAGGCAATAACATTAAAGAATAAGTAACAAAAAACAAATGGTAAGGTCAGATTTCGCTGATGCAGAATGACCACTGTATTTCTTGATGATATGCTTATTCTTTCCATTGTATAAGAACTGACAATTTGAAGTTTACACTACTACATCTGCCACATCCAGACCTTTTATTTTGTTAATCAGTTTGGTTCAATTAGCTTCACCCACCTGGACAGAGGCAGTGGTGCTGTAAAAATTATGGTTCTGGATTTCTCTAGCGCCTTCAACACCATCCAACCTCTGCTCCTTAGGGACAAGCTGACAGAGATAGGAGTAGACTCACACTTGGTGGCATGGATCGTGGACTATTTTACAGACAGATCTCAGTATGTGCGTTTCGGGGAACTGCTGGTCTGACATTGTGGTCAGCCGCACAGGAGTGCCGCAGGGGACTGTGCTTTTTCCGGTCCTGTTCAGCCTATATACATCGGACTTCCTATACAACTCAGAGTCCTGCCACGTGCAAAAGTTTGCTGATGACACTGCTATCGTAGGCTGCATCAGGAGTGGGGAGGAGGAGGAGTATAGGAACCTAATCAAGGACTTTGTTAAATGGTGGGACTCAAACTACCTACAACTGAACACCAGCAAAACCAAGGAGCTGGTGGTGGATTTTAGGAGGCCCAGGCCCCTCATGGACCCCGTTATCATCAGAGGTGACTATGTGCAGAGGGTGCAGACCTATAAATATCTGGGAGTGCCGCTGGATGATAAATTGGACTGGACTGCCAATACTGATGCTATGTGCAAGAGAGGACTATACTTCCTTAGAAGGCTGGCGTCTTTCAACCTCTGCAATAAGATGCTGCAGATGTTCTATTTGACGGTTGTAGCGAGCGCCCTCTTCTACGCGGTGGTATGCTGGGGAGGCAGCATAAAGAAGAGGGACGCCTCATGCCTGGACAAACTGGTGAGGAAGGCAGGCTCTATTGTAGGCACAGAGCTGGACAGTTTGACACCTGTGACAGAGCGACAGGCGCTGAGCAGGCTTCTGTCAATCATGGAGAATCAACTGCATCCACTGAACAGTATCATCTCCAGACAGAGGAGCAGCTTCAACAACAGACTGCTGTCACAGTCCTGCTCCACTGACAGACTGAGGAGATCGTTCCTCCCCCACACTGTGCAACTCTTCAGTTCCACCCGGGGGGGGTAAATATTAACATCATATAAAGTTATTGTCTGTTATACCTGCATTTTTATCACTCTTTAATTTAATATTGTTTTTTATCGGTTTGCTGCTGGTGGAATATGTGATATTCCCCTTAGGATTAATAAAGTATCTATCTATCTATCTATCTATCTATCTATCTATCTATCTATCTATCTATCTATCTATCTATCTATCTATCTATCTATCTAATTATGTCATTGATCTTTAAGCCCTTTTTGTTATTTTCTTTCATCATGCATTGGCTTATAGGCCTGCAAAGTAATCTGAAAAGTTATATAATAACCTTTATATATAACTCTGTTATATAATATGTTTCTTTCTTTAATGAAATACAAACATTTCTCTATAACATTATTTTTTGCCAAATTTTTCTTTTCAATGCACTAATGGAAAAGATAAAAGTAAATATCAAATAAATCTAGGATGTCTAAGTACTGTATTATTGCTGTAATTGTCACCATAAAAAATGGATATAAGTTTAGTGGGAAATGGAATAAGCAAGACTGAAGATTTAAGTGTCCATGAATAAGACATGTTAGTTGATGCCAGATGTGCCAGCATGACTATATCACGAACAACAATACCACAGAGGTTTTTCGCTCAAAAGTATAGTTTTCTGTTCTCCAGAATAAGCTTTAACCTAAAAACCATCCAGCTAATGGAGATCCATTAGTCAGAAAAAGACTTGATGAAAGAGACTGAAGAAGACTTTCAAGGCTTGTACAAAGTAATAAACTTTGAAACAAGGCTAAGGAAGTCTTAAAAAGAAACCAAAAAAGTGAAAGTAAATTTATCTTAAATATGAAATCGTCCTAATCACTTTATATCAGTTAAAGTCAATATCTGTGGAATTAGATAGAATGAGTTATTCCATCCACTAGATAATTTACAGAAACTATGTTAGACAGAAAAGCCATAATATAAATCATTATACTTATTCTTGAGCCACACTTCTGCCATTTTATTGAGTCCTGTCCTCACAAATTCAGAATGTTTTGAGGACAAATGTGGGTCCAATCCACTTTTAGAATAATGTACCTAATTAAATGTAATGCATTTTACAGTCTGCCAAAATTGCGTTATCATTTGATTGTAAAGACAGCCCATTTTCACTCCTTTACAATTTAACAAAAAAAAAACTAAGCTTAAAAAAAGAAATCACAGAGCAATTTGTTTCTGACAGATAGATTCACAACAAATGAATAACTTTATTCTGAACAGAGCTTACCTACTGCTGTTTAGCTTATAACCTCACATACCCCCATTTCAACTTGAGCAGCTTTCAGTAGAACAGGACTTTCAGTTTCCAGCTTTTTAAATGTCTGTTTCAGTTGGAAATAGGATTTTTTAGAGGAATGCTTCTTATTCTTTGGAACTTGTGAATTCTGTATCCAATGGTGATATAATTGTGCCTTTTTTATAAACACAGACAAAATAAACATGTGCATTGATGCCATCTGAGCATTACATATGTATTAAAAATCAAAGCTACCATATCTATTTGGATTCTTAGCGACAAAATGATCTAACATTGCATCTATAGGCTCAGGGTTCACATAAGATTCCAATGGCATACATTTCATCTAAACATTCATTTATTTAATGGCTCCCTAAGGTGTCGGAACCTAGAGCACAAGCATTAGATACCATTCAGAAATCAACCCTGCACAGGATGCTTAACCTGCATTCTATGTTATGTGGTAGAAAACAAGCCTATTCAGAGAAAGCTTATGTAGACAAGGGCAAGTGTTCAAACTCTACAAAAAAGCAAGCAAACATGGGCTTAACCTATAAGGCTACAATACTAAACAGAGCGACTTTACTGTCTTTATTAGAAGTCACTTTTTTATGATAGATTAAACAAGCTCTTTGCTTTAAAATAAACTATTTTATTTTATTTTTATTTTGTTTTTGTTTTTTTTTTTTTCTGTCCACCCTGGCCATCGGACCTTACTTATTTTATGTTAATTAATGTTGACTTATTTTGTTTTCTTACTGTGTCTTTTATTTTTCTATTCTTCATTTTGCAAAGCACATTGAGCTACATTTTTTTTTGTATGAAAATGTGCTATATAAATAAATGTTGTTGTTGTTATTGTTATTTAAGCAAAAAAAAAAATGTCTGAAGAGAGCTTAACATTTTTATTTTTTCATAATATAATTTATAGTTTATGCACTGTGTTCAAAAATGTTTCAGCAATGTGCCTTTCTGTGTGGTTTGAGACATGTTCTACAGCTCTAATAGGGAATATGTGCAACTGTAAACAAGTTCTTCAAAAATGTTTAGTTTATCATAAAACAGATGTTGTTGTTACTGCAGCACAAAACTGTCTTTGCAGAGCAATTGCATGTGTTACATGTCTGTGTTTTGCCATTAGACAGAAACAGATGTGCCTTTAAATGTTACCATTTACTGATACGTTAAGAAATAAAATTTATAGGTGTAGCGGTGCTATATAAATGAATGTCTTAAATGTGTTCTGTTGTGTCTTTTATAGTGTTGTCCTGTTTATATGGTCTATGTGTGTCTGTTTAAATGTTGTCCCCTGGAAACAAAGGCGGAGAGGAGAGTGCTGTGGAACCATGACCCCTCAAGGTAATTTTCCCTGTCAAACACATCAGTTCCATCCAGGCCATTGCTATTTAAACAAGAGAACGATAGGAAAATGGGGATTCTTACCACACCAACACTTCACCGTAGATAAAATAGCCAAGAGAGAACACCAATATGGATCACTTTACACCTTTTCCTGCTTGCCGCTTTCAATGCCAGACATCAACGACTTTACCATCACTCTTCAAAACCCTGGATTATACCGACCCGCAGAAGGTAATGCAGTGAGACTGTTTTTTGTCGTTTGGGAGAGGAGCAAGCCAACAATTCCATTTTGACTATAATTGCCGTAGGACACTTTCCAGGTGGACAGGGTTCACATTCACTAATCGTTCTCTGTTTAATCTTTTGGACTTTTATTTTTAGGTTTTCTGTGCGTCATACTTGTTTCATGTTCAGTCTCGGGACAAGGGAGAGTTTGTGTTGTGTATTTATCGATGCACATTTTATTACTAGCACCAGTCACTTTTGGGGTTATGTGTTGTGTGGGGACTTTGGAGGGAGAGAAATATATATTGTTTTGTTATTTGTTTTCACTTTCAACATATATATACTATATTATTTTATATACTGCACTTTTTCATGATTTTTCTGTCGATTGGGGGAAGTTATTTGGAAGAAATACGGCTCGTCTGGTGTAATGTTTCCTCAGTTTGCCAGGCCATGGGTCTTGGTGGTGTAGCTGCCATTCGAGTGGGTCGATCATTACAAAAGTGGTGCCCTCTCTGAGGACTTAGATATTAGATTAGTCCTACTGTCTACCCTTTCTTTTTACTTCTCGAATTACCATCATGTCATTTTTGCGTGCCGAGCAGGATGATACCATTGTTGACTCGGTGCAGTGTGATGAAGGAGTAGCCAGGGTGCTGCCCGTAACGGTCTGAACATATTCAGTGGTTCAAAAGGTGGTGGATTCATTGCAGTTGCTGTACCTCAACAATCACCATGGACCTGAAGAGGAGTGCCAGGACAACCCCTTGCCTCTGTGGGAAGATGTGGCACAGCAGTTAGACCAGCTGGACGAGAGGATTACAGAGGTAACCGAAAGCACAATAGCTCATGAAGACAACCTCCGCTCTTGGATCAGCAACTTCCAGGAGGAAACAAATTAATATGTTAATGAACAACTTAGACTCCAGAGGTGGGATAAACGCTGGGAAGATTCTCTACAGAGGTAGGTTAGAGAACGTCTCCTGTCCTTCCGGTGGCCACCAGTCCATTCTAGGTGGAAGACCTGGTGAGAATTGTCTCGTAAGTGGAACAGGACTGGGCTAACTCCAAAGCATATTGGAATAAAGTACAGTCCAGGGCCCGAGATACCCAGTCCCTAAAATCCCAGTGGGCCAAGCCTGGCCAGTCAAAAGCTGTCCTCTCACTTGTGTCATCCCAGTGATACTACAAGGGTGGCAATTGGATGCAGTGGTTGATACTTGTAGTCACCACAACCTGATTCAGCATAACACTTGGAAGAAGATCTGCTGACTGTCTAACAGTTTGACATCTGCCCCATTCATCAAGTTTTTGTTGGCGGATGGGAATGAACTCACAGTCTTGGGCAAAGTCCCTTTGAGGTACAGCTTGCACTCCACATGTTGGGAGATTGACACCTATGTCCTGGATGATCGGCACCTGTCCATCCCGTTACTCCTGGGGTTGGAGTCATTGACGACCATCAAGATGACCATTCATCTCAATCCCTGGTGGTATATGGTGCCAGGGGAAGGGGTATGAGATTTTGCACAAAAAGCTAGAGAAGACCTGATCTGGACTTATGTTGAAGGCCAAAAGGAGGGATCACGTTATTTTGGCAGCAGCCCCTGTGGAGAAACAATCTGAGGAGGGAAGCTGGTGCTGAAAAAATGGCCGGAGGTGTTTCTGAAACGTCGCATGTGGGGTCACCCAGAAGATCCATACCTCTGATGAAGTTCCCCTATGGTACCGGGTGTATCAGGTTTCTCCGCAGAAGAAGGCAGCAATCAAGGAACACCTAGTTAAGATGCTTGACAAGGGAATCATTGAACCAAATATCTCCACCTGGGAGTCCCCTGTAGTCCTCATTAAGAAATCTGATAACAGCTATCGCTTCTGTGTGGACTACAGGGGAGTGAACGTGAAGACCAGCCTGGACGCAAACCCCATACCTCTGGTTCATGAGATCTTGGAATCGCTGAAAGGAGCTGCTATATTTATCACTTTGGAACTCTACAGCGGCTACTGGCAGGTGCCGATGGATGAGAGGAGTAAGAAGAAGACCACAGTCATAACCCGGAAGGCATATTCCAATTCATAGTCATGCTGTTTGGGCTTTAAAATGCTGGGGCCACCTTCCAGCAGCTCATGGACCAAGACCTGAAGGGTTTGATCAGCAAAATATGTTTAGTGCACATTGATATTGTTCTCAATACAGCATTGGATTCATCTGAAATAAAATATTATAGGTGAAATAATTACCAAAATAATTAATATATAATCACATGCAAGTAAAATGTTTTGATATATTTAAAAAGTGTACTGTATTTGTATTTAATGCTTACTGCCATTTGTGTGAAATGAATTGTTGAATTTACCTTTCCTTTACGTTTTTCTCTATATTATGTAAACTAGTGATAAAATTTTCATAAAATATAAGAGCAATCTAGCCTTTAACCAGTAAACACACTCAGACTTCATTTAAGGCTTTTTTGGATGTAAATTATTTAACTAAAATAGAAACTGTGTCTTATCTGCAATGGCATTTTATCTGGGAGAGCAAGATTTCAAGAAAACTCAAAATCATCCCTCACTAACTTAGATGCATTTTAAAGTAAATGCTATTTATATCAAAGCTGGAGGAACTGCTTTTAAGAATGAATTATCACATTTAGCAATACAAACATACCATATTTTTGCATAAACTGTTTACATTAATAAACCTTCTCATTTATCAAATGAAGTAGCAACCATATATAAAATTTAAACTGTTTATTTTAATAAACCTTATAATTTATCAAATGTAGTTGTAAGTATATTATAAAGTCTGTAATAAAAAACAAAGGACACTTAGAGTTGAGGCACTTCAAAGGCAAACCCCATATATTGGACACCAAAAGTTAAGGAATGGAGGTAAAAGCTTCAAAAGTCTTTTCAGACTGGAGTTAGATATTTGATTGAGGCAAAGAGGGTGGTGCTACCCCTTAAGAGTAAGTCAGACCAGTAGGAATGGGGCCAAGAGAAGACAACCTGGAAGTGGCATCTCAGGGACTACTGGTTGCTAATCTGTAGGAATAAAAGGAGGAGAAGCATTAGGTATCAGTGCCAACCCTTGGCTCAGGGTGGAATTACAACTGTGACAAGTCAAAAAGTAACACCAATAAATTTATAAAAATAAATACAGAAATGTATTATCGTAGTATTTCCCTCTACTTACCCTTTACAGGTTTTCGCTCAAGGGTAAGTGTACTCATCAAGCTCGTTATCGGGTTGGTTTACTGTTGCACTTTAAGATGAACACACACATACATAACTATACGCTTACACACAGACCCTAACCACAACAGTGCCCCATGAATGACACACAGATGCTGATTAACCTTTAGCACTTTAAACCACATAAGTGCTTTAGGAATAACACAGCCTGTCACTCAGCACTTCAAGAGACTTATTTATAATCGTCACAAACAACATATGGTGTTTTAATGATATCTCAGACCTAAATATTACTTTGGGTCTGCAAGAATACATTTACACATACAAAGACTCAGCACTCTTGACTATAGGCCATTTATCAGCCAAGAATACCTTACTACATGTACTGTTCCCTACTATTGAGTGGAGCTCTCACTCGCAGCCTTAATAAACCTTGCAGCACAGCGGTAATGGCAAATCTCTGGCTGCACCAGGTGCTCAAAGAAATATAACTTATTACTTCAATCACTCTATAAACATTAAGACAAAGCATAGAAAGTTAAACGCAGCATGGTATTTATTACAAGAATAATAATAATACCACTGTAACAAAGAATAATAGAAAATAAGACTGATAGAAAAGTCTGGATATATATATAGTCTTTAGAAAAAGCTTATGGAAAAAAGTAGAAATGACAAGGAATCAGTGATGTCAAGGATGAATGTCCCAGGCAGCGTTAGCAATCAATGTTCATGAAAATGCTGTTAATTGACAATCAGATAAAAACTGGTCACACGTTTCTTTGTTTTCTTCTCTGATGTCACTTTTCCGCTGTCGCTGTTTTGTCTTCTTCTGATGTTGCTTTCAAATGAGGCATATTTATTATAAAGTTTCATGCCATGGTTTTACAACACATGATTGTTACATGCACCTGATTGGCTGACTGTCAATATGATGGATGAATTTTGCTCAAACTCTTTAATCTATCTTTTCCCAGACTGTAAACCAAATTGTTGTCCCAGGTGTCCATCCATAAATTAATCAATATCCTGAGGCATCAGGCTCAGTCTTCCTTTCCCAGGCTGTAAAGCCATTTTAGCACTATGCTGTGAACAACTGTTATAAAAGTAAGGAAAAAGAATATGTCTTTTTATTATAATGCTCATACAAATGTCCTACATCTGAATTCATCTTGTTGGTATTGAGCAAAATATAATAATAAAAATATAGAGAATAATTTGTAGATTTTATACACTATAACAAGAAAGAATACAGTATTTACACCATTTTATCAAAGTAATCCCCTAGGTTATTATTAACAGACATGACACTTGTGCCGCTTTTCTTGAACTGTTCGCTTCATACATGCACAATTTGCTGAGTTTAAACATAGTTTTGCTGTTGCACTGAAGCTGACAATGAATCTGTACTAATGGAGCCTCAGCGCCAGCCCATCGCTGGGTAAACACAC
This sequence comes from Polypterus senegalus, assembly GCF_016835505.1. NCBI lineage: Eukaryota > Metazoa > Chordata > Cladistia > Polypteriformes > Polypteridae > Polypterus > Polypterus senegalus. Next base: position 119,217,956 of record NC_053154.1, on the reverse strand, counting down.
ATACACACATCAGGGGCTGATTTTGCATCACCAATTCACATAATCGTTATGTTTTAGTACAGTGGAAGGAAACTGGAGCTCACTCATGAGGAGCCTTATGCAAGTGCATTAAGGACTAATAGTAAAGATATTTGTGTTTATATATGCACAGAACCATATCATCTTGATATTTTCTGTTCCAGACCTGTTAATATTATTTATCTCTGATATATTTGAAAATGAATGGCCAATGACTCAGCTGATGTTTCAAAAAGCAATGGTGGTAGAGGGTACCATTGTCAAGTGCCTATGTTTGAAGTACTCTGTGTTTATATTGTTAATATGAATGGAGTCTTCTGGAATTTTATCTACACAGATATATTTGCGCTAAACCCAAATGTGTGCAATGTTGTGAGCAGACAGTCCCATTTGACTCTGTTAAAGGCTTTTTCTGTGTCCAAAGATAATAAGACTTCTGGAGTGTTAGATTTTATGGATGGGTATATTACATTAAATAGGCACCAAAGATTTGAAGTTAAGGGACTGCCTTTAATGAAACCGGTTTGGTTTTATGATTTTACAGAAAGAAGCACTTTCTCAATCCATCTAGCTAAAGCTTTGGAGAATATCCATCCATCCATCCATCCATTTTCCAACCCATTGAATCCGAACACAGGGTCACGGGGTTCTGCTGGAGCCAATCCCAGCCAATACAGGGCGCAATGCAGGAACCAATCTCAGGCAGGGTGCCAACCCACTGCAGGACACACACACCCACAGCACACATTAGGGACAATTTAGAATCGCCTATCCACCTAACCTGCATGTCTTTGGACTGTGGGAGGAAACCGGAGTACCCGGAGGAAACCCATGCGGACACGGAGAGAACATGCAAACTCCATGCAGGGAGGACCCGGGATGCGAACCCGGGTCTCCTAACTGCGAGGCAGCAGTGCTACCACTGCGGCACCATGCTGCCCCTTAACATAATTATTCAGAAGTGAAATCAGTCTTTGTGATGTACAGTAAGTTCTTATTTTTCTTTTGTAAAAATGATAATGTCTGCTTGAGGTGAAATCTTGTTGTGAATGCTGTTAATAATAATGGAGCTAACTTAGTTGAATTTTGTTTTATAAAATTTCACTAGGTAGCCATCAGGTCCTGCTGCTTTCCTATTTCAAGTGAGTTCATAGCATCCTGTATTTCAGAGAGTATCAAAGGTTTGTTAAGTTCTTCTGCGCTAAGAGTATTGAGCTGTTATAATAGCACTGTACCAAAACAAAAAAGTAAAAGAAAAAAACTTAGATTGTGTCTCATCCTCTTTGAACTGAGTAAAATAAAATGGCTCCTTAAATGTGTAAGTTATATTTTTATCAGTTACATTGGTAATTTCTGTTATTGAGTTGAAAACTTCCTGCTTGTGGATTTGTTGAGCTCTTTTTTTTGGCTTTTTCTTCATGTTCATAATGATGATGCCACAATTTAAAGATGAGTTGTTCAATTTCTTTTTTTGACAAGAGATTAAATTCTGATTGTAGACCCAGTAAGGTGCCTCATTTGGTGACATGGCGTATTCATGATCTATTCCAGAAATTTCACTGATTAACTCTGATTACTTTTTGCTCTCCATTTTATTTCATGAGAGATATGTGAAATAATCTACCCTCTTAAAGACATCTTCAAAGTTTATCCAAGGTATTCCAGCAGAAAACGCTGAGGTTGCATTAGTCTCTAAAAATAATCAATTTCTTTGAAGATGAACCCTGTAAACTTCACATCTGCTAACAACAAGAGGTTCAGATGACAGTTATGAGATAAGTCTGCAGGGTATAATGATCCAAGCTCCAAGATAAAAGAAGCATTATCAGTGATAACAGTAGTGTCATACTTATAAGATTTAATAGTGGGCAGTAAGTTATAATAAATAAATACTAATATACTAATATAATATTAATAAAAATAATCAGTTCTGGAGTAGCCCAATGTACTGTGGAGAAGAAGGAATATTCCATTTAATTTTGAATTTAAGAATCTACATGGATATGATAAGTTATGATCCATTACAAACTGTGTAATTATCTTTGCAGTATTAGATGTTATCTTACCTGAAGTTGAAGATCCATTCACATTTGGATTTAAAACACAATTAAAATCACCAGGAGGCAAATAGGTTTTGAATAAAACCCCTATCATCTACATTAGGCGCACATATATTTATCAAAATTACTTTACATTTGAATAGAGTACCCATCACCATGACATAGTGGCCTTCAGGATTAGATGATATATCTGATGCTACAAATGGGCTTGCTTTGTCTATAAATTTCCACACCTCTTGTTTTCTTTATATTACTAGAATGGAAAATGTGACTGTTCCAGTCCTTTTGCAGTTGAAAGTGGTGCTTATTACATTCCTACCATTTTTCTTTTATGTGGACTCGTTCCCTGGACACTTTTTACTACTTTTAACACTTGTACATGGATTTTTACATGCCGAGACTCGTCTATTCAAGTAGTCAACTTCAAGCACTGAGGACAAATGCCCATGCCGGTGTGGTTCCCTATTTACCTGAAGAGGTAAGAAGGCGGTATCGGGGCAGCAGAGCCGGCGCTAAGATGAAAGTCAAGCATCTAGTGAGAAAGTGGCGCTAGAAACCTTTGGTGCCTTCTGTGATCCTGGGAAATGTGAACTCACTACCAAATAAGATCGACAAACTGGTTGCACTGGTGAAAAATTGTCAGGACCTACAGAGAATGCAGTTTGCTGTGTTTTAGTGAAACGTGGCTAACAACTAACATCCCAGATGCTAACAAGGAGTTACCCTGGTTTAGCACAGTTAGAGCGGACAGAGATGCAAGTACCTGCGGGAAGCAGAAAGGAGTGGGTGTCACTCTCTATGTCAATACAAGGTGGTGGAAATCTGGACATGTAAACGTTAAAATCTCCACTTGCTGCAGGGACATCGAACTGTTGGCCATAAGTTTGCGTCCCCATTACTTGCCCAGAGAGTTTAAACACGTCATTGTTGTTATTGTTTACATCCCTTCTCAGGCGGATGTGTAGCTAGCGGGTGGCATCATTCATTCTGCGGTTGCTAAGTTACAAACACAGCACCCTAAGGCACTTGTGCTAATCACTGGAGACTTTAACAATGTGACGCTGGACAAAACATTACCTGCCTTCTCCCAGTATGTGGATTGTAACACCCGTGGAAATACGACTATCGACCAACTATATGCAAATGTAAAAGACACATACAGCGCCACCCCGCTGCCTGCTCTTGGGAAAGCAGATCATAACCTGGTTTTGCTTCAGCCTCACTACAAACCAAGAGTGAGGGAGCTACCTACAACCACACGCTCATTCAGGAAGTGGTCCCCTGAGGCAGAGCAGGCTCTGAGAGACTGCTTTGGAACTACGGACTGGGATATCCTGCAGGGGTCACATAGTGAGAACATTGAGGAGGTTGTTGACTGCACTACTGACTACATCAACTTCTGTATGGACATAGTTCTAGTACGAACAGTACGCTGCTATGCTAACAACAAGCCATGGATTAATAGTGACATCAAGGGCCTCTTGAACTAGAAGAAAAGGGCTTTTAAAGTGGTGATCAGCATGAGCTCAAGCGTGTGCAGAAGGAACTCTGAGTCCATCTCAGGGTGACGAAGGAGCAGTACAGGAGAAAGCTGGAGCAGAAGTTGCAGAATAACAGCATGAAGGAAGTGTGGGATGGGATGAAGATCATCACTGGCTGCAGCTAGAAGCAGGGTGCCACCATGGAGAGAGACATGAAGAGAGCAAACCAAATGAACAACTTCTTCAACTGGTTTGACCACCCTAACCCACTCTCACCTCAGAGTACTGCACCCTCCACCCATCCTTCTGATGATACCATCATATGAGAGAGTTTCCCCCAACCCACAATTACACCAGCCCAGGTAAGCAGAGAGTTGAGGAGACTTTGTGCCAGCAAAGCAACAGGTCCAGATGGAGTATTGCCACAACTGCTGAAGGCCTGTGTGTTGGAGCTGGGGAGTCCTCTACAGCGCATCTTCAACCTGAGCCTTGAACAGGGGAGAGTCCCGAGGCTTTGGAAAACATCTTGCATCACCCCAGTCCCAAAGGTATCATGTCCTAGTGAGCTGAATGACTTCCGGCCTGTCGCTCTGACGTCACATATGATGAAGACCATGGAGCGGCTGCTGCTTCACCACCTGAGGCCACAGGTCCGCCATGCCCTTGACCCTCTGCAGTTCGCATACCAGGAGAAGGTGGAAGAGGAGGATCCCATCATCTGTATGCTACACCAATCCCTCTCCCACTTGGACAGAGGCAGTGGTACTGTAAGAATTATGTTTCTGGACTTCTCTAGCGCCTTCAACACCATCCAACCTCTGCTCTTTAGAAACAAGCTGACAGAGATGGGAGTAGATTCATATCTGGTAGCATGGATCGTGGACTATCTTAAAGACAGACTTCAGTATGTGCGTCTCGGGAACTGCAGGTCTGACATTGTGGTCAGCAACACAGGAGCGCCACAGGGGACTGTACTTTCTCTGGTCCTGTTCATCCTGTATACATTGGACTTCCAATACAACTCGGAGTCCTGCCATGTGCAAAAGTTTGCAGAAGACACTGCTACATCAGGAGTGGGCAGGAGGAGGAGTATAGGAAACTAATCAAGGAGTTTGTTAAATGGTGCATCTCAAACCACCTACCACTAAACACCAACAAAACCAAAGAGCTGGTGGTGGATTTTAGGAGGCCCAGGCCCCTCATGGACCCTGTGATCATCAGAGGTGACTGTGTGCAGAGGGTGCAGACCTATAAATACCTGGGAGTGCAGCTGGATGATAAATTGGACTGGACTGCCAATACTAATGCTTTGTGTAAGAAAAGACAGAGCTGACTATACTTCCTTAGAAGGCTGGTATCCTTCAACATCTGCAATAAGATGCTGCAGATGTTCTATCAGACAGTTGTGACGAGCGCCCTCTTCTATGCGGTGGTGTGCTGGGGAGGCAGCATAAAGAAGAGGGATGCCTCATGCCTGGACAAACTAGAGAGGAAGGCAGGCTCTATTGTAGACATGGAGCTGGACAGTTTGACATCCATGGCAGAGCGACGGGCACTGAGCAGGCTCCTGTCAATAATGGAAAATCCCCTGCATCCACTGAACAGGATCATCTCCAGACAGAGGAGCAGCTTCAGCGACAGACTGCTGTCACTGTCCTGCTCCATTGACAGACGGAAGAGATCGTTCCTCCCCCACACTATGCGACTCTTCAGTTCCACCCAGGGGGGTAAACGTTAATATTATACGAAATTGTCTGTCTGTTATACCTTCATTGTTAGCACTCTTTAGTTTAATATTGTTCTTTATCAGTTTCCTACTGCTGGAGTATGTTAATTTCCCCTTGGGATTAATAAAGTATCTATCTATCTATCTATCTATCTATTAAGTAAGCCTCCTGCAAAAATACTGCTTTAGCCTTTAGGCCTGTAAGGTGGGAGAATATGTTTTATTCAATTTAGATCAAACATGTCAAACTCAAGGCCTGTGGGCCACATGCTATAATTATATATGGCCCGCAAGATAATTTTATATGTCTATTATTAATGACTCACTGGTAAATATCACTCCCACTACAAATCCCACAATGCACTGTAACACCTGGACCAGTGCACCATCGCTCCTCCCACTGTTCTACTGCTTTAATGAAACACTGATCAGTGGTCAGCAGATGAATGCATTGATTAGCACTTTTACAATCACAATTAAACTAGCCCCCAAAATAAATGGCTAAACGAAAAGTGGACTTGGAAAACAGGGAGTTTCAAAGCAGATGGGAGGCAGAGTACCTATTTGTAGACATCAGAGGTAAACCTGTGTGCCTCGAATGTCGAGCTAATGTGGCTGTAATTAAGGAATATAACATAAGACGGCACTATGAGACAAAACATCAGGACAAATACAAAAACCTGGACACACAGCTGAAGCTACAGAAGGCAGAATAGTTTAAAAAGAGTCTGGTGTCACAGCAGGCTATGTTCACAAAAGCAAAATCACAAAGTGAAGCTACAGTGAAAGCTAGTTTTATAGTGGCAGATGAGATAGCCAAATCAGCCCGGCCATTTAAAGAGTGGGAAATCTTGTGTTCAGACAAAAAGCAGGGATTTTCAAATGTAAGTCTCAGCAGAAATACTGTTGCTGATCGGATATGTGAGCTTACCACTGATTTACAAGCATAGCTGACACGACTGACACTACACAGCTGTCAATCTTCATTCGTGGAGTGGATTCCAGTTTATGCGTTACAGTGAAACATTTGGGTATTAAAACAATTCATGGCACAACCACATGAAAAGGGATATTTGAAGATGTATCTAAATGTGTTAATGACATGAGACTGCCCTGGGACAACCTTACAGCATTGATGATGGATGGAGCACCTGCAATGTGTGGGGAGAAGAGTGGATTGGTGGGAAGGAAGCGGGAATAGATGCAGAGGGAGAATGGCACAGGTAAGCTGATAGCGTATCACTGCATCATACACCAGGAGACACTATGCTGTCCTGAAGATCATGAGTACTATAACACAGACAGTTAACTTTGTAAGAGCCAAAGGCTTAAATCACTGTGAGTTTCATTATTCTTTGGAGGAAATAAGTCTGAATTTTGTGACATGGCTTATCACACAGAGGTGCGCTAGCTGAGCCGAGAAAAAGTGCTTAACAGATTTTTCGAGCTGCGACATATCGAAGCATCTGAATGCATTACTCCTCAAGCTTCAGGGATGGAACAGTGTGATTATGAACATGTATGATGCAGTGAAAGCTTTTCAGGTCGAGCTACAACTGTGAGAGACACAGACGCAGAGAAGGAACTTCACAAATAATTGCAAACCAGGTCTTCACTGCTGTGTTTCCAGCTGCCTGTTTTGCTGATAAACTAAGCAAACTTTGCATGGAGTTCACACAGCGCTTTAAAGCACAGAAAGTTTATTTTGAACTGCTTACAGTTGACGTGGCGAAAGCACCTGTAAACATCCAGATGGAGCTGATAGAACTCCTGTGTAACAGCACACTGATGGCAAAGTATAACTCTGTGGGGCCCGCACAGTTCCCAGCTTCATCCCTAAAGTGATGCCGCAGCTCCACCAACAGGCTACTCGAATGCTCTCCATGTTTGCTTCTGCTCTCCATTTTTGTGTGAACAAAAACACACCATGAAGTTGTCTCACTGATGAACATCTTTACTCCATACTGAGAGTTTCCACAGTTCAGAGCCTAACCCTAAATATGAATAAACTTTTAGCTAAAAAAAGATGTTAAGAATCTGGCTCGGATAAAATGACATGAGAGAGAAAACTAAATAGAAGAGCTCAATTGTTTTTTGATATTTGTTCTGGCCCTTTTTTTCTAAAATTGCAACAATTTTTTATTTGAAAGATTTTCACATTTTCACTAGCTTTTTTACATTTTAAATACTCTCATTTTGTTTGATGTTACTGTTGAAGAAAACAATTATTTTCAATAACAATTCATTTTATTATGAGGAAAAAGTTGGAAAAGCTGTCTGTTAAAATTCATATTTCCAATAAAAAACAGTTTTAGACTGTTCAATAAATGTTAATTCTGTCTGGCCCACAACTTGAACTATGTTTTAAATTTTGGCCCCTCCTTGTGATTGAGTTAGACATCCCTACTTTAGATCATGATTGAGGACTTTGACTTTCTAGGTTACAAAGTTTAATGTTTTTGGTCAGAGAAATACTGCTTCTTAACAATCTTAAGTAAAAGTAGTGCATTACCTCATAATTTTGCTTTAACACTGGTTTTGTATTGTTATTGGCAGGTATTATGGCTAAGGAACTTGACATTGCCTTCACACTTAGAATTGTGGGTGGTAAAAAGAATATATAAATAGTAACTAACTCTCACAATCCTCACCCAGTTTTCCTCCTCAAGTGTGGCTACAGCATATTTTACAGAGTCTCAGTCCTCTGAAATGTCAAGAGACAGGACATAGTCAAAACAAAAAGAGACACTCGGTTTAGGAAGGATTAAATTCACATATAAGGGCACAGTCTGGATACAATTAAACCTAGAATAAGATGTTAGACAGTCTCTTGAAAGAAGAAGAAGAAAAAAAATTAGATGTTTTGTTCAATTGAATAGATATTCTAAAAGAGATGTGCAACATGTGTTATATACTTTTATATGGTTTATCTATAGCTTTATCTTCTATTTATTCCACTTGTGTGGTTTAACCAAAACCAACAAGGATTAAAATTAGTTTCATACACTTATATATAAAAGATTATGCACATGTAAATACAATACATACAAACCTCCATGCACACTTGTATTATATCTACTGTCACTGACAGTTTTAATAAAAGAAAATACAATATAGTAACTGAAAAAGTGTCAGAAAAGAAAAAAAGGTATTATAGTAAACTTGTTATATTGAAGATAGACCAAGACACGATAGGACTCCTGTTAATGTTGTAAAGGATGTTGGGATCAGTCCTCTTTGCTTTTGTTCTGCTTTTTAGGTAAAAGAAATAGAGTTGGTCACTGAATGTTATTTTCCATTTAGCTGGAAACAAGCAGCTTTATCTAATTTCAGCTTTGCGTGAGCTCTGTTTGATTCTGTAAAATGCATCTTGTTTTGCAGCATTTGAAGGAGAGAAATATGGGAAATGCAAATTCATCTGTTTCCGAATATAATCTATTTCTGTCTGAGAACTGACATCAAATTTTCTTTATGCCATAATTTGTCAGATCTCACAATCAGACTTCTAGGCTTTGAGGAATTCAGTCCACACATGTAATGAGCAGTTGAGATCTCAAAATCAGATTTAAAGTTGTCTCCAAATATTGTAGAAAATAATTCAACTATGAGTTTCACTGGATTAAGACTTTATATGGTTTTCAGGAAGCCCTTTGATTCTGATGTTATTCATTCGATAACTTTCTTCAAAGAGTGTTAGTTTATCAGAGATCATTTGGATTTGGATTCTAGAGCAGTTATTTTTTATTGGAACAGATTGTTTTACTTTATGATGCAAGTCATAAACATCTTCTTCAGGTGAGTACCAAGTACTTTAATTTTATTCTCAATTTTTCTCATATTTTCCTATATATTTTGTCTAATTTTGCTAGATTTTCTCTTAACTTTACATCAAAGTTATTGCTTAAATGTACAGTATCTCCTGACCCTTAATGTCCTGGTTCAGCATATTTAATCTGCTGAGTGTTTTCTTTATGACCTATGTCAATATGACCTCTTTATATCCTTTAAAATCCAACCTGAGAGTGGTGATCAGTACCTTTTAACTTCCCTCCTCGCTTCCTTTTTGCTTTTTTGGTCCCATATTCTCTGTCGTCCAGAGTGGATGCATTGTGAGGCTGTGGCTGATCCATTCTTTTTTCCGATTCCTCAAATGTTCATGAACTTGAACTTGAACTTAACAACTGCTTCTTTAGCTGCTTTTTCTTTCTCTTTAAAGTCTTTCTCTCCCCTTAGTTTCATCCACATGTTTTTAATAACCTTGTAAGCAATCCCTGTTTGGTTAATGAAATACAGGATATTTTGAATAAATAAAAAGGAAGTTAAATGAACAACATTGTCAGTGGAGCACCATCCTAGATGTATACAGTATCTCCCACAGTGTTTGTTTTTGTCTGTTTTTTCTCTGTGGATACTTGCTTCCAATTTTTCTTTTTTATTTTTTGTTAATAAATCCTTCTTTTTTAAATATCACTTTAATGTCTTTTTGGTTACACGACAAGGTTTACAGCAACCCTTCTACATGTGGGGCTGTTTGTTATATTTTTAGGACTTTTAAGCTTCTTTTAGAAGTTTTCAGTCCTTTTCGGACATGCTAGGCCTGAGGCAGGCCAGTAAAGTTGAGATTACATCCCATTGGGCTGAGTCTTTACCACGCAGGCCAAGGATGCCTGGCCTGGAAATTAAAGCCTTTTGTAGGTCATTTTGGCAGGCATTATACCCATGTACACCTTACACCTATGGTCAGTATCACTGTTTGACTGAGAAACACTGACATAATGAGACCATCAACATACACACTTCTTCCACTGCTGCTTTTAAAAGGACAGAGACCAGTCCAACCTGTCATTAATGTGGACCCCCCAAGTACTTTTAGGGGTGCACCACCTCTACATCCACTCCCTGAAAGGTTTCCACTCCACTGTTGTACTCTAGTTTGTCTTATACCTCATAATATTAGGCTGTAATTGTCATAATGGAGATTTTCAAAAATAATAAGATTGCAAAATAATTTTTGCATTTTTTTTGATTTGTTATAGTTTATTTCAAGGCAATGGTGTATAGTTTTTCTAATAGAAGTAATAGATATATAGAGTATGAAGTACTGGAAAACTGAGCTATTTTTCAAGAGCAAAAGGGTATCCCTGCTTATTTAGGTAACAGTGAGCTTTTCCGATTGTAGGTGGCAGTTATAAATTACACTTCTGTTACGATAAGCATCACTGCTGGCATATAAGTAGCAAATCTGATTCAGACAGAAAATACTTACAAGTACAAGAAACCAATGTTCCTGTAACAGAAAGGTCAAAAAAGTACAGTAAATTTGGTTAAAAAAATTAAAAGCAAAGACGACCCTGTACGTACTAGATTAGAGATTTGTTTTTAAAGTTAAACTTAAACATGAAGTAATTCCATCATACTTTGTGTTATGAATTAATTAATAGAGAGAAAAGTCAAGGAGAATGGGAAGCTGCATTGAGAAGATACATTAAGTACTATTTATTAAGTACAATTTATGGCTTCACAGATGGCAGTTCCCTTGGCATGCTGTTGTAGGTATAACTATTTCCATTCAAAACAAGAGTTTGATTAAAGGAATGAGTAACATCACTGTGCATTTGCAAAAGAAGATATGAACATTAAATTAAAGCTAAAAATAAAATACAAATAAACTGATTTTGTATTGCTTAAAAACACAACAAATTTTACAAACTTTCACCTGAATGTGCAAATAATAAAATAAAAAAAACCGAAAACATTTTGTCTTTTAAGCTTTGGATTGTCGATATTATATGTGGGCTGGAGAAGTCAAGAATTTGAATATCATACAAATCACTTAATTAAAGCATGTATTTTGTTACCTCAAGATGCTATACTATCTAGACACAAATATAATTATCCCAAAAGTGAGCAATCTGACTTAAGCATTAAGGAGTGCCCAAATAAAAAAAATAGGCGTGTTCACAGGGTGTAATAATAAGTGTAACAAAACAGAATTTTATACAGAGTTCAAGCCGGAAGTTTTTAAGAGACAAAACAGTTGTCCATACTGTTAACAGCTAGACAGGAAAGACAGAAAGCAGCGGACACTTAGGTAGGTTTGACAGACAGATACACAGATAAACATGATATAGGCTAGCTCAGGGGTGGGCAAATTCAGTCCTGGAAGGCCAAAGTGGCTGCAGGTTTTTGTTTCAACCCAGCTGCTTAATTTAAAAACAATCTTTGTCAATTATTTAATGTCATGGCTTGCTAGTGCTTTAACTCTGCCATGTCAGGTAATTCTCATATCCTAGATTTTATTTTTCCTTTCTAAGTGTAGGAACCCCAGGAAGCACTATCCAATGAGAAAAAAAAAGGGGGAAGTTCGTGGGATATGGGGTGACTGATGCGGGCCAATCGCTGTTGAACTTGAGGTGGCCTGATTTTGGTCACGAGATGGGGCGGGATTGAGTCTAGCTGGTTAAGAGGGTGTGTAACCAGCGATAGGGGTTTTTCTTTTTTTCTTGTCGTGACAAGGGAAAGAAAAGAAGAGGGGGGGTCATCTGATTTTGGAGACTAGGGTATTGACTGTGATATCTGGCCCACACTGGCGACACTTCCCGATATTAAGTCCTCACTTCGTTACGCTGCGAGGTGTGTGTTACTCACATGCCTAGAAACGGGAGAGACATTTGTGTGAAACGAGCGAGAATGGCTGATAAAACAATTATCACCGCCGAAGTCTTCAGAAGTGCCGCAAACAGGACAGAGCGGGCATTTCTTCTTTTGACGTGGATCGACGGAATCCATTTGGGATCTCAAGACGGCTCGTGAACAACGCTGAGTCTTCGTGCTGTACGGTGAATATACGATTGCTTAATTAACTCATCGGAGAAAGTAAGTTTTTGGAAGGATTGATATTGAAATTCATCTTCTGTTTAGTGCACCAACGAATGGGCCCCAACGTTAACGATCGATCCAACTTTTGAACTATTTGACGGACTCACGTACTTTTGTGAATTGCATTTTTTTTCTCGAGTGTTGAACTCACCTGGGAGGGATGAGGTATTGTTAGTTTGTTTTAGGGTTTTCTGGTATTAGATAGTCCTGAGGGGAAATAAGGTCTTTGACCAGGGTTTTAACCAAGTTGCTATTTATTCCAATAGACAAAGTTAAAAGGAGAATGGAGAAGAGGTTTATGTTTTTTTCATTTGACCACTATTATATTATTGTCATACAATAAATCATTATTTTGTTTTCTTGTTACAATTTTGTAGTCTGGGTTTCATTAAGACTAGAGAGGCAAGTTACTGCTAAAGTTTAAAACTGAAAGTAAAGACGTTACCGGCCTAATTCACCATTCAACTGCCGGGGATCCAGGATTCTTGTTGAATATACAATTAAATTAACCCCTAGGGTTAAGAATAGGGTTACATAAGGATATCATCCAAATGATCTGAAGACTAAAACAGATGAGTAATTCTCAGTCCTTCACTTTTTTCTATTTAATTAAACCAAATAGTGCACAATACATACACACAAGTGTAAATGAAAACAAACTAAATGGAGAAATGCTGGTTTCTTTTGTCATTTGCATCTGGTTGCTAATAAGGTGTAATTAAAAACCAAAAATACAGCTGTTTAAGACTAAAATAAGCATTAAGGGTTCAAAATCTTAATGGGTGAAACAACTGAAATGAAGCAGAAGTGTTACTTGAGCAATAAGTACTTCTTATTAACCAATTGGGTTGGAACAAAAACCTCCAGCCACTGCGGCCCTCCAGGAATGACTTTGCCCACCCCTGGCTAGCTCCTGGTTGAATAGGAGTCAACCAGTAAAGCAGGAAAATAGGAACAATGAGCAGGAAAATAAGAACAATGAGTTCTACCTCTTATGAGATTACCAGACTGCTGGCCATGGAACAGGCAGCCACCATGTAGGACTCTGTTGGAGAAATGAGCAGAACTTTTCTGGAAAGAAAAGGACATTTCTTGTAATATTTAAAAAGTAGTTCTTTAAAAAGGTGGACGCTAAAGTAGCTGATTTTGGAAACATGATTTTTAATTTTATCAACTTTTATAAAATTTTTATTCCTAGTTACACAAGCACACCTCACTATAGACTTCAGACTCTAATGACAGAAACATCTGAGTCCTGAGTGCACTTTACATAGATAAGAAATTTTATTTTAATAAGGTAAAGTTATCTTGGAGACAAGATGACCACATCGTGCCTAGATTAGTTTTTTGATCCGAAAGGCTGTGGGAAAAGTCAATTTAAGAATGCACTGAATTACAGCAGACACTTCAATCATAGCAAGAAATTGGCTGCCCGGAAAAGACATAACATCTAGCAGTGCTGGACTGTATGATGTTCACATGCTATATTGCATTTTGGTTTAGTGGCAATATCTATTTGTCCTATAATAAATAAATAAATGTGTAATTTTTCTCCTGCCTCTTTTGGTGTTGTACATAATTGCCTGAGGTTACAGGAAAGGGGAATTGCTAAACTGTAATACCTGACAGTGTGGTAAGAGTATGGGAGTATAACAGTCACAAATATTAAGAGATTTATTGGTTGTTGTGCAACCTTGGTATGCTCTACACCTTAACTAAACACATATCATTAAGAAAAATATTAAATCTAGACTTATTATATCTAAATTTGGTTGTTACAATAACAAAGCCGGCAGTGATATTTCTACGCATGACTTATGAGTACACTGTAGAATTTGTAAGTTCTCCCTGTTAATTTTTGTTGGAAACACCAGTTTCCTCCCATAGCATAAAGAGAACGTTTCAAGTTGATTGGAGATGGTAAATTTCCCCAGGTTTGGATGCAATGGATTTGCGTTCCCTCCAAGGCTATTTCCTTTATTACTTTGACAGCAGCCAGGATAGGGCTTTCACTCCCTTTGACACCAGAAAGTGAAAAGCAAAATTAGCAAATGTTAAAGCTGAAGGGGAATCCTCCTGAAAACACACATTTAATTAAATTAATAATGTTTTCAATTATTTTAAACACACTTCCGAATCAGGGATCAGCAGTCCTGCAATGTACCACCAACTATTCCACAACAAACAGTAGGGTAGTTGACAAAAGAACCTCTGTAAACTGTCTGTTCAAGAGTTGTTCACTGTAGAAAGTGCTCAATATTGTAAAAAACTAAGTGTCTAGTGTAACATATGTTTTCCAGTGCTTAACTGAATGACAATGGGTTGATGTTCCAAACAATAAGTTTAAACGTCTTTGGATTCTAAGTAGGATATTATTACCAGCGACTTTGATTACTGAAATCACTATTGCCTAATTAACACTAGAATCCCTGAAGCCTTCAAAAAAACTCATATTCCTCCAAACTCTCCATCAGCGTCTTTTGTTTTGCAAATGTGTTGATATCCCAACCCAAAACCCTCAGCTCCGGAGCCGAGTCCGTTACAAAATTCTCAGAGCTCAGTTCTTTTCATCTGGCCGTGAGGTGCCTGGAGGGATGAATAATATATCGTTATTTGGAATACAAACATTTTGTGTGTGTTCCGTGTCTACAATGATCCATGTAAATATAGGATGACTGGAAATGCGAGGCAGGAATTGTTGAACACAACCAAAAAAAAAACGTTTTTCATGTTTTTGTAATAATTGACAAAATATAAACATGAAGTGTATAATGTGTGAAGACTGAAGTCCAAATATCAAATAAACACTTTCACAAAAGGTACAAGTATAACAAAACAAGTGCACTTTTATTCAAGAATATAACCGTAGAAAAAGAAATCAGGTTAGGGTATGATGCTGATATGACCGCTTGGGTGGTGCAGCAGTAAGAACTGCTGACTCATAATCAAGAGGTGACCGGTTCGATTCCTGGCGCTTCCTAGAATTACTGTTTTGAGTAGTGAGCTGCTCTTATTGTTACTATTATATAATAAAAAATGTACATCTGTTTTGAATATGTAACAACTGATGTAAATTTATGGTACTAGTAAAAGTTAACAGTTTTTTTTTCTGTTCAGTTTTATTCTCTCAGTCACGTTCACGCTCCCCCCAATCTGACACTGCCAGTTTTCAAAAAGGACGTGCTAAATTTATCATAAATTTATCCCTGAAAAATGGCCCTTGACCATTATCATTTCTCCACTAAACTTTACAGTAGGCACTGTGCAATCCAGAAAGACAGTGTGCTGCTGGCATGTGCAGAAGCCAAATTCATCCATCAAACTGCAACACAGTGAAGTGTGATCTACCACTCTAGAGGACACATTTCCATTTTTCCAGAGAAGAATGGCAGTGTGCTTTACACAATTCTAGCCAACACTTCTCATTGCTTTTGTGATCTTAGGCTTGTGTGCAACTGCTTGACCATGGAAACCCATTTCATGAAATTCTTATTCTTGTGCTGATGTTGCTTCCATTGGTAGTTTGGAACTCTGTTGTGAATGATGCAACAGAGGATTGGCAATTTTTTACACCCTTGTGCTTAAACACTAAGCCACCCCACTTCATGGCTGAGCTGATGTTGCTCCTATAATCTTTCACTTCACAGAAATGGCGCTTACATTTGACCAGGGTAGATCCAGCAGAGTAGAAATGTTGCATTCTGACTTGTGGCAAAGGTGGCATTCATGTTTAAAGTCACTAAACTCTTCAATATGACTTATTCTACTGCCAGTATTTATCAAAGGAGATTTTATGGCTCTGTGCATTTTAACAATGAGAGCATCTGAAATATCTGGGGTCTCATTTATAAAACAAGCTTGAAAATATGAGTATTTCAAAAAACAGGAAAATGCATATGCCAAAAAATGATTTAGAAAACCTGGTGTACAGACGTTACTAACGTAATATATCTTTAGAAATCACAGTTATCTTGTAAATGTACATATGTGAACTGTGCCTCGAAACAACCATACATGGACTATGCTAATCAACCTCATACGTATGCAATCAAGTGCAGAACTTCACTGGTTGAAGCATCCTCCCTCATGATGCGTCAAGGCACTGCCACCTGAACATACTGTGTGCTCAGAATGCCATTGAAGTGCAGGGTCAGGGAAAGGTATAAGGCATTAATATCTGAGCAGGTAGCCACTGTCACCTGGCATGCAATGCCATGATTGTTGCTACTTTGAAGAGTATAGGCCATATGAAAAACTGAGGGTTTAGCTAGTTCCCTTACCAGTGTTGTCATTCTTGCTAGGTGTCCTTATTGCAATATAAGTGCAGTAAAGTGTTTGGATTATGTTAGTAAACACCCTGTTTGCAGATTGCCTTTTTATGTTGGCAAAACCAGTACACCAACACTTTTTTTTAAATTTATTGAATACATAAAAATATCCAGAACAATATGGGACCATGTAACAAAGTAATTACCTTGTCACTTGATAACTGGTTGCAACATCTTTAGCTGCAATGAATGCAACCAGACACCTCCTGTAATTCATCATCTCTGTGGAGGCATTTTAGTCCACTCTTCCTTGAGGAACTGCGTTTTAAAAAAATAATGGTATATTTTCAAGAATGAACTGCATGTTTGAGGTCTTTCCACAACTTGTTTAACAGGTTTAGGTCTGAATGTTCTCCAAGCCAGTCCAAAATATTTATTTGGTACTTATGATTTGTGACTTATGTTTAGGATGCTTGTATGCAGCTGAAGCAAGGACAATTATTTCAGTTAACAGATTACAACAGATACACAGATAGTTAAAAGAATGTGTTGTGTTGCGGTCTTTAAAAAGCACAGTCCATATATCCTCATGCAAAATGCAAAAGTTAATCTTATATAACCCAGCTATGCTTCAGCTTCAACAAACAGATGGATAACTGGACATTTCCTTAAGATTTTTTCTGATACTGAGCAAAGTTTATAGTTCCTCCAGCTACAGAAAGTTGTGCAACTCCTTAGGCAGCAAAGCATTTCTCTATAGTCATTCTACCACTGCCAAGTTTCACTGCTGATATACCGGGAAATGTTGTGTTTGCCTTATACCAGACATAATGGAAGCTATGCTGTCCAAAACATCTCCTTTTTGTCCCATCTGTCTGTAGAACATTCTCCCAAAAGGTTTAGGGATCATCGACATAGTTACTTGTAAATGAGAGACAAGCATTTCTGTTCTTCATTGTCTCCTCTTTGATACTCTGCAAGCACCTTCTGAACAGTATCTTCTTATTGTGAAATTAGAACACTGACCTTTGCAAGTAAAGCCTGTCGTTATTTGGATCTTTTCAAGAAACCTTTCTGACATTCTGAAGGATTTTACACTGCACTCTTTGGGTATTTTTTGACTGGTCAGCTACTCCTGAAACAAATTCAGTATTGTTCAAGCATTTCCTGCTTAAAGATTGTGGTTTGCACTATGGTTTTATTGAGTCCCAGAGCCTTAGAGATGGTTTGTAACCCATTTCATGACTGTAAAAACATTTTTCTAATTTCATTTGACATTTGCTTTGATTGTAGCATTATGTACTGTAGTTGATGAATCTTTGTGCTGGTAACCCACATCTGTTGGTAAGAGTTTATATAAGTAAGGTTTATATTAAGTACAGCTGGCTATAATCAAGTCTGGTGGTCTTCAATCAGCTGACTCTAATTATCCCCTTAGAATAGTTAATATAACTAGGGGGCAATTAGGTGCTCACAGAAATGCCAGTAAGTCTTGGATAACTTTGTTCATTAGATAAATACATTCGAAAAATGTCATTTGATAACTCATCCTACATTTTAATTAAAGACCTGAAAACAGTGAGTATTAAAATTTTAAAGTAATAGATGAAATCAGGAAGGGGGTAAATAACTTTTCACAGCAGTGTATCTATAGTTATTAAAATAGTTGAAGTTTGCTCCTCCCTTTATTGTGAAAGAAAAATATTTTATGTGTAGTTTGGCATTGTTTTAATGTACTGTTTGTCTAGAGAGTCCTCGTGGTGTTCACTGTTTATGACACAAATTTAAGCTGTTTTCATAATGTTTATTTCCACCATATATCTAACATTGTTTGCTATTATTATTTTTAAAATTACATAATCAATGCAAATAATACAGTAGGTCTAACTATGTATTTTATAGTGCAGAAAGAGTGTTATCTATTAGCAAAGATAATTATGCATCTCCACGATTGTAAAGCCAGTTGAGCAGCACGTCAATGGGGAATTAGCTGCAATGCTGCAGCCAAAAAGCTTTGTCAAAGCCTTTGGGAGCACATATTAAATCTGCAATAATACTACTATCATGGGGTTAACAGCAGTTTATTGAGCAACTCTTGGGCTGGTAGTTTATTCAGTCAGCCTGCAGAGCTGTTGGTGTCTAGTTTACTTTTGGGAAATAAAACATTGAAGGAAATGGAGAACAGAGAAGCTGTAATGAGAGCACAGCCATTTACATCAGATTGATACATGCAATAACTGCAGGTGCACAAACACATTTTAGAACTTACATTGGTTTCTTTGCCTTTAGGGCTTATTCTGCCAAATCACAACTAGCAATGCACATTTGTCTTTGTCAGCAATCATAGCAAATAATGTTCCTTTTTTTACAAGCAACAATGAAATAACTGACATGTAAATATTAGAGCTTGAACTTTTTTTCCATGAATGTGTGTCACAAGCTTTCTGTTATTTCTATTTCATTTTTTGAAAAACATTTTTGCCAGTGGAGATTTACAGCTTTGTAGGTTTACTAGATGAATGCTATAATGGTTATACAATTTTCCAAGCTAGTTCCCAAAGTACTCTTAAACTCGTAGTTTTTATACTAATAAAATGTTATAATTGAAATTCTCTACCATTACATGGCCAATCAGAGTACTTTATATTTATGAGCAAAAATCTACTGAAAAATTATATATCATTTACAAACTGAAATCTTTAATTGGTTGGGAAATATTCTGCATTGATAAGTACACAAGGTATGAAGGAGATTTAGGGAGATGTTTTCATTGATCTGTCCACTCGTTGTCAACTACATCTTTCCTAGAATGAATTCTCATAAAGCAGTAAATAATGCTTTAAGATATTTATACATGTATTTCAAATTAAAGCAGTTTACAATTATTTAATAGTCATTCATTATCATATTAAAATATTTTATGCATTTTTAGTAATACATCCAATCATTCTATTAATTTTTTAACCTTTTTTTAACCTACTTTTCCACTTCATCTTCATATGTCTAGATGTCTATATGTTGAGAACCACAACTGAACAAGGTGCCAGACCATCACAAAACACATGCACACACAAGTAATTTCTCAATTTAAAGTCTTGCAGTATTTTGAGATTTTTGGAAGGAGACTGGATTACCTACATTAACACTGAAGGAGACATGACATGGGAAAACATGCAGGCTTCATGCAGAAAGTAGTTTTTTGGAATCCATACCCATGACTGTGAAATTATGAGGTGGCAGTAATAATCCAGGCACAGATGTTGTGTCTGATACGTCTGTGGAGGAGGTCGGATACTGTAGGAGTTGAATTTGATCCCTGGGCTGATGTACACCTAGCATGTGACACGGGTGCATTGTTAAGAGGAACCCAACTTCATGATTTGTTGGGTCTATGCTGAGTCTCACATTCTTCAGAGCTTATACTTAAGGGTTGCAGGTGTTATTTTGATATTCACTATGATAAACGTTTGAATTATTAAGAAAACCTATTTTAAGTAACTTGATAGCAAAAAAGAAAAAAACAAGTCTTGGTACAAGAAAAAAAAACAACATTTTAAAGTAAGCTGGTTGTTGTATTGTTATTATCAGCCCAAGTTTCCTGTTGATGAAATAAGAAAGAAATGAAGGAAGCACATTGTCATACAAAGGGTTGAGAACAAAATGGATGTGCATTCCCACATCTAAAAAGTCATGTACTCCTAAACTAACAAGACTGTCAGTCAGCCTAGTGGACTGGGTTAATTGTGGTTATTTAAGGTACCAATGTTTTGTCATGTCCCATTAGCAACAGGATATAACCTATCATGTTAAAGGTTTTTTGATATTGTAATGAATTCCTTGGAATTGTGATCTGATCAGTGAAGTTTATAAATAGAGCCTGACAGACAACCTTCCTCTGTAATACTTGCTAGTAGGTGCTTGTGCCCCTGTAATGGTTACCTCTTGTAAACCTTAGTTAATAAAGAAGAATGATTGACGCTTTCTCCTGCCTGTGTTTATTGCCTATAAGAGGGTAAATTTCTTATAGGAGATAATTGCAAAAAATACGTGGTGCCTTCAATGTAAATCAAATGCAGCTTTGTGTAGATAGGGTGTAGGTGTCTGAAACCCACATGTGGTTCTTGTCTATGCAATTTGCATCTTCTGTTAGGGCCTTCATGATAACCTGGCCATGGAAGGTTTTTGCCTTGTGCTTAATACTGCCAGGATAGTCTCTGGTCACCCATAACCCTGAACTGGAAAATGTTCTCTTACAGTATGCATATTACATTGAATCTGCATCATTGTTTTTGTGAATTGATCCACCATGAAACCACAACAAGCAAAAGATAATAATGAACAGAAAGTAACTGGATAAAAATGAAAATTCTAGGTTTTTATCTTGCAAAAATATAAGATCCTCCACTACCTTAAAACATTATGACTACAAAACTATCACTGAATAAATATGAATTTGTAGAGTTAAAAGTGAATTGTGTGAAAACAGAATATATTGTGACCTTGGTACCCCCCCAGTGGCGCTCGACAAAACCCTAACTACGCTGTGTGCTGAATCTTTGTTAAAACAGACAGGCATGGTTGTCTGCTGCTAGTTCAACTGCAAGTTCGCAGGCTCACTGTGTAAGCCCCAAGAGTTGCTGTCGGGACCATTTAAATATGGCCTTATTCTCTTTCTGTGATCTTTCATCCAGAATGAGCTGGTGATCAGCATCCTCTGAACCTACCTGATGAGGAAGACTATCTGTTCTTTTAATCTGAAGAAGGGAGCTAATGCAGGACGACCTGCAATGACATTGCTTGCTTGCTTGCTATGTTTTTGTGTGCTGAAGTAACAGCTCCTGTCTGAATAAATGATGATACTGTTCCTGTTTTCATTAAAACAAAGGTGATTTTCTCGGAAGCCTGGAATTGAATCTGTCTCTCTTGTGCAAGTCAGTGACCCACACATCATATTTTCATTCACTGAAAATTTTTTCAACGTGAAACCCCCGTGTCTGCGTGGGTTTCCTCCGGGCGCTCCGGTTTCCTCCCACAATCCAAAGACATGCAGGTTAGGTGGATTGGCGATTCTAAATTGGCCCTAGTGTGTGCTTGGTGTGTGGGTGTGCTTGTGTGTGTCCTGCGGTGGGTTGGCACCCTGCCCAGGATTGGTTCCTGCCTTGTGCCCTGTGTTGGCTGGGATTGGCTCCAGCAGACCCCCGTGACCCTGTATTCAGATTCAGCGGGATAGAAAATCGATGGATGGATGGGTGAAAGATCAGAGGATTAGCACCTGTAACACCACTGGAGTCCCTTCCATTGTTAGTGCATCCGGACCTCTTCTTCCTGCTGGAAGGACTTAAGACTGGAAGATCCACCTTCTTGAGGCAGTTCTGTTCTGAACCTGCGTTTGTGAAGATGTCTCCACAATTGTTGCACATTTTCTTTTGTTTATATCTCATTTAATTATATGGGGTTACCGGGGGGGTCTGCTGGAGCCAATCCTAGCCAACACAGGGTGCAAGGCGGGAACAAACCCCAGGCAGGGTGCACACACACTAGGAACAATTTAGGATCGCCAGTGCACCTAACCTACATGTCTTTGGACTGTGGGAGGAAACTGGAGTACCCGGCGGAAACCCACACAGACAAGGGGAGAACATGCAAACTCCATGCAGGGAGGATCTGGGAAGTGAACCCAGGTCTCCTAACAGCGAGGCAGCAGCCCTACCACTGCGCCACCTGTGACATATCTAGTCTTTCCTTTTATTGCTGCTGTGATGTGATTTAGCCACTGATCACCTGTTCACATATGAAATGAAAAAAAAATTACTGAATGTAAAAAAATGACCAAAAGATATTGTATTACTAAGCATTTTATGAAAATAAATAATACATTTAAGTCAAACTATTAAAAAATTTATATGCTCAAGTAATTACATCTTGCCTGAAGGAGGGGCCTGAGTTGCATATTGTAATCTTTCTAGTTAGCCAATAAATTTGTCATTTTGCTTAACTTCTCATTATGCTCAAGTAAAAAATATTTTTTTAATAATTAGGTTTTTAACTTTCAGTTAATATAACTTCACATAACTTAATTTTACATGGCAATTTTGTAAATTTCTTCAGATTTCAAGATAAAGTCTATTAGGCTTTAGATCACAATTATATATAACCAGTGACTATTGACATATACAGAAAACTAAACAAGAATGCAGATATTTAGTTTTCTGTGACATGTTAGCTTTGTTATTTTAATAAGATTTGTATTTTTGTATTTTTTGTATATAACAGAAATTTCCATTATTGTCACAATTATTTTCTTACAGTGTTAAGCAGTATTGTTGTGATTTAGCAGTGTGTTTTGATTTTAGCTCTATTTATTTCCACATTATAAATATTTTTTACAGTTATGGCTAAGGACTGTTTCTTTTTTTGCTGTAGAAATGAACATCGTAACAAAATAGCAAATATTTCAGCACAAAATTGGCGTAAATGCATTTGAAAAAAAAAGGCCTATGTGATTTTAATGGATTAATGTATAAGCGACAGTAGCCCTAAGGGTCTTGGAAGACA
The DNA here is from genome assembly GCF_016835505.1 of Polypterus senegalus. Lineage (NCBI taxonomy): Eukaryota > Metazoa > Chordata > Cladistia > Polypteriformes > Polypteridae > Polypterus > Polypterus senegalus. Next base: position 119,194,969 of record NC_053154.1, on the reverse strand, counting down.
CATATTTTCACACATGAGAGCTTGGTCATGGAGTTATGTAAATTGAGAAACACACACAAGTGTTCGCCACCAGAGTAATGTGCCAATTTAGACAAAATCTTCCCTTTTTCTAAAAATATTCTCTTTGTAGAGAAATGGATTTCAAGACATTTGCAACACATACAATCAGATATGAATATAAATCAAATCCAAGTTACTTTCTTTGAATATCATTTTTAAAAATCATATTGGAGTTAAATAAATAACACATCTTCAGAAGAATTTTTAAATTAAATCAGTCATAAATAGAACATTTAGTTTTAGGAAATTGAATTCACAAGACAACATTTTTTGATTTATTTGATTTTCAACAGGATTTCAAACTCAACAAAGCTTGCTAAATAGATGCAGGTACTATACTTTGCACAATGTTGTTTTTGAAAAAGAATAAACTTTTTCATTACTTAGTTCCTCTCTGCTGAGTAAACAATGGTTGGGATGTAATTCCACTGCAGTAGAAGCCATGGGCAAGTTACAGCTCTACAATTTCAATGCTATATTTGACCTTTTGTATAGCCAGTAAATGTGCTTTTGGTAACAAGCATTGGCCCTGGGAATACCGTGATCCCATAAGGGCAAAGCAAGTTCAACAAATTGATTTATGTCGAATTATATTGAAATCATCTAGTTACTGTATTGTTCTATATTATATATGTAGTGTATTATATATGTATATATTATTATATATGTAACAAAACTAGTTGTGCTGTATTGTGCCTTCTGCAGCATGGGACATTACGGAAGTCTACACAGAAAAATTCATTAATGAATGACAATGCCAACCATAAAAAAGCCAGTGCTTTTGAGAACGACACTATACACCTTTGCTCTGCTACTATAAAATGTGGCATATGCACATGAATATAAACAATAATATAAATTGCACTGAGTTTGTATGCTAATTTGTGTCTGTTATGGTGTAGTATTTGCTTGGAAATACAATCTGCTTTTTTACCTTGAATTTTTAATAACTAAAGTAGGCAGATAAATAAATAAGTAAGCAATACTAAATAAATAAATGAATAGTGATCACATTTTTAATATAAAATATGTGATCAAACATAAAAACAAAATGGTTAACAAAATAAATGCCTACACAATCTTGTGTGTTTTGAAATATATTATTAAAGAGACTTTATTCTACGTAGCTTAAATAACAAAATTTTAAGTATATGCAGTGAGTGATTATAGTATGCATTTTCTCCAGGGTAACAGAACTATACCAAATATCCTTCTCCACAGTGAATAGATTAAAGCTAAAGACTGCATCAAGGCAAACAGGTTTGCGAAAGTCCTCAAATCTTCCCTCAATCTGTTCAAGTTTAAACCCTGGACTGAACTGGATTAAGCAGATTTCTCAATAGATAAATGAAACAATTATTAAAATTTTACTTAAAATATCTAAACTTAATCTGAATACTGTGCACTAATCAAGATGTTTAATTCTAAGTGTTTTGTTCAAAATATGTTTACTGACCAATTATAGAAGGAATATTAGGTTTCCTGAGATTGTAACCATAATGTAGTAAACCAAATTACTAGCATGTGATATTCTCACAATATTTTTATGTGCCATACAACACATAAAATGATCTTAACATACAGTAAAAGGAAATAGTAAAGTGCTATAAAACTATAACAAAAGAGGACAAAATTAATTCAGGATATAACTAAGAAAAGTTGATGTAAAATTAAATTTAAACATCCATCCATCCATCCATCTTCTTCCGCTTATCCGAGGTCGGGTCGCAGAGGCAGCAGCTTGAGCAGAGAGGCCCAGACTTCCCTCTCCCCGGCCACTTCTTCTAGCTCTTCTGGGAGAATTCCAAGGCGTTCCCAGGCCAGCCGGGAGATATAGTCCCTCCAGCATGTCCTGGGTCTTCCCTGGGGCTTCATCCCGGTTGGACGTGCCCGGAACACCTCACCAGGGAGGCGTCCAGGAGACATCCTGATCAGATGCCCAAGCCACCTCATCTAACTACTCTCGGTGCGGAGGAGCAGCAGTTCTACTCTGAGCCCCTCCCGGATGACTGAGCTTCTCATCCTATCTTTCTAGGGAAAGCCCAGACACCTTGTGAAGGAAACTCATTTCAGCCGCTTGCATTCGCGATCTCGTTCTTTCAGTCACTACCCATAGCTCATGACCATATGTGAGGGTAGGAATGTAGATCGACTGGTAAATTAAGAGCTTTGCCTTACAGCTCAACTCCTTTTTCACCACGACAGACCGATGCAGAGCCTGCATCACTGCAGATGCTACACCAATCCGCCTGTCGATCTCACACTCTATTCTTCCCTCACTCGTGAACAAGACCCCAAGATACTTGTACTCCTCCACTTGGGGCAGGATCTCACCCCCAACCCTGAGAGGGCACACCACCCTTTTCCAGCTGAGGACCATGGTCTCGGATTTGGAGGTGCTGATTCCCATCCCAGCCGCTTCACACTCGGCTGCGAACCGATCCAGAGAGAGCTGAAGACCACGGCCTGATGAAGCAAACAGGACAACAACATCTGCAAAAATCAGTGATCCAATCCTGAGTCCACCAAACTGGACCCCATCAACACCCTGGCTGCGCCTAGAAATTCTGTCCATAAAAGTTATGAACAGAATCGGTGACAAAGGGCAGCCCTGTCGGAGTCCAACTCTCACTGAAAAATGGATTTGACTTACTGCTGTCAATGCGGACCAAGCACTGACACCGGTTGTACAAGGACCGTACAGCCCTTATCAGAGGGTTCGGTACCCCATACTCCCGGAGCACCCCCACAAGATTCCCTGAGGGACATGGTTGAATATCTTTTCCAAGTCCACAAAACACATGTAGACTGGTTGGGCAAACTCCCATGCACCCTGCAGGACTCTCCTAAGGGTGTAGAACTGGTCCACTGTTCCGGAACCAGGACGAAAACCACACTGTTCCTCCTGAATCCGAGGTTTGACTATCCAACAGACCCTCCTCTCCAGAACCCCCGAATAGACTTTTCCAGGGAGGCTGAGAAGTGTGATCCCTCTGTAGTTGGAACACACCCTCCGGTCTCCCTTCTTAAAGAGGGGGACCACCACTCCGGTCTGCCAATCCAGAGCCACTGTCCCCAATGTCCATATGATGTTGCAGAGGAGTCAAGACAGTCCTACAACATCCAAAGCCTTGAGAAACTCTGGGCGTATCTCATCCACCCCCGGGGCCCTGCCACCAAGGAGTTGTTTGACCACCTCATTGATCTCAGTCCCAGAGATGGGGGAGCCCACCTCCGAGTCCCCAGGCTCTGCTTCCTCATTGGAAGGCATGTTAGATAGATTGAGGAGGTCTTTGAAGTACTCCCCCCACTGACCCACAACGTCCCGAGTTGAGGTCAGCAGCGCACCATCCCCACCATATATGGTGTTGACACTGCACTGCTTCCCCCTCCTGAGACGCTGGACGGTGGACCAGAATCTCCTCAAAGCCGTTCGAAAGTTGTTCTCCATGGCCTCAGCAACCACCGAAGCCGCATTCCGCTTGGCCTGTCGGTACCTATTAGCTGCCTCTAGAGTCCCACAGGACAAAAGGGTCCGGTAGGATTCCTTCTTCAGCTTGACGGCATCCCTCACCACCAACGGGTTCGGGGATTGCCGCTACAACAGGCACCGACCACCTTACAGCCACAGCTCCGGTCAGCCACCTCAACAATAGAGGCACGGAACATGGCCTATTCGGACTCAATGTCCCCCACCTTCCTCGGGACATGGTCGAAGTTCTGCCGGAGGAGGGAGTTGAAGCTACTTGTGACAGGGGACTCTGCCAGACGTTACCAGTAGACCCTCACAACATGTTTGGGCCTACCGTGCCTCACCGGCATTCTCCTCCACCATCGAAGCCAACTCACCACGCAAGTGGTGATCATTTGACAGTTTCGCCCCTCTCTTCACTCGAGTGTCCAAGACATGTGGCTGCACGTCTGATGACACAACCACAAAGTCGATCATCTAATTGAGGCCTAGGGTGTCCTGGTGCCAAGTGAACATATGAACACCCCTATGCTTGAACACGGTGTTCGTTATGGACAATCCATGACAAGCACAGAAGTCCAATAAAAAAATACCACTCTGGTTCAGATCAGGGGGCCATTCCTCCTAATCACGCCCTTCCAGGTCTAACTGTCATTGCCCCACGTGAGCATTGAGGTCTCCCAGTAGTACAAGGGAGTCCCCACAAGGTATGCCCTCTAGCACCCCCTCCAGGGACTCCAAAAAGGTTAGGTACTCCAAACTGCTGTTTGGAGCATATGCACAAACAACAGTTAGGACCCGTCCCCCCACCTGAAGGCGGAGGGAGGCTACCCTCTTGTCCACCGGGGTAAACCCCAATGTACAGGCTCCAAGTTGGGGGGCAAAAAGTATACCCACGCCCGCTCTGCACCTCTCACCAGGGTCAACTCCAGAGTGGTAGAGAGCCCAGCCTCTCTCAAGGAGATTGGTTCCAGAGTATTTTTATATTATATGCAACACCAAGTTTCCTAAGTTATAGACAATATTGTCTTGGTTATCCTAGTGTATAACAAAGTACAAAAATTATTATTAATGGGCAAATATACCTTTGTGACATAAGTGTTTTTTAAACCTTAAAACAGACTGTTAAACAGTTCACTAATCTTCTTCTTCTTCTTTCGGCTGCTTCCGTTAGGAGTTGCCACAGTGGATCATCTTGTTCTATATCTAAATGTCCTCTACATCTTGCTCTGTTAAACCCATCACCAGCATGTCCTCTCTCACCACATCCCTAAACCTTCTCTTAGGCCTTCATCTTTTCCTGTTGCCTCTTGCCTGGCAGCTCTTTTGCACATGTCCAAACCAACGCAATCTCGCCTCAGCAAAGTTAGACAGTTCACTAATAATGTGCATTAAATATATTGCCACAATAAACAAACAGTCAATTTGTACTAACAATTGAAAGAATATTGAATTTTAATCAATATTTTTAATCAATGCATGATATAATTTTACAATTTAATACATTATATGTATATATTGTACTATATATGTACTTATATGAAGTTATAACAATGAACTATTAAACATAAAGGTAAGAACTGAATGTAATTAAAGGGTTAACTAAATGTTGTTTGAAGCCTAGGCTGTAGTCTTAGATTAGAGGAGCCCCCAGGATAGTTGCTAAGGGTAAAATGAAGTAGGTGAGTAACAAACACTCCTCTAGAAAGTGGAAATAAACTAATGGGAAAGCCCAAACACCCATCCTATGAAGCACTGCTAAAATCATTAAAAGAGTCCGCAGATTACCCCTATTTACAAGTTAATATTCAGATTAATCAGAGAGTCAAAAGGAGTCAGAAAATACTGGTGACACTCATTGATTGGATGCATGTGATGTATTAGAATAGCCAATGTAATAGAAAAGCATAAAAGCAGATGAATTGTTTTATTGATTACTCACTCCATGGACTGAGACATTTGTGCATACCTGTATACAAATAAAGAACTGTTCTGCATTTTCATCTGGTCTCCATGAATGAATTCTTTGAAAACAGAGGAAGGTTTTTCCACTACAAGAGTTATGAAAGGAGAGAAACATTACATTTCTTGTGCATTTACTGCAGTTTTGTAAGCATTGCTACTGTAGCATAATTTGTAACCACTTTCACTGAGTTTTTTCACTGGAGTTTCCTGAACCTTGTTAAGTACCTGATTCTAAATGAATGGTTAACTTAAAAGAGAATCCAAAGTAAATTTTCATTTTCTTTAGAGAATATTCAAAAATAATTTGGCTACAGTAGACCAATTGAAAGAATGAGTAATTTTTATAAGGATGGTAAGGGGCAATATATTTGAACAAAACATTTTTAATAATCTTTTATAGTAATAATCAAAGGAGGTAAAGAATTGCATACTTATTTTTTCAGACTTAGATGAGTATAACAGCTGCCTCAGCTTTACCTATAATTCATATAACTATATATAACACTAGCAAAATACCCGCACTTCGCAGCGGAGAAGTAGTGTGTTAAAGAAGTAATGAAAAAGAAAAGGAAACATTTTGAAAATAACGTAACATGATTGTCAATGTAATTGTTTTGTCACTGTTGTGAGTGATGAGTGTTGCTGTCATATATATATATATATATATATATATATACACGCACACATATAAACATATTGTGAACTGGGACCCGGACACAGACAGGCAGGCATGTTGTTCATGACCCAACACACTGTTTATTTACAAATATTTACAAACTGTGCACTCACACCCCAGTGCCTCTTGCACCGATTCCCCAAAGTCCAGGCCTCTCAATCACTGTGCCTCTCTCTCTTTGACCGCCTCCCGTCGTCTCTCCAGCTCTGTCCTCTTCCACCCGACATCCACCGCTGACTGGTGGGAGGCGGCCCCTTAAATGGGAACCCGGATGGGCTGCAGCTGCTACCCGGCAATCAGTCCTGGCCACACCCCAGTGTGGCGGAAGTGCTGGCTGCGCACCTGGAAGCCATCCGGGTGTCCCCTGTCGTCTTCCCCCCAGCACTTCCTGGTGTGGCGGAAGTGCTGGGCTCCAGGGTTCCTCAGGCACCTGGGCGCCGCCTGGCGGTGGCCACGGGCCCCTACAGTGTTGGGCTTCCAAGCCCTCTACCCGTGGCCCCCAATACAACAAGGCGATCGCCCCCTCGTGTATTGGAGGAAGCACAAGCCCTCCTCTGGTCCTCCTGGGCGTCCCGGACGGGTCAAACACCGTATTAGTATGGTGTACCTAATAATCCTTTAGGTGAGTGTATATATACATACATATCTACATATATACATACACACACACACACATATGTATGTATATATATATATATATATATATATATATATATATATATATATATATATATATATATACTGCTCAAAAGAATTAAAGGAACACTTTTTAATCAGAGTATAGCATAAAGTCAATGAAACTTATGGGATATTAATCTGGTCAGTTAAATAGCAGAGGGGGTTGTTAATCAGTTTCAGCTGCTGTGGTGTTAATGAAATTAACAACAGATGCACTAGAGGGCAACAATGAGATGACCCCAAAACAGGAATGGTTTAACAGGTGGAGGCCACTGACATTTTTCCCTCCTCATCTTTTCTGACTGTTTCTTCACTAGTTTTGCATTTGGCTACAGTCAGTGTCACTACTGGTAGCATGAGGCAATACCTGGACCCTACAGATGTTGCACAGGTAGTCCAACTTTTCCAGGATGTCACATCAATATGTGTAATTGCCAGAAGGTTTGCTGTGTCTCCCTGCACAGTCTCAAGGGCATGGAGGAGATTCTAGGAGACAAGCAGTTACTCTAGGAGAGCTGGAGAGGGCCATAGAAGGTCCATAACCCATCAGCAGGACCAGTATCTGCTCCTTTGGGCAAGGAGGAACAGGATGAGCACTGCCAGAGCCCTACAAAATGACCTCCAGCAGGCCACTGGTGTGAATGTCTCTGACCAAACAACCAGAAAGACTTAATGAGAGTGACCCAAGGGCCCCATGTCCTCTAATGGGCCCTGAGCTCACTGCCCAGCAGCATGCAGCTCGATTGGCATTCGCCATAGAATACCAGAATTGGCAGATGCACCACTGGTGCCCTGTGCTTTTTACAGATGAAAGCAGGTTCACCCTGAGCACGTGGCAGAAGTGAAAGAGTCTGGAGAAGCCATGGAGAACATTATGCTGCCTGTAACATCATTCAGCATGAGCAGTTTGGTGGTGGGTTAATGATTGTCTGGGGAGGCATATCCATGGAGTTTCACACAGACCGCTACAGGCTTGACAAAGGCACCTTGGCTGCCATTAGGTATTAGGATAAAATCCTTGGACCCATTGTCAGACCCTATGCTGGTACAGTGGCTCCTGGTGCACGACAATTCCTGGCCTCATGTGGTGAGAGTATGCAAGCAGTTCCTGGAGGATGAAGGAATTGATACCATTGACTGGCCACCACACTTTCCTGACCTAAATCCAATAGAACACCTCTGGGACATTATGTTTTGGTCCATCCAATGCCACCAGGTTGCACCTCAGACTGTCCAGGAGCTCAGTGATGCCCTGGTCCAGATCTGGGAGGAGATCCCCCACAACACCATCTGTCATCTCATTAGAAGCATGCACCAATGTTGTCAGGCATGAATACAAGAACACAGGGGCCATACAAAGTGCTGCGCATATTTTGAGTTGCTGCAATTAAATTTTGGAAAAATGGACTAGCCTGCCACATAATTTTTCACTCTGATTTTTGGGGCGTCTTTGAATTCAGGGCTCTGTAGGTTGATCATTTTCATTTCCATCAAACGATGTGGCATCCTTTCGTTCCTAACACATTACCCAGTCTATATCAGTATAGATATCCAGGAGGATTTCTTTTTCCCATTGAGATCTGATGTGTTTTCAAAGTGTTCCTTTAATTTTTTGAGCAGTTTATATATATATATATATATATATATATATATATATATATATTATATATATATATATATATATATATTGTATTTCCAGTCATTGGGGTGCGAGCAACTGTTGCTGGGGGTGCCAGAAAGGAAGAAAAATGAAAACATTATTTGTACAAAATCTTAATTTATTTATCCATTCCTAAATAATTAAATGGGCAGGCTATTTCGTATCAGTGCAATACGCTGTTTGTTAAAACGGATGACTCCGCTCTTACGCAAGTCTGCGTGGATATTATGAACTATCGTTTCTGTTCAAGTTCTATTTAAATTTTAAATAGAAGGAATTTTTATTTAGTCGACAGAATATTATTCCGGAATAAATCAACTCAAACCTTAAATAACTTATAATATTTTACTCTCCATAAAAATATATTCTGTCTAAATTATACAAGTTACAAATAAAGTAAGCGTTAAAAGAACAAACATTCAAATTTCTTTACTCTTATGTAATTTTATATAAAAATAAACTTAAATTTTAAATATCCCAAAAGATTTTGCTCTCCATAAAAATATATCCTGTCAAAATTATACAAATTCAAATATGAACATGGTGCATAACAAAACCTGGAAATATAAATAAAATTTGTTCTTTTCAGCAATAACAAATCAAATCATTCAGTTGTCTTTGCTCTTATGTCATTTTATCAGAGCTGGACGCCTGGCATCTTTTTTTGGCAACAAGTTCATTTATGTTTGGTGTGAGGTTCTGTGTTGTGGAGATTCTCAGGATGGACTGCAGGTGCTCATCAGTGAGGCGACTCCTGTGTGCTGTTTTGTTAGTCTTCATGACTGAGAAGAGCTTCTCACACAGATATGTGCTACCAAACATGCACAAGGTTCGAGCCGCATGTAGACGGAGCTGGAGCATTTGTGCGGAATGGAGTGAATAAACTGTGCGGGCCTGCAGTATCGTACTTTGCCTTCAGTGTGCCATTACACTGCAGCTCAATCACCTCCATCTGAATCTGCACAGGTGCAGTTTCCACATCAACGGCAAATGGGTTGCGAAACAACTCAAAATTCTTTTTTTGTTCTTCAAAGTCACCAAAGCGCCGTGCGAACTCAGTGAGCAGTGCGCTCAGTTTATCAGCAAAGTGCGATTTGGGAACACCGTTGTGCCACTTGGTTCAACATTACTTGGCAACAGGGAAAGTGGGGCAAGTTGCACTGGTGCATTTGTGTCTCCCATAAAAGTAGCTTCACTTGAAATCACTTTGTGATTTTGCACGGGTAAAACGTCTGCTGAAGTGTCAGATTCTTCTTTAACTCTTCTGCTTTCTGTATCTTGTGCATTGCATTCAGGTCTTTCAGGTTATCTTGATGTTTTGTCTCATAGTGCCGTCTTAGATTAAATTCTGTAATTACAGCCACATTAGCTCCACAAATGAGACACACGGGTTTACCGGCAATGTCAGTAAACATATACTCAGCCTCCCATCGGTTTTTAAAGGCTCTATGTTCAGAATCACCTTTTCTCTTCGGCATCATGTGGGCTAGCTTCGCAATAACTTGCAGCATCATAAGCTAGACTTGATTAACGCGGTAAGTGTTCGGCAAGGCAGCTGAAGCGCTGCATTATGGGATCTGTAGTTTATTGTGTTACCAGCGCTTCATATCCCCGGCCATTAATAACAATAATATATAAAATGATCTTGCGGGCGGATATAATTACACGCGGGCGGATGTGGCCTGGGGCCTTGAGTTTGACACATATGGACTAAATAGAACTTGAAAAGATATATTTTTTCAAATGTGATCGCGCAATTCAGATCGAGTTGATGCGCACTACAGTACATCGAGCCCGCGTGCTATTGTGGTTTTGCCTGCATGCCTCAATAAGTTACCCTCCCCTCGCTCTTACTTTTTTACCGTTCATCTAATGAATACACTGAGTATGGCTTTACCAAAACAATCATTGATCGCGAATAAAGTATCCATTATTCATAAAGCTTCCATTGGTGATCTGTCTTTCTGCGTTAACCGCATATTTTTTCATACGTCTCAACCCAAGAGGATGCAAGGCTAAAATGAATCGGGAAGCGCGCGTACATACTCAGTGCATCCCTCTTGGGAATTGAACCTCGAGCGTCGGCGCTAGAGGCGAAGCCTCTACTATTGCGCCACGGCGTGTGGTTTGTCTATTTGAGCGTAGCAGTGTAATTCGGTTTTTGTTCAGCACTCTTTGGAACTGTTGCTTTTTGTCTGCGCACTGCATCAGTTCACGTGAGCCACTGAATATGGTTTTATATGTCACTCGCTCGCTTCTAATTGTTTCGCTGCCTTCTTAATTATATAATGCATGTTTTCTTTAGCGCTTTTTGGAGCTCTTCCTGGTTTTCTACGGACTGTGTGATTACGTGAGAGGCGTGATGATGTCACACGAAACTCCGCCCCCCACGGCTTTCGAGCGCAACTCCATTACAGTAAATGGAGAAAAATAGCTTCTAGTTATGACCATTATGCGTAGAATTTCGAAATGAAACCTGCCCAACTTTTGTAAGGAAGCTGTAAGGAATGAGCCTGCCAAATTTCAGCCTTCTACCTATATGGGAAGTTGGAGAATTAGTGATGAGTCAGTGAGTGAGTCAGTGAGTGAGTCAGTCAGTGAGGGCTTTGCCTTTTATTAGTATAGATAACTATAATTTCATTCCCAAAAATATTCCTGCGAAATTTTTTTTCATTATTGGATATAAAATGCGTTCTAAAATATATTTGGTGATTACTCTGCCATGCTGAAAATGTTCCTATACATTTTTTCAGCAATGTGGATGTATTTTAATAATCGGGAAACATACCATGATCATTTGTAAAAATAACAAATGAACATTTTTTGCTTTGTGTCTACTGGATTTTTATGGTTTTTTTTTTAATAGTAAAATTCAAATACCTGAACTCATATTCTGAAAAAGCAGGGATCATAAGAGAGTAACATTACTTAGTAGTAGTATGAGCCAAGCATGGGTCAAACCAAGAGTCTGTTTCAGAGAGCAGTAGTAGTAGTGTAAAATCTGATTAAAGTAAGTCAGGATTATTAGAAATCGGGCTAACCTATTTTTCTAGAACAAATTAAACCAAAATTATGATAGCCCTGAGGCCAAAGATGCTCATAACTCACTAATCCTACTTTTTGGAATGGGCACAGGATTTGCCAGTTCAAGAATAAAAGATTTCATGAAATCCAACTCGGTTACTGGGGCCACCAGTGCTCTTAACCTAACCTGTAAAAAGCAGATTTAACATGATTTGAGGTTGTAATGAGTAAGGAACAGAGCATCAAGTCATGACTGTCCTGTCAGAAATGTTACTGTTTCCATAATGAACCCCTGCTTGTCTTTGACTTTTCTTTTTGTCTTCTCCTGATCCAAATTTCAACTGTTCTTTTTAGAACAATCCTGCCTTTTTGCTATCCGGACAGCATGCAAATTTCTGCAGGATTCTGATTCAATTCAAGGAATCAGTTACTTCAGCACCCTACATGGTGCCTCAATTAGTTGTCAGTGGGAAACTGCTAGGAGTGGACTTGGCCAGCAAGAAGGTCCCATCCATTTCTCTTGTATATAGGATTTGGAATAATTAATTTGGGCTAGTTGGGATTTTATGTGTAACATAATTAACTTAGGAAGCCCCAGACTCTTGGAGATTATGTTGATTTGGTTGATTAGAGCCATAATTTATTATAATTTCCTGTGAATGCCATTAGAACCCTGGCTTTTTGTTTGCCAGGTCCAGTGGTGTAACCAGGTTTTGGGAATGTACAGTAGGTGGGTCAGGTTTCCTTTGGAGATTTGAATGTATGCATGTCCCAGGCTTGTTTTTTTCTTTTTCTATTGATATTAAAAAATTAACACAATTACTAAAAACTTTGGTTATGTTATGCTTTAGAGCAACAAACAATAAAATGCCCAAGTTGAACATACATTTATATTTCTCACATTTATCATATACCATAAGAAACAGATTCATTTAAAACATTTCTAAATGTAGTTCTATTCTTTATGCTTTTACACTGTTTTCCCAATAAGACTATTTGTATTCCTTGCATACCTGTTTATTTTCTGCATTTATTTAAAAATGTATTTCAGAAAGAGAAGAAATTGAGTAAATGAAAAAGAATTAAAAAAGCAAATGTTTTTAATGACAAGGTCAGGGCATCTTTTCATGATAAATTTAATTTAACAGTTGCATGAAAATGGTCTAATATCATGACATTCATGTTTTTGGTTGTGTTGATGTTTTTGGCATTCATTGTGAATTGAAAATTGGTACTGTATATATTGCCTATTATACATAGTCTATTTTAATGCAAGCAACAAATAAATATGTGGTGTTATAACACTCAAATTAGAAATCATTACCTGTTTAAATGACAAGGAGTGATTTTATCTAGTATTGGGGCCATTGGCAACCTAGAGGAATATGGCATTTGCATAGCAATGTCAGTCCACTTCATTGCTCTTTTGACCTCTGCACAGTATGAGCCTGGCAGGAGACCAGGCACATTTTAAATTTAATTTGAGCTCCTGTTGCCAAGTTCATACAAGGGCTAAATTCAGGTGAAGGGAAGGACATACTGGTGAAAGCAAGTAAACATCATGCAGAGAGAACATGGCACTTCAACAGCAAAAATCACAAGACTAGGGATTTTGTGTTATGTCTGCTTGCTGTCTTATACATTGACTAATACAAGAAAACAGTATATCACATTGTGGTACTGCAGTAATTGTAATATAGTGTGTGTGCCAAGAACCTCAGAGTAAAAGTATTCAAATAGCTCAACAAATTACTCTTTTCTTTTTACATTCATACAAAAGTGCTCGATATCATTGTTTTGCCTATAACTAAGAATATTATAGTAAGAATATCATTTCAAATATTTAGGTGACAGTACTAAAATAAAAGTTATAAAAACAAATGAGGATTTCTAAGAAGCAGATAAAAGCTGGTAACTAATGATATGTGTATAATCGTATGCCCTTTCACAAATGACTGCAATTCTGCTGATGCTGGCATTTATCCTAATATCACAGATTCATTTTATTACATGTTAAATCCAAATTAAATACAAAGCTAATTATTTTACAATTAAAAGAAACATAAGGAAGTAAAAAAAATTAATAATTTATGTAATTTAAAATTTTTAATCAATCCACTAAAGAAACACTCACAGTCTATGTTTAATTTATTCTTTGTTAAACAAAATGTCTACAACATGATATTTATCATGGCAGCAATTTTGTGTTAAATAAAATCTAAATAACAGTATGCTTCAGCATTCCAAATTTAAAAAATGACGAATAAGTGCCAACAAAATGAACTTACCTTGATTGACCATATGCCTGTTTTCTGTTAAGAGGTCCCCCTATGTTTTAAATGTCATTACAATTTCTAAAGAAAGCGAACTGTGGATTTTTTTGGTGTTATAATTGTATGAATGTAGTTATCAATTGCAGACCTTTAAATGCAAGTCATGCTAGACAGACCAGTTAATATTTACGTAACTGGGTGACCTTTTTCAGTTAATTTTCACCTTTTTTCATGTTTACTACTTCGTGCCATTTAACAGTATAATAAAAGCAGAGCTTTTTTTACTTCTTATGAATGTGTCACTGGAGAATTCATAACAAACCACAAAAACACCATTTTGAAGGACTTTCCAATTTGGTTTTGGAAAGTCCTTGTTTTCTTTAATCTAGAAGAAGTACTCAGCATGCAAATATCCAAAAAATGCAAAGTTGATAAGATAGGAGATTTAATATGGAAATAAATTAACTGAAAAGAACAGAAAAATATATAGAGAGAGCTACTCGTTCATTAAGTAAGAGGGGTGTAGCACAAATCAAATGGTGTGTCAGATCCTCCAGTAAAGCACCTCTCAGGAGGTACGTTTTGCCGTGAGCTCAATCTGTTACAGTGCCCCTAGACAGTTTCTAATTATTTTGAACTTGATATGTGTGATGCAACATGCTGAATAGAATGCTTTCTGCTCTGTGCTACAGCCTTTCTTAATATTCCTCCTACACAGCTGTTACCATTCTACAGTTTTGTACTTATTTCCAAAAAAAAAAAATTGAAATACTTTATTGGTGCAGCCAAGCATTACAAATATTATAATGAATCTACCTAATGCTTGCTTATCATCAAACTTTTTTTTTCTCATTGTTCCAGGTGAGGGTCAGGTGGAGACCACTGTCCCACTCCTGAGGCACTGTCCCCACCTTCCATGCATACTGGCCAAAACATTCCACAACATTCAAGGTCTGTAGGATTTCTGGTTGGATTTCATTTTAATCAACACAGTGTCTTTAAATAGATCCAAACCCAACCAATGCTGATGGTAGTGAAACCTCCACTGACAGCATATCCAATGAGTTTAGGAGTTTTCCTAAAATGTGTTCCTTCGTCATTCTTGATAAACATCATCTAAACAGTATCCCTTCTGCTTTTCCAAAATTCTGAAAAGGCTTGCCTTCTTTGAGGCCATCTAAAAATTATTTCACATGGCTTTATCAAATTTCACAGTGCCAATTAGCACAACTGTGAGTTCAGG
Source organism: Polypterus senegalus (assembly GCF_016835505.1). Classification (NCBI taxonomy): domain Eukaryota; kingdom Metazoa; phylum Chordata; class Cladistia; order Polypteriformes; family Polypteridae; genus Polypterus; species Polypterus senegalus. The sequence continues at coordinate 119,179,918 of NC_053154.1, read as the reverse complement.
CACATATTAAAACCTTTAACTTGATCCCTCTCTTACTGCTGATTTTCACAAATGGTGTATTTTTAGCACAACTCCTTATACAGTAGCTACCTCTACTATTGAATGTCTAGATAAAAGTCCTTTCAGACATTTCTAAGTGACCGTGACCACTTCCAAGATGCACACTTTCACAGATGGGAGATTAACTCATTATAAACAGAGACATCTGATAGCAATTTCCAACACACTCTCACTACCTGTTTGGGTAATCCCAATCCTTGAGTCAGCTGACAGCTGAACATCTCTCTTTGCGTGAATATTTAGAACAGTCTCAGATCGAATGACAGGATGACAAAGACAATTATTGACCTCTGGCCCAAGATACTCTGGTACTAGGGACACTTATCAATGTTTTTCTCTTTAAGAATTGTGTTTGTTATAGGCAATAACTAACAGAGAAATCCAGGGATTCAGTTCACCTTTACCAAATCCCCTGATGTACTTTAGAGAAGGCACATCTCATCTGGCCTAAAGAATGTTGATTAAACAATTCCCAAAGTGGAATCAGGTTAGGAGCTGTAAGAACCTTGCCTGCTGTTTTCTAAAAGACATTCTTTGCTATATCTTTCTGGTTTCCCTTCCACCTTTGCATGTGTCATTATTAAACCTTCAGAGACACTTTTATTGCTTCTGTCTTATGGCAACTAGAATTGCAACGTCTTAGTATATCATGAAAACTAAAACCTTTAAATGACGCTTCATATCTCTTTAAACAGTTTCTTAATTTCCACAAGGGGAAGATTTCTTTTTGACACTTTCCCTTTTTTCTGAATGCTGTTAGAAATCTGTCTGTAGTCTGAGGAAGAAGAGATGAAGTTCTACTGAACTTTCTCCTGAGCTGAGCAAAGAAGAATCTAATGTGAGTTCTGTTGTATTGCTGTATTTCATCTGTTAAACTTTTCTTTTTTTAGATTTCCCTTGATTGCTTTTAAACAACTCCCATGCAGTTTCCAAACATATGCTTGTATATCCTACATCCAGATACATCACAAAGTCTGTTTATGAAGTTTATGTGACATTTATTTTTAATTTTTTCAACAAAAAGATAAAAAATATTTTCCTTGTTTCAAGTCATTAAAGAAGATCGCCCAAATAAAAGATACAGCTAAAACCTATATGCTATATTGTTTAAATAAGCAAAATATTTGTATTATTTATTGCTCTGTAACAGACTGCCATTGTGTCCAGTGGTGGTTTTCATCTTGCATCCAGTACTGCCTTGTCTTATTAAACTGTTTCATCCATTCTGAATGTGTTAGATCATATGCATGAAATCCTGTATACATGCTCACTTTTTTATTTGATTTAGCTGTAAAGGTTTATTGAACATTTACAAATACAAATGATTTTTTTTAATATGCTTTGGTTATTTGGTTCAGTTCTTATTATAATTGTTGTGCTGGAGTTGACATTTTAGGCTTACTAAAGAAGGCTTGATGTTTCACAGAATATTTTAGGTTGACTTTCAATGATGGCAGTGCCATGGTCCAGGGTCAATAAAATACCCTGTGCATGACAATGGGAATGAGGTAATTTATACTATATCTTTGTCAAACCCTTTGTGAATATTCTTAAAATGTACAAGAATGTCCAGATGGTGTTTTAAAAACGTCATACACCGTTTTATTCCGGTAAATCTCCTATAAAGGGCAACTACTATACATCTTGCATTTTATTGTTGAGGAAGGATCTGTAGTGTTAGTACTGTTTGAGTTCTTTTGGACATCTGTGATGCCCTGTTTAGTCAGTAGTCATGGGCACCACTTTTTAATTCAGAACATCAGTAGTCATGTACCAAAATGGATCATGGTAAATTGAGGGAGAATTGCCAGAATTCCATTGCAGAAGTAAAGCAGAAATGTACTTTAAAACGTATAATTAAACTGCCAATATTGAAAAAATTAAATCAGTAAATAGTTTTTCTTTAAAAGTAATATCTGTGGGTGTGCAAAAATATTCATGAATAAGTGAATCCAAATAAGTAAATACATTAGAAATTCAATAATTTATCCGTAGTGAATTCTCATTTATTCTCCCATCAAGCCCCAGGGACTAGTGTTAATCAGTGAATTTTGCCAGAGTGTTATTTGTAGCGAATTTGCTGCATTCACCCTTGTTTGTTCAATTACTTACTGGTAATTTACTGATTTTTTATTTTTTTGGTAATTCTTTGTGAGGTCAGTGTGTCGTACTCCATAGTTTTAACAGCCAAAACGGATAGGACCACCAAGGGGTATATAGTGCTGATTATTTGCTTTACAGAATATTGAGGACGAGTTATCTGTTGTTGTAGCCAAATGTGCAGGTCCAAGTTCCACATCAACATAAGTGAAGGAGACACGTGCCCTAAGTATGCATAATAATTAGCCATGTGCAGATATAAAACAAACTTTGAAGGAGCCGGATCACTCCCCAAACAGAGGAGACTCTATGAAATAATAATAATAATAATAATGAAAGATTTATTACTATGTACAAGACGTTTCTGTCTTTTTGACAGAATAAAAATTGCAACGCATCAGTAGACAGTTTAGAGAGCCTTCAGTGCGACTTCAAAAAATTAGAACGAGCCTGCAGTTTCAATCATGACACACCACTTTGAATTTTCTGCCTTTAAAAGACCTACATGTTTTTTCTGACTTTTAACTACAATTTCAGCATTTCCGCTTTGTTTGGATGATATCTATGAATATGCATCCCTGCCTGTTTACTTTCTTCTTTGAAATCACAGAGGCATGGAGGTGCAGTGGTTGACACTGCTGCTGCACAGCTCAGGTCACGTTTTTGGCCACAATATTCAGTCCAGTATAGTTTGCTGACATTTCCCTAGCCTTCAAGGACACTTTAAAGATGACTACACCATTATACCCAAGTCAAATCTTGTTAATTTAGTCTTTCCCCATTGACGTTACTGCAAACTGCTCATCATTGGATGTGACACTATGCCGTGCTTAAAAGCCAATAAAATCAGTTAATAAATAACACTTTTAAAACACTTCTGGATCCAACCTATAACAAGATGCTGTATGAGTTTTCATGTTGCTCTGTGTGATAGCTTTAAAGGCCACTGCTTCTACGCTTTGGAACTAAGGCCTGAGTTTTTCTCCTATGTGGTATACTAACAAATTATCTTTCATAAAAATTTCATTTTTGGAACTTTTTGTTCTAAGCAAGGGTAACACCCGGAGATCCCTAATCACTACTTTTATATAAGGATAGTATTCAAATGGAATATGGCAGATTATACTATTATGATCCATAGAATGTTGTCTAGAAATAACATGCTTCTCATAGGGTTCTCCATAGCTACAGTAAATAGTATAAATACTCAAAACCATTGCTGTTTAAGCAGACCAGTAGCATTAAATGCAAGCTAATATTGTTCATATACAAACCAATAAAAAAAGTACCTGAACCAGTAATATACAAGTGCAAATTACTTGTTTCACATAATAGAATAGTGAAACAGGGGGACAGGTAAAAAAATGCAAATCTAACCCAATCCAATACAAAAATTGTTTTGTGGTGGTCCTTAATAAATCAAAAAGTGGAGTTAAACAAATTAAAAGCCCTTAATTAAAATGGAATTAAAATGCCTAGATTGTCTGTCAAAAGGTAAAGCCATGTAACCATTCCAGTAAGTGTCCTTTTTTCCACGAAGATCTAGATATTGAAAGTACAATTTGTGTTTTTCTTATTGGATTTTTAAAAAACAATTTTCCTTTTCCTTTACTACAACCCATTTACAGAATAAATAAAGAAGAAAGCTACATCATGTAGAGTACTTCTTATTGAATTAACCCAGCAGTTACATACTGTACTTTCAGCATTTTATAGGTATTATTAGTAGTATGACCTTATAAGCAGTCAGACCGCATCCCAGCAGATACAGCAGAATCTTGTTAGGTGGATGGTTTTTGAACATTACAGTTTACATTTTAAGGATGCAGCATACTCTAAACAGCTCAAATAAAAGACGTTAACTGCAACTGATATACAAAGAATCATAAAATAGTCAGCCCTTTAAAATCTGCATTGTACTTAGTTGTGTTTCTTTTAATTTTCTTATTGGTGTTACACTATCACTGAAACAAGATGCTGACATTTAGGATAGCTAAAATATCAAAGCTGTTCCTAAATCCTTAGACATGAATCTTTTCTCTAATAGTTTTTCTACGTTTTTTTTATTTTATTCTATTAATATAACTTTGGCCTTGCTACACTTAGCCTGTCAATATTTCTTTGTTTTTTGTTTTGAAGTTTCTAATTTTAATGAAAATCTCTATCATCCCTGTGAATGAATAAAGAATCCCATCCTGGTTTTAGCAGCAGCTAATGTAATCAAGTTAGGCAAAAGTGATAACCCAGTGCATATTTTGCTTTGTTTTCTTAATTATCTAGACAGAAGATTTGGATGTTCATTGAAACATTATATTTTGATTGTGGAGTTGTAAGTTCTAGGATGCATCTTCAGGTTAACATGCAAGTGATTTGGGGAGCAATACTGGTGCTTATGTGAGTTGCACAATTAAATAGTTTGAAAAAAATGGCTGTATTTCTGGCTTTTTGAGCAATGCACTGATACCCAGAAATCCTTGTGTCCATACAACAAAGATGGCAGCCAACACTGTGGGTCATATGGAATGAAGGCCTAATAGGTCAACACAGTGATTATCACAAAATCAAAGAGTGTCACAAACATCAGATTGGTACACCATGGGATGTGAACTACTTTTTCATGTGTGCATAGTCTGCTTCTTTCATCTATCTTCATTGTCATTGTTTTTAAATCAGTATGTGCTGCACCCTTCGCTGCAATTTTCAAAGATAAGTTACAGTTAAAAGTTACTGTTGATGGTCATATTTAAACATATTTCATGTTTTAGTTTCACTTTTTTGCCTCAAATTAGTAAAAATAATTAACAAAACTATGTTACAATGTCTGCAGTGGGTTGGCACCCTGCCTGGGATTGGTTCCTGCCTTGTGCCCTGTGTTGGCTGGGATTGGCTCCAGCAGACCCCCGTGACCCTGTGCATGGATTCAGCGGGTTAGAAAATGGATGGATGTTACAATGTATTGCATGTCAATCAACTATACAACTTTTGATTGGTCCTGTATTCTTACACACTTGAACATGTGATAGATTACTTGTCCGTGGATTTTTTAGTTAAACTGCATGCTTCAGACTCTCAATGAATCCATTTTGTTAATGATAAGACTTAACCAGCATTTTGGAACTTCAGAACACAGCAAAAGAAGGAAATATATTTTTGCATCTGTCCTAGTGTCTATATAAGCACAGGGAATTCCAGTTTCTGTATTACATCTTGTCTGAAGAAGGGGCCTGAGTTGCCTCGAAACCTTCCATATTGTAATCTTTCTAGTTAGCCAGTAAAATGTGTCATTTTGCTTAACTTCTCACTGAATAAAGCAAGAAAGAAAAGAAGCAAAATATAATAAATGCAGCTCATCTGTTTTGGAATAAAGCAATTCAATCATATAATAAAGTGTTTTAAGAAGGTAACGGCAGTAGTTCTCATATTTATCCGTCTAACTAGAAATGATATCAAGATCAAGAATGCCCCATGTTGGTACTCAACTGTATTGTTTCATAACCATATACTATCAGTTTGTGTGTGAACTATATTGATTTGCACTTGTACATCACTGGTTCAGGCACATTTGTTACTGGTTTGTGAGTGAACTGCATCAGTTTGCATATGAACTATACTGGCTTCCATTCATATACTGCTGGTGGGCTTACACAACAATGGTTTAGTGTATACACTATATTGTTTTCATGCATAACCTTTACTGGATTCATGTGTGTAATATATCGATTTCATTTAATAACTATATCAGTTAAAATTCCACTTAAATTTAACAGGAATCTGCCTTGTCATAAAAGTTTGAAAATTAATGTGGTGTAATGTGATGTAACTCTTTTTTATCCAGATAGGTCTTTAAAATGTGGAGTATTTATTTTTTCAAATAATGGATCAGTTTGTTAATGTACAAGTTGTAGAATATTTTGTCTTGTCATAGGAAAAAAACAATACGCATGCAAAAGCTGTGTTAATAAGTAGCTGGCTGCAAGTAAATGTGTAGCTAGGAGTGAATAAGAAAAACAGCCAAATACATACCTTACTTCAGCTTCATATTTATTTCATGCTTATGGGCAAATACAGTTAAAGAAATAATAATTACCCCAAAGCCCCTTCACAGCCTATGTGAGAAAAGACAAAACTTCAACTGTTTTATCCTGTATCTTTCTGCCCACTCATCTTCACACTGTTGAAGTGACTCAATCAGCTCTTTAGTTACTTTTTGCTGCCCCACTCATTGCCACTGAAGATCATGTGAACAACCAATATAGTTTCTACACAGAACTGATATACTTCACACATAAAGCTCCAACAGAGTGCATCTGTAAAACCAATGTATTTTTTACACCAAGCCGATATACAAAGTATTACACACATGAAACCAGTACAAAACTAACATGTAATTGATCTGATGCATTCACAAATCCAATAGAGTTCATACGTGAAACCGATATATTACCCAGATGAAATCAGGATAAACATGAATAAAGCCAATATAGTGCTTACATAAAACCATTGCTATGTAAGGAGAGCAGCATATGAACACAATCAAATATAGTTCATAAACCAATAGTAAACACACCTGAACCAGTGATATACATGTACAAATTTATATAGTTCATACACAAACCGATGACATATGGACACAAATCAATACACTTCATATGAATGTGTGAACCAGTATTGTATGCTTGCAAACCAATAAAGAATGCATGCAAACTGATAGTAAACCAATAGGTTACACACACAAATATATGATTTATGGCCTGTTTGTGCCCTCATAGTTATCACCCCAAGGTATTTTCACCTGGAGATCAATATAAATTTTTCAGGTTTAATATCCAGTAGAAGGATTAATTTTTATACAAAATGTTAAAAAAAGGAATGATAGTTAGAAGAAAGATTTAAGGGTGTAAAGAAATCCAAACTTTGAGTGGAGATGAAAGGTATTAGGCATAAAGCTGTAAGCAAAAAAAAAAACATAAATGAGTCAGCCTCATTAAAATTGTGGCCCCAAGTAAAATTAAGGTCTTAAATATGACTACAGTTGTTTGTAATTGCACTTTTAAACATTAGGAAATGTGTCTAATCAGAATTACAATAACCAACACTTTCATATAGTACAGCACCTTCATAAAATCATCTGCAACTGCTATTTTAAAGTTTACTGCAAGTAATCTTTAATGATAAGCTGTCAAGAAGAAACCGTTTTGGAAAAGTACTGCATGGTGAAAATTAAACACATTTGTTTGGCCTAAATTACAAAGTATTTAATAATGTTCTTATAACTCTGTGCTTGATCTCTTTGAACATTATAACAAATAAATATTATACACATCATACAAATCCTGCATCTTTGAAATGATCTTAGTAGCATATGCAAAATGCTGATATGGGATTAAAAGACAGAATAATTTAATTGAAAAATTAATACACACATCTACTTTACTGTATATGATACTTAGATGCATTTTATTTTATTTATAAATTTCTCAGTATATACTATCAGACAGATATATTTTTTAAAAAGCCTGCACACCAGACTGAATCAATTGAATTTTTTATTCAATGCATGTTTGAGGAATCTGAACAAAGTCACTATAAAGATTTTTCCTTGAAAACAAAACAAGTTATTCTTTTTAGACGTGTTTTCATGTAATTCAAGTAGGACCTTTTGTTATAGCCATGTCTGCCTGACTGTTACAAGAAACAACTCTGCCCCCAGTGAAACAATTTTGTTGAAATGCAGCACAGTTATTTTTCAAGGAAACTTATCAAGGAAGATTTTATTAAGATATTTCAAACAGATTTTGCTGTACAAAGTTCTGCTATTTTAAAATCTCCCATTGAAAAGCACTGGAAAATGTGTAAACCCATCTCTGGCTTGACACAGAGAATCATTCTGTGTGACTTCAACTATGAATTAGTTTAAGAACCACAACCATTATTCTAAATAAATTTGTGTAGATACCAGAACATGGCATCTAGTATCTGCTGACAAGTGTCTGGCTTCCATAAGGGGCAGCAGGCAGAGAAAAAAATGTAAGTATGATATCTGTAGGTGTAGGTCTGGCTGACTGTGCAGGCCCAAATCTGCTAACATCTAAGTGAATTAGCTGATTGTGCAAATAAAATATAAACAAGATCAAAGTAAGACAAGTACTGCTTAAAATATGAAAAGATCAGTTTCATAGACAAGCAAAAAATTGGACACCTGATGACTGGTTGTGGATACGCTATACAGGAAGGAAAAACATGAGGTTGGCAGCTGTACAGACAAACAGAAGCAGAGTCTTTTGGGTATTTAACTTCTCAAAGAAAAAAATGACACCTTGCAGTACAAATAAATGGAAAAAATCAAAACAGTTGTTTGGTTCCTGAAGATCATCTGCACCTTATTCAGTTGTGACAATCCAATGTGTTGGACTGTCACCTTTTCCAAGTTTTCTATTTCTCCACTCAAATATTCAGCATTTCTCTCAAGCTGCCCAATTCCCCATATGTCTTAGCTTCTGTTTATCTGAGCAGTTGTCAGACTATTGGCCTAAGGATCATTTGTACTTTTTGATTTGTTTCCATCATGTCAGTGAAGCTGCCCGATTCACTGATCATCGGGTCTTTTCTTTTTCTCTGCACAGTTGGTCATTCCACCTGCTTTGTGTCTGACCTGCTGACCTCCATTATGTGTACATGTTCAGACAGCTTCACATCGACTGTTTTAAATATCTGTTTTTAATCTGGTTTAAGATGCCCTACTTTCTAGTTTATCATCACTTAGTGTTTTATTTCTGTTGATCCTAGTATTTGATTCTAACTACAATAAATTTTACATTTGAATAAATTCTGACTGTTACCTTTGTTTTGTTTTTTTTTTTTTGACAAATCTTCTTTAGCACTTAGCAACCTAGCTTCTGCCAATTTAAATTATCAGGGGTCTTTTGAGCATAAAATAATTTTGTTTGTATATATTTTATTATTTCTGTTTGTCCAGTTAAATCATGATGAATATGAAACACAATAAAACACCTCTATATTTGGATAATAAGCTATCACTGTACGCAGCTTCAGTTTACAGAAATAATTGCAATTTATTGGCACTTACCTATAAATTGTAATAACTACTGCATGATAAGGTTACTGTTTAATATCTTTGTACACTGCTGTTACAGTGAACTTTTATAAATGCCCATGTACTTTGCATACATGCTCTCTAATTGATATGGTGATCTGTTTTCTCTTCTGGTGAGTACATTGTTGCTAATCACTTCAAAGCCTTATGAACCATAAAAATCTAAACTGTCTGTTGTACATGTGTGCATTTTAAAAATGAACGCTTAAATCATAAATCACATGCCACAAATGGCATACATTTTTTTTTTTACCTATGGAAGAAATTGCTTTCTGTGTGTATTAAAATAAGCCCTTGCTTAGAATATGAGGAACACATACAGAAACATAGGCAATGTCTATCGAGACCAGACAGCAGAAGAAGGATCATAAGAAGATACAAAGCTTCACAGATTGTGGCAATATTTTGTTTCTTTCAGATGATGAAGGACCAAGCACCCTTTTATAGTGATGAAAAAATAATTCTGAATATTGAACTGTGAATCCATTATGACAGTTTTCAAGTGGTCAGTCATCAGTCATTATCTTTGCTTTCCTGGGTGCATACCAGATCCTTGAAGTCTGTAAACCAGAGGGCATAGTCACAGAAATATTCAAAGTTTACATCAATGTAGTTGCACATATGTTTCAAAAAATCACTATCAAGGTATTTAACATATAAAGAAATCCCCCATAACTCAGAAATGTCAATATTGTCCCAATCTCCAAGAAGGGCAAAAAAACTAGTGTGGAAAAAATCAAGGAGATCGCTTCTGGGAACACCCTTCCCTAACATAACCGAGAGAAATGCTTGGAGTTGCCACAAAAGCTGTATATGGATGTTATTAACCTAATTAAGGCTTTTGTCTACATCTGTTTAAAGCAGTGGTGTCCAACTCTGGTCCTGGTGAGCTGTAGTGGCTGCAGATTTTCATTCTAACCATTTTCCTAATCAGTGAGCAGTTTTCACTGCTAATTAACTCCTTTTCCCTTCATTTTAATAGCCCTGTTTTTAAGGATTCAGTCCTCTGAATTGATTGGTTTCTTCATTAAATGGCAGCCAAACAGAAATGAGATGTGAAATGAGCCAACAGATGGCCAGCTAAACTGGGATTTCAAACTCCAACCAATTTCACTCCAACCAGTTTCTTAATGAGAAGCCAATTGTTGCTGCTCTTATTCTGCCACAGCAAACTGTTGGTTTTCTGTTTTTTCCAAGACCACCGTCAAAATGTGTTGGTGACCTGAGCAGACCAACATGACCGAGACCTTCACCTTTCTTTATTTTCAGGTTTGCTGATCATGTGACGGCTTGTTTTGTGTCTCATTATTGTTTGGCTGATCATTAAGGAAGAAGAAACAACTAAAGGGTCTGAGTCACGTCAATTAAAGCTAAGGCAAAACAAGTTAATCAGCAACAAAAATGGCTCACTAATTAAGAAGATGGTTAGAATGAAAACCAGCAGTCACTGTGGCTCACCAGAATTGGAGTTGGACACCCCTGGGTTAAAGGGTTTCTGGAAGCCCACCTATTTAAACGCTGTTGTTTAAAAAATCTTTTCACTTTTGTAAAACTGCTGTACAACCACATAACTGGAAGCATCTCCTGTAATGCTGATTGAAACAGATAAGTGAACAGGGTTCACTTATGATTATGCAATTGTTCTGAACCTTTTCATCTTGAAAGTTTTTCTAAATCTATCCTCCGTCTGCTCTTCCTGTATTAGAAACAGTGAAAACTGGTTTCACTTGAAATTCTTTAACCAACTCTGCCTCGGCATAAAACACACTTGATGTCCAACACGCTCATGTCTGTACCATTTTTGTTTTGTCTGCAGAATTACATACTTCTCAGAACCTAGGACTGTTCTTCAACATTAAGAAACCCCAGATCCTTAAACAAGAAATTTAGGTAAATGTGCCCCAGCAATCACCATCTCTGAAAAAAAAAGCTGTAAGCTGTTGACTACTTTCCAGATTTCAGTGGACCAACGCTATCTTTAGTCAACCATCTAAAAGAAAACTCAGCATTGCGTTGGACAGTCTAACATTTATTTCAGAAAACTAGGTTGTTTGGTCTTCAGAGCTGCTACCTCAAGATGGATACCAAGTTAATGGTCAATATGTATGTTTGTATCACTACTTCTTCATAGTTGTGACACCAGTAATGAGGGTAAAGGAGATTTTGGAATGAAAATTCAGGTGCAGCTACATAGATCTGGGAGAGACTTTAGATAGATAGATAGATAGATAGATAGATAGATAGATAGATAGATAGATAGATAGATAGATAGATACTTTATTAGTCCCAAGGGGAAATTCACATAATCCAGCAGCAGTATACTGATGCAAAAAAAAAAACAATATTAAATTAAATAGTAATAAAAATGAAAAAAAAATAAAAATAAAAAAGCAGACAATAACTGAGTAATATTAGCATTTACTCCCCCAGGTGGAATTGAAGAGTCGCATAGTGTGGGGGAGGAACGATCTCCTCAGTCTGTCAGTGGAGCAGGACAGTGACAAAAGTCTGTCACTGAAGCTACTCCTCTGCCTGGAAATGACACTGTTCAGTGGATGCAGTGGATTATTCATGATTGACAGGAGTTTGCTTAGTGCCCCATCCAGAGAAGCTGACCATAACAAGGGAATCTGTGTGTTTGAGTGTGTTTTATTTATTTATTTATTTATTTATTTATTTAGAGAGAGAGAGAGAGAGAGAGAGAGAGAGATGCTCAAGCTCTTAAAGTCCAGAAGTTACATAACCCATTCTTTGGTTTAAATTGACAAGATCTGGCTGCCTATTTGCAAACATGAGCAAACATATGCCTAGAACATTATGTGACTGAATATTCTTCATCAGCAACCCAGAAACAGGCTAATGGTGCCAAGCAAAAATTATTGTGACAAGTTTATTACTTATTTCATTTTAGCCCAACAGTGCCATCTGCTGGGCGTAGAGGGCAGTGCCCCATCTGCCCTTACTGCTAAGACTTTACTAAACAAGACTGCCCTACCTACCATTTGGTACTTGCCCCCACACTCTGTTGATGCTGCCTCTGGCAGTTCTCTGTTTAAACAAATCATGACCTCAACAAGTAAGTCTAGAAGGCCATTTGCACATTTGCACTAATGTATACTGTGATTTCTGCCTTCTGCAATGGGCTGGCACCCTGCCTGGGGTTTGTTTCCTGCCTTGCGCCCTATGTTGGCTGGGATTGGCTCCAGCAGACCCCCGTGACCCTGTAGTTAGGATATAGCGGGTTGGATAATGGATGGATGGATGGATTATCATTGACCTCACATGCATAGCATATAAAAGATGAGAAAAAAAATTGAATAGGAACAAATAACTTGATAGGAAGGAACAAATAACTTGATTTAGATCCAACTCTGCCAAATCTTTCAGCCTGTAAAGTATACATGGCTATACCATACCAGTGCTTCACAATGCGTCCTAGAGTTTTCTTGTTTACTGTCACATCACAGCCAATATTTTAAAATATATTTCTTACAGTGTGTGACTATACAGGCAAAAATTAAGAAATACTTAAGTTCTATTTTCACACAAACGCATTTGCTTCTCTTGATTAAAGATGCCCTAAGAACACCTAAATAAAAGTATAAAAACTAAGCACCTTTTCCAAACAAGTACAACCCCCAAAATTCCAAGGCAGTTTATAAAATCTTTTTATAAATTTTTTCCCTTAGATCTCAGGCAGTTTGAATGACATGCTCAGTGTCTCATTGGCAGAAAGAGAATTGGCAACATTGTGGTTTATAGACCAGCTCCTTAGGCACAATGCCACGATGCCTGTCGGCTTTGACAGTGCATTCATTCCAAGTAGCCACACACTGCAACAAAGATGCCTCTACAAAACACTATAGCATGTAATAGATCAGCAAATTATTTTATTCAGACCTGTTCTGATCCCCTGTTGTTTAGGCTGGATACAGAAAGGGTAATTGGTGCAATAAAAAGGTATTTGTTACATATCCTGTAAGCTCATGCATCTTGATCCATAGTGAAACACATATACTTCAATTGTTGTTGCAGATAGCATCACATTTGTCTTGTCACAGATAAATGTGAATGTTGAGGTCTATTTATCACTCTATATATCAACAGAACTTAGTTGCTCCTTTGCTGGCTTATTCTTCAGACTGCTGATATGTTTAAATTTTAACCTATTCGTTCAAAGTAAAAATAGACTTGAGGGGGAACAAATCTCTTTTACTTTAAAGAAAGCAAGCAACAAGATCTAGTAAATAGGTTTATGTGGGCAATAACAAGAAGCAAATTCTCAGCCCACACTAAACTCAATCATCAGTAACAGAAGGTGTACTTTGGTTTAAGCCCAGTAGGAACCTTGTCCAACTGGAATGAGCACACATTAATCAGAACCTAGTCCAACCATCTGGTGCCTGTGTCAACTGTCGTGCAGAATAAGGTATGAAGGTTAACACAACTACCAATTTATATTCTGTTTAGAAGTGCATTTTTGACAGAGATGTGCATACAAAATAGAGAATAGTATACATGTCAGCAATCACAGTAACTTGAAAGCACTATATAAAATAATTGTATGTTAATATGTTCTTTTCTAAATATGTTGCAGGCTTTCAGTTTTCCTCAAATAGTGGTGTAAGACAAACCTAAAAGACTGCATACCTAGATAAATGTGCATGTTGCACACACACACACACGCACATACACACAGACACACAGTCTGCCCTTCTTCCACTTATGTAAACCTTTTATATATGTGCCTTAAAGTAAATGCATATGAAAGGCATTTGATGATTCTGAAAGGGCGCATCTGTCTTAGTCCAGCAATGTAAAAAAATAAATGCTAAAAGTCTTTTTTTTTGCCATGCAAGTGGCAGATTTTTAAGAACTTAGGAACTCAAAACAACCATGGGCAAGAAAAAAAGGTATACTTTAAAATACTTAATAGAATGTTACAATTCAGCTACAGGAAAAAAAAAGTTAAAACCTAATAGTTAAAATTATGCTGTAATTGATAAAGTCATTGCTTCACTTACCTATGAGGTTTGCATTAGTAGGTAGTGAGCCTAAGGCACACAGAACCATAAGCATGCTAAGAAAAGAATACAGCAACAAATGTGCACAAGTAAAATGTGCATGGTGACAAATTACATTGAAGACATTACTTTGTGTTTTCTACCAGGTATTTACAATTCGTGTTTGTCAGGTTGCACTTAAATCTGTGTTCCCAGCAGTGCAGATAGATGGTTGCTTTTTTCATCATAGGCAGTTGTTAGTAGGAAAAAGTGCAGGAATTTAAAAATCTGGGGAAACTTTCAAGTAGGATAAAAAGAGTTGTTTTCATGTTAAAATGTTATTAGCTTGAATGTTTGTGCTTAATGATGACAAGCCCACTTCTTTTGAAGATCTTGTGGATACTTGCTCTCCAGAACAACAGGCATAAAAGTTAAGATATATAATTAAGTAGTAATCAGAAAATTTAAGGTTTACTCCACTAAACAGAATTTCATAAAACTTCTGCTCAGTAAATAATCGGGTGCAATCTTTTATTGTGATAATATGTTTGGCTTTTAACTATATGTAAAAACCTTACCGAGTGTAGCACTGTGTAACACATTTACTAAAGGAGTCAGGTTCCACATCTATGTAAAGATTAAAATTGTCAATCAACAATACAAGATCATACTTCAGGTATGGAGAAAACTGCCAAATTCAGCAATAAATAAGGAATTTGGCTCAAATGGTCTATAAATTAGTATCATGATTTTGCCAGATTCTTTTTTAATAACTAATTTGAGCACCTCAAAACATGAAATCCCTTAAATTTATGAAGGAATATGCAGCTCAGCAAACAGCATTTTAATGCTTAATAATATATTTTCAGGTTGCTTTTATAATTATTTTGTTTAAGGTGCTAAAGGAGGTACTGTTCATGAAGGATGTTAACTCTTTGTCATTTTATGATCTTTATATTTTAGCTATTGAATAATTTGCATTCTGTTACTTGAATCAGTTTTTTTTAAATACTGGAGTTTTGGGTAGCAGTTACTGGAGAATAACATATGTGATTTAAGACGACAAGGCTTATCTCTCAATAGTGTTTTATTAGTGAACCAGGCAATTTTTCTGTTATTTTTTGGATAAGATCCTCTCAAGTTAAGTTGAAGTCCATCTGTACCTTTACAAAAAATCAACTCAAATATTAAATGTAACCTTAAAAGGTAGTGTGAAAAGATTGGACAGGAAGAGGTTTGGGGGCAGCCACCCATATACTTGAATTAGGCTGGTTGGTTATGTAGGACAGGTCTCAACAGACTTCAGTCCAACAATAGAGCAATCATAACAGGCAAAGATGGTGGTTTTAAATCTGGGCAGGGGAAGTAATGTCATTGGGCCCAGAACCAGAAATGCTGTCATTTGACCCGGGACCAAAAGTGACGTCCTTGAGTCCAGGCGAAATTTGATTGGTCTGCTGATGAAAAAGAGGGAGGATTGTTGTACCCTGCCAGCCCCTGGTCTGGCATGGAATTATCCCCTTGTTAGCCCTTCAGCTGCCTCCCATGCACATATCTGTGACAGTAGATTACAAATGGAACTTTTAGCACTGAGTCTTTTGAAAGGTGATGTGTCATGATCACAGAAACCAGGTCCATCCGCCTAAAACAGAATTGACAAAATTCCATGTAAAAAGAAAGAGAATATGCTGTAAAGCTTGTAGAACCTGACAAAAGACAATGGATTCCTATGCAACAGTATCACCTTTTTACAGGATGGGAGGCAGGATAAGCAAGACAACCACTGCTTTTTGTCAAACCAATGGATGGACAGAAAATGACCTACTCCTTGCCAGACAAAAAAAAAATGATGATGCCTTACCGCTTTTTACTTGAAGGATATACTTTACACAAATAAGACAGTTAATGCCCAGGTACTGTCACACACCTAGGGAAAGCACTTATCAGAACCAGACGTTCACACACAGCATGCTGATGATAATACCATTTTTACTCTGTATGCAGAAAAACTCCAGAATACCCAGAGCCTTGTTGACAAAGAATAAAGAACATTGGAGTGTAGAAGAACAAGATCCTCAAAAAAGTGGTTAAGATAACTGAGCTCCTCAATAAACATTGCTGAAGAAATGCGGCAAATTGTTGACCACTTTCCAGATCCCTGCAATCAACAGTCCCAAAAACCATCCATGAGAAAAGCCACCATTCGTTTGGATGTTCTAGTATCATCTTCAGAAAACTATGCTATTAGGCCTTTGAGAGCCATGAACACCTTAATAAGGATAACAGGGGTGGGCAAACTATGGCCTGCGTCCAGCACGTGGCCCTGGTATGAGTGGCTGATGGGCTCCTCGTATAAATATCTGATATTCTGACCGTCATTATGTGTTCTTAACAAGATGATGCTACAGTTGCACAAGTTATCATGCTGTATCAACAAAAGATCAAATCAAATCAGTAGGGGGTCTGTAGAGCTGAAATATGTTTTAGCTGCTTGCTTGCCTTTATCTTGCATATTCATTTTAAAAAATTGAGTTTGGTCATGGCTGATTTTTTTTAGAATTTATTTGGTTGGCAGCAGCACCCGTGGAGACAGAATATGAGGTTTGATTCCAGGGGCCTCGTGTATAACGCAGTGTGTAGAACTCGCACTATAACATGGAGTAAACACAAAAGCCGAAATGTGCTTACGCAAAGAAAAATCCAGATCCAGGAATCTGTGCGTACTCCAACTTCCACGTTCTTCCGCTACATAAATCCCGATCAGCGTGAAAAGTAACGCTCGTGCACACGCTTTATGTAACGCCCCAACTCCTCCCAGAATTACGCCTCTTTGAATATGCAAATGAATATAAATCGCCCTTAAGCTCAGCCTTCTGTGAAAAGACAATGGGAAAAGCATGGGGGAAAATATAAGAATTTCAGCGAATACCAAGTGGAGGCAAAGGAAAAACATACTATTTGTTCAAATAAACCGTGGTATAATCAACAAAAGGAAGGTGATCGAGTGACATAGCGTGTTGGAGAAACTTGAAAGCTCACGTTCACAAAATGGCACAGTGCCGGAAATAAAAAAGAAGTCACATATCAAAGTCGCCGTGAAAAGCAGAGTTGTAAGCCCACTGTCTGAGTGTCATATGAAAGCTTATTAGGGTACAGAGAAAAAAGGCACACAGTGGGGAAAAAGCACGAAATGTCAACTTCAGTCTTGACATTTCCAATTTAATCACGTAGTTTATTTTGTCATTAAAGTAGAACATCACAAGCTTCATCTTAAAATCGTTTAATTAACCAGTTTCTCAAATCACATCGTAATTAAAGTAGCACGTTAAATGCTTTGTTTTGTATTTGATCTTCTATGTGCTCTATGTGTGTGAATCACTACTTGCTTCTTAAACAGGCTCTCTTCCTCCAACTGGACACAGAGTACATTACATTCGTGATATTACAGCTCTCTGAATAACTAAAATACTGAGATGTATACATGATATCATTTTTATGATGATAAGAGTTAAAGCACGTTATTAAACATGAGTTTCATGCAGTGATTGTGTGCGACCTTCGATGAAATAATTTATTGCAGCAGTACTCAGGGGCGGCTCTAGGCTTGTGGTGGCACTGGGCAGAGGAAGAATCAGTGGCTCCTTCACCCGCCAAAGTCAGTAAGGTAGCTTATGCACAGTGGATGGCCACGTCCGTTGCAGATACTGCATAGCCGCCGAAATTTGCCGCTGCGTTTTAGCTGTGTTGTTATTTTCTCTTTCTGTTTTATATTCAATATATATTGGCGTAGCCGCCACTGCAGTCCTTGCTTTTCTTTCCCCAAATACCCAATCACCACACAATCAGCTCTGTAATAGAAGTTAAGCCATCTGTAAGCTTAGAGCACCGATTCTTCAAAACGTTTAAGGAACATTGAAATATCTTCGTAGTACATGTTTAATTATTCTATCCTTCACGACACTCCCAGTGAAGAATATATATTATTTAAATGAAGTTAAAGTTTTATCTGTATAATATAATAAACATATTTTGCTGCATTTAACCTTAAAAATTATATTGTCATCATATGTAAATATGCACTTTATAAAGTAGCCCAGGTTGTGCGATATTATAACTGTAGTGCAAGTTTACAGTGGGGTGATTGTACTTATAATTACAAACAGTTCTACAAGGATTGATTAAGTGCATTTAAAGTTCTTGGGATGAAACTGTTTCTGAACCGCGAGGTCCGTACAGGAAAGGCTTTCAAACGTTTTGCCGTGGCTGAGGCAGCGTGTCCTTGAAGCTGTATACCGATAATTCTCTTTCCGATCAGCTGCTGCTGTGATTCACACTCAGATACAGTGATATAAATACTCCGAGTGGTGCAGTTAGAGTAATATGAAAAAAGATGATCCGCTGTGGCAACTCCTAACGGGAGGAAACTGAAAGAAGAAGATGAAGAAAAAGAAGAAGAAAGTTAGGGTTAAAGCAGTTATGGTATTTGGAATACTATGGCTATTCCCTGGACCATTATATTGTTACAAGTTAATTATAATCAGATGCATTACACTAATAAACAATATGCGTTACACCAATAAACAATATGCGGTTAGTTTCAGTGTATTTATAAAGCCGCGTCAGGAAAATAAGGTGTAACCACACAGGAACAGTAGTATTGCTTTGACGCTGGGTGCCACCAGTCTGCACAACCGAGCGGAGAACTTGTGTACGACAAGGTATGAGGTACCGTGGAAAAGTGCGTGGCTTTACGCCAAGTGTAGGTTTTATACATCGCGATTTGAACGTGGGAAAGTTCTTACGCAACATTTCTGTGCGTACGCACCGTTTATACATGAGGCCCCAGGTCTGTACACAAATCAGTATAAACACATGTTGTTTACATATGTAAAAGTAAAAGTTAGAAAGAAAACACTTTTCCAACAGCAAATTGACCAAAACTGATTATTCATGTGTTTGGTGAACAAGGTGAAAAATGCATCTACCACCAGTGGCATGCTGATTGTGTGTTTTTTAGATACTTCATAACTAAGACAACTGCCAAAAGCAAACCCTCTTTATTTTCTTACTTTTAAGGATCAGTGTTCAGACAGAAGGGTGGACTTTGCTTTGAATCTACCTTTTGAACGATGAATCTTGCTATTTATTAAATAGTCAAAAAAATGGCGGAAAATCAGACAAAGCAGGAAAAAAGGCAAAAATGTTCACCTAAAAACACAAACCAATGTGCATTCTAATGAGTACTGCTTCTCACATTGGTAAATTGTTGGTGAAGTGCATGCTCAAAGTTTTGACTGTATATATCCAGAACAGATGTTCTTTTAAGTGCAAGAAAAAGTTTGCTCTAGTTACTGTGCAAAGTGGCTGCTTTAATTCAAGAAACTGAGTTCATCATTAAGAGTCTGCATTAAACTATCTGCTGTAAATATGGCACTTGATGGATGAAGATTTACGTTCACTCTACAAACAATTCACCATTCAAAATACTGTATATGCTAGAGCCCATCACTTCGACTTTAACGGGTGAAAATGGGAGTTTTCATTGCAAGGTGTATTTCATGTTGTGTGCGGTTTCACTGAAAGAAATAACTAGGTTAAGATAAAGAAGTAAGCAACAGAAAAACATATCTCATGACACATTTAATTATCGATGCTTACACTATTTTTTTTTATTATTTGTGTATTTATTTAATTTTGACTCTGAAAAGAGGCTCATACGGGGCAAACCCCATATATTGAAAGGGCACAGAAGGCTCAAAAGCGATCGAGTCTGCCCCAAGATGGCAGTGGCTCCGGTTATGATGTTTCCTAGGAGGAAGAGACATATACAGCTGAGTTGTTCCCGAAGTTACATCATAGGTGGTGGCACATTAGTTTTCCTTTCTACAGAGGGGAAAGAAGAAGAAATACTGTTACTGCTTTATGCCCTCAAGTGGCCTGGAATAAAATTGTCATCAACTAAACCTGTAAGTTGTTCCACAAGCGCACGCGTGTGACAACTGAAATAGTCTGCTATTGTCATGATCTAGGGGGAAAGAAAAACTAAACAAAAGTTTTTTCTCTTCTGTAACATTTAAATGGTATCCGTCAACTACCAAAGCACTACACAATATTATGGTCAAAAACAGTGATTACAACTACAAAGTCTTTCAAAACACAGTAAAACTATTTTATAAGGGATAAAAGAGCAACGCCAGCCAAAACCAAATAAACTTAATAAAAGAAGACAATGTTCACTAAATAAATATATGTTTTTAGTCCACCTGTTTTCCTGCTTATCATTATGTGTAACAGCTGACATATAGGTTAGGAAATGATTAGGTGAGATTGGCTAGCTGTACATAACATATATTTTAAAATACATATATAATGTTTCACTCTACAGAAATTACAAGTTATAGTTGCCCGTGTTCACAACATGACATAGGGGTTTGAAAGATTTTTTTTTACTTGTCAGTATTAAAACACACTAAAAATCATTATATCCTGAGCATATTTTTGAATACATGGCTCTAAGAAAAACGGATAAAATTCTAATTTGTTTTAAATTAATTACCAGTCTGTTGAAAGATTAGGATTACAGTAATGCATTTTAACACAAAGCTTCCCATAACAGCAACCTTTTTTTTTTTTACCTTGGGAGCATCTTCATCTATTTAGATAAAGATGTCTAAGTGACTACTGCAACATTTTACAGTAATCAGCAGTGTCAGGTTAGATGCAAATCATTGTCAGTTGCAAAATTCTAAAATATTAAAATATATTAATGATCAAGCATAATATAGTGCAAAAAAATTGGCTACACATGGGAAGCTAAATTAGTAGAGATGGAAAAATGTAATTACAGGAACATAACTTGTACAGTACACTCAAGAAATACAGTATGTCAGTGATACTGTGAAGAGCAATGTCAAAAATAAGACTAAATGTAGACAGAGTTATGTAGAAAGATGGAACCATCTGTTTGTTCAGCTGGCCATCTAGAATATCTAAATGGTTATATTTATTGTGAAAATTACCATAAATAAATTTAACAAATTTACAGTGCGGTGTGGGTATGTTCTACAAGATTTGAGTCTTAGAACACACAGTATTATTCTAATGCCTTGACTAAAGATTATACATAGATGCAAGGGAAAATTATTTTAATTTAAAAGTGGAATAAATGTACATACTTGGCCATTATCAATAACTTTATGAGCTAAAAATGGCATATATTAAAGGCAAATTTTAACGAAACATATATGGTACTCTGGTAAGAAATAAATACTATGTATAGTGTTGATTTTTACAGGAGCTTATTCCTGCCACTCAAAAAACAAAACAAAATGCATTATTTTTCAAAAAATGTTACGTTATTTTTCAAAGGTATTGCATTATTTCACAATAGTTACTGTAGCAAAAGTATTCATTTATTATGCAAAAGCAATGTGTTTTTATACCTGGTGTGGTCGGTACCGTTGTGAGTGCATTTTCTCTGCACTACCACTCTGCCTAAGTTATAACATTTGTTCCAAACTGGAATCTGATTCAAATTAAATGTAAGCCTATAACTTTTGCTCAGCTATTGTCCCTTGATTGTAACCTACATGCTTTCTTCACCTCTCCCTTCACAGACATGCATAATGTTACTGGTTGCATCCGGTTGCTTCCTGCTTTATATTTGGTGCTTCTGTGACAGTCACTGGCTTCCCTGTGACTCTAAACTGTGTGAAATTAATTTTTTATTCACTTCTTGTAACTTGTGTGCACATTCTTCATGAATTCCTCATTAGCCATCAAAGAAAATCTGTGCACAATGATACCGACCAGACTAGACAATATTTTTTGCCTAATAACATAATAACTTTGTGAAGTAACACAGTAATTATTACAAAATAAGGCAATACTTTTGAGAAATAACATTATATACCTAACACATTAGCTGTTAGGCTGTGAAGGGGTGAGAGAAACAGCCAATTAAAGACAGGGGAAGATTAGGGGGCTAGAATGACTAGGCCACGGTGGGCAGTTTAGCTAGGACATTAGGATACACCCGACTCTTTACAAAGGATGCTCAGCGATGTTTTATGACCACAGAGAGTCAGGACCAGTTTTAAAGGACAATACCATGTTTGCAGCACAGTGTCCCTATCGCTGCACTTGTGCATTGGGACTCACAGGATATGCATCTCCTTCTGGCCTCACCCACACCTCTGTCTGCAGCAACCCAAGCTTTCCTAGATGGTCTCTCATCCAAGTTCTGGTCAGGCCCAAGCATGCTTAGCTTCAGGCAGATGACCTGTGCTGAAGTGCAAGTGGTATGACTGCTGGTATTATGGGAAGAAAAGCACATTGGCCTATGGCAGAAATCTATATGTAGCATCCAGAATATTTAAGTTATGTTTAAATATGTTAGAATATACTCATTTTTAATTTTTGGATTAATTTCACAGACATAATGCAGATTTTGTTCAATATTGAAAGTTGAAACTGAAATTTAAAATTCAAAACAGTTATTCTTTTTTATTGGAATTGATAAATAGAGCATTTCCTTCTCAACACTCCTTAAGCTGTCTCTCTACAGTTGCACTCATTTTGGAAAGGTCTGGGTTATGTTTTTATTAATTTTTAATATAATTTTTTGTCATTACTTTTACAACTACATTTGATATTGTTTTAATTTTGCACCATTATTGTATCACTGTTGTGTTTATTAATTTCCATATAGGCAATGACAGATCTTACTGTTTTGACTTGGGGTGGTGTCATGTTGTTTATTCTTGCGTATGATATACTCATGTGCTCACTATTTTAAATGGAAGTGCATATGACTCTGCATATGGATAAAAGAATTCTCAATAAAAAGAATTATTGTATTGAAATATCTGAAGATTAGGTTCAGAAACTTAGGATTTGTATTTATGACTTATACATTTAGTTTGTTCTGAACTATGTTGCACTTTTTTTTTTCTACACATTGTTATTAGACCTCTGACTGTTTCTTGACTATGGTTTCATTTCTTGATTGTATTAATTCATTTTACCATAGTGGCTAGTCTACTGTGCAGTTAAGCATTACAATAACAACCAGAAAAATTAATAAACCACTCAACCATGTACCTATAGTTATGCCAGTGACCTAAGTGATTTAAACATATTGGTAGGCTTATCATACCATTTCATATCAAAAAGTAAAAAAAATTTGAACTAAACCTATGGGCTATGAAACTTAAAGTTGAATGTAGACATACAAAAAAACACATATATCATTTTTTCGCCATAGATGTCTAATGTTATGCTTGAGTGGTATAAATTAAAGACTTGGGGCTACACAAAAGAGTGGTTATGAGCAAAGTCAACTGACTAATAACCATTTGGCATTATTACATGAACTTTTTGACTATTCAGAAGACACACGTCTAAATATGATGTCACCAGATAACAGTGGGACTAAAACCATCGAACGATGACAATTCATAAGATTGTCCTGGTAAAGAATTACTCTGTCAGCACTCATTTACTTTCTCAGTTTTTGGGCAACATAAAACACACTGACTTTTGCTAGACTTCACAATAAGACTACAGTATTTTTATTGCATTATAATTCCAAGTTTTTTTTCCAGGAATGTTTGGGAAATTTTGTACCATGTGCTACAGTAGAATTATCTGAACTATCTGGGATTAAGGAGGGTTCTGATAATCAAATAGTCTAGGTAATCAAACATACATAATTAGGTTTAAGGTTATTACTACTGTGTTTTAATGTATAAAGTATTATAAAAAAAAGAATTGGTTCAGGAAATTGCATATAAATAATAACCAAAAGTTTTGTAGAAAGAAAATTAACTGAATTATATTTATTTTGAACATAATTGTAGGAATTGAAGGGATTTTAATGTTTTTGTTAACAACCAATTTATTTCCCTACTGTCATAGTATGCATTGCTTTTATTGTGTCCACAATAATGGACAGATCTCTGAACTTGGCCACTGTGGTCTGGCATACCCATCACCAGTAAAGTAAGTTGCTCAATGGTTTACTTGTAAGTTTCAATGAGCAGTCATTCAAAATGACACCTTTTATTGGCTAACTAAAAACATTATGTAATGTTTTTAGTTAGCCAATAAAAGGTGTAATTTTGCTTGACTTCTCATTGTATCCATAGTGGCTAACACAGTCCAACACCCTAGTACTGTCAGTTTCAATAAATGGAGAGTGGCAACTGAGACTTCTTTAAAAGAAGACATTTATATTTCTGCATTTATGAAAAGCTTTATCAAAGCCAGGGAGTAATACACTAGGCAATCAAATTTTGAGAAATCTATTTAATAAATCCTTTAAATTAATACTAAAAATGGGTGCATGTATAATTGGCCCTATGCATCCAGAATAAATTAAAATTTGCAATTTAAAACATAAAGCACCACCTTGTTTATTTGTGGCAGTTCAGAATATATGCATGACTATATCCTTCACAACTCGTGCAGGTTTTTGTCTATGACAGTGTTTCTTAGACTATGGGTCACGAGATAACTCAAATTGGGTTGTTCTGAGTTGTGAATTACAATTGTAGTGAATGAGAAAATGTCAGAAACAGAAACAGCTTCTGGAAAGCCTTGCAAAAGGTCACTGCATGCATGTTTGAAACAAACTCCCGAGATGCCATTTGTCAGCAGATCTTCATGGCGGATGGGGGAATGGCACAATGTTTGGCCGTGGTCCCACAGTAATTTATGAGTCGCAAAGACACCCAAAAGACAATATTGGGTTGCAAGAAAAAAGTTTAAGAACCGCTTATCTAGGGTTATATTTCATTAATAGTTGTACTGTACATTCTATTACTGTTTTTTACCACTTCTAGCAGAAAAAAACTAATAATAATGTGTAATATGGAATATCAGAAAGTCTGGCACTGTTGCGCGGTACTGTACTTCTTCATCAATTGCTAATATCTGTAAAAATTGTGCATATCTGTTGATTTTAAAACTAACATACTAAACTCCAAATGACATACTTTAAACTCTCCTAAAAGAGTCATTCTGTGTTCATCTGAATGATGCTGTGTTGAGTTCTAGAGAAAAATAGCTCCCACCTGTTGACATTAGACATTTTCATGAGTATGGCCCTTAAAACAATACCATATAAGCTCCATGAAGAGTCATAGATGTTTACTAGACTACTTTATACATTTATGATTGGGATCATTTTATTAGTTTACTTTTTTTTTGCTTCTTTTGGGGTTTATCATTATTTTTTTGTTTGCTGCATCACCATTTTATCAGTTTTAACAATCTGTGGTTGTGTTGTCAGGTCACAGAGCACCGTTGCTAGGGGCTTTACTTCCAAAAGGCATGATAAGTCATGTCACTTATACTACACTTAATAATCCTGCAAGTGAGATTATGAATCCAATCCTTCAGTGTGTGCTCTCAGTGGTGAACATTTTTTGATTACTTACTCATAGAAATTCTCCTTTCAGCTTCATTCACAGTTGTACATGTTGTGACAGATAGGGGTCGCTGTCGCTCCCTTGAACCCTTGCCCAAGACGCCAGACACCAGATAAAAGTCAAAAAGTAGACTTTATTCAAACTGCACAGTGCACAAAGCACCCTCCTCTCCACAATACTCATTGAATTACACAAATACACAATCATAAATAATCCTCCACTCCCAGACGTGTTGCCACCCTTCCACCCAGCTCAGCTCACCGTCTGGGAGCTCCCACAATCCTTTTATATTCCCTGACCCGGAAGTGTTCCAATCCCCAGTCCATGTTATCTCCTATCACTTCCGGGTCAGCTAAAAAGTTCTTTTCTTCAACCCGGAAGTACGTCATTCCCTTTGTCCATGTGACTTGGGGCGTAGGGTAAATAACCATCGTTCTTCCCTGCAGCATCATCTAGTGGCCCCCACGGTATCCAGCAGGGCTATGGATAAAGACCCCAATGTCCATGATGCCCTGCTGGTCTTCAGGGCACCTCCATGCTGCAGGAAGCGCTCCACCTGGCGGTCATACACCACAATGTACATTTTTGTGACAGAACTTGTTTTGATTATTGACTCATTGAGGTTTTCCCTTCAAATTTATTAACAGTTTTGTGTCCAGGTTTTGTTTACAGTACATCTTTTTTATCACATTCTACCTATTCTTTTTGACAGTTTAAATCTTTGATTTTGGCAACTATTTATCTGAATTTTGATATCAACCCTCACTACAGATTCATGAAGATACAAGTACCCCCCCTGTGTGTTTACCCCACCCTATCAGCTTATCACATTCACATTGCCAGCAGACCAATCAAAATGATTTGTACATACAAAATAGATGGGCTTGATCCCTGTTTTAGTCCGTTCTGTCAGGTTTTATAGCAGAATACGGTCACTAACATTTTTAGTTCATTGTTATTTCTTTTTTTTATTTTCAGTGCTATGTAGTTATAACATGGAATCCCAGGTGGCAAGTATAGGTATATTACATATAAAAAGGGTCTCAGAAACTCTAAGGTAGTCAACTCTTATAAACTTTGATTAAAAAGTCAAAGTCATTTTAGCACTTTTTACCAGGGCTCTTTTGAGCTTTTGTTTCTTGTTTGTTTGTGCACTTTAAGCCATTTCACATTTTTTTGTGGTTTGTGTTTCTTTTTTAAAGTACCATTTTACTTTTCTTAATTCAGATATTCTTGTTTTTCTATTCCAGCTTCCTTCTGTCTTTATGTATTTTTAATGCCTGACTTATTTATTTGTTAGGAGACCAGGAGTCTGTTACAGAAAGTAGGATTAGTGCTAAATCCAGTTAAAGTAAGTTGGGATTCATGGAAATCAGGCTGATTCCATTCCTGAAAACATGCATTATGCCAAGCCTGTGTTTCTGGATCAGATTAAACCAGAATTATGTGAACCATGAAGTCAAAGATGCCTGTATCTCAGTAATCCTGCTTTTTGGGATGGGCGCAGGGTCAGCCTGTTCCAGAAAGAATTTGATGAAATTCAGCTTATTTATGGGGGCAATCAATGCCATGAAAGTAATCTGCAAAAAAGTCAAGTTAACATGAAGAATTAACAGAATATTTAAGGCGCACAGTATCCAATCAAAAGATCAAAGGATATAAATGTTCTGTCAGAAGTCCTGATTCCAGCTACAGTATTTAAAAAGCAAAAAAAAATGAGGAACTGTTGGAAAAAGCTATGCCCCTTCCTCAACAAACAACATATAAGTGTCTTCATGAATGTTACCATTTTACATCTGAGAGTTTAATATATCTGAACAACATTGTAAAAAATAACATTCACATGCACATTGTCGATTTGAGGTGGCATTGATGCAAATCACGGACATTTCCTGTCTTTTATTTTTGGAAAGGGCAGTGCCTTTTCATAAAATTTTAAATGTCATACATATCAGTAAAGTGGGCATAACTTTGCAGTTGTGTCAGCATACAAACACACATACACACACACACACGGCAAAACTAAATAAACCACCAGTCAAAGTTAGGGCAATAAAAAATAACTGCTTAATAATTATTAATAAACATACTTGGTTGAACAAGCTGAACACTTATCACTGTGTGTCTTAGACCTTT
The DNA here is from genome assembly GCF_016835505.1 of Polypterus senegalus. Classification (NCBI taxonomy): domain Eukaryota; kingdom Metazoa; phylum Chordata; class Cladistia; order Polypteriformes; family Polypteridae; genus Polypterus; species Polypterus senegalus. The sequence continues at coordinate 119,152,073 of NC_053154.1, read as the reverse complement.
TTGATATCAATATTACAGAAATTAAATACAGTGCTAATTGCCAGGAGCACATTTTGCAGAACAGTTTTCAACACCATGTTTGCATGTATTTCATGGATTAACTGTTTTATGCATTTACTGTATCAGTTATATTCCTCCACATCATCTCCATTTCCTTGGCTGCTGCTGCTGTGTTACTTCACTTTTGGAGTATATGCTAATAATCTTCATGTACTAAAACAAGCACCTCTTTCTCTCCTGGCATGAAGGTTATTTCCTCTTTTTCTCAGATAAGTAGTCTGTGGTTGATTGGCTCTTCAGTGATCGATTCATAAGGGCTTGTAAATAATTCTGCAAATGCATGTTAATTGGGATCAACCAATCTGGGATTGCACGAGTGGTTTGAAATCCAGAATCTGGAGCTGGCTAATCTGGCTGGTGCAAAATCACACAAGAGCAAACTGGAATCTAATTTTGGATCTAAGATTGTCTAATCTGTTCTTCTGGAACAGACCTCTGGAGGTCTGGGGCCTCATGTATAACGCTGTGTGTAGAACTCGCACTATAACATGGCGTAAGCACAAAAGCCGAAATGTGCTTACGCACAGAAAAATCCAGATGCAGGAATCTGTGCATATTCCAACTTCCACGTTCTTCCACTGCATAAATCCCGGTCAGCGTGAAAAGTAACGCTCGTGCACGCGCTTTATGTAACGCCCCAACTCCTCCCAGAATTACGGCTCTTTGAATATGCAAATGAATATAAATTGCCCTTAAGCTCAGCCTTCTGTGAAAAGACAATGGGAAAAGCATGAGGGAAAATATAAGAATTTCAGCGAATACCAAGTGGAGGCAAAGGAAAAACATACTATTTGTTTAATTAAACCGTGGTATAATCAACAAAATGAAGTTGATCGAGTGACATAGCGCGTTGGAGAAATTTGAAAGCTCACGTTCACAAAGTCACACAGTGCCGGAAATAAAAAAGAAGTCACATATCAAAGTCGCCGTGAAAAGGCGAGTTGTAGCCCACTGTCTGAGTGTCATATGAAAGCTTATTAGCGTAAAGAGAAAAAAAAGGCACACAGTGGGGAAAAAGCACAAAATGTCAACTTCAATCTCGACATTTCCACTTTAATCATGTAGTTTATTTTGTCATTAAAGTAGAACATCATAAGCTTCATCTTAAAATCAATTCATCTTAAAAATAACCAGTTTCTCAAATCACATCGTAATTAAAATAGCACGTTAAATGCCTTGTTTTGTATTTGATCTTCTATGTGCTTTATGTGTGTGAATCACTACTTGCTTCTTAAACCGGCTCTCTTCCTCCAACTGGACACAGAATCCATTACATTTGTGATATTACAGCTCTCTGAATAACTAAAATACTGAGATGTATACGTGATATCATTTTTATGATGATAGGAGTTAAAGCACGTTATTAAACATGAGTTTCACGGCGCAGTGAAATAATTTATTGCAGCAGTACTTAGGGGCGGCTCTAGGCTTGTGGTGGCACTGGGCAGAGAAAGAATCGGTGGCTCTTTCGCCCGCCAATGTCAGTAAGGTAGCTTATGCACGGTGGATGGCCATGTCCGTTGCAGACACTCCATAGCCGCCTCGTGTTCATGACACAACCATTTAACTTTTGCTGAAATTTGTCTTTGCGTTTTTAGCTGTGTTCTTATTTTCTCTTTCTGTTTTATATTCAATATATATTGGCGTAGCCGCCACTGTAGTCCTTGCTTTTCTTCCCCCAAACACCCAATCACCACACAATCAGGTCTGTAATAGAAGTTAAGCCATCTGTAAGCTTAGCGCCGATTCTTCAAAACGTTTAAAGAACATTGAAATATCTTCGTAGTACATGTTTAACTATTCTATCCTTCACAACACTTCCAGTGAAGAATATTGATTATTTAAATGAAGTTAAAGTTTTATCTGTATAATATAATAAACATATTTTGCTGCATTTCACCTTAAAAATGATATCGTCATCATATGTAAATACGCGCTTTATAAAGTGGCTCAGGTTGTGCGATATTATAACTGTAGTGCAAGTTTACAGTGGGGTGATTGTAGCCTACTTATAAGTACAAACAGTTCTACAAGGTGCAATTGATTGAGTGCATTTAAAGTTCTTGGGATGAAACTGTTTCTGAACCGCGAGGTCCGTACAGGAAAGGCTTTGAAACGTTTTGCCGTATCTGAGACAATGTGTACTTGAAGCTATATACCGATAATTCTCTTTCCGATCAGCTGCTGCTGTGATTCACACTCAGACAGTGATATAAATACTCCGAGTAGTGCAGTGAGAGTAATATGGAAAAAGATGATCCGCTGTGGCAACTCCTAACGGGAGGAGCTGAAAGAAGAAGATGAAGAAAAAGAAGAAGAAAGTTAGGGGTAAAGCAGTTATGGTATTTGGAATACTATGGCTATTCCCTGGACCATTATATTGTTACAAGTTAATTACAATCAGATGCATTACACTAATAAACAATATCCGGTTAGTTTCAGTGTATTTATAAAGCCGCGTCAGGAAAATAAGGTGTAACCACACAGGAACAGTAGCATTGCTTTGACGCTGGGTGCCGCCTATCTGCAAAACCGAGCGGAGAACTTGCGTATGATAAGGTATGAGGTACCGTGGAAAAGTGCGTGGCTTTACACCAAGTGTAGGTTTTATACATCGAGATTTGAACGTAGAAAAGTTCTTACGCAATATTTCTGTGCGTATGCACTGTTTATACATGAGGCCCCTTAACTCAATATTAGCTTCACCCCTTAGTAGAAGGGTTTTTTGGTTTATTTTGTTCCAGTTTTTATAGATTAAAAAAGTGCTTAAAAAGGCACAAAATACTAATAAAGAAATTCCATGGAACAAATCTTAAAAACAAGTCAATTAAAATGAATTCAAAAGAAGCTAATTAGCAGCAAAACAGGTCACTAATTAAGACAAGAATCAGAATGAAAACTTGCAACCACTGTGGCCCTCCAAGACTGGAGTTTGAGATCCCTGCTATACATGTTATTTATTTGTGTATGTACTGTATAGGTATTTATTTACAAATACAGGAAGAAAGACTTTGTGTTTGGAGTTGACAGTGTGGTATGAGTGTCCGTCTTTTGTGGCCTCATGCATAAAGGCATGCATAGAATTCACACAAAACTGGAAATGTGTGTACGCACAAAAAACTCCAGATGCATAAATCTGTGCATATGGCAACTTCCACGCTCTTCTGCTACATTAATCCCAGTCAGCATGAAGGGTAACGCATGTGCACACGCCTGCTGCCCCATCCCGACTCCACCCAGAATTGCGCCTCTTTGAATATGCAAATCAATATAAATTGCCCTTACGTTTGGCATTTTGTAAAAGACAATGAAAAAAGCACAGAGAAGAATTTCAGCGAATACCAAGTGGAGGGAAAGAAAAATGTGCTATATGTTGGTTTAAGCAGGTATAATCAACAAAAGGAAGTTGGTCGAGTGACATAGAGTGTCGGAGAAAGTTCAAGTTCAGAACATCGCACAGTGCCCGAAATAAATTAGAAGTGGTCAGATATCATAGTTGCCATGAAAAGGTGAGTCGTAGCCCACCATCTGAGTGTCATATGGACATTTATTAGGGTAGAGAGAAAAGAAAAAAAATAGGGACACAGTGGAAAAAAGTTCAAAATGTCAACTTTAATCATGTTGTTTATTTTGTCATTAAAGTAGAATATTATAAACTTCATCATAAAATCATTTAATTTATTAGTTTCTCAAATCCCATCGTAACTAAAGTAGCACATTAAATTGCTTTCTATTGTATAATTTTTCTTTGTGCTCTATCTGTGTGAATCACTATGTGCATCTAATATGGGCTTTCTCTTATGTCGACAGTGCACAGAATACACAATCATGATATTACAGCTCTCTGAACAATTTAAATATTAAGATGTATACTTGATATCCTCTTCATGATGAAATGAGTTTTGGATGTATTAAACATGGGGGCACAGTGGCACAGTGCTAGCCACTGGTGCTCCATCCATAGATTGTTCCTGCCTCCCGCAAGATGTTTGCTGCGCCGTGCGCTGCCCTCAATGAAATAATTTATTGCAGCAGTACTGTGTCTTTCAAACATACTCACCCGCGTTTCCTGTCCTTCCTTTTCTTTCTCCAAGTAACCAATCGCCATACAATCAGTTCTTTAATAAATGTAAAACCATCTCTAAGCTTAGAATGCTAATTCTTCAAAACTTTGAAAAAAACACTGAAATATCTTCATAGTGCATGTTTAATTATTCCATCCTTCTTTCCATCGAGAGTCGCACCAGTCCCAGCAAGCCAGTTCATCACTACCGCTGTCCACCATCTCCACACGTTTAACTATTAACAATATAAATTATTTAAATGAAGTTAAAAATGTATCTGTATAGTACAATATGCATACTTTGCTGTATTTCGTCTCAAAAATTAGTTTAAGAGCTCCAAGAAGATAAAGCTTAGAAATCTAAATCGACATTTAAGCCAGTTGTCATCATATGTAAATACAAGTTTTTATTGAATTGAATTGAATGCCTGTATTGTTATTATAAGGTAAAATGAGATTCAATATACACATTCGCAATAAACTTATTTTCCTATAAAATGATAAAATAACGGTAATAATAATAATACAATAAAAAACAATGAAAAATATATAATATGAAAGCATAAGTGGCTCAGGTTGTTTACAGTGATGTGATTAAACTTATAAGTACAAACAGTTCTACCAGGAGCACTTGATAGACTGATTGAGTGCATTTATAGCTCTTGTGATGAAACTGTTTTTGAACCTACAGGAAAGGCTCTTAAGCATTTGCAGACAGTAGAGGCAGTTCAAATATAATGTGTGCATGGCTGAGACAGGATGTGCTAGATGCTGTATCCCGATAATCCTCTTTCCAATCACCTACTGTAGAGCTATGAGTCCACACTCAGATACAGTGGGTTAAAATACTGAGAGTAACACCGCTAAAGCAGCTATGGTATTTGGAATAGTTTGCCCATTCTGTGGATAATTTTGTTGTTACAATCAGGTGCTTTAAAGTAATAAATGATGTGCAGTTAATTTCAGTGTATTTGATAAAGCCGTGTCAGGGATGTGAATCTAAAAAATAAAGGGAAACCACACAGGAAAAAACTGCCAAAACTGACTCGAAAACTTGAGTAGCAGTGGTTTGAGCTGGCATGAGAAAGTACGTGGCTATAGTTTTTATACATCGCAATGTGAGTGTGGAAACAGGCATATGCAACACTTTTACATATATGCACTGTTTATACATGAGGCCCCTGGTGTGGACACTTGCCTTCTACAAGTCAGCTTCCTGTTGGTGTCCTTCTGTGCCAGATCAGAGTTTTTTGAATTTGAGTTGTTGCAAAAGTGGTGGTTTGACCTATAAAAGGTACCAACAGCAGTTAAACTGAATGGATGGGAGATGTGGTGAACTGTGGGAGGTCTGGTATGTGCATATGTAGACATGTTGGGGTTGACCAGGTATGGAGATGAAAGACATGATAGAGATCAAGATAATTATAATGTATTTGATAGTAGAGAGGGAAAGTTAGACAGGATCTGTGGAGGTCATATCTGTTTAGGATCAAAGAGCAGGGCATGGGCCTATACAAATGTGCCGAAAATTAGAGCTGCTATAGAGTGACCATTTTCTGGACAAGTTTATTTGTCATTTTTCTCTTGCCCAATCTAATATTCTAATTTTTTTCTCATGTTCAGACAGAGAAAATGTAAAGAGCTTTCTGTTTTTAGATAAAGGACTGATCATTGTACAGTCATATAAATGGATTTTTATTTTTGTTTTTGCACCATTTAGGAAGATTTCTATGGATGTGTATGATACTGTAGTTTTATTAAAAGCAAGTAACATTCCATACAAGCAAGTTAAACTTGACAAAACTAAGTTCAAATCAATACTGTAGTTTTAAAGAATTTGCTAACATGTTTAACAAATATTTTATTATTCACATGTATTTATTACTTATTTAACTGAAGTTTTAAATTTAAGTGTACTTTGTGGGATTGCTTTTTAAAGTAATTTAGATTTCTGCATAACTAGTACACTTTTTCACATTATACTGTATTATTATTATTATTTTCTGTATCTTTTTAATTGTTCCACTCAAGGTGAGAAACTTGTGCTGTGACAATGCTATTTGAAAATTGTTTATAATAACATTAAAATTGCTTAATTAATGTTTAAACAATTTACATTAGTTACTTTAATACTGGAAGTGCAAGACTAAAATCAGCAACAATATGATTTTTTTTAAACCTTGGCCTCCATGGTATTTACCACTGTCACCATTAACCATTTTTTTCTCTCACCTTTGTCTTCTCTGCACACTGTTAGTCATCAAGCACATTCATAATTTGACTTGCCTCCTTTTAACTTCTACAGACTAATTACTGAATGAAAAACTATTAATAACATTTGCCATTTAGATTTGATTAACTGTGCTGCACTTTTATTAATGAAGAGGCATTACATTAAAAATCCACTTCATGTTTGACCTTTTGGGACTTAATGTAAGTACAAAAAAATAATAATAACTCTCTTTTCTGACCTATAAATTGTTGGCCGTCTTTTTAATATGATTTTGTAAAACATACTAAGTGGTCATTATTTATTTTAAACTCTGCAGCGGTATGAGCATATATAAAAAAATGTCATTCAACATACTCTACAGATTATTGGTAATAATATGTTATAGTGAACACTTTTCTTTTCAAAAAAATCATAAAGTATAACTTAGGAGCAGTAGGTGAGTCTCCAATTTTGGTTTAACCTGTAACTAACAAACTATTTATTGCCTAATTAACAAATTTTATGTAATAGAAAATAGCTTGTTTTTCTTTGTGCTGGAGCATTCCAAATTTTGATGTAAGTAATGGAAATCCATGGGATCCTTTGTGTTTCTTTTCCTGCTTTGTTCAAATAATGACTTTCAGGACAATGACATGATGGACACAGCAAGTTTATACTGCACATATTTCTTATGTTCACAATATAGTGCAGTTCATGAGATTTACTAGATTATCAGTTCACAACATTGTACTATATAAACCAGTGACCATCAGCATCCTTCAAACATGCAAGATGCTATTTGCAAATGAATGATATATAGAATTCGATCTGCTTAAATGTTTTGAAGGTTATGGTACTGAACATTTGTAGTCTATAAAAGTCAGAGCTTATATCATATTTTTCTTTCGTGCTGAAAATATGGCAACTGCTCCTCTGATATATTTTGGTCTTCAAAGATGTACACATTATACGTTTGTTCAGTGTCTTCTGTATGGATGACAACTGTTGGTATTACAGCTCCTGAATTCTGTTGATCTGGCTGACCAAGAAAGGGAAAATACTAAGCAGCACTTTGATTTTGCAGAGGTCCTTTGCACTGATTTGACAACCAAACCTCTTTTTTTCAGAAGCTAACACAAAGGAGAAGAGATGGCTAAATCTCCTGGCAAGATTATCATATAATATGGAGTCATCCTGAGAAACAAGGACAGCTCTGAAGCTGAGATTAGTGTAGGAACATAATAAATGAATTCCATGTTTAACTGAAGGAAAATGAAGCGTTCAGTGCATAAACAAAATATAACAATGCCAATCTCAGACAGAACAAACAGAAATGTGTTTCCATTTAATGTGACTATGTCATCTAAAATTTTCAGAGTGGTGACAGTAGATGTTTATGTAATGCTCTGGCAGGATTTTTTTTAAGAAAGACAGAACGAGTGAGAAGAAAAGCTAATTATTCCTTTATTGAAGTTATAGGTGGAGATCAAGAAGTGAAGGTAGTCTGCTAGGGTTAGTTTCACTAAGAGATCAAAAATAAAACCAGAAGCCAAATTAAGTTGTAAGTCACTAAACAGGCACAGATTTCAAAATATCATTAAATCAAACAAGAAAATGAGTTGCAAGAAAAGGAAATAAATTGCAGTTGAAATTAATCTTAATTTTAAATAAGCAAACAGCATATACCAGACATAGTGCAACCTGGTCATTTATAACATGACTGCCATGTCATCAAATGCCACATTGCCATAGAAACATTCAGCATTACAATAAAAGTTACACAAAAAAGAGCCACTGATTTAATTAGCAAAGTGATAAAAATGAAATGCAATTTACTTAATCTCTGACAGCTCAAAAAATAAATGTTTTTATCTTAACAATGGATAAATGTGCTGCAAAAGGTAATAGGAATTTTTGGGACTATAGAAAAAAGACATTATTTTTTTGAAAGACAGCATGAAGTCCAAAAGTCATTCTAACTTTGGAGAACACAATGCACAGCAAAATCTTCAGTGTTGTTTAGTGTTGTTTTTGCAGAGTTGTTTTTTTCCGAGTTAACAAGTGTTGATTCTGGTGTTAATTTGAGAATATCAACACTTGGAGTGTTACACCGTGTTTGCACTCAGTGTTATTTTGGGGAGTAGGTATACATTACACCACCAAAGAGTGGATTTGATTTCCTGCAGTGCAGCAGCACTTCCCCTTTCTTTATTGTGGTCATTACTGAACACACTGCGAGAATGGCCAATAAATTAATGTGAGAATAATACTTATTTTTAACAAACTGATTACTGAAAAATGATTGATTGTCAATCGTTAAATGGTTACAATAACAAGCATATTGCAATTGTATGCTTATAATTGATATATATATATATATATATATATATATATATATATATATATATATATATATATATTGTGAAGGCTCGCCCCGGCACAGACAGACGGACAGCATATTTGCACCCAACACACTTTTATTGACACTATTTACAAGTTCAGTGCACTCACGCAACCCCAGTGCCTTCTTGCACCGATTCCCCCAAAGTCCAGGGCCCACAGTCTCTTGTGCCTTCCTGGCCGCCTCCTGTCCTCGCTCTCCAGCTCAGTCCTTCTTCCTCCCGACTTCCACCAATCACTGGAGGGAGGCGGCCCCTTAAATAATGCCCCGGATGAGCCCCAGGTGCTTCGCTTAGCCAGCCAAGCGGGCGGAAGTGTCGGCTGTCTTCCTGGCAGCTCTCGGGTGCCACACAAAGTCTTCCCCGCACTTCCTGGTGTGGCGGAAGTGCCGGGCTCCCGGATAATTAGGCACGGGCGCCGCCTGGCGGTGGCCACGGGTCCCTACAGGGCTGGGCTTCAAAGCCCTGTACCCAGGCCCCTGCCTAACCAGGACGGACGCCCCACTCCGTCTGGAGGAGGCACTCGCCCTCCTCCGGTCCTCCAAGGCGTCCCGGCCGGGCTCCAGTCCCAACCGGCAACCGCACGGGATAAACCGGCATCGGGGCGCCGCCTGGCGGTGACCACGGGCCCCTACAGGGAAGGGCTTCCATGCCCTCAACCCGTGGCCCCCACAGAACCAGGACGGACGCCTCGCGGTCTGGAGGAGGCACAAGCCCTCCTCACGCCCTCCTGGCGCCCCGCCGGCTCCAGCCCGGCGGGGCCACAGTGCCCCACCGCTAGCGAGGACACGGGTCCAACGGCACAACCCGAAAGGGCAGCACGCCCCCAGCGAGGGTCCTACTATGTCCCCAGGGTCCAACACGGCACCCTGGGACATCTGTTCGCACCCTCGCCGCGCAAACGCCCCTGTGGTCTGCGCCGCTCGCCTTCGCTGTTCCCCAGCGGGTCACCGTAGTCCTCCCGGCGTGGAGCACCGCGAGCGCCCGCTCCAGGAGGGCAGGTCCCTGTCGACGCCGGCCTCAGCGCCGCCGGGCTTCGGCCTGTAAAATAAAGGAAAAGAGGGCCAGAAGCACAGCCAGGACACTCATCCCGGCGCCCGCCGGTCTCCGTGATCGACCGTGCTCCTGCCCCCTCCGACAGCCCCCAACTTGCCTGCTGAAGTCCTCCGCCGCAGGTTCCACGCCCGCCCGTCGCCGGCCTCGGCACCGCTCTCGCAGGCAGCTCGTCCAGCCGCCCAGGGGATCTCCTCTGCCCATCCAGAGGACGGCCCTTCTCCGGACGCGCGCACCCAGCGCCGCGTCCTCTCCTATCGGAGGAACCGCATTCCCCCTTCGTTCCTCCTTCTTTCTTGGACGCGCTGACGGTCTGGGTCTGAGCACAGCAAAGCCCAAATCCCGCCCGTCTGCGCCAGGCAGAGCGACAGGAGACAGCTGCAGGCTTGAAGCGCAGGGCGCTAGGACCCAGGGCACTCAGCAGCCCCGATCCTACCAGCCCTTGCGTGTTCGAGCTCCTCGCCTCGCTAGCTGTCTGCACCGCCGCATCCGCTGTTGGGAGGTTGCCTACTGAGCCGGTCGCCCCGTGAATCGGTCACGCCATGTTCGCTAACCCCCTTGCTCTACGGGAACGGCAACACTCACCACTCCCGCCGTGTTCTGCCTGCCTCCGGTTCCAGCGCCGCGATCCTCCGCCTCAGTCGGTGGCTTTCTCGCCGCGACCGCCATCTCCATCAGCTGCTCACACTGAGCGGCGAGAACACGTAGCAGTTCCTCTAAAGGCGGCTTGGCGGGCGGGGGACTCCTCCGACGCGACGCCGAGCCGCTGGTGGAGAGAGAGAGACAGACGTCGGTGGGCTTACCTGTCCATCAGCTCCACGCGACGCCTGCCTCCTCTGGGCCACTCCCTCTGGCCCAATCGGGTCTCGGTTTGGCACGAGACTGGCATTCCTTGGGCCCGCCTCTATCCAATCATCGGCGGCACGCAAGACACACCGCCAATCCCGCGCCTGTCAGCGGGCGGGACCACCGCCCGCGCCATCTTGTCTCCCCTGCGCTGGGTACGGAGACGTGCCTCCTCACCGCGTTGTAGCTGCAGCGATTCCTCGAGCCGCAGCGGCTCCGATTCCGCAGCCTCCTTTGCTGCCTCCGTAGCCGCACTGCCGACAGCCCGTGGCCCGGCGCACTCCTGCCACAGACGCGGATCTGGTCTGTCCCTCCCTGTGGAAAACAAGGTATGACCGACCCGGCGGGCCGATTACTGCAGGGCAGGGCACTCACCTCCCGGATCCCGCTCTTGCGAGGCCCCCACCTCGGTGTGGCCTTTGCGCCGCCACGCCGCCTGGCTGTCCGTGTCGACAGCGCGACTTTCGAGCCCGCTGCGCCCAGCGAGGCCCGCCTCCTCCTCCACCCGGGGATGGCCTCTTCATTCCGGCGGCGGTTTCCGGGGTAAAACGCTCCCGCGGGGCCGTGCAGTGTGTGGGGTCCGCTGCTGCGCCGGGCCGTTCACAAAATATTTATAAAGACGGGGTCCCCCCCTTTTAGCAGGGGGTTGGCCCCACGTTGGGCGCCATTGTGAAGGCTCGCCCCGGCACAGACAGACGGACAGCATATTTGCACCCAACACACTTTTATTGACACTATTTACAAGTTCAGTGCACTCACGCAACCCCAGTGCCTTCTTGCACCGATTCCCCCAAAGTCCAGGGCCCACAGTCTCTTGTGCCTTCCTGGCCGCCTCCTGTCCTCGCTCCAGCTCAGTCCTTCTTCCTCCCGACTTCCACCAATCACTGGAGGGAGGCGGCCCCTTAAATAATGCCCCGGATGAGCCCCAGGTGCTTCCGCCTAGCCACGCCAAGCGTGGCGGAAGTGTCGGCTGTCTTCCTGGCAGCTCTCCGGTGCCACACAAAGTCTTCCCCCCGGCACTTCCTGGTGTGGCGGAAGTGCCGGGCTCCCGGATAATTAGGCACCGGGCGCCGCCTGGCGTTGGCCACGGGTCCCCTACAGGGCTGGGCTTCAAAGCCCTGTACCCGAGGCCCCTTGCCTAACCAGGACGGACGCCCCACTCCGCCTGGAGGAGGCACTCGCCCTCCTCCGGTCCTCCAAGGCGTCCCGCCAGGCTCCAGTCCCAACCGGCAACCGCACGGGATAAACCGGCATCGGGGCGCCGCCTGGCGGTGACCACGGGCCCCTACAGGGAAGGGCTTCCATGCCCTCAACCCGTGGCCCCCAACAGAACCAGGACGGACGCCCCCTCGCGGTCTGGAGGAGGCACAAGCCCTCCTCACGTCCTCCTGGCCCCGCCGGGCTCCAGCCCGGCCGGGGCCTAATATATATATATATATATATATATATATATATATATATATATATGGCAGTTTTTTTTTTCTGTCAGAGATGAATATTTTTCCAAAAAGCTGAATTTTCTAAAAACACACAAATCAATGATTCTGACCTAAATTAACATAAAACGTCTGTGGATGTATGCAGTGTGTTGACACGCGTGTTAGCTGTCTCCAACTCCGGCGACTAACATCTATTTTCTGAAAAGCACTACAAACAATGGTTTCACACATAGATCAACATAAAACATCTGTTGCATGTTTGCTTCCCGGGTCTTCCCTATGTGGAGAGTGGTTTGAGTAGTGAGAAAAGTGCTGTATAAATGTAAAATAATTAATTAAAAGAATTAAGTCACCGTGAGAAGCAATCTGGATTGTACGAGCCCCTCGTGTGCCTCATGTGGACAAAGTCGACATCTGCCTTTAACAAACCCCTTTCTCACCATCTTCCACTTAACGACATTAACTCTTCTCCGTTCAGGTAAAGTGAAGTTACATTTTCGTCTATATTTTATGTATTTATTCTTTTGTGGAAGATTGTATGCATTTCCATTGTTCTAGTATACGATTTTATGCATGAAGTGTGGTTATAAAGGTTTAAATAAGCAGTCATGGGGTTCGGGAGTGGATGAATCAATTTTACATGATTTGCTATGTTGGGGAAAATGGTTTCAGTTTTTAAACAAATCGGTTTCTAAACAGCCTTTAGGAACGAATTTATAATCAAAATCCGAGGTTCCACTGCATTTCCTTATTTATTTCTTTGTGTGTTAAATTAATTATGTACCCATTTACTTATTTCAATGCCGCCGACAAGATATGAAACACACCTTGAAATGTAATTATTCTTAGATTTAGTTGTCTGCGTATTTAATTTTGACTAAAATATGCCTCCATATTAGATATATTTATGTTCTGAAATATATATTGTATGTAGCAAAAACAAAGTTGAAAAATTTTAATGACAGTTTAAGTTGCTTTAGCCAATATATTAAACTGTTGTACGGAGATTGTTAAACAACTGCTCTCTCAAAGCTAAGATTGAAGTTCTTTCATGAGGTCTCATCATGCTGGTGAAGGTGAATTATCTTCAGGTGAAGAAATACATCAAATTGCAAGATGGGTTCACATTTGAGGAGTTTCTAAACAAAGGTAAATTTGAATTTAATTATGTGTTGGATAATGTTTCAGCTGATTCAAAAAGTTAATTTTATTGACATTTCATAACCAAATGTATCTTGTTTTAGTAAAAAAAAAAATTTGGGCTTACAGCAAATGATGCACTTCAAGTCTTTGATGAGACAAATACTAATGTGGAGGAAGATATTTTTCAAGAGTTGGTTCAGAGCAACCCACAGATATGCTTCACAGTAAAATGTCCTCCACAAGGACTTTTGCTGATCTGGATGTTTCTGGTGGTATTAATTTTTTTTTCTGAAATGACTAAACAACTTAATAAAATATTTGATAATTAATCAATATTGATCTCTCCTTTTTAAAAAAAAAATTTCACCCACAGCTACCTCAACACCAAGTACATGCACTGATCCACTTTCAAACTCCAGTGATGTAGAAGGGTTGGAGAGAACTAAACTGAACCTGTCTGCAAGCTCAAACTTTAATAATGGCAGAGAAATCACAAGTGCTGAAAAGGCAAAACAGGTAAATGTGGAAATATCTGCATTCATGGATAACTTTTGTGTGTGATGTCATCATACCATTCCTTATGGTTTTTTTGTCTTTAATAACTAGATTGTTCAAAATGCCCTGAAAGAGAAACCTGGTGGTTTGGATGTTCTCGAAGAATATGAGCTAACTAAAACACTGAAGCACAGCACGAGACTACAGCTTGTTAATGTTCTTGTTAGCCATATGACAGAGGTTCATGGGTAAGCTATGAGAGAATTAATAAATCAACACAATATCAGGCTTGCTTTGTGTCTATTCATACATATATGGAGGTTTAAGTATTGGATAAATGACTAAGTTCTACTTAATCTTCTCCAATTTTCAGGAGGATTCCCACACTTAAACAGAGAGAGACGTATGCCTTGGGCATTGTTTCTCTTTTCCCTGCTCTAAGAGACCCATATTCATCGAAGGGCTATGTAAGCACACCTTATTCACTTTCATGTACTTTTTATGTAGTTGAATACTGCAATTATTTAAAAGAAATACCTGGATTTTATTTAACACTTTTTCGTTTGGTGTGATTTTCAATGTCAGTGTTTATGTAATTCTAATTTACTATTGAGATTTGATAAATGTACTTTATTGCTTCCTTGTTTGTTCTTTCATTTTAGGAACATTTTTATGACCCCGAGAAGGGAACAGGATTTATTTCTTGGCGGCTTAAAACTCTGTCAAGGAAGAATCCAAAACGTGTTTACTTTATGTCTCATGAGACTGGTGGACCAAGTCGTTGAAGAAAAATAGAGGACACTGAACAACTTGATGGAGATGCATGCAGAGAAGCCATTTCACTCCTTCTCCACACCGCTGATGAGACTGAAGTTAGGCAAAAGATGAAGCAAACCTTTAAGCATCGGAAAGAGCTCGTTCATAACCCGGAAAGGTCAACTGACATCTTAAAAATCTTTCCAAGATTTTTAGAAGTAAAAGGGTTGGTAAGTATAAAAATCCTTTCCTGTTTTATTTCTTGGTTTAAGGGATTAAGTGTGATTCAAGCATGATGCCATTATGTTTTGTTGTATGCAATATCATTAGGTAAATCAAGACTTTATTTTGCTGTTTAATGCTGAAACATCTGCAAAATTGCTTGAGCAGTGGGAGATGGCATTCAAGCCAAAAGTCATTGAAGAAGCAAAGTCTCTCACTTTGACAGCAGAACTTCAAAGTCACATCAGTGCAGCAGAGAAACAACAGTCTGAACACGGTAAGTGGTATTTTGAGGTTTTAAATGGCAGGCAAGGCTATCTATTCTACATACTAATTTATATTTCTGAACATTGACTACTTCTCATTTTCCATCAGAATGGGACAGTGACATTTCCTCTTTCTTGTTGCATTTGCTACCACCTTCTGTAGGGAGAAAGAAAGTTAAAATCAGTCCCACTGATGCTGTTGACAGGCTTGTACATTTTCATAAGGTGAATTACAACGTGGGATCAATGTCTTTGCAATGTGTTGTACAGTCATAGATGCATTTATTTGGTTGATACTGAAGGAAGTTATTCTCGTGCTTTTTCACCCATGGCAAATATAGTGTTCATTTTTATTTTTTTTTTACTTATTGATGGCATGCAAACTTGATATCAAATTTAACCATGTCACAGTGGCCTGCACTTGTCTGTCTTTTCTAGTAGATTTTCTTCCTTTTGGACATGACATGAATTACAAACCACTATGTATCTTGTAGTTGCAGATAACCTCCAGACTTACTTTCTGTTAAATTTTAGCTGTAGCACTTTTCAGATTTTCACCCTGATAAATGGTTTGAACTGTTTAATGTATTAAAGAATTCTGTTCTCTTTTCTTTTTTTTAAAAAAAGTGCTGTGCATTCATCAGCTGTAAAATATAACTTGTCATTCTTTTATAGTCCTGTACCAGCATTGAAGAACATCTCATGGGAAGAGAAAGCCACCAACCATACCTACTTGCAGTAGGACGAACCAACAAGAGGATTGACAATTTTTATGTCGTTGTTGACAAGCAGCTCATCCCCTGTCTAGGAACCACCTCCCTGAGTGCCATAGATGAACTTTTCAAAGTTCATTACGTCTTTAACCTAACCTATGAGGAATCCCTGGCAAATGTCTACACCTTTCTACAGACAACAGTCTACAACATTGACATAGGTCTAACAAACGAGTCGCCAAGAGTAAGAGAACTATGTGTGCAATTGTTAAACAATGTTTAAATGTTTTTGCTGTGAGAGTTTGTATGCAAATAGCCAGCAGCTGATATCTCACTTGCGAGTTACACACAGCTTCTATCCTTCATTGAAGTTCAGGTTGATTTGTATGCAAGGCGATTTGTAGGCGCCGGTTTTGTACTTTTTCAGGGTTTAGGAAACATTTAAACAGTGTTCATTTTGAGGATAATGGTTTGCATTATATAGAACCACAGTCATCCGCAGGCCATTTGACTTGCAAAGTGTATATGGGTCTGATGAGAGTCAATATATCGTACCCCCATTTGTGTTGGTTTAATTGGCATGTAAAAATATTTTCTTTAGATGGTTACAATTGACACATGCTGGCCTAAAAATTTATTTAATCTCTTTATGGAGGATGTATTTTTCCAAAAGTGGACTGTAGTTATGATGAGGCAATAGATTATACCAGAATTTGTGGTGAGTTATTTATTTAATGTTATCCCTTTTAAATGGGACTTATATTATTTTTGTATTTATTTTTACTTAGTCCTGGCTGTGCTCAATGTTACAGACCAGTGTTTACACCAAAGGATTGATAGCTGCTGTAACCTACATGTACAAAAATGTCAATTAACACTTGGATCCCCTGTAAATTGCCACTGAGACCACACTTTTTTATATATTTAAATAATTTTGGATGGGAAACCAGCTTTTTTGTTGTATAGGTTTTGAAATATTGTGTAAACTATTTTGTTTAATAAAACAAGCATTTTGAAAAGTCTTGATTCCTGTTTTTTTTTTTTATCTTGTGTATAAGGTGTGTACATTAAACTTTCCATTAATGAGACATTAGCTTCTAAATAAAATGAGGTGCCCCAACTTGATATTGCATCTAAAATAGGATATACTAACACTCATTGAGTGTAAACATGTTGCCAATCCACACTTGTCATGTGTTGAAATCAACACCGTAAGAGTTACTTTTTTAACACCAGCAGAGTGTCTTGGGAATTTAGTTTACACCAAGTGGATGTTCAACACACTTCTGGTGTTAAAAAATGAACTCTTACAGTGATGATTTCAACACCTGAAAGTGTCAAAAAATATAACACGACACAAAGTGTAAATTTAACTCGATTTGGTGTGGACCTATATAAAATCTGAAGAAGTGTTAAAATTAACTCTGTAGGTGTGAATTTAACACTTTGGATTTTGCTGTGTGATTTTGGTAAGATTAGGGAGTTTCTTTAATTTTCATATAATAAAAGTTGCAATTGATTACTTTATTGATAGTTTGTTTTTTGTTTTCTTAGGTTCTGTAGTTACAAAAAAGATAAATAAAATGTTAGGTTATACTATAAACACTGTTGAATGGAGATAAGGCGCAAGATGAGGAGAGAAGTGGCAAAGGCTAAAAAAAAGGCGTATGATGAGTTGTATGAGAGGTTGGACACTAAGGAGGGAGAAAAGGACCTGTACTGATTGGTTAGACAGAGGGACCGAGCTGAGAAAGATGTGCAGCAGGTTAGGGTGCATTAAGGATAAAGATGGAAACATACTCACAAGTGAGGAGAGTGTGTTGAGCAGATGGAAAAAGTACTTTGAGACGATGATGAATGAAGAGAACGAGAGAGAAGTGGTTGGATGATGTGGAGATAGTGAATCAGGAAGTGCAACGGATTAGCAAGGAGGAAGTAAGGACAGCTATGAAGAGGATGAAAAATGGAAAGGCCGTTGGTCCAGATGATATACCTATGGAAGCATGGAGGTGTTTAGGTGAGATGGCAGTGGAGTTTTTAACCAGATTATTTAATGAAATCTTGGAAAGCTAGAGGATGCCTGAGGAGTGGAGAAGAAGTGTACTGGTGCCGATATTTAAGAAAAAGGGGAATGTGCAGGACTACAATAACTACAGGGGAATAAAATTGATGAGCCACTGCATGAAGTTATGGGAAAGAGTAGTGGAAGCTAGGTTAAGAAGTGAGGTGATGATTAGTGAGCAGCAGTATGGTTTCATGCCAAGAAAGAGCACCACAGATGCAATGTTTGCTCTGAGGATGTTGATGAAGAAGTTTAGAGAAGGCCAGAATGAGTTGCATTGCATCTTTTTGGACCTGGAGAAAGCATATGACAGGGCGCCTCGAGAGGAGCTGTGGTATTGTATGAGGAAGTCGGGAGTGGCAGAGAAGTATGTAAGAGTTGTACAGGATATGTACAAGGGAAGTGTGACAGTTGTGAGGTCTGTGTTAGGAGTGACAGATGCATTCAAGTTGGAGGTGGGATTACATCAGGGATCAGCTCTGAGCCCATTCTTATTTGCAATGGTGATGGACAGGTTGACAGACGAGATTAGACAGGGGTCCCCGTGGACTATGATGTTTGCTGATGACTTTGTGATCTGTAGCGATAGTAGGGAGCAGGTTGAGGAGACCCTGGAGAGGTGGAGATATGCTCTAGAGAGGAGAGGAATGAAGGTCAGTAGGAAAAAAACAGAATACATGTGTGTAAATGAGAGGGAGGTCACTGGAATGTTGAGGATGCAGGGAGTAGAGTTGGCGAAGGTGGATGAGTTTAAATACTTGGGATCAACAGTACAGAGTAATGTGGATTGTGGAAGAGAGGTGAAAAAGAGAGTGCAGGCAGGGTGGAATGGGCGAAGAAGAGTGTCAGGAGTAATTTGTGACAGACGCGTGTCAGCAAGAGTGAAAGGGAAGGTCTACAGGACGGTAGTGAGTCCAGCTGTGTTACAGTGCATCCGGAAAGCATTCACAGCGCATCACTTTTTCCACATTTTGTTATGTTACAGCCTTATTCCAAAATGGATTAAATTAATTTTTTTCCTCAGAATTCTACACACAACACCCCATAATGACAACCTGAAAAAAGTTTACTTGAGATTTTTGAAAATTTATTAAAAACAAAAAAATTGAGAAAGCACATGTACATAAGTATTCACAGCCTTTGGCATGAAGCTCAAAATTAAGCTCAAGTGCATCCTGTTTCCCCTGAGCATCCTTGAGATGTTTCTGCAGCTTAATTAGTCCACCTGTGGTAAATTCAGTTGATTGGACATGATTTGAAAAGGCACACACCTGTCTATATAAGGTCTCACAGTTGACAGTTCATATCAGAGCACAAACCAAGCATGAAGTCAAAGGAATTGTCTGTAGACCTCTGAGACAGGATTGTCTCGAGGCACAAATCTGGGGAAGGTTACAGAAAAATTTCTGCTGCTTTGAAGGTCCCAATAAGTACAGTGGCCTCCATCATCCGTAAGTGGAAGAAGTTCGAAAACCACCAGGACTCTTCCTAGACCATCTAAACTGAGCAATGGGGGGAGAATGGTCTTAGTCAGGGAGGTGACCAAGAACCTGATGGTCACTCTGTCAGAGCTGCAGAGGTCCTCTGTGGAGAGAGGAGTACCTTCCAGAAGGACAACCATCTCTGCAGCAATCCACCAATCAGGCCTGTATGGTAGAGTGGCCAGATGGAAGCTACTCCTTAGTAAAAGGCACATGACAGACCGCCTGGAGTTTGCCAAAAGGCACCTGAAGGACTCTCAGACCATAAGAAACAAAATTTTCTGGTCTGATGAGACAAAGATTGAACTCTTTGGTGTGAATGCCAGGCGTCACGTTTGGAAGAAACCAGGCACCGCTCATCACCAGGCCAATACCATCCCTACAGTGAAGCATGGTGGTGGCTGCATCATGTTGTGGGGATGTTTTTCAGCGGCAGGAACTGGGAGGCTAGTCACGATAAAGGGAAAGATGACTGTAGCAATTTACAGAGACATCCTGGATGAAAACCTGCTCCAGAGCGTTCTTGACCTCAAACTGGGACGACGGTTTATCTTTCAGTAGGACAACGACCCTAAGTACACAGCCAAGATATCAAAGGAGTGGCTTCAGGACAACTCTGTGAATGTCCTTCAGTGGTACAGCCAGAGCCCAGACTTGAATCTGATTGAACATCTCTGGAGAGATCTTAAAATGGCTGTGCACCAACGCTTCCCATCCATCCTGATGGAGCTTGAGAGGTGCTGCAAAGAGGAATGGGAGAAAATGGCTGAGGATGGGTGTGCCAAGCTTGTGGCATCATATTCAAAGACTTGAGGCTGTAATTGCTGCCAAAGGTGCATCTACAAATTATTGAGCAAAGGCTGCGAATACTTACAGTATGTACATGTGATTTCTCAGTTTTTTTATTTTTAATAAATATGCAAAAAACCTCAAGTAAACTTTTTTTCACATTATGGGGTGTTGTGTGTAGAATTCTGAGGAAAAAAGTTAATCAATTTTGGAATAAGGGCATAACATAACAAAATGTGGAAAAAGTGATCCACTGTGAATATGGTTGGAGACAGTGGCACTGACCAGAAAGCAGGAGACAGAGCTAGAGGTAGTAGAGTTAAAGATGTTATGATTTGCACTGGGTGTGATGAGGATGGAAAAGATTAGAAATGAGTACATTAGAGGGTCAGCTCAAGTTGGATGGTTGGGAGACAAAGTCAGAGAGGCGAGATTGCGTTGGTTTGGACATGTGGAGAGGAGAGATGCTGGATATATTGGGAGAAGAATGCTAAGGATAGAGCTGCCAGGGAAGAGGAAAAGAGGAAGGCCTAAGCAAAGGTTTATGGATGTGGTGAGACAGGGCATGCAGGTGATGGGTGTAACAGAACAAGATACAGAGGACAGAAAGATATGGAAGAAGATGATACACTGTGGCAACCTCTAATGGGAGCAGCTGAAAGAAGATTAAGATGATCTGTCTTTTCTTCAATTCAATGGAGGCATTGGGAGATTTGAGGGGGGAATTATTCTTTTCAGTACAAGTGTATGCTTATTTATTCTGGCAAAACTGTATAAAAATCAGGTGCAATATTTCAGTGATATTTATTTATTTTTTGTTTATTTGGATCACCATTAACTTCAAATTTGAAAATTTCTGTATTTATTGTGTATGTGTTGTGGCGGATGGCTGGGGCTCACGTTCAGTCAGGACGCCTGGAGGATGGAAGAACCGGAAGAGCAGCAGTACCTCTCCTGGAACACGAAAAGGCAGCCATCCTGGTGGGTGGGAAGTTCAACGTTGTGGTGACCTGTGGCCACTGCCAGGGGGTGACTGGATGGTTCAGAAGCCATTGCATGCGGCACTTCCGCCACACTGGGAAGTACTGCCGGACCAGGAAAAAGGTACACCTGGAGTGCTTCTGGGTGCCCAAGTAGCACTTCTACCACACTGGGAAGGGCTGCAGGAACGTCATCAGGGAGCACCTAGAGCACATCCGTGTGTATTATAAAAGGGGCCGCCTCACTCCATTCAAAGAGCCAGAGTTGGGTGGAAGAGGATGGAGCTTATGAGGAGAGGAGAAGAGTAGAGGTGGCAGAAGATTTAAGAGAAGGACTGAGCCTTGTGAGTTGTTTATGGTGCATTGCACTGTGTGAACTGTAAAATAGAGTGCATCTTGTGTCTGTCTGTGCCGGGTTAAGCGCTGGTATAGTTCTATCTACTGTCACAGTGTATTAACAGTCCACCTTACCTTCCCTGAAAATGTAAGCTCAGAAGTCAGATGGACAAATGAAAAGATGGCCTCCATCCTTATGTATATCTTACACATATTAATTCAATGAATCATACAACTTGTGATATCTGATCTGTCACATAAGCTGAATCATAAACACTGAATTCATGTAGTGTGCATCTGAACTATAGATTGAAGGGATTCAGTAACTGTATGCAGTCCTTCACCATTTGCAGCTGGAATGACACTAATACAGGACATACATTCAACTTTAATCATAACAGACCAATTTAGAACCATAAAACCTCTTTTTTTAATTTAACCATACCTTCTTGTAACATTATTACTTTAAAAGCACAATCAGGCCTTACAGCATAATCAGTTTTGCTTCTTGGTTACCTGTGTCATTCAGGATTGACTTTAAAAGACTGCTTATGGTTTATAAAGCCTTAAATAATCTCGCCCCATCTTATATATATCGGAATGTCTGACACCTTATATTCCAAATCATATCCTCAGATCCTCAAATGAGTGTCTCCTTAGAATTCCAAGAACAAAACTTAAAAGAAGTGGTGAGGCGGCCTTCTGCTGTTATGCACCTAAAATCTGGAATAGCCTGCCAATAGGAATTCGCCAGGCTAATACAGTGGAGCACTTTAAAAAACTGCTGAAAACACATTACTTTAACATGGCCTTCTCATAACTTCACTGTAATTAAAATCCTGATACTCTGTATATCCAACTCATTATAATAACTATTCATGGTGGCTAAAAAAACTGTACTAACCCCTACTCTCTCTACTGTTTCCTTTTCCAGTGTCTTTTATTCTTTTCTCCAGCCGTCTGGAGTTTTTTTTTGTTTTTTCTGTCCACCCTGGCCATTGGACCTTACTCTTATTCTATGTTAATTAATGTTGACTTTTTTATTTTCTTACTGTATCTTTTATTTTTTTATTCTTCATTATGTAAAGCACTTTGAGCTACTTTTTGTATGAAAATGTGCTATATAAATAAATGTTGTTGTTGTTTTGGTGGTGGCACAACCGTGATGTTCCAACAATGATGGATGGATTAAAAACCAGAAGTCTGTATGACCATCAACATCAAGTGACTCCGTGAGAACCCTAACTACAAAGAGGACTGTTTCATTTATGTTAGGTAGAATGCCCAGAGGGGACTGGGCGGTCCCGTGGCCTGGAACCCCTGCACATTTTATGTTTTCCTCCAGCCGTCTGGAGTTGTTTTTTCTGTCCACCCTGGCCATCAGACCTTACTTCTTTTCTGTGTTAACTAATGTTGACTTATTTTAATGTCTTATTTTGTCTTCTATTTTTCTATTCTTCATTTTGTAAAGCACTTTGAGCTACTTTTTGTATGAAAATGTGCTATATAAATAAATGTTGTTGTTGTTGTTCTTTTTAAGAGTTATACAACAACATCTTTATTTCCTCTCTATTACTATGCATGCCCATATATGCAAGGCAATAGTTTGTATATCTTTAACAATAGGCACATTTTACATACATCTCAATAACCTGGTTAGTCACAGTGCTAAACTCAGCAACACAATCTAAAGAGCAGTAGGGTAACATGTTAAAAGTTATGTGCATTACATAGTCCAATTATTTTTTAAAGTAACAAGTAATCTAAGAAAACACTTACCTTGCTGAAATAGGAACTGAATGCAAGCAAGGCTCAATCGCACAACCAAGCAAAAAAGAGTAACAGAAACATATAAGTAAACTATTAATTTGACTAAGTGTATATAAAACAGAAGGTTTCACGCCAGTTTTTAGATTCATGGTGGCTAATGATGGAGTTAAATCCCCTTTTTTAAGTTGTTTAATAACATCAGAGTGTTTTCAGAAAGTAGAACTCAACAAGATTACTTGCTCATGGAAATGCAGATTTTTAAGAAACCAGGTTTCTGCCTTAACTGGATTATACATCTTATCCCGGTTACGTGTGTACATGTAAATGAAGTACAAATTCATTTCCGGGCCCGCATCCAAGTGGCAGCATTTCCAGCAACTCCGTATATGACTTTATCTTTTTACCTTTTTATCTCTATTTTTCTCTATTTCACTGATCACTTCTACCACTTTCTTTTATGTGGAATTGCTCCCTGGACACTTTTTACTATTTTTTACTACTTGACATGGATTTTTACACTCCGAGAATCGCCTATTCAAGTAGTCAGCTTAAAGCACTGAGAAGAAATGCTTATGCCGGTGGGGTTCCTTATTTACCTGACGAGGTAAGAAGACGATATCGGGGCAGCCGAGCCGCAAAGATAAAAGGTAAGATTAAATCGAGACAACTTGAGAGAAAATGGCGTTATAAACCATCGGTGCCTTCTGTGATCCTGGGAAATGTAAACTCACTACCAAATAAGATCGACGAACTGGCTGTGCTGGTGAAAAATGTCAGAACCTACAGAGAATGCAGCTTGCTGTGTTTTAGTGAAACGTGGCTAACGCCTACCATCCCAGATGCTAACGTGGAGCTACCCGGTTTAGCACAGTTAGAGCGACAGAGACGCAAGTACCTGCGGAAAGAAGAAAGGAGGAGGACTCGCTCTCTATGTCAATACAAAGTGGTGCAACTCAGGACATGTAAACGTTAAAATCTCCACTTGCTGCAGGGACATCAAACTGTTGGCCGTAAGTCTGCGTCCCTATTACTTGCCCAGAGAGTTTGGACACGTGATTGCTGTTATTGTTTACATCCCCCCTCAAGCGAACGCGGAGATAGCATGTGACATCATCCATTCCGCAGTTGCTAAGTTACAAACGCAGCACCCTGAGGCACTTGTGCTAATCGCTGGAGACTTTAACCATGTAACGCTGGACAAAACATTACCTGCCTTCTCCCAGTATGTGGATTGTAACACTCGGGGAAACAGGACTATCGACCTACTGTATGCAAACGTTAAAGACGCATACAGCGCCACCCCGCTGCCTGCGCTTGGGAAAGCAGATCATAACCTGGTTCTGCTTCAGCCTCAATAAAAACCAAGAGTGAGGGAGCTACCTACAACCACACGTTCATTCAGGAAGTGGTCCCCTGAGGCAGAGCAGGCTCTGAGAGACTGCTTTGGAACTACAGACTGGGATATATTGCTGGGTCACATAGTGAGAACATTGAAGAGGCTGTTGAATGCACAACTGATTACATCAACTTCTGTATGGACATTGTAGTTCCAGTAAGAACAGTACGCTGCTATGCTAACAACAAGCCATGGATTACAAGTGACATCAAGGGCCTTTTGAACCAGAAGAAAAGGGCTTTTAAAGGTGGTGATCAGCATGAGCTCAAGCACGTGCAGAAGAAACTCCAAGTCCAGCTCAGGGCGGGGAAAGAGCAGTACAGGAGAAAGCTGGAGCAGAAGTTGCAGAACAACAGCATGAAGGAAGTGTGGGATGGGATGAAGATTATCAGCCATCGAGACAGACGTGGAGAGAGCAAACCAAATGAACAACTTCTTTAATAGGTTTGATCACCCTAACCCACTCTCACCTCGGAGTACTGCATCCTCCAACCATCCTTCTGCTGATACCAGCATAGGTGAGACATCCCCACCCACAATTACAGCAGCCCATGTGAGCAGAGAGCTGAAAAGACTTGTGCCAGCAAAGCAGCGGGTCCAGATGGTGTATCGCCACGACTGCTGAAGGCCTGTGCATTGGAACTGGGGAGTCCTCTACAGCGCATCTTCAACCTGAGCCTGGAACAGGGGAGAGTCCCAAGGCTTTGGAAAACATCTTGTATCACCCTGTCCCAAAGGTATCACGTCCTAGTGAGCTGAATGACTTCCGGCCTGTTGCTCTGACATCACATCTGATGAAGACCATGGAGCGGCTGCTGCTTCACCACCTGAGGCCACAGGTCCGCCACGCCCTCGACCCTCTGCAGTTCGCATACCAGGAGAAGGTGGGAGCGGAGGATGCCATCATCTATATGCTACACGATCCCTCTCCCACCTGGACAGAGGTAGTGATGCTGTAAGAATTATGTTTTTGGACTTCTCTAGCGCCTTCAACACCATCCAACCTCTGCTCCTTAGAGACAAGCTGACTGAGATGGGAGTAGACTCACACCTGGTGGCATGGATTGTGGACTATCTTACAGACAGACCTCAATATGTGCGTCTTGGGAACTGCAGGTCTGACATTGTGTTCAGCAATACAGGGGTGCCGCAGGGGACTGTACGGTTGTGGCGAGTGCCCTCTTCTACGCGGTGGTGTGCTGGAGTGGCAGCATAAAGATGAAAAACACCTCACGCCTGGACAAACTTGTTAAGAAGGCAGGCTCTATTGTAGGAGTAAAGTTGGACAGTTTAACATCTGTGGCAGAGCGACAGGCATTAAGCAAACTCCTGTCAATCATGAATAATTCACTGCATCCACTGAACAGTGTCATCTCCAGGTAGAGGAGTAGCTTCAGTTACAGACTTTTGTCACTGTCTTGCTCCACTGACAGACTGAGGAGATCGTTCCTCCCTCACAATATGCGACTCTTCAATTCCACCCGGGGGAGTAAATGCTAACATTACTCAAAGTTATTGTCTGCTTTTTCATTTTTATTACTATTTAATTTAATATTGTTTCTTTGTATCAGTATACTGCTGCTGGATTATGTGAATTTCCCCTTGGGATTAATAAAGTATCTATCTATCTATCTATCTATCTATCTATCTATCTATCTATCTATCTATCTATCTATCTATCTACTACAATACTGAATGCACAAGAACAATTTCTAACTTCTCTAAATTGAAAGCTTAAATTTCTCCACAGAAAAATGATCCACTATTTATTTCCACATTGTACCAAGCCAGATCTCCTCTTTTTATGTCACAGTGGAACCTCTGATGAAGACACTGTCACACAAATCAGCATAAGCAGATTTACACCTGCTCCTCAGCCAGGGGCTTGTGTTTCTGGTTTTGTCCAGCTGCCAAATAACAGCATCTCACTGTAGAACATCCCTTCCAGAGTGAACTCAGTTCTGGTTAGGATTTAACATAGACTGATGAGATTACCAACTTTGTTGGAAAAAACATGTTTATAAAAAATGTACTTGACACGAGGCATATGAGCATGCCATGAATGTGGTTTTAGTGTGGCAATGCAAAAGAATTTCAGTGTGATGTTTTTCAATAAGTTATTATCCATAATATCAACTGCTAAAATAACTGGTTAAAGAATGAGCCAAATTTAATATGAAAGAGCTGTTTCCCTTTTCAGTACAATTGAGTAGCATAAACCGCACTTGTACTTGGAATAATTCTTGTGCAAATCAGAGGCAAATGGCACAAAAACCAAAACAACCCCCTAGATGAATCGCCATTGTATTGAGGAGTATAATCAAGTACACAAAGATACTCAATTAAAATAAGTTTAGGAACACAACAAGCAACCTGATGCCATAATCTTGGACTACAGTAGTAAGTATGAAGGAAAACCAGGAGAACATAAGGTTGTGCTTGTTAATGTTGGTTTATGCTGTGGTGGATGGCTGGGACCCTTGCCTGACCTGAATGCCCAAACTATGGAAGGACCTGGGGAAAAAGGATTGCTGGGACAGTTTCTTGCCCGGGCCAATAGAGGGCAGCCCCTTTGGTTTTCAGCGGGGCCACCGGTTATGAGCATGGAGGCTCAACCCTGTTGGAACCTGTGACCACCGCCAGGGAAGTGTGGCCGGAAGAAGCTCATTAGACACCTGGAGTCCATCCAGGTGCCTTATAAAAAGGAGCAGCCTCACTCCATGAGGGGCCAGAGTCGGGAGGAGAGGACAAAGCCTGAGGAGGAGTGGAGGGAGAAGGACTGGCAAGTAGGGACTGAATGGTGTTGGTGCGGTGCCTTGCGTTGTGTAGGTAGATGCTGTAAACAAATGTATGATGTGTGGCAAGCTTGTCTCCCGCCTGTCTGTGTCTGAATTGTGGTGGCAGAGCGCCCCCTAGTAGCTACAATGCACAGAACTGCTGCAAACAAGCAGAATACTTTTCTGTAATATATTTTATACATTTCATGAAGGGGGAGATTTTTGGGTACATTAAATAAAAAAGTAAGGTTTGATCCAAATGATCTTACTGCTATTTTCGATGAAAGTAAAACTTATACCTCAATGTAAACCTGTATAACATATTTCATAAGCATTACTGTTTTATAAAAGTATGTGCATGAATCTGCATTGCTGACACTTAAGAATACTTTTTTAACACATTTTTTTAAGCAATGAGTAATCAGCTTTACTTTTAACAGTGTATTAAGCTTTGTAATACGTTTCCATTGGCACCTGCCCACTTTAAATATGGCAAGTCTGACAATGCCACCTTCAGTTGCAAGTAAGGGACCAATTTAGGTTAAATGAATTTGTGTTTATTTAAGTTATTTATTTCTTTTTGTACAAGTATTTACTTATTTTAAACGCCTTTCCTCTGTGTAGATTTCCCCTGGAAGAAACCAATCACTGAGTAATATAAACAGGTGCAAAAACATTATCACGGTGAAATAATGTTCATTAGGTAAGTAAACATTTTTGAACGAAACATAAAACTTTGAAATTAAATTGAGTTGGGTACGGAGTTACCCAGAAACAAAATGCATCTCCTGTCTCATTTAAAGCTTCAATATGCTGTATACTGTGCCAAAAAAGAGTATTCACCCCCTTGGAAGTTTTCATATCTTTATGTTATACAACACTGAATCACAGTGGATTAATCTAAATTAATCACAAATATAAAACCTAAAATAATTGATTACATAAGTATTCACCCCCTTGATGTAATTAGTGTATGCACCTTTGGCAATCATTATAGCTTGGAGTCTGTGTACACAGGTATCTTTTTATTAGCTTTGCCCTTCTGGACACTACAATTTTCCCTCATTCTTCTGTCCAAAACTGCTCAAGCGCTGTCATGTTGCAGTAGACCATTACTAAACAGCTTTTTTCAAATAAAGCCACAAATTCTTAATTGAATTGAGATCTGGACTCTGACTTGGCCATTCCAGAACATTAACATTGTTGCTTTTAAATCATTCTTGTGAAGTTTTGGCTTTATGCTGTTGATTGTTGTCTTCCTGGCAAACACATCTATTTTAGGCTTGTCTCCAGGATTTCCCTGTATTTTGCTGCATTCATTTTACCCTTTACCATCAAAATCCTTTCTCGGGACTGCTGCAGAGAAGCATCCCCACAGCATGCTGTTGCCACCACCATGCTTTACAGTTCGGAAGGTATGTGTTTCATAATGTGATCAGATTCAGATCTGGCCCAAAAATACTAATTGTGGTCTCATCAGACTATAAACTTTTCTTCCAGCTGATTCCGGAGACTCTTTTTTGCCCTCTTCTATTATTTTTTCAGTGGCTGTTTTTGCCACACTCTCATTAAGGCTGTGACTGATGAAGCGCCCAGGCAATGGTTGTTCACTGCACAATCCACAACCTCAGCCCTTTAGTTTGTAGGCCTCTTACTGGCCTCCCTCACTAGTCTACTTGCACATTTTTATGGATGGCCTGCTCCAGGCATATTTACAGCTGTGCCACACTCTTTCCATTTCTTAGTAACTGATTTAACTAGATTTGGGTTAGTGACTTGGATATTTTCTTGTCTCAGTCCCCTGACTTGTACTTTTCAATCACTTTTTCATACAGTGTTCTTTTGTCTTCATTGTGTGAGATTAGGCCATGATACTGACTCACTACTAATTGGACCTTCCACATACAGGGACATTTATACTACCTTCAGTTGAAATCCCTCCATTTAACTAATCATATGACTTATAAAACCAATTGGCTGCACCAGGGATAATTTAGGTGTGTCATATTATGTTGAGTTATATCTTGCTGAATACAGTACTTATGCAGTTAATTTCTTTGTGTTATACATTTAGACCACTTTGCAGAAACCTGTTTTATTAAAGCATGACAATACAAAGGTATACAACTCAATCAAACTTATAATTATAACATAAGCGATGTAACAATTTACCTCAAAATCAATCCAGAGAAAACAAAAGTAAAATAGAAATTCAAAGAAAAAAAAGATTCAACCCCCAGCCAAAAGAAAAAGCTCAAAAACTGCATCTAACTTTTTAAATATAATATACCAATGAATACAAGAGTCAATTATGGGCCTGGCATTTTTAGTCTAAAATTCTGTTAATCAGTTCTAGCCTTGTTTTAAAAAGGTTTTGGACATTTTCTCTTAAATAAGAATTAGACTTTTTCTAATTTGAGATAATAAGAATGCCTCTTACCCACTGAGTTATAGAAGGTAAGTTTCTTCGAGTTAAACAAGGTAAGTCTACATGCTAATATTATGGTATGGGCAATTTCACCATGTTTTGTATCTATGGACTTTAATGCCATCTGTGGTTCAGCACCTTAGATGTCATAACAGTGAAGGGTTTTTAGGAAAAAACAGTAAGATACAAGAGCCTTGAGTATGAGTGTTTGGGAAAAAAGTTGTGCAGCCGCTGATATGTTGATGACAGAATTCTCTAATTCTGCGTAATTTGCACAAAGGCAGTTAGCACAGTTCTCCCACATTAAGGCTTCATGGGTCATCTGACATACCTAAACTCACTAGGTATAAAAGAGGTCTGATAGCATGAGTTCAAGAGAGGATGAGCAAAAAGGAAACTGAAAGAGTGGTGGTAATTTAAGGAAAAGACAACGAGAAGGAAATTTGTTAGGATTGGGGCTGAGATGGGTGCAGAGGAAAGAAGGCAAGGCAGTCAAGAAAACCAATGTGATGTGAAAGGAAGAGCACTCCAAAGGTAGGGTTGTTCATCCAGAGCACTGGAGAGAAGCTGGAGTGACCGATCACTCTGGCGATTGATACATAGATGCCGAAGAATGGTGTTGGGACAAGGGAGCAGGGCTCATTGGTCTCCATGTATGTCAAGAGATAGTGGTGGGGACAAGAGCTGAAGGTTGTTGACAGCACTCGCCAGCGTCTCTGTCAGCTGAGCTGACCTGACTGGTGAGCAGATGAGACAGGTTTAAGAGAGGGACACAATGGCTCTTGAGATCTTGAGGATGTTAAAAAATAGCTAATCCTGAGTGTATTTTAATTTTTGATTTTAACCTGATTGTTTATTGGCCCTTTATTAATTGATTTTAACCTCTACAAGGATACTGTTTTTATCTTGTACTATTTATTTATTTATTTTCTGAAGACCACACTGCACACTTTCGGAGACACATTGTGAATAAAATGCACTGAGCACTTTTTGCACCAGTCTTGCTTGTTTGTGCCCTCATTGCTGTTGTCTATCTTAGTACATGACTATTAATGTCCTGGGAAATGGGTAATGCCAAGACTGTGGGGCACCCAGAGCATCACACGATCCTGGACTACACCAAATACTGTTGGTAATGAATTGGGAGTGATTGTGGCTTTCTGAGAAGTATGTAATGAATTTTTGTATAGAACTATGTTAATGTATTGCATGGAGCCAGATGACACTGCCCAAGGCACACTTAAGACATTTTGAATGTGATATACTGTATGTGATTGATGAAAGATGTTTATTTAAATTATGGAATGCTTTATACATATAGAACTAGAGTGTTGATCGCTGGGGTAAAGTTTGAGAGATTTGGAAAAAAAAAAAAAATTGGACCCCATTTGAGTGAGAAAATAAATTGGGTTTTTCTTCTCAGCACCTTCATTAGAGTACCTCAGTTCTTAACTTGTCTGTCAGAGTCAGCCACTTTCCGGAGTGTGATCCTCTCCATGGTGCACTGGGATACAGTAAAGGGCGAAATGTTGGCCCTGAGGCTAGAGGATCTGCACTGGCAATCGGAAGGTTGCTGGTTCGAATCCTGTAAATGCCAAAAGGGACTCTGCTCTGTTGGGCCCTTGAGCAAGGCCCTTAACCTGTAATTACTGAGCACTTTGAGTAGTGAGAAAAGCACTATATAAATGCAAAGTGTTATTATTATTAAGCTTGTACATCACTATTCAGTTTCACCTGCACCTCTTTAATAGCCTTCATGTCGAAATGTATATCAATGAAGTTGATCTGCATTGTACTATTCAGCATGGTAGGCTGTTCAAGAAGGAGAGTTCTCATCAACTCCCAAGTGTCACTGGGTTCCATTGGAGGATGCTGCAGCTTCTGTGGCGAGTTAAAGCAAATGAAAAGGTTTTCCGGTCTGAAGAAGACATTTATTCCCTGTGACTGTAAGTAGCGCTACACAGTTTGTCAGTTAAACGTTACAAGTATGATGTGACAGAATGTCAAATAATGGGCTCTACTTAGTGCGGAAGTAGCTCGAGCTCTAGCCGCCCATCCCAGTAAAGTGTTAGATAACTCCTCTTTATTTAAATTTTTGAAAAAATGAATTACATAATTGGGGTTATTTTTTGTGGCTAAGGCTTCCGGTGGTTTTTCCTCTCTTTGGCATTTGCTTTTAGGCAAATCACAAAAGAAGTATCTTAATATCTGTTTTAAAAAAACATTGTCTGCATTGATGTGCTTAGTAAAGTTTTATTTATTTTAAAGTATATTGCAGCTTTATGATTTTATTTTCTTAACAGTTTATTTACTTAGTGAAACATCAGTGCCTTAAAGACAATATTTATGTTTCAACAATTGAAGTATGATACTGTGCACTTTTGAAATGACTATTAAACTTAACATTTATTTTTAATATACAACATTGTAAATAGTATTTTTCTTAAAGGCAAGACTAACCAGAATTATGAAATCATTGCACAACTAGTAGACCATTTCATTACCAAAGATTAAAACATAACACAGAAAAAAAACTGCAAATATTTGTCACTGAAAGTGAACAGAGTCGATTAAAAAACAGGATTCATTTAAGGTGCTGTCATACTGGAAATCCTTTTTGGATTTTTAAAATTAACAGCTATATCTTATCTTGATGGCCCTGAAATGGATTCCATCTGTCCAGAGCAGGTTTCTTTCTCATGCTTGATGCTGCCATTTACCCTACAGCCACCCACAACTATGAATTGGATTAAGTGAGTTTCAGAATGTTATGTATCTTGATTTAAATAAACAACTTCTTTATGTTTTATTTTTAAGAATAGTTTTATCAATGGGTTTTTACAGTTTAATACTACGGCTGTTTTTGTGTCAGATTTCTTTGTATTTGTCCTTGATTGCAGTACATACTTCAGGAAGCATTTTTATTAAGATATGAT
This sequence comes from Polypterus senegalus, assembly GCF_016835505.1. Taxonomy (NCBI): domain Eukaryota; kingdom Metazoa; phylum Chordata; class Cladistia; order Polypteriformes; family Polypteridae; genus Polypterus; species Polypterus senegalus. Next base: position 119,119,451 of record NC_053154.1, on the reverse strand, counting down.
AATTGACACTTAATTAATTGACTGACACCTCTTCTGATTGCTTTCCTTTTTAAATACAAAAATATTTATGTGTAGCATTTTACCCTGACAAAGTCATAAATGTTTTTTCATTATTTCCACTGCGTATGTCATAATTTATGTATGTATTTTTTTTTTATTTGCTAAGGAAAGTATTTTAACTTTTCATTGCATCAAAAATACTTGTGTGACTTTAAGATTGCTCAATGTAATTTTAATACGCACCTTCAATCACTTTCCAAAACTGTAGAGTGAAAACTGCTCCCCTTACCTGCGGTATTTATAAAAAAAATGTATGTGGAGTGAAACCCTGAAGAACCTAAAAAGAAACAATATTGAACAATATTGAACAGCAGCCATGACAAGGTAAATCTGAAATTTAAATAAGATAGCATTAGCATATCCCATAGTGTGTAGCATTTTGGAAAAAATAGCATAAACAATAATGAACCACAACAAAAGCAAAAAGGGGGCAACTCCTTCTTATACTAGTGCAATATGCCCAGCAAATACATGAACAGCTTTAACTTTGAAGGCCTCTAAATTAAAAAGATCTATTAGCTAGAAAAAAAAGAAAGAAAAAGTAGTACATTTTCCTATAGTAATTGAGACAGGACTTTCTGAGAACAAGATCACCCACAAATCTACAGTTATACAAGGCTTGGTTTTTGTATCTACTTATAGGCCTACTGTTTTGAAAAATGTATCTTTCAAATTGATTTTCTCATATGTTTCATCATAAAGGTCACTGCAACAGTTACAAGACAAGGTAATTTATAAAAGCATATGCTGCACTCAAGGATTCTTTGTTCCACGCTCTTGTGGAATACCTGCTTTACTTCATTAACAGCTGATGATTTTTGGATCTCTCTAAGCTAAAAACATTATAACAAGTAATAAATCATGCAAATTTCCAAGTGTACATCTGCTTGAATATTTTTAGCCAAGAATCACATGCTGCTAAAGATACTTAGCTAGAGTTATCATATTTTAATTTGATAGCATAGTAGCATAGTGTATACTCCTTAAATAACTTTCATAAATACATACCATCTCAAGAACTTTTAGTCAAATTCAGTGTCAAAGTGTGATAGGTCCTATCATGGCAGCACTTGGTATATGGCAGGAATGAGTTCTGGTCAGAGAATCTAGTTCACTGAGATTTAAAAAGAAAAAAGAAAAAAAAGTGTTCCTTATTTTTAATTTAAGAAACTCTTACGCTAAATATGTGTGAATGAATGCCTACTAGAGAATAATTTTTTTTTTAACAAGGGAACATGACACATATCTTTTTATGAACAATGTGTAAGTTCTGCATTCTGCACATGCAAGGTAAAATATGACTTTTTGCATCAACAAATCTTTTATAAATGTAGATACAGGGAGATTCACTTGAAAGAGGCCCCGAATATTCTGTTGTAACTCCTGTTAGGATGAAGCAATCTGAACCCAAAAAATACGCTATATACCTTGACGTATGTGTAATCAATTGCATTACATGCGATGCTAGAAGTGGTTTCCGTTTTCTGCCAGACACATTTCGTCACAGTGTTGGCAAGCATCTCGGGAGGTAATAGCTGCAATTTCACATTGGATGTTTTCCTTCAAATCTTCCAAAGTGTGAGGCTTGTTCCATTAGACTTTTCCTTTGAGCATACCCCAAAGGAAGAAGTCTGGTGGTGTCAGGTCTGGCGACCATAGTGGCCAAAACCCTTGTTGCCAAAGAAGGATTCAATTTCTGCCATGATCTTGCTGATGTGTGACACATTGCTCCATCGTGCTGGAAGTAACCTTCCATTAACTCATGATCTGACATGCTTAAATGAATTGGTGACCTAATAGGTTTGCACCATGAAGACGTGTTGCTCAGTACTATACACCACCATCCTGATGAGAAGTCAATTGACTGAGTGAAGGGGTACAGGTGGTATGCACCCAGAATTTGCAAATGGAAGTTAAACACTGCAACAGCTGTTCAGCGCCTACCTCATTGCTCTGATGCAGGGGCATCCTGGCTTGTTCGAAGCTCCATATACTGATGAGCATATTGCATGTTGTTTTGTACAGATTGCTTTGTCCTAGCTAGAATTATTACAGAATATTTGGGGCCTCTTTCAAGTAAATCTCCCTGCATTAATGGGTTATAATCATATCGTTGTTATAAGAATTACTAATTAATGCTTTGAAATGGCTTCAGTTTTTTTTTTTGTCCAAAGTCTACTTACTCACTGATATGAGAAAATCTTCACAGATGATATACCACTTGACTTGTCTTGATGTCTTTATGCATCAACCAATCAGGAGGGTTCCACTCATAATGGAATATAAGGGGGACAAAGTTACTGCTTTTCACAAATCAAACTAAATTTCACAGCCTCCATATCTATTCAGCAGTGTCTCCTACGCTGCTTGAGTCATACAAATCGAACAGAACTGCTCGTGATCTCATCTCACTACATAAATACAGTATGAGCTACTCTTCACTTGCAGAACTTAAAATGATTTTCACACTGAGCTGTATTATGGCATGACATTCAATTATGAGATTTTCTATCATCTTTTAAATAAAGATAATACCAAATTGTAACAGTGGTCATCTTTTTTAACAGCTTGATATAGCATTTTAAGCCAATAATTATCATTTGATTTTAAGGAATAAGGGCAAGTATTATTATAGTAAGTGACAATGGAAGTTCTCTCTACATACACAATGTAGGGAATATGTGTCTTCAGTTTTTGCAGCAAATGTGTAATAAAAGGGAATGATATATTTTTCACTAGGCTTCAGTGTACAGTAGAATCATATTTGTCTTAAGTTATTATTTTCTTGAGTTCCTACACTCTTTCCAAATGTTTACACTTGTAATTATTATACATAACATTAATAATGAATATCAGATTTTTGTAGCATTCTAATAAATGGAAGGAGAGACTCCAGAGTTCCAAAATAAATTATATTTACATAGGTAAACATAGTACAAAAGCGGGCTATTAATGGAGGGATAGCAGCAGGAAATACCAGGTAAAATAGACACAATGACGCCCAGTTGGGGCTTGACAAAACAAAAGTGTCCTCCTTGTTATCATTTATCAGTCTTTATCTATCTGAATATCAATTCTACCTCCAAAACTTTATTTCTTCTGTCCTCCTTTGGCTAACTGTTTCATTTTGCCAGGTCAGCATTCCATCACACTCCAATCACACTTGCAAAACAAATTCCCCCACTGAGGTTTAGGAGAGTCCTTATAAGTCACTACTTGGATGTACTTCCGGCATTCCAGTAATTGGGGTCGAGGCCAAACTTACACCTGGAAGGGAAAGCAAAAAACAATATTTTTCCCTGAATCCTTGTGGAGAATGGAATAATACAGTTATGGTGCAATTTATTGGGAACACTTGTATACCTGCTTAACCATGTAATTATCTAGTCAGCCCGTCATGTCTCAGTAGCATAATACATACGGTCATGTAGATAGATAGATAGATAGATAGATAGATAGATAGATAGATAGATAGATAGATAGATAGATAGATAGATAGATAGATAGATAGATAGATGGATGCTTCAGGCAATGTTCACATTAAACATGAGCATGAGGAATAAAATATAACCTCTGTGATTGTTCCATGATTGTCGGTGCCAGACGGACTGGTCCGAGTACATGCTGATCTCCTGGGATTTTCACACACAACAGTCTAGAGTTTACTCAGAATGGGGTGAAAAACAGAAAAAATATCCAGTGAGCAGCAGTTCTGCAGATGTAAATGCCTTGCTAATGACAGAGTTCTGAGGGGAAAGGCCAGCCTGGTTAAATCTGACAGAAAGGCTAAGGTAACTCAGATAACTACTCTGTACAACTGTGGTGAGCAGAAAAGCATCTTAGAAGGCACAACATATCAAATGGACTACAACAGCAGAAGACCATGTCAGTCTGCACTCTTTTCAGCCAAGAACAGGAAGCAGAGGATGCAGAAGGCACAGGTTCTAACAAAACTGGACAGTTTATAAATATATTACTTATGTTTTAGTACTATTGACTAAACACAGAGATTCTGTATGCCCAGCTAATCAGTAGCTCTATTCAGGGTATGCTAAACTGATGTAGTGAGTCTTCAGTTGGGATTTAAAAGCTGAAGCTGAAGGGGCACTTCTTATAGTACTAGGCAGACCATTCCACAACTTGCGGGGCCGAGTAGCTAAAAGCTTGATCTCCTACTGTTATTTTATTAATCTTTGGAATCATAAGCAGACTGGCATCTTGAGATCTTAAGGTGCACTCTGAGTTATAAGTAATGATAAGTTCAGATAAGTAAGCAGGGCCTTGGCCGTTTTAGGCTTTATATGTTAATAGGTGAGTTTTGAAATCTTCCCTAGATTTAACCAGGAGCCAGGTACAACCTCGTACTTGTAATAATTATTGCAGCAGCATTTTGAACTAACTGAAGGCTTTATAAAGAACGATTTCAGCAGCCAGTAAACACCGCATTGCAATCGTCAATAAATGAAATGCATTAATTATTTTTTCAGAATCGTGCATATTTAGAGAATGCCTCAATTTCTCAACATTTTTAAGATAGGAAAAACATTTTGAATAGTTTTTTATTAGTGTGCACTTTAAATGACATAATAAAGTCCAATATAATGCCTAAAACTATTGATGTTTCCAACAGAATAAATAATGACAAAATATTGTGATCAGCATCATTCCCTCTAATAATTAACATAACTGTTTTATCGGTGTTCAAAGACAAGTAGTTCTCATCCATCCACTCCTTTAACTCACTAACACGTCTAATTAAGGACAACATCAGGGAAACATCATTTGGTCCAAAAGGAAAGTATAACTGGGCATCATCTCTTGGTCTGGAATCCCTACAGATTCTATTTTTTTTTCTCCAGCCTCTGGAGTTTTTGTTTTGTTTTTTCTGTCCACCCTGGCCATCGGACCTTACTTATTCTATGTTAATTAATGTTGACTTATTTTTATTTTTTATTGTGTCTTCTATTTTTCTATTCTTCATTTTGTAAAGCACTTTGAGCTACATTTTTTTTGTATGAAAATGTGCTATATAAATAAATGTTGTTGTTGTTGTTAATACCAGGATGCTGCAGTATTGTTTCAAAACATTAGCTTTATACCTTAATCATGACAACTTAACTAAGGACTGTCTATTTATATAACACTATTTTCTGCAAGCAGCTGTCACCAAAAAATAAAATTGTCTATCTGCTTTATGGCAGCACTGTAGTACATGACAGTCATGGCAGCAAAGCTCACCAGCAAGCTGCCCACATCTATAGTGGATGTATGCTGAGATACGACTTCTCTCGTATGTCACATCCTTGACAGGGTCAATGACATACAATTTAACTTGTACCTTGCATTCAAAGTTTTAGTGTATATTTAATTATGTCATACAAGTAGTGCAATGTTGCTGTTTTTTCCTTGACATAAGCAAAATAACTCCCTGAATGCCTACATTTTTTATTAAAGCCATTTCTTGGGTTTCTTTCTTTGAAACCCTGCTTTTACATTTCTGTCCACTCCTTCAGTAAAAACTGAAAAACTAAAATCAAGTCCACATCTACATGATATATGAGGACACTTATTGTTTTCTCTCTCACCAATTACAACACAGAATATACTGCAGAAAAAAGATAAACCTTTGTATTGTTTTCTTTCCAGTGGATGAATATTTGACTGATTATCTTTTACTTCAGGTGGTAACGAATGCCTTTGAAGAATACTTTCACAATTCCTTTGGTAGATTATACCTCTCAAGGTGAAAGAGTCTTGCAGTATTGCACAATTCCTATTGTCAAGTGCTGTAAATCAGTCTGACTTCTTTGTGCTTCTATCTTTAACTGTTGACAGTTTCAATTAATTCACAGCTGAGAGCTGAGTTTGCAATGCAATACTAATGTTACTGAAGTTCAAACAATTTTGGAATCATATTTTTGAAAAATAAATATTGAAACACAGTAGGTATTAGGCAATTTTCTTTTTTCATTAGAACGAGAAAAAGATGGCAACAGCTTGTTCGCAGAGGCACAGCTTTATATTGCATGGAATGAAACACATGGCTGATCAAGAAGTGTGACTTGTGTTGAACTCAGAAGACCTTGCAGCTGCTCACTCCAATTTTGGTGAGGTGCCACTTGCTCATCACCTGGCACTTCACCTCCTAATTGATGCTGGCCTGGTGTTACAGTAAGTTCAGTGTTGCATGTGATCCACCTCCCAATACTTATCTGTGTTACATTTCTTTAGCCATGTACTCACTTAAAGGCCAAAGCAGGGCATGTATAAAAGATTCAGTCAATGTTCAAAATGCACAATGTAAAACAGTGAACAAATGAAGGTGCATTGTGTCATCTTGATATATGTTCTCTCTTTAGATGTACTCTATCAGTGATATGAGTTTAATCCCTAAATACATTTGTGACTATAAATTATTCACTTTGAAGGACCTGGTGCAGACATACAAGTCACATTCCTGTCAGAAAGATGTGCTTTGATTGGTTATTCTGCAATATAATAAGACCCTGCTTTAGCCTTAGGTTTGTGTAATTATTAGGTTGAGAAGAGACTGATGTTTGAAGAGAAAAGCAAGTAGTTACTGATTAATTATTTAAAACAATGTAATAGTGAGGAAATTCTAACCATAAAATTAAAATCTTCCTCCCTCTCTCTCTCTCCTTACAGGTTGCTATCTATCTATCTATCTATCTATCTATCTATCTATCTATCTATCTATCTATCTATCTATCTATCTATCTATGTGGAGATTTTTTAACATTATAATTAAAAGTAGCACATACTGTACAGTTTTAATTAAATGAAAAATATTATAAGACATTGTCATTAAAGATGCTACCAGATTATTTGCAATTTGTTACAAACATATTTTATTGCAATTTTTTATTATCTTTGGTGTTTGTCAGTAGGTAATATAAGAAATAATGCTCTGTAGGTTGCAGTTACCTTAGTTACAGCAGGCTGCCTCCAGATTTAGGAACAGCTTCTGTCACACAGGGAATGCTTAATACTGGCAGATGAATTCCCTTAGGAAATGGAATTAAACAACATAAAGTTGATTTGTTTGGACAGAGACCAGTAGTAATGCATGTTCTATGAACCATAATAAGAGATTAAAGCCATTTGGGGTTGTCTTCAGTAATCCCTAGAGTTTTCACCTTTGAAAATGCATAAGAAAATGCAGTGTAGAATAACATTTCTGACAAAGTCAACACTCTCCGATACCTTAAATGCCCTCAAGATATGCTCAAAAGTGAGAATATGTCTGGTACTAAACATCAGAGGCTAAAATGTCTTAGCACAGCTGTAGTTTTCAGCTACTTCTAAATTCAAAGATTAAATTACACAACATAGTTACCGAGGCTACTATAACCATAGCCTTAAATTGACCAGAGGAGGCTAAATGTATATGTCAAGCATAAGGCAAATCTTTCTTAAAGTGTTTAAAAGCATAACATGAACTATTTTGCATTAATGGTTACATTAAAACAGGTAAAATGTATTAACTTGTCCAGGTAGCCAACATCCTATTAAAATCAAGGTTTCGACATATTACATTTTTTTGTTTTGCATTATTAAGTGTGTTAAGTGAAATTATATTTAATGCACATTTATATATGGTTAGACATATGTAGTAGTTAATATTCACTTTCATACAGAAAACATGCACTGATATTTGAAGAGAACCACTTAGCATTATTTGCACTTTCACACTTGAAAGGTCATCCTTGCAAATTATTAGGCCTGTAATATTTCACATATGACAGTCCTGAGTTTGGCCTCAGTCAAGGGCAATAGAGTTATGTAAGTTTTGCAAAAAAATGTCTTTGTCTGCTGATGTCAGAAAAGTTTTTTTTTTTTATCTAATTCATAGCATAAACTCATTGTCTTACTAAATGATTTAGATTTAGCATGTTTCCCAAATATGCCCAGAGTACCTCCCAACAGATAATGTACTTTATATGCAGTTGAGTTTCTTCTCACCTTCACTCTGTTAATTTTATTATGAAAGCTAAAATAAAAGAGATTGAGGATGACTGACCTCTTGTATGGGGTCTATTCAGATGCAACTGAGTGACGCCTTGTTTCCTTGTGACCCTATAATGGAGAAAAATGTTTAAAAATGATTGTAATATATAATAAATGTGGAAAAGAATATAGCGGTGTAGGAACTCACAATAGATTTAAATTATCCTAACTGAATATATTAACACTGGAATTCCTGAAGCCTACGAAAAAACTCAGAATTCTGGCCCACCTTAAATCCCTTCGCACCTCTCCATTAGCGTCTTTTGTTTTGTAAATGTGTCGATCAGCACAAGCAGCAAGAAGCCAGCTGTCCCATCCCCCGCCTTGACAGAGCTTAACTCTGGCAAAAACTTCTCCCAGTTCAAGCCAAGGCTCATTATCTGCGTGTGAAGTGCTTGGAGTTGTATAGGGTAAATAATATGGTATATTGTTATTTAGAATACATGCATGCATGTGTGTTCTGTGTCTACAATGATCTGGGTAAGTGTATGATGAAAGAAAATAAATGTGAGGCAAGAAATGCAGAACACATACCTAATGCAGAAACTTTTTCCATGTTATACTAATAATGGCGTGAAGTGCATAATGTGTGAAGACTTTAGCCCAAATATCGAATAAACACATGCGCTTTTATTCAAGAATATAAACAAAGAAAAAAAAAATTGACTTACATGTTTCTCTTAATGAGTTAAAAACCCAAGCTCAAATGTCAAACAACAGGGAGTTTATACATATTCTTGAATGGTGCAGAGGTAAGAACTGCAGCCTTATAAACCAAAGGTCCCAGGTTTGAGACTGGCTGCTCTGCATTTTGAGTAGTGAGCTGCTATTATTATTATTATTATTATTATTATTATTATTATTATTTTATACTATAATAAAAACATACATTTGATTTGAGTCTGTAACACCCAGTGTAAGCTTTGATATCATTTGTTTTTTTTATTATTCAGTTTTATTCTCTCAGTGACGTTTACGTGGTACAACAAACTTACCTCTCCCTATCTGAGTTGATGGCATTTATTTCCATTCTTTTCACAAGAGCAGCGCTGTGGGTGATGCCTGCTCAGAACTATTTGTTGTACTGGCAATCATAAATACGATGTTCCTTTGACTGCTAGCAGACTGGACAAAGGCAGAACCATAAGAACAGACAGCTTTGTCACAGAGATTGCACTGGCTAATAGACTGCTGCACTCTGCTGGCACCATAAAGTAAAATGGAACTTCCACCTGCAGCTAAAGTCACTTCAGTACACAAGCAATTTGCCATGCTGCTGTTTAGATCTGGCAGTGCCATGATGACAGTGTACTGTATGTGCCCAAAAAGAAGAAGCCTGTGATTTCAGTCCTTAACAGCTAGTGTAAAGTTTTGCAACCTGTAAAAAATATCACAGAAGGCATATCAGCAGACACACACGATGAATATCTTCTTGGTATTTTGTTGTCACTTGAATTTTTTGTATTCAGTTTCATTCTTGAATAAAAGCACACTTGTTTCCTTATACCTTTGAGAAAGTATTTATTTTATATTCCAGTAACCACTTGAATGAGATCGAATCTGTCTCTGCCACTCTCGCACATGCACACACATTCATATAAGAAAACGTCACTATTTGGAAATGCTATGCCATTTGAACATGAGTTGTCATTTGAACATGTTTTTTTTATCTTGCCTGTACCTTGCGTTATGGTGCATGGTAATGAGAATGCAGACAGACTTCTTTTTGGGCACATACACCGGCATCATGGCACTGCCATATCTAAACAGCAGCGTAGCGAATTGCTCATGTCTTTAGCTGCTGGTGGATGTCCCATTTTACTTTTTACCAAAGGATATTTGTACAAACTAGAATGTATGGGGAATATCAAAAATACAGCATACAATGGGGATTAATTTAAATATTTAGATAAAACCATTTAAAATTTTACCATTAAAATATCTGCTCTTAAAGCCTAAGACTAGTTACAGTTTTTAGGAATGGTCACTGCTTAGTACTGCAAAGATTAGCTTTTATTCTTAACTGAAAATTAGATTAAATAGAAATCATGGATGGATGGTTGGGTGGATGGATAGATGGATGGATGGGAAAATAAGGGTAATTCAAATTTTGAAAATATTCTCCAACCCACAAAATATGTGGCCAAATTAGACTTGCTACTCCTCTATCCACTTTGCAATAATAGATACTATAATCAGAAGCTGGCAGACTACTTGCTTGACCAAAATATTCAAAATAAATAAGAACCTGCATATATTTAGAAAAGAAGGACCCAGTCATGGAAAATATTACACGTTTTCAAACTGTTCACTGGTGTAGTAGAATAAAAAAGGACAGTGAAAAATATAAGTACAATATAAGTTATGAAGACTTTCGAAAGGTCTATTAAAATGTTTTAATAATAATAATAATAATAATACATTTTATTTATTTGCTGAGAAGATAAACCCTAAACCTAGCTAGTTAGGGATCAGTAAGTGCTAATAGGCGAAGAATACTCCACATTGATGGATCACATTAGAAATCGACACTTGTGAAGTTACTCTTAAATGTAGGCATAATTAATGTGTAATATTTGCAAGAGACATAAAGCCAGAGTAGTATCCAAGACTGAACAACAAACATTGTGGAAAAATCCAGGTTAACTTCAAAAATGAATAAATATTTTAAAATCAAATTTTAGATAACATGTATGAAGAAATTCTGGCGGTTAAAACTAATTAATACACAGTAGGCAACACTGATTTACAAGATGCAATTTAAAGGTTTATGTTGATGCATGATTACCCTCCAAGCAATGAGCAGAAGCAATTTAAGGGCTAATAAAAGGTAAGGTTATATCATAGAAACTGTTAAGTGCAAGTCTAAAATAATTATTCTCAAAACCCAAAAAGCTACAGCATGACTCAAGGCTGTTCAGAGAAAACAAGCCTAGCATATCCCTGTAGTAAAAGGTTTGGTCTTCTCTGGAAGGCAAATTGAATTGAATGCCTTTAGTCTTGAACAGTGTAGACTAGTTTGGCAAAAAACCAGTCTCCAGAATTCTTAATGGCACTGATAAAGCTGATCGAGTGGTGTAATTCCATCTAAAATAGTGAAATTCACTCAAGGTAACAGCTGCCAATTTGGGAACAGAACAGCACTGTAATGCACTATACCTGTTGTCAGCAGCACAGAACTTGTCCATTGCAAGCTTGCAACTTATTTCTATAAGATCTTAAATCTACTTTGCTCTGGTGATTATCCACTCTTTGTAAGCACATATTGACTGTAACATTACATTTATAAGGTCATCGCAACGACATTCAAATTCAAATCAAAGAAGTTATTATTCACAAAAAAGATTTAAGAAATCTTGAAGAAAGCAGTTAATATGGACACCCTGATGTCTTTTCACAACCAGCTGGATGAGTTATTTAGGCAACTTAGATTCTAGTAATTCAAACTAAAGTACTCCTGTTTGATGGCCTGATTATAACATGTGTTGCATTCTTTCATACTGTTATATTTTACAAATAACAAAGCTGTCTCCATTCTCACACACATACTAGTAATACATAAGCTTTTCTTTAACTCAGCTCCCATAGTATTTTTGTATTGGTCCTTTGATCAACCCTGCAAGTCTTTGACATGGCAACAAGTTAGAGATGACCAGAAACAGCAAATGGTTTAATATAGATTACTGAGGAAGTTTCTTTTTAAAGTCTAAAAAATCATCTAATACTATGTTCACATTACAAGTCTCATTGCTCAGTTCCATCTTTTCTTGACTGTTCACAAATGACATGTATCTAACTGTATATTGAATGAGTCTGTCTGCAGAAATGGCACACATGGGCACACTGATACATCTGCGTCACCAACAACAAAAAAGTCAAATTTGTATGTTGACTAAACTGGCAAAATGTACGCTCAAGAGAACTGCAAACAGTTCATCAGCTGTACATGATTAGGTCAAGAAGGCGAAAAAAAGTCTTGTTTTGGCAAGCTGTTGCTGTTTTCCGAGCTATTGCTGTCACATCTGCACTAAGAGCTGTGTGGGTATGAGAAAGGAGCCAGCTACAGTGGGACTGTGGCTGTGGTCACAGCTCTAGATCTCCTTCATTGTTGTTTTACTGTGCTGCCAGTATTGGCTGATGACAATATCACTTAAACCTTGTGTATAGGCAAAAAAAAAATGAACTCCAATCTGACTGTTCTCATTTATGTTGCATAGCCATGAATCGGATATTAATTTCGATCTCAGACCACATATGAAAGTGACTCAAATCTGATTTTAAAAGATCAGATTTCTGCATCCACAATGGCCCTGAAAACATCAGATTTCAGTGATATATGGCCAGGAGCCCTGCCCCACCAGGATGCCTGGAGGAAGGACGGACCGGGAGAGTGCCACTATTCTTCCCTGGCCGCCTGGACGGTCCTTGAACCCTGGAGGACAACGCTTCCGGTACACCAGGAAGTGCTGACGGACCAGGGATGGTGTATGCCCAGAGTGCTTCCAGGTGCAAGGGCAGCACTTCAGCCACACTGGAGAATGCTGCCGGAAGGTCGTCATCATGCACATGGAGCACATCCGGGGAAAGATAAAAGGGGCGGTCTCACTCCAATCGGGGAGCCAGAGTCAGGTGGAAGTGGACAGAGCTTGCGAGAGAGGAGTGGAGGCGGACGAAAGAACTAGGATTGAGCAATCTGTAAATATTGTACATAGTGTGTGGAATAAACGTGTGTGTGTTTTTGGACAATACAATGCTGTGTCAGTCTGTGGCCGTGCTATCTAGTACGTCACATTAAGATGAAAAACTGGATTTGAGTCACTTCAGTTTAGTAATGTGAACTTAGTCTTGGAGATTTAAAATATAGCATGAATGTCTAGCAAGAACTTTATGATAAGTTGATTTGAAACATGGAGTGGCATGGTAAAATTTCAGATTCACAGTGCTTAGCCACAATTGAGGTTCTTTTAGGGTACAGTTTACATTTTTTCCCTGATTAATAGATGACTTCAAATACAATGTGGGTTATTCTCACTTTATCAGTTATAAATACTAGTCAGGTTTTAGGTTGGGATGTATTCTGTGTAGAGTTTGTAAGATCTCCTTATGTTTCGGGTTATTTGCCCCAAGTTTTATGCCCAGTCCAAACATTTGCTTTTTTGTTGATTGCAACTATAAATTGGCATGGGATGCCCTTCACGTTTCTTGAATACTTAAAAGTAAGAAGTCTGTTCAGAAAAACAGAGCTAGATTGTTGGATTTCGTAGAACATATATACAGAATGTAACATAATATTTCCAAACTTGCTTAATTCTCTTCAGGATTGTGGGGAGGGTGAAACCTATTCCATCAGTATTGCACTCAAATAACAATGTTATGGATAGGGTACTACATAATCACAGGACCCACTTATGCATTCATCCACAATCAATCATCAGACCTGTTTAAAATATATTAACCTAACTTGAACATCTTTTGAATGTGGGGGGAGAAGCACAATGTGAACACAGAGATAGTGACTAGGGGCAGGATTTGAACCAAAGATGCCAATTAGAGTTCAACATACAAGAAATAATGAAACATTTGAAAAGGTCAGTCAATAAATAATCATTTTAAGCAATAAAGCATACATTTCAAATTATTTTTACAAAAAAAAAACTATTTATATTGTGCATAAGGCAATACCTTTAGAAAAAACATGTGAATTTCCAACTGTTAGAATGCTCCAAATAAATTATACCTCACAAACTAATATATCCTTCAAAGTTCTTGGTGATCTAGTCAAAAAAACATTTTTTTCATTTCTGTTACAAAATGCACTTTAGCAGTGCTTTTAATCATGATCACCAGCAGCTTTATCAAGGATAAACTTAGTGAAAAAATATGACAAGGTCTGTTGTCAATGCTAAATAATTGAATATTTTTAGTATTTTTCTGTAACAGCAATTGCTTGAAAACAGCAAGATTTATGTACATTTATTTAGTCTTATTTTTTATCAGCATTCTTTACAATGCATCTTCTTTAGGATTCTTTTGAAGGTATCTGCAACCTTGAGGGGATAAATGAACTTTCATATTCTAACATATCCATCAAAGTATTGGTGATCTAGCTAGAAATGCATTTTATCCATTTCTGCTTTGAGTTGCAGTCATAAAAGAATCCATTTGGTTTCAGAGGCGATCTGTAAACCACAATTTTAAAGAATGATTTGATACGAAAACTCCACCTCACTCTCCATCCAAGAAATAATAAAATTGTATGAAAGTGCTGTCAATTCTGGACCCCTGGGAATGTTGATAAATCCCTATCTACTCTTCCAATCAAGTAGACTAATTCAGACCAGTCAGAACCTTTGACTCCAACACAGACCGTCTGCAGCAAATACATTTGAAAACCAGGCCATATTACTTCAAACTGCAGTAAATCTCAACAGATAAACCGTACTGCTTCAGACATTATTTTTTGCAAAAGGATTCTTTGCAATGCAATCTACTGAATAGTTATTCATCGCAGCATTACTTAATCTAGTTTGTTTCAACTATTCTTGTAAAAATATGTAATATTTCTACATTTTGATTTAAACTCCTACAGTTTTATTGTTTCAGCTAATCTGACTTTAATAATTTAACTTTCTAAAAAAAAAAAAGACTATAGTGACAAGACCAAGCTTTAATAAAACATTTGTGTGTAGACTTTTTCATAATATCTGCTTTCCATAATATCTGTTTAGAAATTATGTGTGTGTGTGTGTGTAAATATCAATTTTAACTAAAGTAGTTTTACACTATGAGCCTTTAACAATGACAGTTGTCACTACTTTCTCCAATTGTTTTGTCATTTCAATTGCTGTGCTTTGTATTCTATGTTAGGGATATCTTCCTTACTCGATGCATAACACAACTATGCAAAAGTTAAGCATTAAAGGCACAAGGGGAGCTCTGAAATGCTCATGCAACACCACCTTCTAACACCTGCCCACCACTATAAGAGAAGCCAGTCACTGACATAAAGGAAGAGCTAGGGGTTGGGGTCTGCTTTCAACATTTCGGGTTTTCTGATTTGTAAATGCCACTGTTTTTTGCTGGCATATGCTCTAGCAAATGGATATATGTTTATGTTACTACAAAGAACTAAGCTTTTCAGCAGGTTTTAGGAAAACTGTCAATTCTTTGTCTTGATTTTGAGTAAAGAATATTTATAGTTCACATAAGACCTGGGGCCTCATGTATAAATGGTGCGTATACACAAAAATGTTGCGTAAGCCTGTTTCCACGTCCAAATCATGATGTATTCCCCCTCTCTCTCTCATTCCTCCTAGGGCACGAAGCAGAAGCAGACAATGGCCGACAGTGGGGTATATCGCGTTGCAATCGTAGTTGAAGAACTCCAGGCACTCGACGAACAGATTCAGAAACTGCTGTCCCGACGGAGATACCTTAGAGATCTGAAGGCCCGGCTGCTGGATAAACCGTCCTCGCCTCTGTAACCGGCGAAACATCAACCCCGCCTTGTGCTGACCTCACCCCCGCGTCTCGTAGGAGTGACACCGTTGATGACCTCGGTGGATTTCAGCAATGCAGGCAGGGGTTCAAGGCCAAAGCACCTCCATCGGCACAGGCGAGCATCCTATTTCAGAACCGGTTCGACCCTCTCCGCGTTCCCAGTTCGCCTTCAGCCCCTGGTGATGAAATAGTGGTAGGTTATTCTATTGTTAGAAACCTTAATATCTCATGCCCTAATGGAAAATCGTTTGTTTCTTGTTTTCCTGGTGCTCGTGTCCAAGATGTGATGAGACGTGCGGCAGCAGTCTATGAGAAGCACAAGGAGAGGGCAGTTGGAGCAATCATTTTGCATGCATAAACAATATAAGGCACCAACAATCAGAAATCTTCAAGGCTGACTTCGCAGCTCTGGTTAAAGACACGAAGGAGAGAACCCCATTGGCAAAGATCTTCGTTTCGGGTCCAATACCTCTAGTCAGACGATTCAACGAGTACTACAGTCGTCTGCTAGGATTGAACAACTGGCTACTGGGTTTCTGCAAGAAGAAAGACGTCGGTTTCATCAACAATTGGAATCTCTTTTTGGAAAGGCCGTGTTTCTTCAAGCGTGATGGCCTGTATCCGAACAGTTTTGATGCCCGGGTCCTCTCCGAAAACATATCAAGGTAATTCGTTTATCTTGACTATCTATCTCTGCTCTTAACCCCTTCCAAAATGATACAGTTGTGCTAGGACATAATAAGTGTTTAATAGAATCTTCCGTTAAAGTGCACAACATTAATACTGTAATAAGCAATCTCAATGCACGTAGAAAATCTAGGAAATATGGCATAAACTCCAATAATCTAATTAAAATTACTATTTTAGAGGAACAATGTATTAAAACTATAAAACAGATCACAGATTAAACAAAAATACACACAGAGCGCTAATAAAATAATTTAGTTCCTATTCCAAATATCAATAACGCATATAGTACTCATCTCTGCACCTCCAAACATTAAATATGGCACTATTAAATGTTAGAGCTTTAACTAACAAAACGTTTTTATCAACGATCTTATTAGTGATAAAAATAGATTTTATTGCACTAAGTGAAACGTGGCTTAATTCAGACGCGGCTGTTTTAATCGAATCTGCGCTCCGGATTACAGTTTTACTCGTGCAGACCGCCAGGAAAAAGGGGGCGGCTTGGCTAACATTTACTCGAGCCGTTAAAATGTAAAGATGTCAGTTTTGGTAAGTTCAAGTCCTTTGAGTATCTCGCCGTTGTTATCATGGAGATTCTCAAGTTCTAGTATTATCCGTGTATAGACCTCCAAAATTAACGCGTTTTTTGAGGAATTCTCTGACTAACTATGACACACTCCTAATAGTTGGCGACTTTAATTTTCATATAGATAATCAGTGTGATCTAAAAGTAAAAGAATTTATGAACCTCCTGGATTCTTTTGATTTGAGACAACTCATAAATCAGCCTACACATAAAGCAGGTCATACGTTAGACTTAGTGATTACTAAAGGACTGAAAGTTGATATAAAACAGATCATTGATATTGGTCTATCAGACCATTTTCTTCTACTTTTAATATAGAAATAATGATAAAAACACTCATGAGAAGCATATTGTTAAAAAACGCTTCTTTGACTCAGCAGCAGCTTTAAAACTTACAAACATTCTAAGCAATCAGTCCGTTTATAGTGCCAGCTATAATAGCGAGGATAATGTAAATAGTAAGGTGGAAAGATTTAATACTAAAGTGAGAGCTGCTGTTGACATAGTTGCACCTGAAAAGACAGTGAAAAAATCTTCTAGCATTGTTATACCATGGAAGACCCAAAGAGTGTCTGATTTAAAGAGAACATGCCGTAGAGCTGAGCGTCATGGAGGAAGACTAAACTTACTATCCACTATGAAATATTAAAAGTCAAAATAACAGAATACAATAACACTGTCTGTCTTGAGAGCGCTGCTATTTCTCTAAGATTATAAATAACAATGCTAGTAATCCCAGAGTCTTATTTTCTACAATTGATCGCCTACTAAACCCAGGTAACTCAAAGGAATGCCTCCTAAGTACTTCCAGTAAAACCTGTGAGGCTATCGCTGTATTTTTCAATCAAAAAATTAATGATATTAGAAATAACATAGTATATCTCCTCCAACACTAAGGATCCTCCTAAACCCCAGCATCCTGTTATAAACAAATTAAACTCTTTCACTAGGATAGATTTACCTGATTTACAAAAATAATATCTCAATTAAAACCTCCACCTGGTCCTTGACCCATACCAACAAGGTTTTTCAAAGAAGTATCGGGCGTGCTAATTGATAATGTTCTTGACATAGTAAATTCGTCATTAGATATGGGGGTCTTCCCAGACTGTCTTAAGACTGCTGTAGTTAAACCCCTACTTAAGAAACATAATCTTGACCCTCGCTCTTGAAAATTTTAGACCCATCTCTAACCTGCCTTTCTTAAGTAAAGTTCTGAGAAGGCAGTCATTATGCAGTTAAATGACCACCTAAATAAACATGCTATTCTTGATAAATTTCAGTCGGTTTTAGAACAAATCACAGCACAGAAACTGCACTCGTTAAAGTAGTAAATGATTTGCGAGTGAATGCAGGCCATTTATCTGTTCTCATCCTCTTAGATCTGAGTGCTGCATTTGACACCATTGATCATAATATTCTTAGAAATCGCCTTAGTCAATGGGTGGGCCTCTCTGGCAGTGTCTTAAATTGGTTTGAATCCTACCTGACAGGGAGAAAATTTTTGTTAGTTGTGGTAATTACAACTCAAGACACATGATATCCAATATGGTGTTCCACAAGGCTCTATCCTGGGTCCGCTGTTATTCTCAATCTACATGCTTCCGTTAGGTCAGATTATCTCAGGGCACAACGTGAGCTACCACAGCTATGCTGATGACACACAGCTGTACTTATCAATAGCACCTGATGACCCTGATTCTATTGATTCACTAACAGAATGTCTGACTTGTATCTCAGAATGGATGAATAGTAACTTTCTCAAGTTAAATAAATGGATACAATGAGGCTATCAGAAATAAACTGGATACATTAGAATTAAAAGTCAAGACGGAGGTAAAAAGCTTAGGGGTAATTGTTGACTGTAATCTGAATTTTAAATCGCATATTAGTCAGATCACTAGGACAGCATTTTTCACTTAAGAAACATAAGTAAAGTTAGACCTCTTATATCACTGAAAGATGCTGAGAAATTAATTCACGTTTTTGTTTTCAGTCGACTAGATTACTGTAATGCACTCCTCTCAGGACTACCCAAAAAGATAAATCGTTTGCAACTAGTGCAGAATGCAGCTGCTAGAATCCTAACTAGGAAAAGAAAATCTGAACACATTTCTCCAGTTTTGATGTCACTACACTGGTTACCTGTGTCACTCAGGATTTACTTTAAAATTCTGCTTATGGTTTATAAAGCCTTAAATAATCTCGCTCCATCTTATATATCGGAATGTCTGACACCTTATATTCCAAATCGTAACCTCAGATCCTCAAATGAGTGTCTCCTTAGAATTCCAAGAACAAAACTTAAAAGAAGTGGTGAGGCGGCCTTCTGCTGCTATGCACCTAAAATCTGGAATAGCCTGCCAATAGGAATTCACCAGGCTGAGTACAGTAGAGCACTTTAAAACACTGCTGAAAACATATTACTTTAACATGGCCTTTTTATAACTTCAATTTAACTTAATCCTGATACTCTGTATGTTCAATTCATCATAATAACTATTCATGGTGGCTCTAAAATCGTACTGACCCCTACTCTCTTCTGTTTCTTTTTCCAGTTTCTTTGTGGTGGTGGCCTGCGCCACCTCCACCTACTCAAAGCTTCATGATGCTCCAACAATGATGGATGGATTAAAAGGCAGAAGTCTACGTGACCATCATTTTCAAGTCCTTCCGTGAGAACCCTAAATCCAAAGAGGACTGTTTCATTTATGTTAGGTAGAATGCCCAGAGTGGACTGGGCAGTCTAATGGTCTGGATTCCCTACAGATTGTATTTTTTCTCCAGCCGTCTGGAGTTTTTTGTTTTTCTGTCCCCCTGGCCATTGACCTTACTCTTATTCTATGTTAATTAATGTTGACTTATTTTATTTTCTTATTGTGTCTTTTATTTTTCTATTCTTTATTATGTAAAGCACTTTGAGCTACTGTTTGTATGAAAATGTGCTATATAAATAAATGTTGTTGTTGTTATTGTCGTATTAAATCTAAACCTGGTGTAAAGCCACGCACATTTCCAGAGTAGCTCATACCCTGGCGTACGCAAGTTCTGCGCTCGGTTTTACAGACTGGCGGCACCAAGCATCAAAGCAGTGCTACTGTTCCAGTGTGGTTACCCTTTCTTTGTTAGATCCACATCCCTGACGCGGCTTTATAAATACACCAAAATTAACCACATATTGTTTATTAGTTTAATGAATCTGATTGTAATTAACATGTAACGATATAATGGTCCATGGAATGGCCAAACTATTCCAAACACCATAGCTGCATTAGCATTGTTACTCTCACTGCACCTTCTTTATCTTCTTTCAGCTGCTCCCGTCAGAGGCTGCCACAATGGATAATCTTTTTCCATATTACTCTCACTGCACCACTCGGAGCAGCTGATCGGAAAGAGAATTATCAGTATACAGCATCAAGCACATGCTGCCTCAGCAATGTTGCCTATTTGAACTTCTCTCACACAGCAAATGCATCAAAACCTTTCCTGTACGGACTTCGAGGTTCAGAAACATTTTCATCCTAAGAACTATAAACACACTCAATCAGACCATCAAGTGCTCCTTGTAGAACTGTTTGTACTTATTAGTACAATCATCTCACTGTAAACTTGCACTATATTTATAATATTGCACAACTTGAGCCACTTTATAAAGCGCATATTTACATATGATCACGATATAATTTTTAAGATGAAATGCAGCAAAATATGTTTATTATATTATACAGACAAAACTTTAACTTCATTTAAATAATCTATATTGTTAATAATTAAGCATGTGAGGATACAGTGTCACTGCACTAGCAAGGATCTGGCACTCCGTTCACAGATTGTTCCTGCCTTGTGCTGTATGCTTGCTGGGACTGGCGTGACACTGGAAGGATAGAATAATTAAAGGTGTACTACGAAGATATTTCAATGTTCCTTAAAAGTTTTAAAGAATCAATGTTCTAAGCTTACAGATGGCTTAACGTCTATTACAGAGCTGATTGTGTGGCGATTGGGTATTTGGAGAAAGAAAGGACAGGAATTGGGGGTTAGTACGTTTGAAAGAGACAACTGCTGCAATAAATTATTTAATCGAAGGTCACGCACAGCAAAGGAACAATCACTGTGCCACCATGTTCCCATGTTTAATAACATGCTTTAACTCCTATCATCATGAAAATGATATCAAGTAAACATCTCAGTATTTTAATTATTTAGAGAGCTGTAATATCACGAATGTAATGGATTCTGTGTCCTGTCAGAGGAAGAGAAAGCCCAAAAGCATGTAGTGAGTCACACACATAGAGCACATAGAAGATCTAATACAAAACAAAGCATTTAACATGCTACTTTAGCTACGATGGGATTTGAGAAACAAGTAAATTAAACAATTTTAAGATGAAGTTTATGATGTTCTATTTTAATGACAAAATAAACTATGTGATTAAAGTAGAAATTTCGAGATTAAAGGTGACATTTTGTGCTTTTTTCCCACTGTGTGCCTATTTTTTCTTTTCTCTGTACCCTAAGCTTTCATATGAAACTCAGACGGTGGGCTACGACTCGCCTTTTCACGGCAACTTTGATATCTGACAACTTCTTTTTTATTTCGGGCACTGTGCGACTTTGTGAACTTGAGCTTTCAAGTTTCTCTAACACTCCATGTCACTCGAACAACTTCCTTTTGTTGTTTATACCACTGTTTAAACCAACAAATAGTAAATTTTTCCTTGCCTCCACTTGGTATTTGCTGAAATTCTTCTGTTTCCCCTCGTGCTTTTGCCAGTGTCTTCTCACAGAATGCTGAGCCTAAGGGCTGTTTATATTGATTTGCATATTCAAAGAGGCTTAATTCTGGGAGGAGACGGGGCAGGACAGCAGGCGTGTGTACGTGCGTTACTTTTCACGCTAACCGGGATTTATGTAGCGGAAGAACATTGAAGTTGGCATTTGCACAGATTTATGCATCTGAATTTTTTTGTGCATAACCACATTTACATTTAAAACATGAGTTTTAACCAAGCTCCTACTAGAAACGATGATGACGAGGGAATCTGGTTGCTTCAGCAATGCAGATGGGGTCTCAAGGCTAAATCACCTGCATCACCTCAGGCAAGAGGCACCATCCAGAACCACTTCGACCCTCTCCATCCTCCCACTGTGCCGGCAGTCTTTGGTTATATATTTGTTATTGGGGATTCAATATTTCTTGCCCAAAACACAAATCTTTTATTTCTTGTTTTTCCTGGTGCTATGTGTATGAGGTATTATGAGAAGAGTGGAAGCAGTCTTTCAGAAGCATAAAGACAAGCCTGTTGAGGCCACTGTACTACATGACAGTGTAAATGACACTTGATATTGACAGTCAGAGGTTCTAAAGGTGGACTTCGCAGCACTTATTCAAGTCACGAAGGAGAGGACCCCAGCTGTGAGAAGCATAATTTTGTATCCCCTGCCCCTAGCTTGAAGGTCAGATGAACCCTACAGTCATCTGCTGAACTTCAACAACTGGTTGAGAGGCTTCTACAAGAGAGAAAACATCGATTTTGTAGACAATTGGGATCTTTTCATAGAGAGACTGTGTTTCTTCAGGCGAGATGGTCTGCATCCAAAAAGATTCGGTGCCCAAGTCCTCTATAAAAACAACTCTAGGCCAACCTGTCTTTCCTGACTAATAATTTTAGTCCTAATGTTTTCTGTAATACTTTGCTAGGATGTTATAATTCTGTAGTGAAATATATATACATTGTATTAGCACTATAATAACTAACCATAGTTTAATTTAAAAAAAAAAAAAACAACAAAGTGGTATAAATGTGAATAATTCAATTACTGTTTTACCTTTAGATGTGCACTGTATTAGAACTATAACAACAGATTATAGATTAAATAAAAAATCCTCAGAAAGCGGCATTAGCACAAATAGCTTAATTACCATTTTAAGTAGCTCAGCTCTACCAAGATCTTAAATGTGTTCTAGCTAAATATTAAAGCATTCACAAGAAACACTTTTTACAGCAATGATCTTAACAGTTATATGTACTACAGTGAAATATAGCTAAACTCAGATGATGCAGCTCTTTCGAATTATAGTTTTGCTCATTTGGTTCACCAAGGCAAAAAAGGCAGCGGTTTAGCGAGTATTTACTTTAACCAATTAAAATGTAGAGATGGTGGTACACCATCAGCATGGCACTGCCAGATCTAAACACTAGCATGGTGAAGTGCTCACATTCTAAAGTGACTATAGCTGTAGGTAAAAGTCCTATTTTACTTGCCAAGCAGATTTGAGATGCAGTGCAGCAATATATTAGCCAGAGAAAACACTGTGAAGAAGCTATCTGTTGTTACGGTTCTGCCTTTGTCCAGAAACGGCTCCATAAGCTTAACGACCACAGACTTGCCCTGGATTGTAACTCAAAACATAGCTCTCAACAAAACAGATGTCCGAAATCGCAGCAAATCTGTCATTTTTACAAATTCTGCATGGGTGTCTTTGTTGTTATAGCGCAAATGCAGCATAATAGTCTGATAGTGGTCAGGAGATATCAAATCTTTGATTGCTAGTACAAAAAGTTGTTCGAAGCAGCATCAACCACAGCACCAACTGTTGTCATCGCTGCTCTTGTGAAAAGAATGGAGATAAATGCCATCAACTCAGAGATGGAGAGGCAAGTTCGTTGTACAACATGAATGTCACTGACAGAATATAACTGAATAATAAAAACAAGCGCTAACTTTTACAAGTAGCCAAAATTTACAGCAGGTGTTACAGACACAAATGAAATGTATGTTTTTATTATATTATAGTAATAATAATAACAGCTCAGTACTCAAAATGCGGAGCACCCTGTCTCAAGCCTTTTGGTTAAAAGACACCAGTTCTTTCCTCTACACCGTCCAAGAATGCATATCAACTTTCTCTCAATTGACATTTGAGCTTTCCTTTTTAACATTGACAGCAACATGTAAACTGAATTAATTTTTTTCCTTGTTTATTCTTGGATAAAAGTGCAGATGTTTATTTAATATTTAGACTAAAGATATTTAGACATTATACACTTCATGTCATTATCAGTATAGCATGGAAAACATTTCTTTTAGATGGCGGCGCCCGTAGGCCTACTGGCTGTGGCTTACAGAGCTCCCAAGTCTGTGGTGTTTAGTGTTAATCTTTGTTTGTCTTTGTCAACTAGTATAAAAAAAGAAGTATATTTAAGTGATAGTGGTACGCAGACATACATTTACGAGTGGCAAATCCTGCTCAAAATATCCAGCCTTTGCTTATTTTGGCAGCCTGAGAAGCTGAGCTGCCGAAAACGCAAGCGCATCGATCAGAAGCAGAAATGAGGAAAACGCAGCGGTGTTAGCACAAAGCTAAAAACTAACCCCACCAGACCTGCGATACCGTTCATTCTGCTCACAAATGTCTGATCACTCACCAACAAGCTGGATTATATAAAGCTGCAGCGAGCCAAGCAGTGGGAAATGAGAGACTGTTGCATCTTTATTTTCACTGAGACATGGCTCCAGGAAAACATTGCAGACTCGGCCATCCAGCTAGACGGACTGACCATCTTCTGAGTGACAGAGACGCCTCTTTGTCTGGTAAGACCCGCGGTGGGGGACGGTGTGTTTATGTGAACAAAGGGTGGTGTACGAACGCTGCCTCAATTGCACGACACTGCTCCACGCTGATAGGCGTTTTATCGGTAAGTTATTGGCCTTTCTACCTGCCGAGGGAATGCAGTTGTGTGCTGATGGTTGCTGTCTACCTCCCGCCTGGCGCAAATGCAAACTAGGCGCTTGCGGAACTCTATAAGATCATCAGCAAACTGCAAACGATGCACCCAGAGGCATTTTTCATTATTGCTGGAGACTTCAATCATGCCAACTTGAAGTCAGTTCTCCCAGAATTCTTCCAGAATGTGAACTTTGCTACTAGAGGGGGAGGCTGTCTGGACAATGTTTACACAAGTGCTCCTGACGCCCTACCCTGCCCCCACCTCTGCTACTCAGAGCATATCAGTGTTTTTATGGTTCCTGCATACAAGTCTCAACTGAAGCGCACTAAACCAGCCCGCAAGAACATTAGAGTGTGGCAGGTTGGTGCTGTTTCAGCTCTTCAAGACTGCTTCGAATTGACAGACTGGGACATTTTCAGGGAGGCTGCTATGGATGGTGACTCCATTAATCTGGAGGAGTACACAGACTCAGTGACTGGCTATATCTCCAAATGCATACAGGATGTTACTGTTACCAAGGATGTTACCACAAGAGCCAACCAAAAGCCCTGGATGACAAGAGAAGTGCACAAGCCGCTCAAGATCAAAAATCAGATATGGAGACAAGGCTGCCCTTAGGGTGACCAGAGCCAACCTGTCTCGCGCTATAAGGAGAGCTAAGTGGGCATACGCGCAGAGGATTAACAAACAATTCAGCAGCACCAGAGACACACATCACATGTGGCAGGGCATTCAGACAATTACAAACTACAAGCCCAACCCACACAGCAGCAATGGTGATGCCTCCCTTCCGGATGAGCTGAACAAATTCTTCACACGGTTTGAGGCATAGAACAAAGAGCATGTGAGAAAAGCAACACCTCCCTCCACTGACCAGGTACTCTGTCTCTCCATAACTGACGTGAAGAGGACTCTATCCAGAGTCAATCCACGCAAGGCTGCAGGACCTGACAACATATCTGGTCATGTGCTCAAGGAATGTGCCAGTCAACTGGCTAGTGTCCTAATAGACACCTTCAACACATCTCTGAGCCAGTGTGACGATGCGGGTTCGCTGCATGCTCCCATCGTCCGTCCGGAAGCCTGAACCCTGCACCATCAATAATGTTACCGATGAGCTCAGCAGTGAAGCAAAATGTGCAAAAGTGCTTTTATTAAAACATCAACAAAACAGTGTCCAAATTAAATAAAGTGCAGTTCTTTTCAAATAAATAAATAATCCATTAAAACAGAAGTGAAGTGGAGGTTAAAAACACCATAGGAAAAAAAAAACAATCCTTTTAAAATGATGAGGTTAAAACAACGTTGGAAGCAATTGTTTAAAAACACAAAGCCCAGTGTCTTTTTACCTGGTGGCTCCCCTGCTTCTCCCATTGGGCTTTGCAACAGGAGAGTCGCCATACCTGCAGCTGCCCTTCTTTCCACATAACTGATCTGGTGTCCTTCCGATCCCTGGCTCCAGTTCAGCTCACTTAGATCGAGACTTGGGCTCTCACCCAGCCAGGACGCTCACATTGGGGCTTCTCCTTCCAAGCCTCCCGACTTCCGCTGCCTTCTCTGCCTTACGCGGTCAGCCATCCTTCTTCCGGTCACTCCTGCTCTTCATAAAATGCTCAGCGGGAGCAACCACTACCAACTGCTTATTGGGTGCCAGCCAAACACCCAGGTTCCCAGCTCAGCTGCTCGGTCTGTCTGTCTATCTCTTTCTCTGCACCGGCTTTCTCCCTCCTACTTCCTGCCTTCTTCCTCACTCCACCAACCTCCATTTGTTTCTTTCCTTTTTTTTTCTTCTCTTCCCCTCCTAGCTGCCTCCCGCTTCTATTTATGATGGGGACGTAATTCACCTGTGGCAATCAGCGGCTCCCAGGAACAATTATCGATGCAGATGGCTCCTCACCTGTGCACTTAAGTGATACTCGCCCACACCGCAAATCACCCCTGGAACCACTTCAGCCAGACATCACCATGCCCCCTCACTATATATATTGTGGTCCAGCCCGGCCGGGATGCCCAGGAGGAGGAGAGGAGGGCTTGTGCCTCCTCCAGACCGCGAGGGGGCGTCTGTCCTGGTTATATTGGGGACCACGGGTACAGGGCTTGGAAGCCCAGCCCTGTAGGGACCCGTGGTCACCGCCAGGCGGCGCCCCGATGCCGGTTTACCCCGTGTGGTCTTTGGCCGGGGATGGAGCTCGGCCGGGACGCCTTGGAAGACCGGAGGAGGGCGTGTGCCTCCTCCAGACCGAGAGAGGGCGTCCATCCTGGTTATGCAGGGGGCCACGGGTACAAGGCTTGGAAGCCCAGCCCTGTAGGGACCCGTGGCCACCGCCAGGCGGCGCCCCAGTGCCTATTGATCCCGGGAGCCCGGCACTTCTGCCACACCAGGAAGTGCCGGGGGGAAGACGAAAGGGGACACATGGATAGCTTCCGGGTGCGCAGCCGGCACTTCCGCCACACAGGGGTGTGGCCAACGTTAAGTGCCGGGAAGCAGCTGGAGCCCATCCGGGTTCCCATAAAAGGGGCTGCCTCCCTCCAGTGATTGGTGGAAGTCGGAAGGTAGAAAGACGGAGCTGGAGAGAGGACAGGAGGCGGCCAGAGGAAAGGCACAGTGACTGTGGGCCCTGGACTTTTGGGGGATTCAGTGTGAGAGGCACTGGGGTTGTGAGTGCACGTGACTTTGACATTGGAACTGTAAATATTGTACATAGTGTTAATAAACGGTGTGTTGGGTGAAAATATGTTGTCCGTCTGTCTGTGCCGGGGCCAGCGTTCACAATATATATATATATATCTCGTTAACCAACACTGATAAACTGCTCACAGCCCTATCCTCTTAACTTTACATTAAGAGCTTTAAGAGACTTCGGGCCTCAGAGTTAGGTGCCACTTTACTCGGGTGAGCTAAAGAAAACTCCCTGCTCAAGTGCACAAGCAGGCCTCTAACTTCTAATTGCCACTCTGAGTGTCATATTATGTAGTGGGCTGTTTCTGTCCATCTTTTCTCACTACTTCTTGCTTCAGTATAAAACACACCAAACTCATAAGAGGCATTAGATAATTAAATTTTTTTCTGTGAGTTTTCCAGAAAAGGTCCAAATTTATATCTTTCCTACAAGACCTACTTCTGAATTCCATGCACAATCATTTGACATTGGTGTTATGTTTTTCCTACATTTAGTAAGTGTCCTTTTATTTATGAAACCCCTGAAGGAAAAGTGATTGATGTTTTATGTTGTACTATATTTAAACATGAAGGTCACTTACTGATTTTCAAAGTCACATTTTGTTTGTTTTGTGTTAATACTTTGTGATTAGTTTTTTGCATTTGTCATGATACTCCTCATAGCATTGTACTGTTCATCAACAGTAACCTCATACAGCTTAGCTTGGCTCAGCTCAGCCTGATGACGAATTCTGCTCTGCTTAAGCTCTGAAGCTTGCTACACTCACCATCTGCTTCAGTCCGGAATTTAAAAAAATAGATATTGTACTTTCAGCCTGGGCTTCTAAGTATCAAATGATAGGCCTATATCATCTAGCTGATTAGTGCCAACCTTCTGTGTCATCTGTATTAAACTGCATTTACAAAATGCATATATATACATGACATTCTTTTCTTCTTATATTAATAACTAAGAACTAAGCACACTGCTTACAAAATGGCACATTTTTGTCCATGACCTATTAATACATTTCTTTTTTAATATTTTCAAAACAGACACATTATGGTATTAGACTGACACTCATTATATAAAATGACATTCTTTGGCAGCGAGATGCTGAAACGGTGCTTTCTTAAAATTAACATATTTTTTTCTACGCAAAGAATGATGGAATACTGGCTTGAATCTGCTATTTTGTAAGTTTTGCATAGACATTACATTTATTATTTTTTAGTACATTTTAATCATTTGGTATTCATTATTATGAAAGGAATTATAAGGAAAAGTAATAATTAAAATATAGAACATTTTTTGTATACTGTAACTGAATCTGAAAGAAAACAAGAACAGTAGGGGACCATCATTGTTTGCCACTTTAAAATATTTGGGCACTTGTTAGACTTTTGCCTGAAATTGCTGCTATGTGTAGTTTTCATGCTCTCCTTGTGTTTAAAGTACTGTACTTTGGATTCTGGTTCTTTCCACAGTCCAAAGACATTCTGGCAGGTTGATTGGGGGCTGTACATTGTGTGGGTGTTTGCGTGAGTGTATTTATTCTTGTAAAGATATACATCTCAAATGTGTTCCACTGTAATGGTTTCAACATACAGTGGCTCTAGCAGTGATAAATATGCATATCACACAGGATGACCAATTTGAAAAATGTGGTAGTTCTTTATTGTTAAAAACAATAAACTATTAAACTATTATCACTAGTAACCTTTTATCTCTAAGGCTGTGTATGTTATTACAGGTATGTTTTTATATTTTATCTTTTCCTTTTTAGTAGTACAGATCTAATTAGCAAGCTCCTAACAATATGCAAATAAAAATAAATTAAGCTCAAACTAACTCTCACCAAATACATAAAGCATTGTACAATAACCATTTATTTTCTTAATTCACTTATTTAATTGCAGGACTTTGAAGAACTGTGACCTTTATGTGACCATTATGTACAAAGCATGAACTAACAACAGATATGGATATGGTGCATTGTGTAGCACACTGAGCTACTTTAGAAAGACCTATCATTCCAACATACATTTTATTTGGCATGTGGCAGGAAACACCGTTCTCCATACAGACTCAGAAATGTACAAGTTTCACACAGACATTTACCACAACAGAATTTGGACCCAGGTCTCTAGAAATTTATTGCAGGATTAATGACTACTGCCACACTGTGTCACTCTACAATACAGAATTTTAATTTTCACAGTATTTTTATTTCCAGCACTACTATAGACAACTTTAAAGGTTTAATAATAATAAGTAAAGAGTTAAATCATACTGTACTTTAATTACAATAAGGTCAGATAGCAATGGTGGACAGAAAACCAAATAACATTTGTATATAAATTACAAAAGAAATAAAGTTTTTAGAACCAAAGATTCAAGTAGTTTCTATAAACTTGATACACAAAGTACAGGAGTGCAAGCTATCATCCCTGATACTGCAGATTTGTCATCTGAGCAGATAATTAAAAATTATTGTAGTATGTAATACCGTGTTTCCCCGAAAATAAGACCTACTCCGAAAATAAACCCTAGCATGATTTTCAGGCTGCTCTGTAATATAAGAACTACCGCAAAAATAAGCCCTAGTCAAGATCGTCAGCTGAAAAGTAAGGTGCCTAAGGCCAGGTTTAAACTTCACGCGATGCAACCTGTATGCCTGAAACATCCATTAAATTCCAATGACACCTTGCCACAATATCTCTGAAAAAGATGTTTAATGATTACATCTATCAATTCGGGCAGCATCGGCGCAAGACAAAAACAAAATCTCTGGACGGGGCATCAGCTCATCGTAAGGTGAACACAAGCACACACATACACTAACGTCATTGTAGCAAAAAAAAAAAAAAAGACGGCACAGAAGATGGTATGTGAGACTTAATATATATTGTGTCATTACTTTGTGGAATATGCGATACTTGAATATAAAAGCAGCATGAATATATTTGTATGTCGGCATTTTGCTTCAAAACATCGAACTATTCATCAAACCTTGAAGTACGCACATCGATCCTGGAGGATCCTAAAAGCGGCTGGATTAACAAGAAATACAGGCTGGAATTCAGGGTTTGAGTGTGGGGAGTAATGATGATATTCCAGAAGAAGATGACATGACTGTATTTGGATAAATGTATATTGTTGTACATGAATAAATATAAGATATCCCCTGAAAATAAGCCCTAGTGCATCTTTTGGAGAAAAAATGAATATAAAATCCGGTCTTATTTTCGGGGAAACACGGTAAGTGGACAACTTTAGTTGGTTAGGACTGTAGCAATCGCAACATGTGCAAGTGTTACCACCTTAACAGCACAGCAGTACAAAAGGCTTCTTGAGGCTGCTTAGGCTTTGAAATGTCAAACCTAACCAACTATAAAACAAGTGATTTATAGTCCGGCTGTTAGGTTTTCGTACAGCGTTGATGCTGACTGTAGCCCTAAGCTTCTCATGCTCCACTTTGAAGATTTGTTCTTTAGAATGTGTTAATTTTGTACTTTTCTACGCCACGATAAAAACATCTGGCAAATAAGTAACAGTAATGAAGAATTGCACTCTTATATAATATAATGATATTATATCATTATATAATATAATGATAATTTGCATGCGATTTTTGCTGTATTAAATTATTCCACTTGTGAAACAAACACTTACGGTACCCCAGTTCATTTAAAAGAAAGCTTTTACATGTTCTAACGTCCTAAAGAAGTAGCTTAGAGCAACAACATAGGTATTAATAGTTTTGTGTAATGTGTTTGACCAATCACAAGCAATTTTACTAGTTTGGTCAAGTTCAGGTTTAATGTGTACTGGGAAATTTTTCTGTATAAAATTCCTGTGGCCCTAGCATATAAGGTATGATGGCTGGTAAAAGGCTTATAAAAAAGGTTTGCATTTGGATGAAGTATACCTGTAAATTAACATTCTTGTGCTAAACCATAATAGGATTCAGAACAACAGCTTATATTTAAATAGAAAAGGCTCTTTGACAATAGTGTCTGTAGATATCAAATATGGACATTCCTAAAAGTGATGGGCACATCAAGATTTGAAAAATTCTGCAGTGTTACTTGATGGAAATAAATATGAAAGCTCTAGACCATGATTCTAATTAAATTTTTGCTTGTGTTGTAACTGATGTTACTATTGTCTGCTGCCCACTCTAAGGCACCATCTCAAGGCCAGGAAAGATAAATTGGCAGTAGGCTTAATAATAGCTGATCATGACTGCAATGCTATTATATAAGAATATACAACAGTGGGTAGTAATGCCACCTCACAGATCCAACCTCATGTATTCAAATGTATCATACCACCTTTTAATCCCTCATCTTAAAATGAGAAACCTGAAATGTCACCCATTCTGCAACTCTGGATTGACACAACTGCATGTCATTATTTATATAAACAATCATTACTTCAGAAATTTTAAAATTATATTTTTACATTTTTTGCTAGAACACCATAATAAGATCCACTTTAGGTTATTTGAAATGTTTTTTTTTGGGAACTTCATGATTAAATGCTATAAATTGCACTGGAAAATTTTTTTCAAAAGTTTTGCTTTTCTGAAAAATGTTTGCTGATTTTGACATAATATAATTTCAGGTTGCATTAAGAATTTTGAGAAAAGTAAAATGGACTTTTATTGAATTTAGCATGTTTATTCTCACCTCGCAGTTAGGAGACCTGGGTTTGCTTCCCGGGTCCTTCCTGCGTGGAGTTTGCACATTCTCCCCGTGTCTGCGTGGGTTTCCTCCGGGTACTCCGGTTTCCTCACACAGTCCAAAGGCATGCAGGTTAGGTGCATTGGCGATCCTAAATTGTCCCTAGTGTGTGCTTGGTGTGTGTGTGTGTGTGTGCGCACGCACGCCCTGTGGTGCCCGGGGTTTGTTTCCTGCCTTGAGCCCTGTGTTGGCTGGGATTGGCTCCAGTAGACCCCCATGACCCTGTAGTTAGGATATAGTGGGTTGGATAATGGATGGATGGATGGATGTTTATTCTCTTAGTGATTTTGACATATTGCATTAGTTCAATTGAGAAAAAATATTTTGCTGTTGATTTTCTTTTGTAATCAGCATCTGATTGTCCTTGTTTCAGTGTCCAACACTACTGTACTTGGCCAGCACTGATGGATACCACTTGCACTGATACTGCTTTTTCGCTGTTGCAATGTCCTAGTGAAACCTTTCATGATATTAATCATTGACAACACCAAAACTAGCTGGGAAGAAGTACAAGTGTGAATGCAGAAAATTAATCTTTAGCGATATGTTGCACTTCATGGTTTTGTATGCTCTGAAGAATGTTGTCAATCAGCTGGATGCATGCTATATATAGCTATAAGTTTTTGGACAGCAGACCATCATACCTAAATAAGCTTGTTGGACATCCCATGCCAAAACATATTGAGTTGCCCCCGCCAATTCCCCACCCCTGCAATTGTGGCTACAACAGTCTTTCCTTGTGGAAAATCTGTCCATTTTAGAGTGTGTCTGTGGGAATTTGTTCCCATTCCGCCAAAGACTGAGGTCAGGTATTGATAGTGGAGAGGAAGTTTCAGTTTATATCAAAGGTGTTCAACAGGGTTAAGGACAGGGCTTTGTGCAGACCACTTGCATTCCACCAGACCAAACTCATCAAACAATTTCTTTATTGACATTATTTTATGCACAGAGGCACAGTCATGCTGGAAAAGATTACCATTTTTCCTAAATGGTTTCCACAAAGTTGGAAGTGCATAATTGTTTAAAATATCTTTGTATGCTGTAGCATAATCAGTATCCTTCATGGGAACCAAGTGGCCTAGCGCATACCATGAAAAACAGTTACAGGACATTATCCCACCCACACCAAACTTTACAGTAGGTACCATGCAATCAAAACAAGATCATTTTCCTTGCACCCGCCAAACCTAGATTCGTCCATCTGACTTTCAGATAGTGGAGCTTGATGTATTACTCTAGAGAACACATTCCACTGCTCCAGACTCCCATGGTGCCCTGTTTTACACCACACACACCTGGCATTGCGTATAGTATTCTTAGATTTGTTTGAAGCAACTCATCCATGGCAATCCAATTAATTAAGCTCCTGACCAACAGGTCTTATACTAATGTTGCTTCCAGATTGGAACTCTGCTGTAAGTGATGCAACAGAGAATTGGAGACGTTTAAACACTATGCACTCGATATTCCCGCTCTGTGATGTTGCATGACTGTCCTTTTGTTGCTCCTAGACCCTTTCACTTCACATCAGTAGCACTTATAGTTGAGAGACAGTGCCATGTTTAAAGTCACTAAGCTCTACTGTATGAAACAGCTAATGATTGTCAAGGGAGATTGCATAGCTATCTTCTAGATTTCATGCACCTGTTAACTACAGATGCAGCTGAAACACCCAAATTAAATCTTTTGGGGTGGTGTCCACATAGTTTTCACCATATAATGGAGTTGTAGCGCTCTGTAATTGCCAAGAAAATTCTTAACATCCTTAAATGCCTTCCATGTGATTTCCTCAGACCACTTCAAACCTCTTTTCATTTTGAGGATCAACATACAGAAAATCACATGAATCTTCACATCCGTTATTTGTACAAACATCTCTCTCATATGTTGAAATCCATAACCTTCCTTTTTCATTGCTTGCATGATTTTTTTTTTATCAGTGCAAGTCTTATATGAAGAAGAGGTAAAAATATCTTCGATGTATCGACAAGTGGTTCATGCGCCACACTTTTCTGCCCTGAAACTGAATACTTACAGGAGTAGCCAGTGTGAGGTAATGAGGCTCTTAACACTAGAATTACCAGAGCCTACGAAAAAACTCATAATTCCGTCCCACCTTAAATCGCTTCTTAAAATCGTTCACAGCTCTCCACCAGCGTCTTTTGTCATCTAAATGTGCTGATAAAAATCAGGCTGCAAGCAGCCGGCTATTCCATCCCCCCAACGACTTAGAACGTGCACAAACTTCTCCCAGCTCATGCCTTGATTGATTATCTAGGAGTGAAGTGGAGTTTTAGAGTGGAAAGAATAGATCATTATTTGGAATACACGCATTTCACGTGTGTTCCGTTTCTACAGTAATCCGTGTAAACACATTTTTAAAACAGAAACGTTTTTCATATTGTAGTAGTAAATGACAAAATGTAAGCATAAACTATATAATGTATGAAGCCTAAAGTCCAAATATCAAACACTTTCACAAAAGGTACACATATAACAGAACAAGTATGCTTTTATTCAAAAATATAACTGCAGAAAAAAGCCACCTTAGCATGCCTTATTGACACATATGTACTGCAGCTGACACAGTAGTATAATGGTATCAGCCGCTTACTGGTATCCAAAAGCTCATGAGTTCGATCCCACATGGTTCAGTTTTGAGAAGTAAACTGCTCTTATTCTTACTATTTTAGAATAAAAACATGCATTTGATTTCAGTGTGTAACAGCCAATGTAATTTATGATACTTGTAAAGGTTAGTTTTTTTTCACTTTTCATTCTCAGTCTCAGTCGTGTTCAGGATCCTTCCCTACCCCCCATCTGAGAATGCTGTTTTCACATAAAGATGCGCGTGGCTCTGCAGCGTACTTATGACTGCATTCTCGTACCAATGCTTGCGAACTGAAGTGCCTGCGTGCACTTTTCGTGGCATTACACGTCTATTTTTTTTAGCATGCCCGTGTCTCTCAAACACAGGAACATATGTTGGTGTACAAGAATAAAAAACAAGTGCACTTTTATTCTAGACTATAAGTGAAGAAAAATAAAGCAAGTTACAGTAGGCGGTTGATACGACAGCTTGCGTGGTGCAATGCTAAGAACTGCTGATTTCCGATCCGTGCTATATAAAATCATCACATTCAAATATTAACAATTTCCACACACCCTTCCTACATTCACGACATGTGTACTTGTTGCAGTGTACACATCTCTCTGGGCTATGGTTCCTATTACACTGAATGAGCACCTGACATTGTACTTTCTTCCCTATATAAATCACATTCGAGTATAGCGCGTCTCCAAATAAATCACATTTGAGTTATTACTGGCTGTTACACACTGAAATCAAATGCATGTTTTTATTCTAAAATAGTAAGAATAAGAGCAGTTTACTTCTCAAAACTGAGCCATGTGGGATCGAACTCATGAGCTTTTGGATACCAGCAAGCTGATACCATTATGCTACTGTGTCAGCTGCAGTACGTACGTGTCAATATGGCATGCTAAGGTGGCTTTTTTCTGCAGTTATATTTTTGAATAACAGCATACTTGTTCTGTTATATGTGTACCTTTTGTGAAAGTGTTTGATATTTGGACTTCAGGCTTCATACATTATATAGTTTATGCTTACATTTTGACATTTACTACTACAATATGAAAAACGTTTCTGTTTTAAAAATGTGTTTACACGGATTACTGTAGAAATGGAACACACGTGAAATGCGTGTATTCCAAATAATGATCTATTCTTTCCACTCTAAAACTCCACTTCACTCCTAGATAATCAATCAAGGCATGAGCTGGGAGAAGTTTGTTCACGTTCTAAGTCGTTGGGGGGATGGAAAAGCCGGCTGCTTGCAGCCTGATTTTTATCAGCACATTTAGATGACAAAAGACGCTGGTGGAGAGCTGTGAACGATTTTAAGAAGCGATTTAAGGTGGGACGGAATTACGAGTTTTTTCGTAGGCTCTGGTAATTCTAGTGTTAAACATGGCTGTGCCATTCATAAAGGAAACAACAGTACTTGGTATATCCGAGATGCATTCCTAGTAAAAGTGGCACTACTTTTAGATCACAGCATATTTTCCAGTTGGAGGTTTTTGTACTGTAAAATGTATACTTATAAAATGTGAAAAAATAAGAAAATAAGCGATTGAAATAAAATGGTATGTAATCAGAACATTTAAAGGTGATTTTTGGATTTAGCAGCCCAAATTCTATTAGATACACCCAAAAGTGTTTAGGAAGCACAATCTTCTTTATCAGGTGTTAGTGATCCATCCATGTTCTGAACTTAATTATATAAAACATAAGATTTAGAAGAGCTGAAGCATTTCAAAGTAAAATTAAGCACAAAACATGCTTATGGACGCCTCTACACAATATTTCAGAGCCAAGCTAGACATGTGCAGAAGTATTTGGAGTGTGTGGGAAAACTGGGAAGAGGTACAAAGCAGACATGGCGGGAACATCCAAACTGCAGGTGCCTGGATCACTGAAAGTAAAAAGCCAAAACACCTGTCCAGGATGAATAATTTTAAAAGGGCAGAGAGGCTCTTTCCATTTAAAAGAGCCTATCCCATTGGCCCTGTCATAGCATGGCTTTCATGTTAGTAATAATAAGAGATCACATTTGCCTCCCTGTCTGCTGAAAAGTTAATTTAAGATTCTTAGAGAGAAAAATAGATATTTTTAAGCTTGCAAGTTATTTGAGGTGTTACTTTGTAAACCAGATAATGTAAGTGCATGTTTTTTGTTAAAAACTGGCATATGTATTCTGAGACTAATGATTTTTGATGCAATCTAGGGAAAACAAAACAATCCCACTCTATAAACTTCAAATGGAGTTGTGTTTAATTTTACACCTACTGTTGTGTCTTTTGCAAAACTTTTTTAGTTGCGTAAAATAAACAGAGACTTTACAAGGTTATTTTCACAAAGGAGATTGGAATTTTCTGTTTATTGCAATGGTTCTTGAAGAAACCATGCATTTTACATTTAGAGCAATCATCAATTTCTGTTTACCTTGACAAAACACATTTTATACAATATACAGTTATAATACTCAGGATTCTGCTGTTGACATGCTTTATAAAAGACTTTCAATTGCTTTACTTTTATAAATAGATTTCATCAAATTGCCATCAATTACCAATTTTACTGTACAACGTGGTATCAAATCATCATTATTTCATGTATCAGTCAGACTCTCAAAAAATAAAACACGGTAATTCTTTTAAGAAATCTTTGAAAACTGGCTGTCAATAGATTATGCCCCATGCAATAGATAATGCCTCATCCAATTCTGCTTTTAAAAAGAAGCTGTTGCTGGAATTGTTAGTTGTCACAAAAATGCACACAATGTAGGGCACTGCTCTGATATGCTTTTTAACATGCTTTATCAAATAAATGACCTTTAATTACTGTAGCTTTGCTGCTTGCCATTAATCACATTTTTAATTTTGTAGCTAAGGTCAAACTCAAAACTCTCAAACAATTTTTTCAGTATTAAAGGACATACTTTTTAGCCTTCAATAATCTTACCCATTAAATTAGTCACAGAAATTTTGACTAATTACAATGAACTAAAAAGTTTCAATTGGTTGGAATTAGCCGGTTTCTAGGGCCTGGGTTGTACTGTGACTAAAAAGAAAGATAACTACTGTGAATATGCAGACGTAGAAGAAGACCTTTTGTTATTTGTCAAATACAAAACTGTATTTAAATGAAGTATTAGTACCACTCCTTAAAATATTCTTTACAGCATTTATACAAACAAATAAAAAATCCTACAAAATGACTCCAACACACTCACAATTCACAGTCTAGGAAGAGCAATAAAAGCCATCAGCAATCTTCTGTTCAGGAGTGATTAACAATTACTTCAACAAAGCAGCATAGTGTTATTTTGAATTTGCACCTAACTATTCTGAACAGACCGATTTTCTGCTGTGCCTCTTATTTTACGCATGCCACCTCTTTTCATTTTCTGTAGCTTGTTCTTCAGGGTCACTCTAATGCATATGATGACGTTGCTTCACATTAAACATAGTCATTTTTTTAACAAAGTGCAAACTGCATTAGCTGGCAAAGTAAACAGTAATGGCAAGGAATAAGCAAAAACAGCTCCTAGCATTCCTAAAACTAAAAAACATTACTTCTAGGTGACCACTTTAAACTAGGATAGAGAGACTTTTGGGAAGGCATATGTGACTTTATTATAAAGGTAAGGGAGTATTTTGCCACTCCATTGGATGCTTCAACCATTTGCATTTGCAGAAAATTCAATGTCAGATAAACCATTAAATTAAGCAGTATGTCAATGGGTTTCATTTTGATTTGCTGCAATACATGGCGTTCATAATATTGGTAGTGGTTTTTTTTTGCTTTGCTAAAGTGGATGACATACTTATGTAGAAAATTTTTAGATTCTCTGTTTTTCCAACCTCCATTGTTTCTGACAACTGACTACAGCTTTCTACTGCAGAACAAATATTAAAGTAAGACTAAAGTCCGATTACTATATTTTTACAAACAGCCAAACTGGTCAGTATCTTCCAAATTTAGAGTAGTTTTGCGGTGCAACATATCCAACCATAAATTAAGCCAGAGGAATTATTTGTCTTATAAAAAGAAAACTATTGGATGATGTTTCTAACCTTTTCAGTTCAAAATTAATTTTCATTTGTGTATTAAAGCAATCAAGTTGTACCTAACAAAGAGGAAGGGTTATGTATAACTGTATTACATATTTTATGCCTTTTGTAACATTTATATAATGCTTCACTTAACACTAGAATCACTACCAAATTCTGTTTGCCTTGATCACCGTATTTTTTCCAACACACACTAGGAAATTCGTATGGCCTTATCACCTCACAAAAATGCCAGTTGATACCCGCCTTTGTTTTGCAAATGTGTCAGTAAGTGGCACTCGCCCATCCCCCATTTAGCTAGTGTAGCAGGTGGCTGGGTGTGGTCATCAATCAGCCACCTACTTAAGGAGCTGCCGCCCTGCAATCAAGGCTGGAGTTGGGTGAGGAGGAAGACAAGGTCGTGGCAGAGGAGGCGAGGAGAGGCCCGTGTGATTTTGTGTGAAGGAAGTGGCTATTGAGAGCCTAGACTTTGGGGGGTTTGGTGGCGGTGCACTTGAATATTTGTAAATACTGTAAATAAACGTGCGGTGATGGCTAAACTGGTGTCCGCCTGTGTGTGTCCGGGCCGCCTGATTTCACACTAGCCATTTGCCCCTTACATTCTGCGTTTATCACCACCAGCCCAAATCCTCTCCCTTAAAGCTCAACTCTGTGTTGAAGATTTATATGGCAAAGACATGTTAGAAATCATATAGGTAATGATATACAGTATCATTGTTTGAAATATTGTACGTTTCATGCGTGTTCCATGTCTACAACTATCTGTGTAAATGTACAATGAAACAAGAAATGTTAGGTCTTATAGACATAACGGAAATGTATGTTTTATCAAAGATGAGCCAAACAGCCAAAAAAAGATATGGGGCAGCCATACATATTATTGTTCCTGGCTGCAGAATTATTGAAAATAGTGTACAGGTTTGAGTCCAAAACAGAACTGTCTTGATGAGGTAAAGATGGTGGTTTTAAGGAAGAGTACAGGAAGTGACATCATCAGGGCCAGAACTGGAAGTGGTGTCATTGGAGGCCTGGAACTAGAAGTGATGTCATTGATACCAGGCAGGAGTTCTTGTAAGCTGTCTGCAGTGAAAAGAGAGAAAGGATCAGCAAATTCCACCACCCCCTGGTCTGGCGTGGAATTACCCTCATTCAGGCCCTTTAGCTGCCTCCATGCGTATATGTGTGACAGTGTTTATTTTAATCAAATATAAACACTCCTATTTGAGTTTAAATTAATTTTTTTGCTGTGGTCTGGATGGGGCAATAAACTTATTTTCACAAATATCCCAGAAATAATTGCTGCAATAAACAACATAATTTATTTATAACATAAGGATAATAGAAGACAAACATATGCAAGTATATGTATATTATATGCAAAGGACAATAATAAACAACACAAAACATAAAATTAGATAAGCTTAGTTGAATGTTTTCACTCCTATTGACTAAGACACACAACTTATGAATTCTGATTGTTCAACTTGTTAAGATGGAAAAGTTCTTTAGCTAGTTATGAAGCTTATTTTGTTTGCACAATGGCATTCATTTGCTCACAGTTAGTCTGTTTGTGCGTGTGTGAGTATGTGTGCGATACTGCTCTGCACTGTCTTACTGGATTTAGGAAGGAACTTATAACAGCTAGAATGTATCCTTCCATAGGTTATTACCTTTCAGTTGCAGTGACACCAATACCATAAATACATTAGCTGGCTTTGTCCTACCAAGTTACAAT
This sequence comes from Polypterus senegalus, assembly GCF_016835505.1. Classification (NCBI taxonomy): domain Eukaryota; kingdom Metazoa; phylum Chordata; class Cladistia; order Polypteriformes; family Polypteridae; genus Polypterus; species Polypterus senegalus. The sequence goes on along the minus strand of NC_053154.1, from coordinate 119,079,051 downwards.
TAATAGCTCTTGGAAATAAAGTAGGTGTGCTTATAGTTCTAGTGTAAGCAATGCTTTGTTAGTTTCCTGGTCAGCTTTTTCCAGACATGTGGAAGAATCTTCAACACACTTACTGTTTCTGTTTTAGGAGCTAACAACCTGAGGTTCAAATGCCCAGTGTCCTTGGTTTCTAGCAAAGTTACATCTTCTGGGACAGCTGGTTATCAGTCTGCTGCTGCTCTCAGGAAGACAAATGCGTGGCTTTATGTACGGTCTTCCTCTGCTCAGGCACTTGCTATCTCTTTGGGCTAATGGCACCCCTTGTCCAACTCCTTTTACAGATGGTCATTCTTTTTTTTTTTAGTCCAGCACTATTTACCCACTGGAGCAGTAGGGATTGCTCTAGCCTTTGTTATGTTCATGCCCTATAAGCACTGGGTCTATGCTATTGAGCAGAAGGTACAGCCAGGTTGAGAGCAGTGAGCTGACAGAGGAAGTAAAATATGGATTGTCTGTGGTGGTTTACAAGAAAAGACATTTTGCCATTGGTTTCTTAGTTGCAAATGTCCATCCCTTTTGGTTGACTATTGGGGCAAATTTCTGTCTGGTTGCCAGTCAATGAATTATGGCTCTTTGTTCAACCATAAGTGTCCAGATAGTGCCTCTAAGAGCTGTCTATGAGTGTTACTTGGTCTATGATTACTCATCTTATCAGATGATGCACAGAGAATTCCAAAGAAATAAACAGGTAAGAAGAAGTTGATATTAAGAGTACCTGGCAATGATTTGCTAAGCCAAGGACTTGTGTTCCATGCAGAATAGAATGGACAATGTCAGTTAGTCTTACAATGCTTATCCTGTATTCTCCAGTCTTGAATTGTTTCTGGTGAAGCTCCTGACCTCTAGTTCCTGTTTGTTTTTTTCAACTTATGATGCCCCTGGTGTGGTCATGGGTCTCTTCCTTCCCTCTCATTGATAGTCCTAACCGATGATGGACTTGGGCAAATAACTCAACAACAAGTGTTGGTGTAAGTCTAAAGTGCAAGGTGATTCAAACAATGGCAGTGTTCAAAAAGTGTAGAACAAAAGTCTTCAAAAATAATTAATTAATAAAAAAAGTGCAACATGGAAGATAAAAAAAACAATAAATAGTCCAATAAATAGGCTAAAGTCAAGAATAAAATCAAAGTCACAATCAACTTTTCTTCAGTACATTTCACTTTCTCTCTCGTCTCCCCTACTCAATCTCCAGGGGCCTCATGTATAAACGGTGCGTACGCACAGAAATGTTGCGTAAGAACTTTTCCACATTCAAATCGCGATGTATAAAACCTACACTTGGCGTAAAGCCACGCACTTTTCCACGGTACCTCATGCCTTGTCGTACGTAAGTTCTCCGCTCAGTTTTGCAAACTGGCGGCACCCAGCGTCAAAGCAATGGTACTGTTCTTGTGTGATTACTCATTATTTTCATGACGCGGCTTTATAAATACACAGAAACTAACCGCATATTGTTTATTAGTGTAATGCATCTGATTGTAATTAACTTGTAACAATATAATGGTCCAGGGAACAGCCATAGTATTCCAAATACCATAACTGCTTTAGCGTTGTTACTCTCACTTCTTCTTCTTCTTTCAGCTCCTCCCGTTAGGAGTTGCCACAGCGGATCATCTTTTTCCATATTACTCTCACTGCACGACTCGGAGTATTTATATCACTGTATCTGAGTGTGAATCACAGCAGCAGCTGATCGGAAAGAGAATTATCGGTATACAGCTTTAAGGACACGCTACCTCAGCCACTGCAAAATGTTTTAAAGCCTTTCCTGTACGGACCTCGCGGTTCAGAAACAGTTTAATCCCAAGAACTTTAAATGCACTCAATCAATTGCTCCTTGTAGAACGGTTTGTACTTATAAGTACAATCACCCCACTGTAAACTTGCACTACAGTTATAATATCTCACAACCTGGGCCACTTTATAAAGCGTGTATTTACATATGATGACGATATCATTTTTAAGGTGAAATGCAGCAAAATATGTTTGTTAAATTATACACATAAAACTTTAACTTCATTTAAATAATCTATATTCTTCACTGGGAGTGTCTTAAGGATAGAATAATTAAACATGTACTACGAAGATATTTCAATGTTCTTTAAACGTTTTGAAGAATCGGCGCTAAGCTTACAGATGGCTTAACGTCTATTACAGAGCTGATTGTGTGGCGATCGGTTACTTGGGGAAAGAAAAGCAAGGACTCTTGGGGCTACGCCAATATATATTGAATATAAAACAGAAAGAGAAAATAACAACACAGCTAAAAACGCAGCGACAAATTTCGACAAAAGATAATGCTTGTCATGAGCACGAGGCTCATGAAACACATGTTTAATAATGTGCTTTAGCTCCTATCATCATGAAAATGACATCACGTATACATCTCAGTATTTTAGTTATTCAGAGAGCTGTAATATCACAAATGTAATGGACTCTGTGTCCAGTTGGAGGAAGAGAGCCAGTTTAAGAAGCAAGTAGTGATTCACACACATAGATCACATACGAGTAGAAGATCAAATACAAAACAAAGCATTTAACGTGCTACTTTAATTACGATGTAATTTTGAGAAACTGGTTAATTAAACGATTTTAAGATGAAGTTTATAATGTTCTACTAAATGACAAAATAAACTACGTGATTAAAGTGGAAAATTCGAGATTAAAGTTGACATTTCGTGCTTTTTCCCCACCGTGTGCCTTTTTTCTCTGTACCCTAATAAGCTTTCATATGACACTCAGACAGTGGGCTACAACTCTTCTTTTCACGGCAACTTTGATATGTGACTTCTTTTTATTTCCGGCACTGTGCGATTTTGTGAATGTGAGCTTTCAAGTTTCTCCAACACGCTATGTCACTCGATCAACTTCCTTTTGTTGATTATACCACGGTTTATTTGAACAAATAGTATGTTTTTCCTTTGCCTCCACTTGGTATTCGCTGAAATTCTTATATTTTCCCGTGCTTTTCCCATTGTCTTTTCACAGAAGGCTGCGCTTAAGGGCGATTTATATTGATTTGCATATTCAAATAGGCGTAATTCTGGGAGGATTTGGGGCGTTACAAAATGCGCGTGCACGAGTGTTAGTTTTCACGCTGATCGGGATTTATGTAACGAAAGAACGTGGAAGTTGGAGTACGCAAAGATTCCTGCATCTGGATTTTTCTGTGCGTAAGCACATTTCAGCTTTTGTGCTTACGCCATGTTATAGTGCGAGTTCTACGCACGGCGTTATACATGAGGCCCCAGGTCTTGCAACAGGGCTGAGATGCTGGTGAACACCATCTGATTCGTATCCCAACCACCTTCCATTGGCATCCATTGGGACCCATCAAGCCTGGCTCCCTTATCCTGCCACCTCCATTAGCATCCAAGGGACCCTTGCTGCACTCCACCCCGGAATGCTATTCCCCTCACTCCACCACAGGGAATCCCCGACTGCTTCACTGCTAGTTAAATATTTTGCTGGTACCTAATTTCTCCACTAGTTTGTCTACATTTGGCATAGGACATGTGTTGAAAGCTGAAATGGTATTTAGCTTAATGTAATCCAAAGAGAATCTTATTTGTCCATTCTTTTTAGGTTGGTTTCTGCACTCAAACAAGTTAATTTGTCATTTTTGACTACACAGCCTTAGGCCAAACGTTAATTATAAACATGTGTTAGGATATAATAATTGTTCAGTGGCTTTACCTACAGATGTACACCATATTAGCACTATAATAATAAATCACAATTTTGTTGTATAAACACAAATAATTGACATTTCAAGTTGCTCTAACACTTCAATACAGCTGTGCTCTTCTGAGACCTTAAATGTGGCTTTACTAAATATCAGAGCATTAATCAGTAAGACTTTTTACATTAATAATCTTATCAGCAATAGAAAAATAGGCTTTCTTACATTTAGTGAAACATTGCTTAACAGTGACGGTGCCACGTTGTTACTTGAAGCAGAACCCCAAAATTATAATTTTGTGCATTCTGTCTCTTTATCTTCAGCTGATAAAATTTTAAAGGTACTTAATACGGGGTCTTCTCAGATTGTCTAAAGACTGCAGCAGTTAAACCCCTGCTCAAAAAAATAATCTAAATTCCTCCACCTTAACTGTTGAACTATTTCTAACATGCCTTTATAATTCCAGAAAAGCAGTTTTTCAGCAGTTAAATGATCACATGGACAAAAATTTTCAGTAAGTTTTTAAAACAAATCATATTACAGAAACTGCTATGGTTAAAGTAGTTAATGACCTGCAGGGTTAATGCAGACAGAGGCCACATATCTCCTTTTGTTCTGTCAGTGTTGAGCACAGCATTTGACACCATATATTAAAGTATTGTTATAAACTGTCTTAGATCACAGATGTCAAACTCCTGGAGCCTCATGTATAACGCCGTGCGTAGAATTCGCACTATAACATGGTGTACGCACAAAAGCTGAAATGTGCTTACGCACAGAAAAATCCAGATGCAGGAATCTGTGCGTACTCCAACTTCCACGTTCTTCCACTACATAAATCCAGATCAGCGTGAAAACTAACGCTCGTGCACGCGCTTTATGTAATGCCCCAACTCCTCCCAGAATTATGCCTCTTTGAATATGCAAATGAATATAAATCGCCCTTAAGCTCAGCTTTCTGTGAAAAGACAATGGGAAAAGCACGGGGGAAAATATAAGAATTTCAGCGAATACCAAGTGGAGGCAAAGGAAAAACATACTATTTGTTCAAATAAACCGTGGTATAATCAACAAAAGGAAGTTGATCGAGTGACATAGCGTGTTGGAGAAACTTGAACGCTCACCTGTACAAAATCGCACAGTGCCGGAAATAAAAAAGAAGTCACATATAAAAGTCGCCTTGAAAAGCCGAGTTGTAGCCCACTGTCTGAGTGTCATATGAAAGCTTATTAGGGTACAGAGAAAAAAGGCACACAGTGGGGAAAAAGCACAAAATGTCAACTTTAATCTCGACATTTCCACTTTAATCACGTAGTTTATTTTGTCATTAAAGTAGAACATAATAAACTTCATCTTGAAATCGTTTAATTAACCAGTTTCTCAAATCACATCGTAATTAAAGTATAGAACGCTAAATGCTTTGTTTTGTATTTGATCTTCTATGTGCTCTATGTGTGTGAATCACTACTTGCTTCTTAAATTGGCTCTCTTCCTCCAACTGGACACAGAGTCCATTACATTTGTGATATTACAGCTCTCTGAATAACTAAAATAATGAGATGTATATGTGATATCATTTTCATGATGATAGGAGTTAAAGCACGTTATTAAATATGTGTTTCACTTCGATGAAATAATTTATTGCAGCAGTACTCAGGGGCGGCTCTAGGCTTGTGATGGCACTGGGCAGAGGAAGAATTGGTGGCTCCTTCGCCCGCCAATGTCAGTAAGGTAGCTTATGCACGGTGGATGGCCACGTCCGTTGCAGACACTGCATAGCTGCCTCATGCTCATGACACAAGCATTTAACTTTTGCCGAAATTTGTCTCTGCGTTTTTAGCTGTGTTTTTATTTTCTCTTTCTGTTTTATATTCAATATATATTGGCGTAGCCGTCACTGCAGTCCTTGCTTTTCTTTCCCCAAGTAACCAATCGCCACACAATCAGCTCTGTAATAGAAGTTAAGCCATCTGTAAGCTTAGCGCCGATGCTTCAAAACGTTTAAAGAACATTGAAATATCTTCGTAGTGCATGTTTAATTATTCTATCCTTAACGACACTCCCAGTGAAGAATATAGATTATTTAAATGAAGTTAAAGTTTTATCCGTATAATTTAACAAACATATTTTGCTGCATTTCACTTTAAAAATGATATCGTCATCATATGTAAATACGCTTTATAAAGTGGCTCAGGTTGTGAGATATTATAACTGTAGTGCAAGTTTACAGTGGGGTGATTGTACTTATAAGTACAAACAGTCCTACAAGGTGCAATTGATTGAGTGCATTTAAAGTTCTTGGGATGAAACTGTTTCTGAACGCGAGGTCCATACAGGAAAGGCTTTAAAATGTTTTGCAGTGGCTGAGACAGCGTGTCCTTGAAGCTGTATACGGATAATTCTCTTTCTGATCAGCTGCTGCTGTGATTCACACTCAGCTACAGTGATATAAATACTCCGAGTGGTGCAGTGAGAGTAATATGGAAAAAGATGATCCGCTGTGGCAACTCCTAACGGGAAGAGCTGAAAGAAGAAGAAGAAAAATAAGAAGAAAAGGTGCAGTGAGAGTAACAACGTTAAAGCAGTTATGGTATTTGGAATACTATGGCTGTTCCCTGGACCATTATATTGTTACAAGTTAATTACAATCAGATGCATTACACTAATAAACAAAGTTTCGGTGTATTTATAAAGCAGCGTCATGAAAATAATGAGTAATCACACAGGAACAGTAGCATTGTTTTGACGCTGGGTGCCGCCAGTCTGCAAAACTGAGTGGAGAACTTGCGTACGACAAGGCATAAGGTACCGTGGAAAAGTGCGTGGCTTTACGCCAAGTGTAGGTTTTATACATCGCGATTTGAACGTGGAAAAGTTCTTACGCAACATTTCTGTGCGTACGCACCGTTTATACATGAGGCTCCAGGCCTTGAGGGCCACAGTGGCTGCAGGTTTTCATTCTAACCCTTTTCCTAATCAGTGACCAGGTTTCACTGCTAATTAGCTTCTTTTCCCTTCAATTTAATAGCCTTGTTTTTAAGGTTTCAGTCCTTTGGTAGCCAAACAGAAATGAGACATGAAATGAGCTGACAGGTTAACAGGTAAATTGGGGATTCATACTCCAACCAGTTTCACTCCAACCAGGTTCTTAATGAGAAGCTAATTCTTACTGTTAATTAAACCTGTTATTTAATTCCACAGCTTGTTGCTGCTCTCATTCTGCTACAGAAGACATTTCCAAAACTGTTGATTTTCTGTTTTTACTAAGAACAACGTCAAAACGTTTTGGTAACCTCAGAGATCAACCTTATTGAGACCTCCACCCTTCTTTATTTCCAAATATTGTGTGATGGGCACAGGTCATGTGGCAGCTCGTTTTGTGTCTCATTATTGTTTGGCTGCTAATTAAGGAAAAAGAAACAACTAAGGTGAATGAGTCAAGTTAATTAAAACAAAAGCAAAATAAGTTAATTAGCAGCCAAAACTGGTCACTAATTAAGAAGATGTTTAAAATGAAAACCTGCAGCCACTGTGGCCCTCCAGTACCAGAGTCCGAAACCCCTGCCTTAGACAATGGGTGGATCTCTCAAACAGTGTCTGAAGTTGGTTTCAGACTTATTTAACAGGTAGAAAATTCTTTGCTAGTAGTGGTGATTGTAGTTTGGAGATCCATGATATTTTATATGGTGTACCACAATGATCTATATTTGACCTGCTGTTATTTTCAATCTAGACCCTTCCATTAGGCCAGACGATGTTGAAACAAGGTAACCATCATAGTTACACAGATGACACACAGCTAGCACCTGATGGCCCTGAAACTCCTGGCTCTGATTCAAAGTCTTGCTTGTATTTCTGAATAGATAAATAGCTACCTTTTCAAGTTAAATAAGAAAACAAATATAAATCTTAGTTATTGAGAAAAATGGTAATAGCAAAGGTTATAAAAATAAAAATGATCCCATAACATTATAAGTTTAGGGAGAAGTAAAAAATGCACGTGTAATTATGGACTTGGTATCAATCTTTAAATCATGCATTATCCATATTACCTAGACTACATTTCTAAATTTAAGGAACACTGGAAAAGTTAGTCATCTTATAACATTGTATAACATGCTAAGAAATTCAAATTTTTGTTTAGAGTCAACTAGATTACAGTAATGCACTCCTAACTGGACTGCTTAAGAAAGGCATCCATTGGTTGCAATTTGTTTAGAATGCAGCATCAAATATTGTCACCAGAAAAAGAAAATTTGAGCACATCTCAGTTACTTGTGATTTTAAAATACTACTAATGGTAGATAATGCTTTAAAAAATCTTGCTCCTTCATACTTATTGGAGTACCTGTGTTTCCCCTGTATTTCAACCTAAGATCTTCTAATAGTGGTCTGCTTATTATTCCAAGAAGTAAGTATAAAAGAAGTGTTGAGGAAGCCTTTTGATGTTATGCACCAAATATCTGGAATAATGTATCAACTGATATACACCATGCTTACAGCATGGATCATTTTAAAAATCCCCTAAAAACCCACTTGTTTCATTTGGCTTTATCATAGGTTTAATGATAATAGACTATGCATAGAATTATCTTATCTGTCATGGATATACAATTATTATTAATTTTTATTTTCCCTGCTTTTGTTTCTGGTTTTAACATGCAGAATCAAAGTACTGTATAAACCGTCTATGATGCTTGAATGAAGGCGGGTGCCCCTGCTGTCCACAAACCCACTGCATCTAATACTCTGGGATAAAGTCTAGAAAATAATAAGGGACAGCTTAATTTCCTTTATGTTAGATAGAATGCCCAATAGGAGCCGTGCAGTCTTTTGGCCTTGGAACCTCTGCCAATTCATCTTTATTCACCAATTTATCTGGAGTTTGTGGGGTTTTTTCCATTTTTTTCTGTCCTCCATGCCCATTTGACCTTAACACTGGACTCATCTTTAAAGACTTTAAAAAACATACTATGTATAAGGAATCTACCTTTCTACTAATATACTTGAGTTTTGCATAAATCTGTGTTTATTAATTCATCCCTTAGGACACCAACCAAATTTAAATTTCTTTTTCTTTCTTTCCAACTGTTTTTTGACATCTTGAAATGCACTTTGAGCTACACTCTGTATATGAAAATGAGGTATAGAAAAAATATTGTAGCTTTTTACACATGATTGCAGTGCTTACATTTATGAAGTTACATTTTTTGAATCGCTGCTATAATGTGTTTTTATGCAAGAAAATGGGGGCAATGTGGAAATTTGGTAAATTAAGTTTCTCTACAAATTTTAAAACTTTTTTTCATAAAGAAGATTTTAGCTGAATGAAATAATATTACAGCTGAAGGTAGTAAAGTCCTCTTCAAACCTAAAATGAATCAGAAATATAAAAGATGTGATGTATGAAGTAAATAAAAAATAACAGCAAGTTATTATGGGCTGGTTTACATGGGTGTGTTTTTTAATATTTATTTTAAATGGTTTCCATTAAATAATATGTTTTATTAGATACAGTATTTTGTTATCAATCACAATGGAGGTAATTGTACAGTTGTTGCAGTTGTCTTATAAATTAATGTTTTTCACGTTACCTCCCTGGGACACTGTAGCATAGTTAACTCTGGTAGGAATATTTCCAAATTATTCCATTGTAATTTAAGAAATGTGTAGGTTTTCTTTGGATACAGTACTGGTATTTGTTACACATTTCAAAGATATAGAGCTTAGATTAAAAGTTTGTCATCTAAAATGACTTGGGTGTACGTACAGTATATATTATGTGATGGCATCAAGCACCATTCAATGTTGGCCAAAATAAACTTGGTCACCATGGTACTGAAATAAGATTAAGCAAATGTCACCTAACCAAAGATCACATTTAATGTTTTTTTCTCTCAATTATACTATTTTTCTGAGCATGAAATTATAAATGTTCACATTTTTCTTTACCACTGAAAATAAACTATTTAAATGTTCATAGTGTATATGGGCGGCACAGTAGTGCAGGGTAGCACTTCTGCCTCGCAGTTAGGAGACCTGGGTTCGCTTCCCAGGTCCTCCCTGCGTGTGTTTGCATGTTCTTTCCGTGTCTGCGTGGGTTTCCTCCGGGTGCTCTGGTTTCCTCCCACAGTCCAAAGACATGCAGGTTAGATGAATTGGCAATCCTAAATTGGCTCCAGCAGACCCCTGTGAACCTGTAGTTAGAATATAGTGGGTTGGATAATGGATGGATGGATATAGTATATTAACTCAATCTTGAAGTGACTTTTTGTACTTGAAAAATTAAACTTTATGTTAATGAAATACTAACAGTTATTTTTCTAAATTGAAAATCAGAGTAATATTCTTGAATATTTATTAGCCCTCCTTCAAAAAGAAACTGAAAACCACACATTCTTATATGTTAATATGTATTTTTCTTTATTCTATCTTGTTTCTATTGTCTTGGTAACATCTGTACTTTTTAGTTAGCACATCCAGAGCTGGACCAGTAGAAATAAAAATTAATTAATCTGTCGTGCATCAGCTTGACTACAGTGTAAAGTTCTCACAGAGTTATAGTGTTTTGAAAATTTATAAAATGCTGGCTATATGAATAGATTTTTCTTTGTTGTTGTCTTCATATTCTTCTCAACTGTACTGCGTTTCAGTGTATCTAATTGACGCCTCCTTAAGCAGAACATTAGGCAGCAGAGGAAAGAGTTGTGCTTTCTCTTTGAAGTGCTACTTTATTACCTCTGAAGTTTAGCACATTCATAAGTCTTCTACGGTAAGTACATCTGAGTTTACTGGTTTACTCTGTGGGATTCTAATCCCTCTAAACATAGTATCCATACTTCCATGTACATGGAAAAAACAAAGGTTTACAGTCTACAATAAGGTTAGCAAATCATTTCTTATTCATAGTTTTATTTCTGTAATTTAGAAGACTGGAAGGTTATTGCATTTTATATTTTTCAGATATCACGGGACAATAAAAAATGTGTTTTTATGAGCACTGTTGTATCTTAGGATTTCGGCCTGCTGACCACAAAAATCATGTTTAAATTCTCCTATCACTTAATGTTTCTCATCTCTTCTCCTATTTTATGTTTACTACTATCTTTCCCAACAAGTAAGCTGTTTCGTTTAGTCCAGCCATGCCTTGGCATACACTCAGGGCAGGGTGCAGAACATGCAGTGGATATGCTACATCTTAGGGATGCTTTGGCAAGCTTAGCCAGGATGAATGCTGACAGGACAGGCTATAAAAGCAGCTTGCCTACACAAATACTTTGCACTACATTGATATCAGTTTGTATTTATGTGGATGTGTATGTTCTGCAGGCAGAGCATATTGTGTGTGCTTAGCTTTTATTGTCTAGAGTAAAATTTGTTAAAGCTGAAATATCTCACTAATATTGCAACAGCTGAAATACATTGTTAAATTTGTAGTGGCTTTATGCTGAAGTATCAAAAACAAAGCGTGACTGCACTTGTGAAAAAAACATATGACCTGTAATTCTTTTATAAAATTGGTGACCAAGACAAATCGTGGGCTCCTCATATTTGTTGTGTAACATGCAACGATGATCTGAGAGTTTGGCTTAGTTGTACTTGTAAGTCAATCCTGTTCGTAGTCCCAAAGATATGGCAATAACAGAAGGATCATGTGACAGGTTGTTACTTGCCTTTGATTAATGTTTCAGGCTACTGTACAAAAATTTAAAAATCTATAGAATAACATCAACAACAACATTTATTTCATTACCACATTTTCATTGAAAGCATGCAGCTGAAAGTGTTTTACACACTGTCAAAGTAAAAACGTAAGAATAAAGAAAAAACAAATTTACAATAAATAGGTATATGAATGAATAACTGAAATACCAAAAATTGTGAATAAGAATACATTACTACACACTTAATAATAAAGACATACAAGTAATAGACACCCCAACTTGTCTTCAGCCATGAGACCAATTATGTATGATGACAGTTTGCCAATACCGAAGCCACCAGAGACACGAGCCTATGTGGGGCAGACAGAGATGCCATAATTGAAATAGAGAAAGATTGTGATCCAGCTATTGAAACTTTTAGGTTTAGGGACCCTCATGTGATAACACAGAATGAAATGACCTAGTTAGGAACTTGGGTTTGCTAAAAGCAAAAGTAGAACTACTTGGTTCAAAACTATAAGGATGACTTTTGCTGTGGCCAGGTGTGGAAACTTCTGTGAAGCAACAGCATTATCCACTGCACCTCAGCGCCTCAAAAAAAAAAAACAGAAAAATTGCAGACAGAATAACAGCCTTAAACAAAATACAACATATGACCACAAAGTAGCAATAAGTAAAAACAAATACTGTATATCATTACAATCACCAAGTTCCAGTCTTTGATTAGCTGAGCCAAACAGCACTTTTTGAAGTTGAACTTCAGTTGATGTAGTTGATGCAGTGCAGCAGTACAATTTCTAATTTATCTGTGCAGATGCTTCTCACTTTTTTCTTCTATCAAGAAGACAGAACCAGTATATCTTTCATTACTATTACTGTTTCACAACGTCTTATGCTTTCTGACTTTGAGAGTGAAAGGGGGAAGGCTTCTTTAAGGTTTGTTTTGATTCATCACTGGCTGCGTGGCTAATTGCATATTCATTCAGTTATCATTTAAAATTAGCCACATGGCACAGTGGGATTTATATTGTGTATTTGGCTGAACTTCTCTTAATATTGTCAGCTGATGTACCTATACTGAGTTTTTTGTTTTTGTTTTCTAATCACAAGTAGGCTGCAGATATGTGTGAAGCATATTGTGCAGTGACGTAAAATGTGGGGTGGAGTACGTTTACAGTATGCAAGCATGAAAGTTCTGCAAGGCTAGATAGATAGATAGATAGATAGATAGATAGATAGATAGATAGATAGATAGATAGATAGATAGATAGATAGATAGATAGATAGATAGATAGATACTTTATTAATCCCAAGGGGAAATTCACATAATCCAGCAGCAGTATACTGATACAAAGAAACAATATTAAATTAAATAGTAATAAAAATGAAAAAAATTTAAATAAAATTAATGTTAGCATTTACTCCCCCGGATGGATTTGAAGGGTCGCATAGTGTGGGGGAGGAACAATTTCCTCAGTCTGTCAGTGGAGCAAGACAGTGACAAAAGTCTGTCACTGAAGCTACTCCTCTGCGTGGAGATGACACTGTTCAGTGGATGCAGTGGATTTTTCATGATTGACAGGAGTTTGCTTAGTGCCCGTCGCTCTGCCACAGATGTTAAACTGTCCAACTTTACTCCTACAATAGAGCCTGCCTTCTTAACAAGTTTGTCCAGGCGTGAGGCGTTTTTCATCTTTATGCTGCCACCCCAGCACACCACCGCGTAGAAGAGGGCACTCGCCACAACCGTCTGGTAGAACATCTGCAGCATCTTACTGCAGATGTTGAAGGATGCCAACCTTCTCAGAAAGTATAGTCTGCTCTGACCTTTCTTACATAGAGCATCAGTATTGGCAGTCCAGTCCAATTTGTCATCCAGTTGCACTCCCAGGTATTTATAGGTCTGCACCCTCTGCACACAGTCACCTCTGATGATCACAGGGTCCATGAGGGTCCTGGGCCTCCTAAAATCCACCACCAGTTCCTTGGTTTTGCTGGTGTTAAGATGTAAGTGGTTTGAGTCGCACCATTTAACAAAGTCTTTGATTAGCTTCCTGTACTCCTCCTCCTGCCCACTCCTGATGCAGCCCACAATAGCAGTGTCATCAGCGAACTTTTGCACGTGGCAGGACTCCGAGTCATATTGGAAGTCTGATGTATATAGATTGAACAGGACCGGAAAAAGTACAGTCCCCTGCGGCGCCCCTGTATTGCTGAACACAATGTCAGACCTGCAGTTCCCAAGACGCACATATTGAGGTCTGTCTGTAAGATAGTCCACAATCCATGCCACCAGATGTGAGTCTACTCTCATCTCAGTCAACTTGTCTCTAAGGAGCAGAGGTTGGATGGTGTTGAAGGTGCTAGAGAAGTCCAAAAACATAATTCTTACAGCACCACTGCCTCTGTCCAGGTGGGAGAGGGATCGGTGTAGCATATAGATGATAGCATCCTCCGCTCCCACCTTCTCCTGGTATGCGAACTGCAGAGGGTCGAGGGCGTGGCGGACCTGTGGCCTCAGGTGGTGAAGCAGCAGCCGATCCATGGTCTTTATCAGATGTGACGTCAGAGCAACAGGCTACTACAGCTCTGTGGTATCATGCTAACCTCACAAAGAATAATGGGGTGCTGGGAAAAAAATGTTTGTCTAAGCTGCATGGTGAATTACCAGGAAAATATTCAGGAAACAAGTTCACCAGCAGGAACAGCACATTTGCTGCGAAAAATGCTTACACTACTCACAACACTATTCACATCTGCTTGCCAGTGATGTTAGGGTTTGATTCAAAAAAGTATTATGACTGCTTCTCTCAATTTTAAAACTATTACCTTGACCAACAGCACATTGTATAGCGGATCTCCATTTGCTTCTCTACAAAGTCTCAATTCTGTCATAGCTTGCCTAGTTACTGTACTATTTCTATATGTACTAAAAATGAACTACACATTTTAATTTCTTGCTCCCAAATTGTACAAATAGTTAATGCTTGTTATAAGAAATACCCTTAATCTACAAAAGGCAAGTTTCTTTTGATAAAAAACTTTGAAACTTACAGTTCGTCCCACTCAGCATTATATACTGGATTTATAGTTAGTTTGTTTGTTTGTTTTTATTCTACCCTTCATTCTTTATCAAAATTGTTATTTTCAATTTACTTTTCTACTATCTTTATAAGTACGAAAGATAAAATATAACAATATACTATTCTCAGTTACTCTAAATCCAATTCAGGGTCATGGAAGAAAACAACATATGCTCATAGCTTAGGGAGCAAAAATAGAACCACCACTGGACTGGAAGGTGATCCACTGCGGGGCCACTTAAACACTCTCCTACACAGAAGGGTCTATATGGAATGGAAAGCTAACCTAGCACACGTCTTCAGGTTATGGGAGGAAACCCTGCCTACTTGTCGATCATTCAAACTCTACACAGGTACCAGCTATGCAGTATGCTGGATCTGTGAACCAGCAGTTCTAACTACGTACTGCATTTATTTTATTTTTTATACGCCTCCTTGTGTAAAGGTTTATGCTAAAAAAAGTGATAATTTATAATAATTGTTGAGGCCATCTCATGAAGATGTAGAATAATAAAGCAATTTTTGATTTACATAGAACTTACAATTACCACATAAATTGTACATCTACAGCAGCTTTGAAATAAGTAACTTGTTTGTATTTTTGTCCTTTTAAAATAAATAATAGTAAAATCATAGAGCTTGTTGCCTAGCAGCTTTGAAAAAAAATGTCATACTATAATACCGATGCTTGTGATACAGCATGTTTATTAAAAAGGTAAATAAAAATTTCTTTTTAAAAGATAATTAGCAAGTATGGATTTAATACATTTGTTTGAAGTAATGCTGCCAGTTGATAAATATGTCAGTAAATCGTGCGTGCTATTTCTAGGAATATACTGTAATTTATTTAAGAAAGCTAATGTCAAGTTGGACTCAATGTGCAATTTTCTAATTATAACTTCTTGTTTTTTCTCTATGATGCCTAAATTAGTTTTTTGTGCTTCTTAGTGTTTTTGCTTACCGCTATAGAAGAAAATATTCCTAGAGCGCCAATGTTCTCTATGATCACTTACTGAAAATGAACACAGTCAGATTGCAGGAAAATTCATTAAAAAAACAGCAATCAAATATGTACAACAGTTATTTGGTTCAACATAGAAATCATGGAAATGCAAGTACTAAGAGAAATGTTTCTTTTTCATTTTTGGAGTTTTCAATGGTATTTTGCCTTTTGTGAAAGGTACTATATTAAATAAAATGATATTGCTAAAAAATTAGGATCACTGTTTAAACAAGCTATTTTTTAACAGTCTGTAACATTATATCTGTGTGAGGCACGTCTTCCACAAACACACATCTATGGCAGAAATTAGGTTTTACATGTACCACAAGCTGCGCAAAGCAAAAAACACATCTTACTTATAGGTGGGACTATTGAAAAATAATCACCAGCAAAAAAATACTTTCATATTCTAAACTCAATCAGAAGGAAATGCAAAAATATTTCAAAAATAGAATCAAAGATGTAAAAGTGTGTCTAACAAAAAAAATTCAAATAACAAACAAAAATTGAAAGTGTCTAAGACACGTTTAACAAATTTAATCAGTTATATAACTATATAATATAATATAATATAACTATATATTTGAATTCAGTGAAAAAACAAAGCTATATAGCTCTACAAGAAATTACATTATTCCTACATTACAGAATGTTGGCCCTTGAGCTTTTTATATCTCAACAGCTTTCTGGTGGCATACATATCCATGACTTTGCGGTAAATAATAACATTGCAGGTGCATAATGAAGGGAGGCATTTTTGGAAAATTTAAATTGTGTCTCTAAAAAAAATCTTTTTTTACAACTTATACCACTTACAAAACTGCAGTTGATTCAACAACAACAACAACATTTATTTATGTAGCACATTTTCATACAAAAAATAGCTCAAAGTGCTTTACACAATGAAGAATAGAAAAATAAAAGACACAGTAAGAAAATAAAATCATCAATCATCCTTCAACCTAAAAATACCTCTGACTCTTTTTTTATTTATTTATTTTTACATTTTATTGAATTTATTAAATGCAAATAACATTCCATACAATGTCAAATTTTACAAAACTAAGTTTTCCTTCTTGGCTAGTGCACATATACTTGACTTCAGAGCTTACTGAGGTATTTCAAACATGTCTTAAGACAGAACGCATGTAAATAATTTTTTAAGACTTTGGCCATTTACTGTATAATAAACCAAAGAACAGGGAAAAGTAAAACCAGCAATCCAAAACTGCCAGGAGCAGTTAAGCTAACTAATGTTTCATCGAGGGGCTAGTGGCAAGTAGGTGGTTTTGTAGGTTTCCGGTCATCTCTCAGACTAAGACAAGAGTGGAGGGAAAACTAAAAATACAAAACAAAACTAAAACTCGTGATTAAATAAATTTATTTTTTTAAAATCCTTAGATCAATCAAGTTTTCACATTTAATTATTTGGACCTTTTTGTGGTCCATGGTGGGTCATAAGAGTAGCACTTTCTGTCCTGGTAGCAAGATACAGTTCTGAGAAGCCTGCTCATACTGTAGCTTCTGTTTTACTTGGCTAGGAGACATATTATTGTGTATCATGTGTGAAAACCGGCTCAGTTTATCACCCATTTTAAATACTTAGGTCATTACATAAACCTGTTTGTCATGTTTATTTGCTTTCAAGGCTTCCATCAGTACAGCAATTGTTTCTCTGATGTAATGTCTGTACAACAACTCATGTGGTCAAACTCCAGTAGCTTCCTGAGCTACCTCATAAAAAACAATCAAGAAATCAGGAAAATATCATCGAATGTTTTCGAAAATACAAAGAAAAGATCAACCAAACTTGTCCTCTGTAGTTAGTACTGTTTATTGTGTTTTTAATTTGTCGAGTGTTAAATAGCCTTGAAGATTACAATCCCTTTAATGGTTTTTTTATATATAAATTACCTGCCTTCTATGCTCTGACTGCTTCAGGATTTCTTAACCAATTGGCAAAGAGATGCAAATGACAAAATAGGTGGCCAAGTGAAAGCCTTACAATTAAATAACAATTTATTTTATCAGCAAAGATTGGCTTCGAATTAAGAAACTGAGTTGGAACAAAACATGCAACCACTGTTGTGCTCCAGAACCAAATTGGAGGACCTCTAAAGTATGGCATAATTATTTACAAAAAAAATGTATTTATTGCACCTACTACTTTTTAGTAAAGGTTCCAAAATATAACACAGTAATATGGCTAAATAGATGTTCAGTTGTTGTATACCAGTCATGCTCAATCCCTATTCTCAAGAAATCCTGCAACCTCACATTTTTGGTATACTGTACTATATTTTTTACAAACCAGGTCAATACAAATATAAAGTTATACTTTTCAAATGTTTTTTGTATGTACTAATATCCTGTTCATGGATTAACATCTTCCATTTGCAATACCATTCAGAGGTTATAAATAATTATTGTCAATTTATTATTTAGTGTCCTTTAGCTTTTAAATGTTATTTGTATTCAGTATTTGGGAGAAAGTCCACTGGGTGCTGCTCCTTATACCAGTGTATAGAGGTGATTTAGTGTGATTTTGGTATGATTTTAAGCCAAATTTGCTGTCACTGATATTCTGACTCTGCCTCAAGTTTCAGCTTCTTCACCATTGTTTAACATGCAGTATGAGAGGGGTTCTGATTGAGTGATTCCATCTTACGATTGGATTGCAGCATTTGGCTGACTAGCATTTGACAAGATAGTATACAGTAGCTTTATACACTTCAGAATTCATCCTGCTACTTATGCCAGCAGTCATCAATAAATACTAGTGACTGACTTTCATTTGCAGCCATGCACGATCATGCCATAAAACGTTTGACAGATGATGTGGTATTCTTCGGATTATGAGCCATTTCCTCTATTCTCAATACTCTTCTAAGATTCTGATATATATTGATCTTAGTTTCCTTCGTCCAAAGAAAATCTTTCCAGAATTTGACAGGTTTTTAAAAAAAGTTTTTGGGTTAGTCTAATCTGTCCTTCCTATTCTTGAGGTTTACCTATGGTTTGCACCCTGTGATAAACCCTCTGTCTTTACCTTCATAAATTTTTCTCTTGATTGTAGACTACAGCAATGATATGTCTACATCCTGGAGAGTGTTCTTGGTTTGGCTAAATGTTGTGAAGGGGTTCTTCTTCACCAAGGACAGAATTCTACAATCATCTAGCACTGTTGTCTTCTATTGTTTTCCAGACATTCTGGTGTTGCTTAGTTCACCAGTGTGGTCCTTCTTTTTAAGAATGTACCAAATGGTTAATTTTTCACCTCCTCATGTTTCTGCTATCTGCTGGGTTTGCTTTGTTTTCTCAGCCTAATGATGGACTGTTTTCACATGCAAGTATCTCATATTGAGTGTTCACAATGACAGCTTCCAAATGCAAATTCCACACTAGGAATCAATTCCAGACCTTTTACCTGCTTAATAGTTAATGAAATAATGAGGGAACTGCTCCCACCTGGATATGGAACAGCTTATCAGTCAAATGTCCAAATACCTCTGGAAATTGGGGGCTATGCAAAAAAATGACTGTCATTCCTAAACGGCTCATACAATATTTTTGTTACAAACTATAAATTAAAGCTTGAAGCCTACACTTTAATCACATAATGATTGTTTCATTTGAAATCTATTGTTGTGCCATACAGAGCAAAAATGATGAAAGTCAAGTCACTGTTCAAATACTTATGGACCTGACTGTACATTTGAAAGACATTTAGTGTCATTTGTTTGTTTATCCATTTAATAAAAATAGTTTTGCTCCCTGAATTGTGTTTAATCATTTGTTTTGACTTCATAAATGTATTTCATTTTTCATTATTTCAAGCAAATTTTTAAAAAGCATTGATTTTCATGAACTTGCCTTCCAATATTTCTATGACAGCTCTGAATGTTTAAATGCTAAGCTAATTCTAAACTTACAATAGAGTCTGTCATATTAAGTTACAAAAAGAATATAGTATAATTAGATCACATACAAATAGTCATTTAGTGAATTTGTTCAATGTAATGCAGAAAAAAGTATTAGCGGCCATAATGAACGAAACAGGTGTGACTTGACAATCAATGTAAATAAATCCACAAAGATCAGTGTTCAGAGGTTATTGAAACTGGATGAAGTACTTTATAGGTACCATACTGTGTTCACAGTCAATTCTTGTTCTTACAATGGCACACATTTTAAAGAACATGTATTGTGTATCACGATTCACTGTCTTAAGTCAGTGCCTGCTAGTAGTTCATAGCCAGACGGCACTCAAGATGCCCCAAAACATAGATAAAGCAGAAAGCTTTTTAAAACCAAAGTCACTGATGTTTATTGAAGGAATCCAGTGTTTGTTGGTGAAATAAAAACAAAAATCCACAACAAAAAAATCCATAAAAATAATATGCAACAATCAAACAAAGCAAAATAGACAACCAAAAAAAACAGACATATTCAATTAATTACTGAAAATATTCATGCATAGTACTTACAGGCAAGGGCTCTGAAAATGTACATAGTCCAAAGCTGACAAAAAATCAGATAATGGTAGAAAGAAAAAGGTCAAATAATTGGTCCAATGGCTCTGCAGCAGCCAAAATCTAGCTCTCACCCCTGTTCTCCTAAATAACAACAAAACATAAAAGAAAAGTAAAATGTCTAACATCCCCACACTGCAACTGCTTTCCCCTTTTGCTGTTTTGTTACTTTTGACTTTTGCAAAATAAGCTTGCTGGATTTTAGCAGCATAAAGGGAGTACGAAGTCACATGCATGCAGAATGAAAACTGACCATTAAACCAGCTTGTCCGCTAAAGAAGAGGACTCCACCGAGCTGGTAAGTCAAAACATTCTACGAAATCTAAAAATCTGATTCTTACTGGAATGATGCACTACCATTGAGGATCTTGTAAGGATTCTTTTAACATTACTATCTTACAGTACTGCTCCATTCAACTCTAGAATGCATTATATTTGGTTAAATACTGGCTTCTACTGGTTCTTCTGGCTCACTATAGCTGGAAAAGGACCCGGTGACGGTTCTATTACCATCACACTGGGTTAGCATCTCATTTGCTTTGATGATGCAGAAATCTAATTATACTAATAAAGGATTTATGTTTACAGAATCACTACTGAAATGTACTAATCTTTGTTTTCAGGTTCAACTCTAAGCAACCAGCTTTGGATAATGAATATTGAAGGTCAGGAACGTAACCCAGCTTTGTTTCTAGCCTTGCTGCTGTATTTGCTTCATATTATAATTTCCATTGGCTTACTTGCCATCCATACATTTTCAATGAAAGTGACTTCTGTCAACTAAACATTGTTCCTCATTCACTTATATCTTCTCTAAAATTAAAACACATTTACAGCAACATCCAAAATAATACTGAATGGAATTAAAATATTCTATGATATATCAGTTGTAATATCCTGTAGCACACCATTTGCACTAAGATTTATTTTGGGAAGCTGGAAGAATCTCAATCACCCTTTTATAACTTAATGGGAAAGTGGTATTTTTTTAAATTGGAAAAAAAAATCTAATTCTCCTTACAGAATCTTTTCAGAATTAGCAAAACCTCATTAATATGATTACAGTTCTATGGCAAACATTTTTATTTTATTAGCTTTTTTGTATCTTACATTTAGAACTATTTTAAATGAGGCTCTCTTGTTGTACAGGTCTCTCAGTCAAGTGGGGACTGAATGCTGACTTTCATGGACTGTCTTTGCAACATTGTATTGTACTTGCTATTTTTTCATTTGAATCGGGTTTGTTTTGTTATTATGTTTTGTTCCTTAAAAAGTTACTGACAGTATAAACAAATGCTCCATTCTAACTTAAAAAAATTTGAATTTGAAACACTCTGAAAGATGCTGAGCTTCTCATTCTGTGTCTGACGGTTGCAATTCTTTTTAAGCAATTTTCTATAGAGTGTGACCTTTCTAGCACATGTGTTGACATTGGCACATTCATTAAATATATGAGGTTGAAAATAATGCACTGAGGTACAGCTAGTATGTTTCTGTGTGCAAATATACATGTAGTGCAATTTCTGCACAAATAAATGCAATAAAAAATTAACTCTCAAAATATGAAACAAATATATATATATATATATATATATATATATATATATATATATATATATATATATATATATATATATATATATATATATATATATAATAAGTAGGCACTTAAATTGCAATTGGAATGTGCCAGGAAATATGGAATGTACTTGTTAAAGTAACCTGTGACTCTGGTGTGAGTATGCCATGGCTGTATATCATCTTCTGCTTGATGCTACTGCTATAGCAAGTATGTGATGGTATAACAGGGGTGCAAGGTGATGAGGTATCTTTTTTGCATCTTGAAAACTGTTAATTTCAATTTGCTAAATTTTTTTTATTTGAATTGTAAAGTTTTTAATCATGAAATTATCTCTACTCCATGCAAGTGAATCTTTGAACGATCATACATGAATGAAATTTGGATTCTTATGTTGCACTCATCTTTATTTCCTTTTGATAAGAGAAAATAAAAACCTATTCACACTTGCATTTCTCTTGGAATTCTGTGGGATGGCAGATTTTTTTTTATTTTTGCCATCAAAACAAATGTGTAGAGCAAATGAATCCTGATGCAGCATTTTAACATAAATATATTAATGTCAAAAATGTTAAATATGTTATAATCCTTGAACAAAAAAGCAGACAATTTTTTGAACTAATGCAATTTGACTTAATATTTGGAGGTTTCCTTTACTGATAATTATTGTTCGTTTATTTATACTAGTGTTACAGGAGGCATTGGATCTTAAAAGTGAAAATTCAATCTTGGTTCATAATGTGTCTCCATGGGGTTTCTAATGCAATTTCACACCAAGATGCACAATATTACATGACCCTGGAAATTGCCTCACAAGACAACTGAAATGTACAAGAATCAAAGTAACATTCAATATCACAGTGAAAGAAAAAGGTAGCATATCAAATTTATAGGCTGATTTTTTTTAGACGGTTCAACTTATCTTCAATTTTACTTGTGTATAATATAAATGTGCATGCCTGATATGCCACATACAGCCTATTTTCTTAAAGATTCTGTATTTGTTAAAAGTGCATCTAAAAATAAACATACAGATCACTACATTTTCCAAACCAATTAATAATTTCTTTCCTGTTAATTGTTTATTATTCATATTTAGCAAAAGTACATTTAGATTACAAAACTCATGTAGCAACTTGCTGCAACTTAGTTATACAAATTTTGCAAATGAAGTGACCAGCAGATAACATAAGAGTACACTAAATCACAACATTAAAAACTATCTGCTAACAATATTTAAATTCAACACAGCTAAAATTTAGTCATTCTCCACTAATTCCACAAGAGCTTTTAATCCCTTTTACCCTCTTAATTCAATATCTCTTTTGCTTTTATATGTATACAGTATATAAGGAAATTTTGCAGACAAAATAGAAACAAGTTTATATTTTGTGTTTTTCAGTTAGTTTAGTTTAGTAGCTAATGAATCTGATTACAAAGCCAGATGACTTTCCATTAAGTATTAACCACTTACTCACTGTGCAACTCAGTGCAAATGCATTTATATAACACTAGCAAAATACCCGCGCTTCGCAGCGGGGAAGTAGTGTTTTAAAGAAGTTATGAAAAAGAAAAGGAAACGTTTTAAAAACAACATAACATGATTGTCAATGTAATTGTTTTGTCACTGTTATGAGTGT
Source organism: Polypterus senegalus (assembly GCF_016835505.1). NCBI lineage: Eukaryota > Metazoa > Chordata > Cladistia > Polypteriformes > Polypteridae > Polypterus > Polypterus senegalus. The sequence goes on along the minus strand of NC_053154.1, from coordinate 119,055,829 downwards.
TGCTGTCATCAAGGATTTGATTATCATTATTTCTTTCAATCAGGTTCGTACTTGGAGGACGTGTTGTGTTCAAGTTACATTCAGTGTTTGTCAACCGTTGTAAAGATAACAGGTTTCACTCATCGAAGTGTTCACTACCCAGATCGCTACTCGTGAATCTAAGATGTTTAACAGGCATTCCCGGTATTAACTTGTGGATTTACCTGCGAATATTTAGCTGCAGCGTGTCTATTAACTTGTGGAATTGCCTGCGAGTATTTAGCGACAGCATCTCTATGAACTTGTGGATTTGCCTGCGAGTATTTAGCAACAGCATGTCTATTAACTTGTGGATTTTTTTTGCGAATATTTAGCGACAGCGTCTCTGTGAACTTGTGGATTTGCCTGCGAGTATTTAGCAACAGCGTGTCTATTAACTTGTGGATTTTTCTACGAGTATTTGGCGGCAGCGTCACGAAGTTGTTTGCGTCTAACTGCATCAGAAAATGTAACACGACGTCTGACAGGCCTCCTTTTTACTGTTTTCTCACAGCTTGGATTGCTGCTGTCATAATCGGTTTAAGTTTCATGGTTTGTTTCAATTACATTAGTATTTGCAGGACTTGTGTTGAAGTGACATTCGGCATCTGACAAGCGTTGTAAGCATACAGCCGGCTTCATCGATAACTTCGCATCCAGCTTTTGAGAGTTGAAACATTCATAAACATCAAAGTGTCCACTACTCAAATCGTCACCTGTGAATCTAAGATGTTTAAGAGGGATTGGCGGTTGTCGAAAGGTGTAAAATATTTTGCCATTTTGGTAGACTTGAAAGCAACAACCAAACAATTCAGCGGCAGCCATCAACTCACATGCAGAAGCATAGGTGAAGGGCATAAGCATTTCATTCTTATAGTGCCCCTGTGTAGTATAATTATCTCCTGTACCGTCATCAGTCCACACCTTGAACCTGTCCCAGTCTTTCAATACATAAGACACAATGTTCCTCTGGATATCAAGATTAAGCCTGATATGGCCATGCAATATGTAACACAGAGAATGTAAAAGGCAGGAGGCATCTCCGGGCATGGAAACCACTCGGTAAGTGACAGTTCTTTGATCGATGATGATCACCTCGATAGACATGTTAATGGGGGTACGATTGGAACGATAAAGGAAATGGGTACCTGAACAGTAAATTAAGTCTAAAATACCTACACAATAACTATAATCATAATAAATGAACAATAAAACAGCGAAGAAGCTGTAGATTAAATAAAAAGCTGCAGTTATCAGCTGGGAGACGTGAATACCGTGGCGAACCAAGGTAGGGAATGAAGAGACAGGAGCGAAGGACGGCCTTATGGGGGTAGGCGGTCAATTACGTGGGAGGTGTGGTGATGGGGGACGCAATGCCGCCTCACACGGCGACTGAGCTGCAGGCTATGGACGTATATATGTACGTAAGTAGGATTCAGTTATGACCGTTACACCTAGAATTTTGAAATGAAACCTGCTTAACTTTTGTAAGTAACCTGTAAGGAATGAGCCTGCCAAATTTCAGCCTTCTACCTACACGGGAAGTTGGAGAATCAGTGGAGTGAGTCAGTGAGGGATTTGCCTTTTATTAGTATAGATTACTCCCATACTTTTAAAATATAAATAATTGTGCTGTTTTGTGTCTGTAGCATGTCATGAAAGGAAGCTGATGAAAGAATAGAGCTGTATAAAATAAAATTCATTTATGTCTCTCTGATTAATCTTTTAACTGCATGATAGAAGCAGCCCTCTTATTTAATTAACACAATCGAGTACATAACACAGAAAAGTGAGTGTTAAATATCAGTACTACTAAAAATACTGTTTGTTATTTTTATTATCCATTCTAAAAGAAAAAGTGTAAATTTTAGGAAAAATTACTCACAAAATGCACAAAAGTTAAAATTTCACCACGGCTGATAGTCTGTACATCCAACTCTTTTATAACTACTACCAAAACTGGTAGCAAAGCTTTTAATAAATGATAGATTTATATATATTTTTTAAAATGTTAACATATTTCTCATGATGAATATACTTAAATTAAACTCCATAATGTTGCACTGGCATAGTGACTTAGAAGAGGAAAGAAACTTGTATGGCCGTGCACTTTTAATTATCAACAAGGACCTTTTAATTTAAACTGATTCAGTTCCCTATGCTTTTAATTAGAAACAAACTAAGAAAGGACAAAAGCTGTTATACTACTGTCTTCAGGTGTTACTTGCCACAGGAATGACTTGTGTAGCACAAGTCAGCTATGTCTCAGCCCCTACCTTTTCTGCTACTGAAACAGCATCATTACCAAGAAATATTTAGGGAGCTATGGACAAATCAAATAGACCAAGTTGAAATTGTAGTGGACATAGTGGACTTTGCTATAAATTTTGCCCCTTGGAAATTAAAGTTTGGGAAAAGCAATGCTTGCTAAAGGGCTTATTTACTCTGAAAATAGAAAAAGGTATATTGTCTAATGAACACGGACTTCTAAATAGTTTTATAATCCCACACCTAGTGCATATGGAGTTCTTCTAATTAATGTTTAAAAGACTCCTGTCATTAGGATATTTTAAATTCATAAGGGAATGTTAGCTTTGAGGCATCCCCCCAATTTGTTCATCAATAGTAGGACAATGTTGATTCCAAAAGTACAGAAGACATATAGCCACACACAATATCAGGCTTTTTTGGTCAACATCCTGTCGAATTTTGCATAGAGGATTAGTTAAGATGCTCTCTCAAAAGTATGTTAGAAATACCTCAAAACATATTTATGTTGTTAGTTAAAACTATCATAGATACGGCTAAGTTATGAAACCATGTGCCTTGCTTGAGGGTTACTAACATCAATAAATTATTCAGTTCTGATAAATACAGTACTGTATTAGGAGCCGCACAGAAACTGGGTTCCATGAGTAGACTAAGACAGTACTATTGAAAGTATTATAATGGATGTACAGCCACTCTACTTGAGGAAACTATTTAACATTCTAAAACTATTTCCATTCTAAAACTCGAGCATTTCACTCCCAGATAATGAAGGCAGGAAGTGGGAGAACTTTGTGCCCGTTCTGCAGCGGTGGGGGGATGGAATAGTAGGCTGCTTGCCTTGATCGGCACATTTACAAAACAAAAGACGCTGACGGAGAGGTGCAAAGGGATTTAAGGTGGGCTAGATTTACGCTTTTTTTCGTAGGCTTTGGTAATTCTAGTGTTAAATAAAAAGAGGATCAAGAGAAGTTGATCCTTAGCCTGCTTTTTCCTTCATAAAGAAATAGATGACGCTTAAGAACATTAGCAAATTGGCATTAAATGTTAGATACAGTGAACAGATACAGTGTATTTAGTCCTTGGGATCTTTTTACATTTTATTATTATACCACGTTGAATAACAGTGGATTTAACACTAGATACCCTTAAGCTTACGACCTCCTTAAATTTTCCTGATATATGCCAAGAACCTTTGGCTCTTTATCACTGCACCAATAGCCCGCTTTTGTTTTGCAAATGTGTGGATTAGCAGAGCGCAGCCTGCTACACTTCCTCACTCCCCCAATCAGTCAGATGAAGGCATCACCCTGCTGCAATCCTCACAATTTGTAAGGAATTATATAGGTAATGAAACACCGTGATTTGAAATGCATACATTTCATGTGTGTTCCGTGTCTGTAACGATCTGTGTAAATATAGAATGAGAGAGGAAATGTGAATCAAGGAATGTTATAGTAATAACAACATCATTTTGATGTGAAGTGTAGGATGTGTGAAGACTGAAGCCCAAATATCCAATAAACACTTTCACAAAAGGCACCTATTTCTGTGGATATGTCAACCTTTGTAAATGACAAATGTCCTGTAGGCTTATTACAAAACAGTCTGTATTATCTGTCAGAATGCATTCTTGACATGCTTCATTAGCTTAATCTGCCTCCAATACAGTAGCCATTTTTCCATTGCAGTTAGGCACATAATAGAAGGGGCACTTCTGAAAATTCGACAAAACATAAATGTGAATTGTCTGTGTTTCCACTGAGTGATTTTATGCAAATAAAGTTTTGTTTTATTACCTGAAATTAAAAATGGCAGGTGATGAGTGTTGGTTCTGTTATTTCAATTGCGTCTACAATCGCCATTGTGGTCTATGGCCGGCTTGTCATCCCGGCCAATACCCCCAGGCCGCCAGGTGGAGCTCTCCCTGCAGCATGGAGGTGCCCCGGATACCAGCAGGGAATCATGGACAATGGAGTTTTCCTCTACAGCCCTGCTGAATACCACAGGGGCCAACAGAGGACGCTGCAGGGAGGCCCAGAGAGTCATATGTGCCCTATAACCCGGAAGTACGTCTTAGGCAAAGCAACAGGGGAAGTGACGTACTTCTGGGATGAAGAAGAGAACTTTTTATCTGACCCAGAAGTGATAAGAAGTCACATGGACTGAAGGATTGGAAACACTTTTAGGTCAGGCAATATAAACGACTGTGGAAATCCCCAGAGGGTTGAGCTGAGCTGGGTGGAAGGGTGGCAACGCATCTGGGAGTGGAGGATTGTATTGTTATTGGTTATTGGTATTGGTATGAGTATTGTGGAGAGGAGGGTGCTTTGTGCACTGTTGATTATTAACTCTTTTAGGGCAGATGTCGACTTTTGTCGACAAGAGGGGTTGAGGGCGCATGTCGACTAAAGTCGACATCCAGGGATAGAGGGAGATAATCAGCTGTTAATGGTGACAAATCTCACTGTCACGTCACAGGCATTCCCTCTGTGCTTGGAGGAATGCTAGACTCGTTGACTCGTCAACTAATCCTTGCGTGTGCATGAATTGCGAAATGTAAACAATGGCAAGATGGCATCGACATGTGACAAGGGAGCGAAGTGAGTGCAGAAAAGAAAACACTCGGCAGACAATGTTTTGTGCATTATCGCGGAGTCGGACTCTGATTTTTCAGAATCGGATTTTATTGAGAGTGATCAGGAGATCGAGCAAGAGCGTGAGAAGCCGGCATCAGCTGATCAAACACCAGCCGATGCCGCGCCAGCGGATCTGCTGCCAGTTCAGCGTCTTCGCGCAGCCGATGCATCTATGGCAAGATTCACGTGGGATTAATACACAGACATTGATCCGTTGAGAGCCGATCTGACTGCTGGACTTCACAAGACGGCATGGCTTGCTGTTGGACATGACAGATCACCAGCTGCTGTACTTCAGGCTGCTTTCTCCTGATGTTGCTTTTCAGCTACCGTCAGACGAGATAAACAGGTAGGCAGAGAAATTTTTGGAATCGCGGGCTGCGTTTGCATCGCATTCTCGTTTTTCAAAGTGTAAACCCACAACAAAAGATGAGATGAAGAGTGCTGTGGTATTACAAATAGAGATGGGACAGAACTGGTGATATAACTTCAGGGAGCATTGGTCCAAACGTGCTTTGTCCCCTGGTGGTTTTGGACAGGTTATGCAGCATGGTGATAGGTACGTGCTGCTGCAAAGTTTTATTCACTTCTGTAATAAACAGAAGGAAATTCCATGGGGTGAGCCAGGCTATAATGCCATGCATAAAGTTCATAAAATTTCAGAAGATGAAAAGAGGTGACAATACGGTTTTCATGCGGGCAGAAAACTTGGTGGCAGTGGAATGGCACGATGGCAAAAGGGTGACTTGTCTCTCTAAAGTACACGATAACTATATATGTGAGAAAGTGCAGCAACAGACAAATGAAAAGTAGGCACCAAAGCAACACGTATTGTAAGCAGTGCAAAGTGGCAATGACTGAAATTGGCTGCTTTGAGCGAGATCAGACTTTGCAGGACTTTGCTGTGTAAAATGTATGTGATATGTATGTGAAATCATAGAGTATGCAGGCTCATACAACATGCAAGACAGTAACATTTGTCAAAAGTAAATATTTTTTGTTGATCTTGATTTGATATGTTAAACAATTGCTTTGTGTTCTTTTTCAAAAAATGTTAGTTTTTGGGAAAATATTCAGCCCTGGGAGATAAGAAACAAAAAAAAATAGCCCTAAAAGAGTTAATAAAGTCAACTATTGGACTTTTACCTGGTGTCTGACGTATTGTCTGAGGGTTCAAGAGGACGATAGCGCCCTCTATCTGTCACACCATGTTTGCTTTTAATCTGAGGCAGCAAGACCAAGTGAATAAAACAAAGGGAAGGCAAACACCCTATACTTGGCAGAGGCCACATATTAGGGATTTCTTTGAAATCATCCACAGTGATCTTACTGAGGAGCTGTGGGTACAAAATTTTAGGATAAGCAACTCAATATTAATGGTATTATGCAGCGCAATAGGTCTTCTTATGTCCCCTGCCATAGTATATATGAGGAAGCCAGTCCCAACCGACAAGTACATACCCATTGCACTTTATAAGCTGGCTATCTATGCAGAGTACAGGGATGTTGCTGATACTTTTGGCTCTTTAGCCATTAAACCTAAAATAAACAATGCCGCCACAAAGATGTATAATATTTTATGTATGTGCACGTGAGCTAAACTACATTGCATGTGCGTTGTACCTGAGTGAGTCTGTTTGTGCATAATATGTGAGGGGAACTTTTGAACGAATTAACAGAATTATGTGTTTGTGTATAAATGTTTGTATGCCGAGACTTAATATATTATGGTATATTCTGTAAGAGGAAGAATGTTCAGGGGAAGAGGTAGATGAGTATTGCTAGTTCTATTTTGAAGATTTCTTTTTGCCATAAATGTGCTGGAGGTTGCTCTTCATAGTGCTGTGTTGGAAGTTGTTGTTGATGAGTATGTTTTGAAGGTTGTTGAGGGAAAGGTTGGTGGGCTCCAGACATAATTTTTAATGCATTAGCATGACACTCTCCTGGTTCTATTGGTCTCTCAAAGCAATGAATGGCACAATGAGGAAATTAGAAAGAGTAGTTAGAAATTGCTGATCTTGCTTGGGTTGCTCCATAAACCTGTCCAATTGCAGTGATGAGGTTGAGGCTGCCTCCATGACAGTTGAGGTGGAGATTGAGATGTCTTCCCATCTTCCTGCACTACTGGGGCTTCCTCATGGGCATCAGCAGACTGGCTCAAAACATCATTTGATGCTGAAGGAAAGAGAAGAGGAAAGACAAAGAAATACTAAAGTAACAGTTAGAAACAAGTAGTAAAATGTTTGTCCAATGATAACATTTAAGTTCTGAACTACAAATAAAATGAATAAAACTACAGTGCAAAGCCAAGCAATGTTTTTGATTCCTTATTATGTTCACATAATAACTACATTCATATTGTATTTGCACTGGACCCATACACAATGACAAACACACTTATACAAAAAACACAGAGAAGGAACATAGCCTACATAGTAGACCTTCACATTCCATTTTTGTCATGATTTCCTATTTTCTCTTAATATAAACATGTATGATAGATCAGAACAGTACACGTGAAGTAGAAATTACACTATGCACTCAGAAATGTTTATTTTTTAAATTTGGTACACTATTAATTCACCTTTAGAATTCTTTGAGGTCTCCCTAGGAGTATCTGTATCGTCTTTGCCTTCTAAAAATATAAAATTGTATGAGTTAAGCTGATTTTATTTACAACATCATGATCCAATCAACATAAACAGAAGGTAAACAATTGAACTAGGTACCTTTAAATATTAACATTAAATTGCATGACGGTGTTGGGATATAAATTAAACAAACATAGTTTGACCCTTGAACAAATTTAAAGTTAACCTGTTCATTTATCACCAAAAATTATGCCAAAATGAAAAATTATTTCACTCACCAAAACTGTAACAGATGTCATCAATGTCACGATGGTTCTTTGTCGCAAAATTTTGTCCATTAGCTCAAAAAAACTAAAATAAATTTTTGATTTACCACTCTGTACTCAGTTTTGCAAACTGGCAGAACCCAGCGTCACAGCAGTGCTACTGTTCCTGTGTGGTTTCCCTTTATTTTTTAGATTCACATCCCTGACGTGTCTTTATCAAATACCCTGAAATTAACCGCATATCGTTTTTTAGTTCAAGGCATCTGATTGTAATCAACCTGTAACCATATACTGGTGCATAGAATGACCAAACTATTCTAAATACCAATAGCCACTTTAGCGTTAAGCTCAATGTATCTCAGTTTAACCCAGTGTATCTGAGTGTGGAATCACAACTGTACAGCAGCTGATCGCAAAGATCTAAGGCAGACTGTGTCAAGAGCGGGGAGAAATATCAAATAGCACATGATGCCTCAGCCATGGGCACAGTCTATTTGAACACTTCCATTCGGCAAACGCTTCAGAGCCTTTCCTGTATTGACCTTGTGATACAGAAACAGTTTCATCCCAAGAGCTATAAACGCACTCAAACAGTCCATCAAATGCTCCTGGTATCTCACTGTAAACTTGCATTACAGTTGTAATATTGCACAACCTGAGCCAATTATGCTTCCATATTGCATATTTTTCACTGTTTTTATCCTACTATTAGTATTGTTGTTGTTATTTTACCATTTTATAGGAAAATAGGTTTATGGAGGATTTGCATATTGAATCTTATTGTACCATAAAATAACAATAAAGGAATTCAATTCAATTCAACAGAAGAGAGCACATATCATTTTAAGATGCAATGCGGTAAAGTCTATATATACAGTATATTACATTATACAAATAAATCTTTAACTTCATTTAAATAATGTATATTGTTAATGATTAAATATGCGTGGATTCGGTGGGCAGTGGTAGCAATGAGCTGGCACCCTGTTCATGGATTGTTCCTGCCACATGCTGTATTCTTACAGGGACTGGCGTGACCCTGAATGGATGGAATAATTAAACATGTACTACAAAGATATTTCAATGTTCCTTAAAAGTTTTGAAGAATCAGCATTCTAAGCTTACAGATGGTTTGACATTTATTAAAGAGCTGATTGTGTGGCGATTGGATATTTGGAGAAACAAAAGGAAGGACAGGAATCGGGTTAGTATGTTTTAAAGAGACAATACTACTGCAATAAATTATTTTATTGAGGGTCGTGCATGGTGCAGCAAGCATCTTGTGGGAGGCAGGAACAGTCTCTGGAATGGGCGCCAGCTCGTTGTTACCACTGCGCCAACGTGCCTCAATATTTTCTACATGCTTTAATTTCTATCATATTGAAATTTATATCAACTATACATCTTAGTATTTACTGTAAATTGTTCAGAGAGCTGTTACATCATGAATGTAATGGATTCTGTGTCCTGTCAGCATAAGAGAAAGCCCATTTAAGAAGCACATATTGATTCACACACATAAGATGCATAGAAAAACACATAGAATACAAAGCATTTAAAATGCCACTTTGGTCACAATGGGATTTGAGAAACTAGTAAATTAATTGATTTTAAGATGACAAATAATAAATGATTTTATGTGATTAAAGTGGAAATTTTGACCTTTATTCACACTGTGTCCCAGTTTGTTTTCTTTTCTCCGTACCCTAATACGCTTCCATATGACATTCAGACAGTGGACTCATCATTTCAGGGTGACTTTGATATGTGACTACTTCTTATTTATTTTGGGCACTGTGCAACTTTCTGAACTTGAACTTTCGAGTTTCTCTGTCACTCAATCAACTTCCTTTTGTTGTTTATAGCACTGCTTAAACCAACAAATAGTAAATTTTTTCCTTGCCTGTACTTGGTATTCGCTGAAATTCTTCTTTTCTCTGTGCTTTTCCCATTGTCTTTTGACAGAATGAAAAACATAAGGGGCTATTTATATTGATTTGCATATTCAAAGAGGTGTAATTCTGAGATGAGTTGGGGTGGGGTGGCAGGCATGTGCGTTACATTTCACACTGACCGAGATTTATGGAGTGAAAGTGCATGGAAGTTGTCTTATGCAAGGTTTTGTGCCTCTGAATTTTTTTGTGCATACACACATTTCCGCTGTCTGTACATCATGTTTTAGTATGAATTCCACGGCCAGCATTACTTTTATCTGGATTTTTTTATGCGTACACACATTTCTGCTTTTTTCCATATGCCAAATTTTAGAGTGAATTCTACACACTGCGTTATGCATGAGGCCTCAGGTCTGTAATGTCTGCGGAGATGTTATTAGAGAACCATTTTCCAGCAGTGCATTCTTCACTTATGACTTGCTTACAGAACATACCATCTCAAAAATTTTGGGATCCTGGCCGCACACATGTAGTTGCCACTCCACCCTGTTAACAACAATTTTCACAAAATTTGCCTTAATCCTACACTTTCTTACGCTTGTTTTATTTCCTTTATTGTACGTATAGTTCGTGGATGCAGCTGACTCAAATTGTATAGATTTGGTTAATTTTTAAGATTTTATGTAAAAAACATTTTAATGCCATTTCAAGTGAGTTTTACCTAACTGAAAAGACTGGATTATTGAGAGTTTTTAAGATTTATCTATGATTTTCTTCATCACATTTAGTTAAAAGATGAGAATGATCATATATTTAACACTTTTTCTGTGATTATTATTATTCTACAGTATTTGTCTACAGATAAGGGACATAAAAACACAGTTGGGCAACAATGTCAATTAAAATGGCAGGTAAGGATTGTTAGAATTAAAAGGATATGCTGTCTCTCTCCTCCAGCTAAAACGTGCAATTCCCATCTGGGTACCAACATTTTAATAATGTTGCTTGTGGCAATAGTAGGAGGTTTTTCGTGTACAAAAGACACAAAAATGAAGATTAGAATTAAAACATTGGCATTTGCAGTGCATCTTTTTAAGAAATATCAGCAAAGGACAAGAGCATGCTTTGCACACTGATGAAATAGTTAAATAGTTATTAGTGTTGTTCATGGCACCAAGCGTTAACGTAAATGCTGTTATCTATGGTGTCAAATTTAAATGAAGAATGGCTGAGATGTTATTTATGTCGGCCTTGAGCTCTAAATCATTAATTACTTTGATAAGGTCAGTTTCTGTGTAATTATTACATCTAAGACCTGACTGGTAATTGTCTAGAACAGAGTTTGTACCTGGTATGATCCATAAATGCACCATTGGTAAACATACCCTTTGAGATTGCCGTTCTTAATCTGTTCTCCACTTAAAAAACAATATTTGTATATAAGAACTTCTACTTCGGTTGTGACCGTGATTCCATTTTTTTTGGTTAGTAACTTTAAGTATATTAAAAAAAAAAAATGATGATCTCACAGGCATAAAAGAAAAAAAAATCTTTTTTTGTCAGGTCAGATTACAATATCAATGTTAGTTCATGCAGAATATTAAAAAATTATGGAAATTGAGTATGTCTATTAACTAAACCAGAAAGTTTACAGTCTCACAGTTCACAAGTTACTGAACATTATTATGTGTTTGGATTTGTTTTTTCTTGCAACTGATTGATAGTTAAATCACACAATACCCACCACTTATTTAAAATAAAAAAATTAACTTCCAAATGTTATAAAGATAAGAATGAGAGAAGATGAGCTTAATACTAATATTAAAGCACAACACAAAAAATACTAAGCAGTACAACAATTATATTCAAAATAATCAGAACAAGATATAACTGATATAACTAAAATTTGAGTAATCTGTGGCAGAGATCTTGATTGTGTGGCTGTGTCCAGGGGCCTCATGTATAAACGGTGCGTATGCACAGAAATGTTACGCTAGAACTTTCCACGTTCAAATCGTGATGTATAAAACCTAAACTTGACGTAAAGCCACGTACATTTCCACGGTAGCTCATACCCTGTCGTACGCAAGTTCTGCTCTTGGTTTTGGAGACTGCTGGCACCCAGTGTCAAAGCAGTGCTACTGTTCCTGTGTGGTTTCCCTTTCTTTTTCAGATCCACATCCCTGACGCGGCTTTATAAATACACTGAAATTAACTGCATATTGTTTATTAGTTTAAGGCATCTGATTGTAATTAACCTGTAACAATATAATGGTCCACATAATGGTCAAACTATTCTAAATACAATAGTTGCTTTAGCATTGTTACTCTCACTGCACCTTCTTCTTCTTCTTTCAGCTGCTCCCATTAGGGGTTGCCACTTCGGATCATCTTTTTCCATATTACTCTCAATGCACCACTCTGAGTATTTATATCACTGTATCTGAGTGTGAATCACAGCTCAGCAGCTGATCAGAAAGAGAATTATCGGTATACAGCATCAAGCACACACTGCCTCAGCCAATCGCCATTTGAACTGCTCTCATCCGACAAACACTTCAGAGTATTTCCTGTTCGGACCTCGCGGTTCACAAACACTTTCATCCCAAGAAGTATACACGCACTCCATCAGTCCATCAAATGCTCCTTGTAGAACTGTCTGTACAGTACTTGCAAGTTTACAGTGAGGTAATTATACTTATAATACAGTTATAATATTACACAACCTGAGCCACTTTATAAAGCGCGTATTTATATATGATGACAATATCATTTTTAAGATGAAATGCAGCAAAATATATTTATGATATTATACAGATAAAACTTGAGCTTTGTTCACGGTTTGAGAGCTTGAGCTGCCTCGCGCTGTATTCTTGCTGTGGCTGGCACGAATGCTGACTCGGACACAGACAGGCAGACATGTTTGAATCACCCCACACATGTTTGTTCTCCATATTTACAATAAAGTGCTCCACAGCCCCAAAGTCCCTACCACACAGTCCAATGCCTTTTTCTCTTCAGGCCGCCTCCTTGCCTCCTCCAGAGACCTTGTCCTCTTCCACCTGACTCTAGCCGTCATATGAAGGGAGGCAGCCACTTTTATATTCCCCCGGATGTGCTCCAGGTGTGTTCTGGCAATCTTCCATGGACACGCCCCAGTGTGGCAGAAGTGCTGGCTGAATCCCCGGAAGTACTCCGGTGTCCCTGCTCCTCTTTCCCTCAGCACTTCCGGGTGTGGCGGAAATGCTGAGGTCCAGGGCTCCAAAGGCATAGGGGCGCCCCCTAGCAGTGAACACGGGCCCCTACAGGGTGGAGCTTTAAAGCTCTGTACCCATGGCCCCCAAAGGTACCAGGGCGCCCGCCCCCACGTGGTCTGGGGAAAGCGTAAGCCCTCCTCTGGTCCTCCTGGGTGACCCGGCCGGGTCGCCTCCCCCAGCCATCTCCGACAAAGGATAGAATAATTAAACATTATGAATATATTTCAATGTTCCTTAAAAATTTTGAAGAATCAGCGTTCTAACCTTACAGATGGCTTAACGTCTATTACAGAGCTGATTGTGTGGCGATTGGGTATTTGTAGGAAGAAAAGTAAGGAGAGGAATTGGGGGTTAGTATGTTTGGAAAAGACAGTACTTCTGTAATAAAGCATTTTATCGAAGGTTGCGCATGGCGCAGCAAGCATCATGTGTAAGACACGAACAATCAGTGTGCCACCATGTTCCCATGTTTAATAACATGCTTTAACTCCTATCATCATGAAAATGATGTCTGCAGTTCTAACTGTACTTCTCAGTATTTTAATTATTCAGAGAGCTGTAATATCACAAATGCCATGGATTCTGTGTCCTGACAGAAGAAGAGAAAGCTGGTTTAAGAAGCACGTAGTGATTCACACATATAGAGCACATAGAAGATCAAATACAAAAACAAGGCATTGAACGTGCTACTTTAGTTACGATGGGATTTGAGAAACTAATAAATTAAACAATTTTAAGATGAAGTTTATGATGTTCTACTTTAATGACAACATAAACTACGTGATTAAAGTGGAGATTTCGAGATTAAAGTTGACATTTTGTGCTTTTTTCACACTGTGTACCTTTTTTTCTCTGTACCCTAATAAGCTTTCATATGACACTCAGACAGTGGGCTACTACTCGCCTTTTCACTGCGACTTTGATATCTGACAACTTCTTTTTTATTTCGGGCACTGTGCGACTTTGTGAACTTGAGCTTTTGAGTTTCTAAGACACTCAATGTCACTCGATCAACTTCCTTTTGTTGTTTATACCACTGTATAAACCAACAAATAGTACGTTTTTCTTTGCCTCCACTTGGTATTTCCCTGGGAGATAAGAAACAAAAAAAAATAGCCCTAAAAGAGTTAATAAAGTCAACTATTGGACTTTTACCTGGTGTCTGACGTATTGTCTGAGGGTTCAAGAGGACGATAGCGCCCTCTATCTGTCACACCATGTTTGCTTTTAATCTGAGGCAGCAAGACCAAGTGAATAAAACAAAGGGAAGGCAAACACCCTATACTTGGCAGAGGCCACATATTAGGGATTTCTTTGAAATCATCCACAGTGATCTTACTGAGGAGCTGTGGGTACAAAATTTTAGGATAAGCAACTCAATATTAATGGTATTATGCAGCGCAATAGGTCTTCTTATGTCCCCTGCCATAGTATATATGAGGAAGCCAGTCCCAACCGACAAGTACATACCCATTGCACTTTATAAGCTGGCTATCTATGCAGAGTACAGGGATGTTGCTGATACTTTTGGCTCTTTAGCCATTAAACCTAAAATAAACAATGCCGCCACAAAGATGTATAATATTTTATGTATGTGCACGTGAGCTAAACTACATTGCATGTGCGTTGTACCTGAGTGAGTCTGTTTGTGCATAATATGTGAGGGGAACTTTTGAACGAATTAACAGAATTATGTGTTTGTGTATAAATGTTTGTATGCCGAGACTTAATATATTATGGTATATTCTGTAAGAGGAAGAATGTTCAGGGGAAGAGGTAGATGAGTATTGCTAGTTCTATTTTGAAGATTTCTTTTTGCCATAAATGTGCTGGAGGTTGCTCTTCATAGTGCTGTGTTGGAAGTTGTTGTTGATGAGTATGTTTTGAAGGTTGTTGAGGGAAAGGTTGGTGGGCTCCAGACATAATTTTTAATGCATTAGCATGACACTCTCCTGGTTCTATTGGTCTCTCAAAGCAATGAATGGCACAATGAGGAAATTAGAAAGAGTAGTTAGAAATTGCTGATCTTGCTTGGGTTGCTCCATAAACCTGTCCAATTGCAGTGATGAGGTTGAGGCTGCCTCCATGACAGTTGAGGTGGAGATTGAGATGTCTTC
Source organism: Polypterus senegalus (assembly GCF_016835505.1). NCBI lineage: Eukaryota > Metazoa > Chordata > Cladistia > Polypteriformes > Polypteridae > Polypterus > Polypterus senegalus. The sequence continues at coordinate 119,040,778 of NC_053154.1, read as the reverse complement.
CCATCTTCCTGCACTACTGGGGCTTCCTCATGGGCATCAGCAGACTGGCTCAAAACATCATTTGATGCTGAAGGAAAGAGAAGAGGAAAGACAAAGAAATACTAAAGTAACAGTTAGAAACAAGTAGTAAAATGTTTGTCCAATGATAACATTTAAGTTCTGAACTACAAATAAAATGAATAAAACTACAGTGCAAAGCCAAGCAATGTTTTTGATTCCTTATTATGTTCACATAATAACTACATTCATATTGTATTTGCACTGGACCCATACACAATGACAAACACACTTATACAAAAAACACAGAGAAGGAACATAGCCTACATAGTAGACCTTCACATTCCATTTTTGTCATGATTTCCTATTTTCTCTTAATATAAACATGTATGATAGATCAGAACAGTACACGTGAAGTAGAAATTACACTATGCACTCAGAAATGTTTATTTTTAAATTTGGTACACTATTAATTCACCTTTAGAATTCTTTGAGGTCTCCCTAGGAGTATCTGTATCGTCTTTGCCTTCTAAAAATATAAAATTGTATGAGTTAAGCTGATTTTATTTACAACATCATGATCCAATCAACATAAACAGAAGGTAAACAATTGAACTAGGTACCTTTAAATATTAACATTAAATTGCATGACGGTGTTGGGATATAAATTAAACAAACATAGTTTGACCCTTGAACAAATTTAAAGTTAACCTGTTCATTTATCACCAAAAATTATGCCAAAATGAAAAATTATTTCACTCACCAAAACTGTAACAGATGTCATCAATGTCACGATGGTTCTTTGTCGCAAAATTTTGTCCATTAGCTCAAAAAAACTAAAATAAATTTTTGATTTACCACTCTGTACTCAGTTTTGCAAACTGGCAGAACCCAGCGTCACAGCAGTGCTACTGTTCCTGTGTGGTTTCCCTTTATTTTTTAGATTCACATCCCTGACGTGTCTTTATCAAATACCCTGAAATTAACCGCATATCGTTTTTTAGTTCAAGGCATCTGATTGTAATCAACCTGTAACCATATACTGGTGCATAGAATGACCAAACTATTCTAAATACCAATAGCCACTTTAGCGTTAAGCTCAATGTATCTCAGTTTAACCCAGTGTATCTGAGTGTGGAATCACAACTGTACAGCAGCTGATCGCAAAGATCTAAGGCAGACTGTGTCAAGAGCGGGGAGAAATATCAAATAGCACATGATGCCTCAGCCATGGGCACAGTCTATTTGAACACTTCCATTCGGCAAACGCTTCAGAGCCTTTCCTGTATTGACCTTGTGATACAGAAACAGTTTCATCCCAAGAGCTATAAACGCACTCAAACAGTCCATCAAATGCTCCTGGTATCTCACTGTAAACTTGCATTACAGTTGTAATATTGCACAACCTGAGCCAATTATGCTTCCATATTGCATATTTTTCACTGTTTTTATCCTACTATTAGTATTGTTGTTGTTATTTTACCATTTTATAGGAAAATAGGTTTATGGAGGATTTGCATATTGAATCTTATTGTACCATAAAATAACAATAAAGGAATTCAATTCAATTCAACAGAAGAGAGCACATATCATTTTTAAGATGCAATGCGGTAAAGTCTATATATACAGTATATTACATTATACAAATAAATCTTTAACTTCATTTAAATAATGTATATTGTTAATGATTAAATATGCGTGGATTCGGTGGGCAGTGGTAGCAATGAGCTGGCACCCTGTTCATGGATTGTTCCTGCCACATGCTGTATTCTTACAGGGACTGGCGTGACCCTGAATGGATGGAATAATTAAACATGTACTACAAAGATATTTCAATGTTCCTTAAAAGTTTTGAAGAATCAGCATTCTAAGCTTACAGATGGTTTGACATTTATTAAAGAGCTGATTGTGTGGCGATTGGATATTTGGAGAAACAAAAGGAAGGACAGGAATCGGGTTAGTATGTTTTAAAGAGACAATACTACTGCAATAAATTATTTTATTGAGGGTCGTGCATGGTGCAGCAAGCATCTTGTGGGAGGCAGGAACAGTCTCTGGAATGGGCGCCAGCTCGTTGTTACCACTGCGCCAACGTGCCTCAATATTTTCTACATGCTTTAATTTCTATCATATTGAAATTTATATCAACTATACATCTTAGTATTTACTGTAAATTGTTCAGAGAGCTGTTACATCATGAATGTAATGGATTCTGTGTCCTGTCAGCATAAGAGAAAGCCCATTTAAGAAGCACATATTGATTCACACACATAAGATGCATAGAAAAACACATAGAATACAAAGCATTTAAAATGCCACTTTGGTCACAATGGGATTTGAGAAACTAGTAAATTAATTGATTTTAAGATGACAAATAATAAATGATTTTATGTGATTAAAGTGGAAATTTTGACCTTTATTCACACTGTGTCCCAGTTTGTTTTCTTTTCTCCGGCCCCTAATACGCTTCCATATGACATTCAGACAGTGGACTCATCATTTCAGGGTGACTTTGATATGTGACTACTTCTTATTTATTTTGGGCACTGTGCAACTTTCTGAACTTGAACTTTCGAGTTTCTCTGTCACTCAATCAACTTCCTTTTGTTGTTTATAGCACTGCTTAAACCAACAAATAGTAAATTTTTTCCTTGCCTGTACTTGGTATTCGCTGAAATTCTTCTTTTTCTCTGTGCTTTTCCCATTGTCTTTTGACAGAATGAAAAACATAAGGGGCTATTTATATTGATTTGCATATTCAAAGAGGTGTAATTCTGAGATGAGTTGGGGTGGGGTGGCAGGCATGTGCGTTACATTTCACACTGACCGAGATTTATGGAGTGAAAGTGCATGGAAGTTGTCTTATGCAAGGTTTTGTGCCTCTGAATTTTTTTGTGCATACACACATTTCCGCTGTCTGTACATCATGTTTTAGTATGAATTCCACGGCCAGCATTACTTTTATCTGGATTTTTTTATGCGTACACACATTTCTGCTTTTTTCCATATGCCAAATTTTAGAGTGAATTCTACACACTGCGTTATGCATGAGGCCTCAGGTCTGTAATGTCTGCGGAGATGTTATTAGAGAACCATTTTCCAGCAGTGCATTCTTCACTTATGACTTGCTTACAGAACATACCATCTCAAAAATTTTGGGATCCTGGCCGCACACATGTAGTTGCCACTCCACCCTGTTAACAACAATTTTCACAAAATTTGCCTTAATCCTACACTTTCTTACGCTTGTTTTATTTCCTTTATTGTACGTATAGTTCGTGGATGCAGCTGACTCAAATTGTATAGATTTGGTTAATTTTTAAGATTTTATGTAAAAAACATTTTAATGCCATTTCAAGTGAGTTTTACCTAACTGAAAAGACTGGATTATTGAGAGTTTTTAAGATTTATCTATGATTTTCTTCATCACATTTAGTTAAAAGATGAGAATGATCATATATTTAACACTTTTTCTGTGATTATTATTATTCTACAGTATTTGTCTACAGATAAGGGACATAAAAACACAGTTGGGCAACAATGTCAATTAAAATGGCAGGTAAGGATTGTTAGAATTAAAAGGATATGCTGTCTCTCTCCTCCAGCTAAAACGTGCAATTCCCATCTGGGTACCAACATTTTAATAATGTTGCTTGTGGCAATAGTAGGAGGTTTTTCGTGTACAAAAGACACAAAAATGAAGATTAGAATTAAAACATTGGCATTTGCAGTGCATCTTTTTAAGAAATATCAGCAAAGGACAAGAGCATGCTTTGCACACTGATGAAATAGTTAAATAGTTATTAGTGTTGTTCATGGCACCAAGCGTTAACGTAAATGCTGTTATCTATGGTGTCAAATTTAAATGAAGAATGGCTGAGATGTTATTTATGTCGGCCTTGAGCTCTAAATCATTAATTACTTTGATAAGGTCAGTTTCTGTGTAATTATTACATCTAAGACCTGACTGGTAATTGTCTAGAACAGAGTTTGTACCTGGTATGATCCATAAATGCACCATTGGTAAACATACCCCTTTGAGATTGCCGTTCTTAATCTGTTCTCCACTTAAAAAACAATATTTGTATATAAGAACTTCTACTTCGGTTGTGACCGTGATTCCATTTTTTTTGGTTAGTAACTTTAAGTATATTAAAAAAAAAAAATGATGATCTCACAGGCATAAAAGAAAAAAAAATCTTTTTTTGTCAGGTCAGATTACAATATCAATGTTAGTTCATGCAGAATATTAAAAAATTATGGAAATTGAGTATGTCTATTAACTAAACCAGAAAGTTTACAGTCTCACAGTTCACAAGTTACTGAACATTATTATGTGTTTGGATTTGTTTTTTCTTGCAACTGATTGATAGTTAAATCACACAATACCCACCACTTATTTAAAATAAAAAAATTAACTTCCAAATGTTATAAAGATAAGAATGAGAGAAGATGAGCTTAATACTAATATTAAAGCACAACACAAAAAATACTAAGCAGTACAACAATTATATTCAAAATAATCAGAACAAGATATAACTGATATAACTAAAATTTGAGTAATCTGTGGCAGAGATCTTGATTGTGTGGCTGTGTCCAGGGGCCTCATGTATAAACTGTGCGTATGCACAGAAATGTTACGCTAGAACTTTCCACGTTCAAATCGTGATGTATAAAACCTAAACTTGACGTAAAGCCACGTACATTTCCACGGTAGCTCATACCCTGTCGTACGCAAGTTCTGCTCTTGGTTTTGGAGACTGCTGGCACCCAGTGTCAAAGCAGTGCTACTGTTCCTGTGTGGTTTCCCTTTCTTTTTCAGATCCACATCCCTGACGCGGCTTTATAAATACACTGAAATTAACTGCATATTGTTTATTAGTTTAAGGCATCTGATTGTAATTAACCTGTAACAATATAATGGTCCACATAATGGTCAAACTATTCTAAATACAATAGTTGCTTTAGCATTGTTACTCTCACTGCACCTTCTTCTTCTTCTTTCAGCTGCTCCCATTAGGGGTTGCCACTTCGGATCATCTTTTTCCATATTACTCTCAATGCACCACTCTGAGTATTTATATCACTGTATCTGAGTGTGAATCACAGCTCAGCAGCTGATCAGAAAGAGAATTATCGGTATACAGCATCAAGCACACACTGCCTCAGCCAATCGCCATTTGAACTGCTCTCATCCGACAAACACTTCAGAGTATTTCCTGTTCGGACCTCGCGGTTCACAAACACTTTCATCCCAAGAAGTATACACGCACTCCATCAGTCCATCAAATGCTCCTTGTAGAACTGTCTGTACAGTACTTGCAAGTTTACAGTGAGGTAATTATACTTATAATACAGTTATAATATTACACAACCTGAGCCACTTTATAAAGCGCGTATTTATATATGATGACAATATCATTTTTAAGATGAAATGCAGCAAAATATATTTATGATATTATACAGATAAAACTTGAGCTTTGTTCACGGTTTGAGAGCTTGAGCTGCCTCGCGCTGTATTCTTGCTGTGGCTGGCGAATGCTGACTCGGACACAGACAGGCAGACATGTTTGAATCACCCCACACATGTTTGTTCTCCATATTTACAATAAAGTGCTCCACAGCCCCAAAGTCCCTACCACACAGTCCAATGCCTTTTTCTCTTCAGGCCGCCTCCTTGCCTCCTCCAGAGACCTTGTCCTCTTCCACCTGACTCTAGCCGTCATATGAAGGGAGGCAGCCACTTTTATATTCCCCCGGATGTGCTCCAGGTGTGTTCTGGCAATCTTCCATGGACACGCCCCAGTGTGGCAGAAGTGCTGGCTGAATCCCCGGAAGTACTCCGGGTGTCCCTGCTCCTCTTTCCCTCAGCACTTCCGGGTGTGGCGGAAATGCTGAGGTCCAGGGCTCCAAAGGCATAGGGGCGCCCCCTAGCAGTGAACACGGGCCCCTACAGGGTGGAGCTTTAAAGCTCTGTACCCATGGCCCCCAAAGGTACCAGGGCGGCCGCCCCCACATGGTCTGGGGAAAGCGTAAGCCCTCCTCTGGTCCTCCTGGGTGACCCGGCCGGGTCGCCTCCCCCAGCCATCTCCGACAAAGGATAGAATAATTAAACATTATGAATATATTTCAATGTTCCTTAAAAATTTTGAAGAATCAGCGTTCTAACCTTACAGATGGCTTAACGTCTATTACAGAGCTGATTGTGTGGCGATTGGGTATTTGTAGGAAGAAAAGTAAGGAGAGGAATTGGGGGTTAGTATGTTTGGAAAAGACAGTACTTCTGTAATAAAGCATTTTATCGAAGGTTGCGCATGGCGCAGCAAGCATCATGTGTAAGACACGAACAATCAGTGTGCCACCATGTTCCCATGTTTAATAACATGCTTTAACTCCTATCATCATGAAAATGATGTCTGCAGTTCTAACTGTACTTCTCAGTATTTTAATTATTCAGAGAGCTGTAATATCACAAATGCCATGGATTCTGTGTCCTGACAGAAGAAGAGAAAGCTGGTTTAAGAAGCACGTAGTGATTCACACATATAGAGCACATAGAAGATCAAATACAAAAACAAGGCATTGAACGTGCTACTTTAGTTACGATGGGATTTGAGAAACTAATAAATTAAACAATTTTAAGATGAAGTTTATGATGTTCTACTTTAATGACAACATAAACTACGTGATTAAAGTGGAGATTTCGAGATTAAAGTTGACATTTTGTGCTTTTTTCACACTGTGTACCTTTTTTTCTCTGTACCCTAATAAGCTTTCATATGACACTCAGACAGTGGGCTACTACTCGCCTTTTCACTGCGACTTTGATATCTGACAACTTCTTTTTTATTTCGGGCACTGTGCGACTTTGTGAACTTGAGCTTTTGAGTTTCTAAGACACTCAATGTCACTCGATCAACTTCCTTTTGTTGTTTATACCACTGTATAAACCAACAAATAGTACGTTTTTCTTTGCCTCCACTTGGTATTTGCTGAAATTCTTCTATTTTTCCTCATACTTTTGCCATTGTCTTTTCACAGAACACTGAGCTTAAGGGCTATTTATATTGATTTGCATATTCAAAGGCGTAATTCTGGGAGGAGACAGGTCGGGACAGCAGGCGCGTGCACGTGCGTTACTTTTCACGCTGACTTGGATTTATGTAGCGGAAGAACACGGAAGTTGGTGAATGCACAGATTTATGCATCTTGATTTTTTTGTGCGAAAGTACATTTCGGCTTTTGTGCTTACGTCATATTATAGTTCGAATTCTAAGCACGCCGTTATGCATGAGGCCCCAGGTGATTTGGTTGAAGTATAAATTTTAAAACTGGACAGCTCAGTTACTTCCAAATAATCAAATTTAGATAGACAAGAAACAAGACAACAAGCAACCGGCAAGATGTGATGGCTGATTCTTAGTGGTCTTGTTACAAAAATTAGTCCAATTAACACTGCAAGTTCTCACACTACACACACCTTCATCCCTCTCTTTTGTTTTTCTCTGTTAAATTATGGCAATTTTTTAATTATTTTCTGATTGACTTTTAACTGTTTTGAAGTTGATCTCTTGATGTTTACATTTGGAACGAGTCTTGTCATATAGCTTACACAGCATCTGATGTTTCAGATAAAATGTAAGATAGGTGTATATCTAATTGCAGACTAAATCTGTTTGTAAATATGTAAAAATAGCAAAAACATCTCTTGTACGGTATGTCTGCATAGCCATTTAAGGCATACATCACAGTACATACTTATTATTGATAGTATGTGCTACACACTAGAAATCATATGCCAGTGCCATTTATTTTTTGACTTGCAATGAAATATGTATGCAGTGAATAAATCTAAAATTGCATTTATATTTTCACTGGTTTGTGGGAAGTCTTTTGAATTGGTAACATTACTGCTAATGGTTGTAGATATCAGTCATTTATCAAAACTTAAATAAATAAGAGACTATATAACTACCATTAAGATGTTGTTAACAGATTGCTCATACCATTTCTTTAATAAGAGGGTCTAGTCTTATGACTGTTAGGAGATTAAAATGTAGAGATGCATTTAGAAATGTTAGAGAAGGGAAATCAAGTGTGCCCTAATACGTTAAAAATCAGTTTCACAAACACAAAAATTGAAGATTTTAACTAACTTTCCTGCAAAAAAAAACTTTCTTGCATATCTTTCTTATAATTTCAACAAAGGTCAGACACTATTACATATGCTCAGGCATCTTATATAACATGGGCTCTATGAAGTTACAGATCACATGGCATGTGTCATCATGCACAGTAACCAGTAACCATACTGCCTAATAGCAACAAAATGGCAGGAACCATGAAACCTGGAACTCACAATTGCTGCACCCAATGTCACAACATCAAAAATTAATAAAAGGAAAATATTAATCGTTAGCAGCATCCATAACATTAGATAAAATATGTTTTTTAGTAAAGCTGAATACTGAAAGAAAGAAAGAAAGAAAGAAAGAAAGTAAACTGACAACTAGTTACCTTCAGCAGTTAAAAGGGATGATGAAACTTTATGTCATTTTGTTAATGTAAAACCTCAAATATCAAATTTAACATACTTAAAAAACCTACTGTTTGATGGATAATAAACAGTTATGTACACAGCCATCTGTTAGAATGTATCAATGTCAAACAGTTTTAGTTACTTAAAGATTGTCTTGGCTGTGTTAAAAATACTCTTTTTGAAAAAGTGGTTTTAAGTTTTAGTGCTTAATACACTATGCTTCCAGCTTCTGGAGCACTTTGGCAAAATAAAGCTTTGGTCCAAGTTGGCAATTAGATTCTGTAATGGAAGAGATTAAGAATTTATAGTGAGTCTACTGGATATAGCAATTCCAAAGGAGAAAGAAAAAATGAACATTAATTTACTAAAAAAGATATATAGGATACAATATGGTTTATTATTGAGGTGGTTCTGGGATATGTAAATCTTACAGTTTTAAGCTGTCGGGTCTCAGAGGCTCTTCTCTTCTTGAAAGTCTGGCTGGTTTTCTCTGGCCTCAGAAATATCTTATTACTCACAATATTGATAATTTTTTTAAAGCAGGGGAGAGCAATGTTGGTCCTGGGGGGCTGCAATGGCTGCGGGTTTCTGTTTCAACGAAATTTCATAATGAGGTCAATTATTGTTGATGAATCATTTTTTGTTCAAGCAGCATTTTGATGCTTTAGTTTAGTTGTCTCACTTGTTAACATTACCTACCCTTAATTGTTTATTTTAGCCTTAAATTGTTACATTTATTGTTTTAATGTTTCCTTAGGAGGCATTAGCACTCCGGAAATGTGTTCTTTTGAAATTGCGGCATGTTAAGTAACTGAAAAATATAGCAATATGACAGAAAAGGCGATATCCCTCCCATCGTGATTACGGCGGTACAAACATCACATGAGAGCAACAGATATACTTTAGCTTACTTTACTGACGGTTTTTATGCAGTTACAGACGGGAAACTTATGACAGACTTTATCGAAGTGTGGGAGTCTTGATCTACGCAGTCTGCCATATTTCATCACCACGCTGAAAGGATTTTCCGGACGGATGACATACTCTTCCCCCCAACAGCTTCAAAGGGTTTGACTGCTTGTTCCATGTATTTATACTGTCTTCTCCACGTGCTGGTCCTCTCTGGTCTCCAAACAAGGACAGGAAAGGTTCAACTGCACATCCAAAAATACAGGAATAGCACAATGCCTACTTGCAGTTCTCATTCTCCCAACAAGGAAAGAAGATTTTTGTGCTCACAGAGGACAGAAGTATATTATTCTGTCTTTTAGGCTGACTATACAATCCTCCAGCTGTCTTTCGGCTATCTAATCCAATGCTTGGTTGGCAATTCTAAATGCTGAGCCCCTGTGTACCATACTTGTTCTGTCAGTATAACAGTGTTCACAGAGATAGTGACATTAAATTAATATTATATCAAACATATTATAACATTTAATTGCTCTTTACTCGCAATAAGATGCAAATGACAAAGAAACCAGCAGTTCTCCATCTAATTTGTCTCTAATTTCACCTATTTGTTTTCATCATGAACTGTCTGGTTTAATAAAATATTTGGGAGGAACCTATAGATAAAAAAGTGAAGAACTAGGAATTACTTATTTGTTTTAGGCTTCAAATTATTTGGATGATATCCCATGACAGGAAAAAACCTAAAATAATAAGAATGACCTGACTTAGCAATAATAAAAAAAAAAACAAGTCATGAAACTAAATAAGATCTGTTATGGGAAAAGATTGGTTGTTTAACTGCTTTTTTGTTATTAAAAAAATCTAAATGTTTGATCTACCAGTTAAAATCAAGTTAGATGCTGGTGATGGTGAACTTATTAGCTGAAGTAGCTCAGGTATAACAACAAAAACAACCACCCTAATTAAAAATGCTTGCAGTTGAACTATACTGTGAAGAGGTTTCCTTTTTGACCTGTTGACATTCCTAAAGTTATAGCATCATAGGCTATCCTTGACTTTCTCAGCACAATCCCATTTTTGATAGGCAAAAGATAAAACGTAAACAGTTATTAGAATTGCAGACATTCAATTTATCCATCTTTCAGCTGTTCAATTTCCACTGTCCCAGAATCTAACAAAAACTTCTGTAGTTTGAGTAGAGATACAAAATTAAAATTACTATTTAAATGGTGGATATATATTCTGTTTTGAGATGGAAACTAAACCTATGCAAGATCAATACTAAGGAGATTGTTTTAGTGTAACTTTCTAGCAGTTCTGTTCTCTGTTTTCTTGGAAAAATATTCTTTGCAGCCCTCTATTGACTAAACAGTATTCATTAACTAAAAATTCCCTCTTCCATTATCTCTGCTTTACTGGACAAACTCTGTGATTCAGCTGTCCTTTTTAATTGGACTAGTATTCTTATTAAAATATATGTACTAAATAAGTGAAAAAACTGCCTTTATGACACCCATTGTTCATAAAGAATATTTAATAATGCTATATAAATGAAATAATGCTCCATCTGATTTTCCGTCCTCCATTAATGGCACATTTTTGGACTAATTGGACATCTTTGTCTTGGTCTATGTTGATGAAATTTTCATTTTTAGATGCATCCACATATAATATGAAAAGCTTCTACTGTACTATCTATGCCTGTCCATCTGTCTTTCTGTCTGCATGAAACAACTTGGGTACCTGTAGACAATTTTGTTGAAATTTGGCTCTTTTATTTTTTGAGAAGATTTGAGGGTTAAATGTTAACTGAGATATCTTGCTGTATCTGCGGTGGGCTGGCGCCCTGCCCAGGGTTTGTTTCCTGCCTTGCACCCTTTGTTGGTTGGGATTGGCTCCAGCAGACCCCCGTAACCCTGTAGTTAGGATATAGCGGGTTGGGTAATGGATGGATGGATTATCTTGCTGTATAGATTTTTGAAATTAAAGAAAAAATCCTTTGAAATGCCAATGCAAATTTGTATGTGGGGTATGAGTTAGTGTACTGTTTCAATTTCACCTAGAGAACAATTATTTAAATCTGTAAACTTTTCACACGTTTTTTGTTTTCCTCATTTAACAGATGCTTCTGACGGCAATACAGTGAAATACCTGCACTCTGTGGACTGAAGAAAACAACCCCGTTACAAAACACAATCTGGAGCCGGGCCAAATGGAAGTAGCATTGAATGGCTGAGTGTTACCGTTTAAGGAGGGTATGATGTTACACATGCATATATTCATTCAATTTCCTAATAATGACATTCTTCATTTATTTGATACGGTAATAATCATATTGTTTATGTATTCATCACCAAACAAAGTACTAAAAATAATGCCCTGTCACATAAATTGGAAAATAAATTCTAACCAGAAAAAATATATCCTTATGACATTCATTAATTGTGATCTCCAACTGACATGATTTTTTTGTGTAAATTCCTGTTCAGTTCCTACTAAGTTATATATGGGTTAAAATGTTTTAAGACTCAAATTAAAATTTGGGCTTTAATTTTACAGTATCTAGAAACTATTCCAAAAAAGTTAATTATCTAATTATCTAGTCTTTCAACATCTGCAATAAGATGCTGCAGATTTTCTATCAGACGGTTGTGGCGAGCGCCCTCTTCTGTGCGGTGGTGTGCTGGGGAGGCAGCATAAAGAAGAGGAATGCCTCACGCCTGGACAAACTGGTGAGGAAGGAAGGCTCTAATGTAGGCACCGAGCTAGACAGTCTGACATCCGTGGCAGAGTGATGGGCACTGAGCAGGCTCCTGTCAATATTGGAAAATCCACTGCATCCACTAAATAGGATCATCTCCAGACAGAGGAGCAGCTTCAGCGACAGACTGCTGTCACTGTCCTGCTCCACTGACAGACTGAGGAGATCGTTCCTCCCCCACACTATGCGACTCTTCAATTCCACCTGGGGGGGTAAACGTTAACACCACACAAGATTATTAACTGTTACACCTGCCTTGCACTCACCACCTTGCATTTTTTAACTTGCACTGCTTTTTTTATTGCTCTTTAATTGGTATTGTTTTTATCAGTATGCTGCTGCTGGAGTTTGTGAATTTCCCCTTCGGATTAATAAAGTATCTATCTATCTATCTATCTATCTATCTATCTATCTATCTATCTATCTATCTATCTATCTATCTATCTATCTATCTAATCGCATTCTATTGTGATGCTGTTTTGTTTCCCATTGGGCTGCTGCTGTGTTGGGCTTCTGTTTCTGCTATCTCCATGGAGATCATTCCCAGAATTTCCCGAGGTGTGCACGTTTGTGATGTCAGTTGCAATTATTCAAAGATCAAACCAGATGTATCTGAGATATCCAAGCTTGACAAATAAACTTTGTTTTGCTGCATCAAATGATATTTATTTAGTCCTTCATGGTTTTCCGACTCTCTGCTATTGTCTTTTGAATGGCATTTTTGGCTTTAATGAAAGACTTCCTTCTCGCCTGGTTTTGACTTTTGGTATGGTTTTTTGAGTTTTGATTTTCCTGGTAATTTTAATTTTCTTTTTACTGTCTTTCATGAGTCAGTATAGAGACTAGATGTAAAAACAGATTTAAAAGAAGTTTTTACCAAGCCAGGAAATAATTTTAGTAATAAGGTAATTATGTGATTCAGAAGAAAAACAAGTAATTTTTAAAGTAACCACTTTTTGGTGGCATATTTTAGACAAAAATATTAAACAATAAATCAAAGCTTGCTCTAATTATAACTGAACTAAATCAATAAAATGCTGCTTAGCTGGTCTGCTACAAATATTACCCATTCCTGACAAACATAAAGAATAAGTCTGATTTCTGGATAATATTAAAACCTATCAAAATCTTGAAAATCTTTTGTCCATGCATTGTAATTTAAAGATTTTCAATCTGACTGGATTGACATTTTTTCTTGGGTAATTTTCTACATGTCTGTGTAGACATCATTACCTTTGTCTATAACTAATCAAGTTATGTTGGACTGGGATATCACTGTATACAAGAATTTACACTGAATTCATAAAGTATTAAGACGACTACAATTTTTTTTTTTTTTTTACATTTTTATATGTTTCCGCCTTGTTCTAGGATCCTGAAATTTACTTTTTTGCCCACATCAAACAACACTCAATGTTCCAGAATGACAAAATGAAATCAGGATTTTAGAAATTTTTGCAAATTTACTAAAAACAAAAAACTGAAATAGCATTTTAACACCATTTTTCAGGCACTATACTCATTACTTATTTGAAACACCTTTAGCCGTGATTATAGCCTGGAGTCTTCTTGTTTATATCATGACAAACTTTACAAAACCTGCATTTGGTGATTTTCTCTTATACTCTGTCATGTTGGATTCAGACCATTCATGGAAAGATATTTTCAAGTCTCTCCCAAAATGATTGATTGGGTTCAACTCTGGACTTTAGCTGGGTAACTCAAGGACATTCCCAGAGCTGTCCATAAGCCACTTCTGTGTTGCCTTTGCTTTGTGCTTAGGGTAATAATCCTGTTTGAAGGTGAACCTTTGTTCCAGTCTGATATCCAGAGCACTGTGGAGCAAGTTTTCATCAAGGATTATTTTAATTAATTGTCTTGTCTCCTAACCCCTGCCACTGAAAAACAGCCCCACAAAAAGATGCTACTATCACCATGCTTCACTTTCGGGATGGTATTGCACAGGTGAAAAACGGTGCCTGGCTTTCTCTAGACATAATGTTAATCTTGGTTTTAAAAGACCAGAAAATCTTGTTTTTCACAGTCTGAGAGTCCTTTAGGTGCCCTTTTCTTGTAATCAATAAGCAGGCTTCCATGTGTCTTTTACTGTGGATAGGCTTTTTGTCTGGCCACACTGTCATAAAGCCCAGATTGGTGGAATGTTGCAGTGTCCCTTGTCCTTCTGGAAGATTCTCCTAACTCCACACAATTTTCTAGAGCTCAGCCAGACTGACCATTGAGTTATTGGTCACCTCTCTTACCATGACCCTTAACCCTGTTGCTTAGTTAGTTAGGATGGCCAGTTCTAGGAAGAGTCATGGCTGTTCTAAATTTCAGACATTTAAAAATGAGTAAGGCAACAGTGCACTTGAGAATATTCAATGCTCCTGTAATGTTTTTGTCCCCAGATCTATGCCTAGACACAATAATGTCTCTAATCCTGGCAGACAATTCTTTGGACTTCATGGCTTGTTTTTTCCTCTGATGCACATGTGGGACCTTATATAGACAGGTGTGTGCATTTCCTAACAATGTCCTATCGAACTGACCACAGGAGTACTCCAAACCAGGTGTAGAAACATCTCAATAATGATCAATAGAATGGTATGCACCTCTGCCAACTTTCAACTGTCATGGTAAAGAGTCTGAATACTACTGTTAATGTGATATTTCAGTTTTGTTTTTCTATTCCTGTTTTGCTTTGTCATTCTGAGGTATTAAATGTTGCTTGATGTTGGGAAATAATGACATTCAAATGATTTTAACACAAGGCTATAACATAGTAAAAGGTGGAAAAAAGTGAAGGGGTCTAACTACTTACTAAATCCACTAAATGGTTATAAGTGACCCTCTGTTTTTTAAAACCTTAAGCTTTCTGTGTTGTTCCATGGGTTAATAGTTTGTTCAGTGATTTTAAGTCAAGATGCTGGCAATTGTTCAGTTATGAAAGGCATGTTCTATTTTTTACTGTTACATTAGCCTTAGTAATTTATCATATACTATCAAAATACCCACACTTCACAGTGGAGAAGTAATGTGTTAAAGAAGTTATGAAAAAGAAGGAAACATTTTTAAAATAACATAACATGATTGTCAATGTAATTGTCGTGGGCTTATTTTAGTATTGAGAGTGAATTTGATAATTGTAAAGAATTTAATTTATGATAGTAAATATTGTGTATGAGAAATGCACATTTTTCGGATGTAAGGATCTCTTTGTAAACGACATTTGCAGTTCTGCCCTCGGGCTGTAAAACAACCAAGCTGTCTGCTGAACTTACTTTTGAGCAGGCAACGTACAGTTGGCCATGTGAGAAGCAATCTTGTGTCAAGTCAATGACGACCTTTTTTAGATTCTGGCTCTGTGACTTATTTATTGTCATAGCAAAGCAGACCCTTATGGAAATTGGAGGCATTTGAATTGGAGTGGGAGGATAGAGGGTATGAGAGGGATGCGAGGAATAAATACTGTCTCCTCTGCGCCAGTTCCAGTGAAGACAGTTGCCTCAGTGAGGTTCTTGTGCAGAGATTTGATCTGAAGCCTGGTGCTGTTACAAAGTTTTGGTGGTTGTAAGTTTCGTAGTAACATAATTGGTCAAAAGTAGAGTATGCAGAGGCATGTCCGGAGAATTAAGAGTGTGAAGAAACTAAATGAAAAGGCAGGAAGACGTGAAGCAAGGTGAACAATAACAGGCGTGAAGCATTGGAGTAAAGAAGAAGGGAGCAGTGAGCATGACGAACAGCTGAGGAAAGTAAGGAAGCGAGTGAGGAGGCACATGAGCGTGGGATGATGTTAATGTATATAGGCAGGGAGCCAACCATGTGGTAGGTGCACGGACAGTGGCTGTGTAGGAAAAAGAAGGGGGACTGGGGTGGCCCTTGTGCGCCTCTGCCATGAAATAAATCCTATTTTAATGGAAATAAGGAATGAAACTGCCAAAAGGAGAGTTCAGTTCCGAAAGTTCGTTACAGCATAATAGTGAGAACCGCCAAAAAGAAGATGTTATTTTCGAAAGTTTGTTACGGAGCATGGCGTGAAATGAAACATACTTAATGTTTGTAAGTACAGTGTAAAGGATGAGCATGGGAAATATGGGCTTCCTACGTATATTGGAAGTTGCAGAAATAGTGAGGAAGGGTTTCCCCTATCTATATATACAGTTTAGGGGGTACACCCGTTTCCCCCCCTTGGGTGTTGCAATAGGACATGAAACATACCTATATTCTATAAGTACACTGCCAGGAATGAGCATGCGAAATTTCAGCTTCCCACCTATATGGAAAGTGGGAGAATTAGTGATGAGTCAGTGAGGGCTTTGCCTTTTATACAGTATGTATAGATGTAAGCCACTGTGTCCATTCCAAATTTGTATGTTGCATTAATTGTGTTTTGTGTTAAAATGGTGAGAACTTGTTTACTTTTGATTCAATCAGTCAGTCTTTTTATATTTTGCTTTCCTCTTTTATAAGTGAAAGGCAAAGTTATCATGAGGTGCAAAAAAAGCAATGAATTTTCTTTGTCCCTGAGAGGGATGTGGTCTTGAGGAATGTTTTTTTAGGTTCACAGTGTTAATCTACATGTGCCAGCTTTCCATGTAAAGTTATGCCTTGGAGATTTGGATGGTCCTGATTTGGGGGGATTGCTGTAATCTATTTTACCATTAATGATTTATTAACTGTGCCAGCCCAACTATGATTATATCTTAACCTTTTATCAATATTTGATTTTGATTTGATCCGGGAAATCTAGTCCTCCACTAAACTAGTTCTTAAGTAATGGATCACTTTCAAACTTGTTCCCCAAAAGGAAAAATTACCTTTCAGTGGCCACCACAAAAATACACCCACATCATTTCACACTCTTTAAACAGTTTGGTTCCTCTTTATTTTGTCAGAGTTGGTGACTCACCAATGAGGCTAGATTCTAAAATCCTTAGCCCACAACAGTCAAATTGGCTTGAGAATAAAACTGTGGTTGTTTCACAGCTGACTGGATAACCTTTTTTGTTGTAAATATTTCTTTATCATTTATTTCATGTGAATAATTGAAACAAGCATATTTTTCTTTTTGCCTGCAAATGCATTATATAAACTGATTCATTTAAATAAAGTACACAGAATATAAAAACATACAAATTCCATTTTAAAAATTTTTACTGTTTTAGTTTCTCTCTGATTTAATTAAATGAGGTAAAAAAAACTTTCATCATTTCCTTTTGCATAAACATTACTCTAAGGTTAATTAGCGTGAAATTTCTTATACAGAATTATTTTGCTCAAATGTAATGAGTGCTTCTCATACATTATTAAACTACAGGTAGTGATGCATTTTAAATATGTATTTACCACCAAAATATTAATAAATTGCCAGGATTTTTCATATAAAATTACAGAAGTATGGCATATAAAAAGAAACTGACTGCATAAATGAAATTTCAAAAATGTAAAAAATTTGGAAGTTTCAAAACACCTAACTACATCCACTGTAATGTTATTTGTATTTGCAAAAAACGAAAGCCTATGACTTTTGAAAAATGTACAAGAAGATCATGACTGATGCATTATCCATCCATCCATTTTCCAACCTGCTGAATCGGAACACAGGGTCACGGGGGCCTGCTGGAGCCAATCCCAGCCAACACAGGGCGCAAGGCAGGAACCAATCCCGGGCAGGGCGCCAACCCACCGCAACTGATGCATTATAGTGTAAGCAATTTTTGGAAACTTAGAAAATATCCATAGTGTGGCTCTACCCTACATCTTGTGGCCAGGTGCAGGAATGACAGCTCCATGATCTGAGAAAATTTCAGGCACCAATTGTGTCATCATGTTTACTGTCAAACAATACAAAACATAATGGTCATATACATCCCGCTATGCGGTGTATAAAAACAAACAAATAAGGTAGTTGGGCTGGTTAGCCAAGGTTTGTGTCAAAGTGGTAGTGGAGCTCCGTCCAGTGGGAGAAATGACACCTTTTCCAGGGCGCTTGGGATTTTGTGAAGGCTGAACCGAAAAGGTCAGAGACACTTGTCCTCACTGGTGGTTTCTTGTTACTGTGGAGAAAGGAAATATCAATGTTAGCGATTGCACCCCTTTTGTCCCAGCGAGTTATTACATACCTTAACAGAGCCTGCGAGGAGATCCTCTGACACGCATGTGTGACAGTCTGCATTTGTTGGGGAGCCCCCGTTATTACATCTTATGGTATTTTCATATTATCACATAAAAGTTTAAAAGAATTCTTGTTAAAATATTTAACACATTTTAGTTTCTTGCTACCTTTTGAGCTCAGAATGACAGTCTAACTACAGCTCCTTATCTCCACCTATCATGTCTGTGCCATACACTTTATATACACTATCTTTCAACCCACTATATAAGCCAAAACAGAAAGTGACATTGTAATTATGTATAACATTTATTTGTGCACTGCAGTACTGTAGGTGTAAAAGTTTTTCCATTATTTAACAACCTCCCTTATGATGTTTTCTGACTTATGTCAACTTTAATATCTAAATCTTTTTCACTGAGAAAACTCAATGTAAACTTGAGTAAGTCATGCTGAGAATCATTTGCTCAGCATGTTGGGATTTCTTATACATGGTCATGAATTAGAAACTGAATTTCTGAATGAATATCATTTGGTTTACTTTTCTTACACAGTACAGCAAGACAGTAACTGAGATTCAGCGAGTTTTTACTGTAATGGTTATAAAATTTTAAGAGGAAAAAAGTGGCCTGCTGTGCTAACAGAGCTTTCAAGCACTGCACTGCTGTGAAGTTCAAACACAGCTGCCCTTCAGCACAGCCACTAGTCTCTCTTGACTGAACATAGACAACACAAATCATGCAAATGCACTCAGCAGCAAACTAAAAACTGGATACAAACTTTTATTCATGTATTCATTTTGATTGATTATAATTGACAATGTCATTAATCATGTAGGAAACCCTTGCTGCCAATTTATGATTTTATTTGCTAAGAGTAAAGCAAATAAAATGGCTAAATTTTGCCTGAATCTGTGACCAATATAGGGCAGATAGGTTAGGGTTGTTTGAATATATGGTGTAGCGCGTACTGCAACATGGTGATTTGTCTTCAACAATTTTAAATATGCTTTTTCAAACCTATTAAAGCTGCATTTGAGACTGTCTCAAAAGGTTTTAATGTAGAGATGAGGTAAAAAAAGTTTAATTGACTATTACGGCAAGCAAACAGATGAAGGATGTGCATGAGGTGAACACTATGCCTTTTGTTTCCCTTGCATTTCTGTTACATTCAAATACATTGATTCTGTGCTTATCGCTGCTGCCTCACAACTCCAGAAATCCACAAACTGGCCATTGATGTTGTAGTTCTTCCAGTGTGTGAATGGGATTTTTTCTGCATGTATTATGCAACAAGTTAGGTTAGGTTAGGTTAGACAGACTATATTATCCAAGAGGGAAATTTGCCTGCGGTCGGAATGTACAAAACATAAGATATTGTTACACAGATACAAGAAAAAAGCAAGGACACAACAGCTGAAAATTAGTGTCATCATAAGTCCACAAACTCAGAATTACAATTATTACCTTTAGTAATACACAGAATAATATTTAAAAATTTAGCAAAGTCCTTAAACTAACAGAATTCAAAATACACATTGCTCTTGGAATAATAGAATTCTTAAATCTGTTGCTGTCCACCCTCAAGAACCTAAATCTGCTGTCTTCTGTTCTTTTAAATTGTAGTTGTTAAGAGTATAGATAAGACATTCCCCATAGTCTTAGTTGCAGGTTTATTTAACAGGTCTGTCTACAAGGAAGGCTATTTCTAGGATACTTATTAAGAAAATTCATCAAAATGATGAAGATGGCTGTTAACTCCTGAGGAAAAATGAATGTAGACTATCATACGGTCAGAAATAATCTTTTTTTAATTTATTAGTCAACCAAGGGAAGTTCTAGAGGATGAGGCATAGAAAACTATATTTTTAGTCATAGTTCACTTTGTATCCTTGGAGTAACTTTGAAGGATCTACTAGAAAGGTCATTATTGGTGCTATAAAGCCTTCTCTCCATTTTCAGGAAGGGGACAAAAGTGCTGCACATAGGATGTACCCCAGTAGGAAGGCTAGATGCCTAAGGGATTCAGGTCAACCCAAGAAAGGAGCAAGAGAAGAGCAATATAGCTTTCTCTGATACAAATCCTTTGAGGATGTAAAAAGAGAGATGTTGGTGGGAAATCACCATTCTTCACCGAAGATGTAAAACACTACAGAGACTTGTCCAAGAATTCTGAAATTTAACATGTCTGATAATCAACCCTTACATGAATGTGCCTCCACTTTTTTATTTGGGGACAAAAGTAAATGTGCTATTTTGTTTTGTTTCCTATGTATAAGGGACTTTTGGGACCTTTTATTGATGAGCACACAGCCCGGACACAGACAGATGGACATCATTTCAAGTCCAACACACGTTTATTGACACATTAAAGTAGTGCACAAACCCAGTGCTGCAGCACAAATCACCCCAACAGTCCAGGCCTCTGTCTACAATGCCTTTCCTTCAGACCGACTTCTTCTCTCTCTATCCAGACCTTGTCCTCTTCCAGCCGACTCCAGCCCTGAATGAAGGGAAGTGGCCCCTTTTATGTCCCCCCGGATGTGCTCCAGGTGTGCTCCGGCAATCTTTCACCGACACACCCCAGTGTGGCGGAAGTGCCGGCTGTATCCACGGAAGCACTCCAGGTGTCCCAGCTCCCTGTCCCTGGTGTAGCGGAAGTGCTGAGGTCCAGGGCTTTCCAGGCATTGGGGCTCCCCCTGGCGGTGACCACGGGCTCCTACAGGGTTGAGCTTCAAAGCTCTGCACCCGTGGCCCCCCAAGCAACCAGGGCAGTCACCCCCTCATGGTCTGGAGAAGGTGCAGGCCCTCCTCCGGTCCTCCTGGCCGTCCTGACTGGGTACCACCCCCAGCCGCGTGCCACAATATATACAGTACATACATATATATGTGTGTATATATATATATATATATATATATACAGTATATATACACACACTGTATATATACTGTATATAAATATACAGTATGTGAGTAAGCTATGTAAATTAAGCAACATCCTCTAATTCAGATTATTAATTCCTAATGTTTTGGTTTTATTTGTTTTTCTTATTAACTATGTTGATTGAACCTTTTTAAAATGTTTATAGATCTGTATGCTAATACATGGCATTCAGTAATTTATTTCTGAGAAATTAGAAAACTATCGATCTGGCTAATGCATGCTGCAATTAGATACAGACTGCAATTAATCCAATATTTTCCCATTATAGATATGTACTAATAACAGGAAGTCACATTTACCTTAGATGAAAGGTCTGACCTTGCGCATTAATTTCACGTTCCACTCATCATTCAAGTGACTATAGAGATGCTGATACATTATTAATAATTCAATTGAGTTTATTTTAAACTTGCTTTGTTGGGGAGGAGCTTTCTTCTTATGGATAATATTGCATGATTCCAAGAACTGCTGATTCAAACATACAGTAGCTGAGCAACTGAGTCATTCTATGTCCTTCAGCAACTCACATTTATTTTCTGTGTTATTGTTAAAATAAGGATATCAGGATATAACTTATAGTGACAGTGCAGTGGTTTTAGAGAAAATAATATTTTAAAGAAAAATCAGCATGGTACTATTTTGAAAAATAAATTTTAATTTATTGTTAATCTTGATCATACCATGGACTAAACATTTTCTCAAGTTATTTAAAAGATTTCTTAGAACAAATTAACATGGTCTCAGAACATGCTACAAAATCTTTCATATTCAATGCAAATTAAAGTACTGCATGCATTTCCTTGACCCGGGTTCGCTTCCCGGGTCCTCCCTGCGTGGAGTTTGCATGTTCTCCCCGTGTCTGTGTGGGTTTCCTCCGGGCGCTCCGGTTTCCTCCCACAATCCAAAGACATGCAGGTTAGGTGGATTGGTGATTCTAAATTGGCCTTGGTGTGTTTGTGTGTGTCCTGCGGTGGGTTGGCACCCTGCCCAGGATTGGTTCCTGCCTTGTGCCCTGTGTTGGCTGGGATTGGCTCCAGCAGACCCCCGTGACCCTATTCGGATTCAGCGGGTTAGACAATGGATGGATGGATGGATGCATTTCCTTTACCTATTTATCATTTCCTATACCTAACCTTTATCTATGTTGAAATTCCGTGTATCTTTACATGGAAGACATTTTTTCTCATATAAAAATAATTTTTCCTTTTTAGAATTTCTTTCTAAAAATGTCCAACAACTTTGATATCTGTAGAAAGAGAATATCTGAAAATCGGGGTGGCCCAAAGAAATGCTGGAAGGACTACTTGAAGAGTTTTCTCAAGGCCCGCTCCATTCCACATAGGCAGCTCGAGGCACTTAGTGGGAATTGTGCACTTTGGAGGCAGACCGTCATTGTTTTGAACAAAAGCAGATCCATCAACAAGAGGAGAAGAGAGTGGCAAGACAACACAATTGACACTAACCCACTGCACCTTGGGTGCAATTCCCCTGCCCGTTGTGCCCCAGAGTCTGCCTTTCTGAAAATTGGGCTGCTCTGCCACCTGCATACACACAGGGTGAAGGGATGACAGAGATGGACAAATGGATGGACAGTGGGGACAGCATTATAATCGGATTGATGGACAGCCATGACCTCTCTGACCAAAGTGCTCAGGATACTATGCATTTTTATCAGAAATTTGTGTTACTTGTTCAGGGTTTTCTTGCAGATGTTTTTTTAGGTGTATTGTCTGTTATTCTAATTCAAAACTTTGTGCTTTACATATCCTTATTTAGTGTTTATGCTGATATTGATATTCTTTTCTGCTTTTCCCTATTGGTTATTCTGATATTCTGTGAAGTGATTTGACCATTGGAAAGTTGCTATAAAAATTAAATGTATTATTATTATTATTACTTCAATTGCTTACAATCCTCCTTATGTTAAAAAATATAACAGTAGAAATACCCACTGATAAAACTGGGCAAAGAGAAGAACATAAACTAGATTCAGTCTAGTTATACATACAAGTATATTATAGTGTGATATGTATTGTAACTATGATCATCTATTATTATATAAATTTTTGGCCATATCACCCACCCCTACTTCCCAATGTATGATTTGATTAATACTATATCATTCATTTTACATTTATTGTTTGTAATATTTGAACTTGATCAAATAAGGTTTAAGGGGTTTTTGAACATGCACTACTATCTATTTTTTTCATCTTTAGGTTGAAGGCTGACTCTTAGAACAAGATAGTGAAAATGGTGCACTTAATCAATAAATAAAAGCTTTCAAATAAATGATAGTGTTGTGTGGAGTTGATCATTTTGTTTCATAAAATACACTTCTGTCACTAAGACTTTCCTTTTCTTATGAAAAAATTGGAACAATTTCAGAGCCAGCAGCTTGATCTTAAATAACCTAGAGACAAATACTGAGGCTAAATGTGTGCTAAGTCAAATACTGTACAATTTTACGAGAGGATCAAAGCAAGACATAAGCTTCGAGGTCAGGTAGTTATACAGACTAGCAATGTGTTGCATGTTGATAGTCAGAGTGTGGTGAGCAGATGGAAAGAGTACTTTGAAAGGCTTATGAATGAAGAGAACGAGAGAGAGAAGAGGTTGGATTATGTGGAGATAGTGAATCAGGAAATAGAACGGATTACCAAGTAGGAAGTAAGGAGAGCTATGGAGAGGATGAAGAATGGAAAAGCCGTTGATCCAGATGACATACCTGTGGAAGCATGGAGGTATTTAGGAGAGATGGCAGTGGAGTTTTTACTGGGATTGTTTAATGGAATCTTGGAAAGTGAGAGGATGCCTGAGGAGTGGAGAAGAAGTGTACTGGTGTCGATATTTAAGAATAAGGGGAATGTGCAGGACTGTAGTAACTAGAGTGGGATAAAATTGATGAGCCACAGCATGAAGTTATGGGAAAGAGTAGTGGAAGCTAGGTTAAGAAGTGAGGTGATGATTAGTGAGCAGCAGTATGGTTTCATGCCAAGAAAGAGTACCACAGATGTGATTTTTGCTCTGAGGATGTTGTTGGAGAAGTATAGAGAAGGCCAGAAAGGAGTTGAATTGCGTCTTTGTGGACCTGGAGAAAACATATGACAGGGTGCCTCGAGAGGAGCTGTGGTATTGTATGAGGAAGTCGGGACCGGCAGAGAAGTATGTAAGAGCTGTACAGGATATGTACAAAGGAAATATGACTGTGGGGAAGGAACAACGGATGCATTCAAAGTGGAGGTGGGATTACATCAGGGATCGGCTCTGAGCCCCTTCTTATTTGCAATGGTGATGGACAGGTTGACAGACGAGATTAGACAGGAGTCCCCCGTGGACTATGATGTTTGCTGATGACATCGTGATCTGTAGCGATAGTAGGGAGCAGGTTGAGGAGACCCTGGAGAGGTGGAAATATGCTCTAGAGAGGAGAGGAATGAAGGTCAGTAGGAACAAGACAGAATACATGTGTGTAAATGAGATGGAGTTCAGTGGAATGGTGTGGATGCAAGGAGTAGAGTTGGCAAAGGTGGATGAGTTTAAATACTTGGTATCAACAGTACAGAGTAATGGGGATTGTGGAAGAGAGATGAAGAAGAGAGTGCAGGCGGGTGGAATGGGTGGAGAAGAATGTCAGGAGTGATTTGTGACAGACGGATATCAGCAAGAGTGAAAGGGAAGGTCTACAACATGGTAGTGAGACCGGCTATGTTATATGGATTGGAGACAGTGACACTGACCAGAAAGCAGGAGACAGAGCTGGAGGTAGCAGAGTTAAAGATGCTAAGATTTACATTGGGGGTGACGAGGATGGACAGGATTAGAAATTAGTACATTAAAGGGTCAGCTCAAGTTGGACGGTCGGGAGACAAAGTCAGAGAGGCGAGATTGTGTTGGTTTGGACATGTGCAGAGGAGTGATGCTGAGTATATTGGGAGAAGGATGCTAAGGATAGAGCTGCCAGGCAAGAGAAAAAGAGGAAGGCCCAAGAGAAGGTTTATGGATGTGGTGAGAGAGGACATGCAGGTGATAGGTGTAACAGAACAAGATGCAGAAGACAGAAAGATATGGAAGGAGATGATCCACTGTGGCGACCCCTAACAGAAGCAGTCGAAAGAAGAAGAAGAACAACAACAACTCATCAAATCAGAACAGAAACAAAAACATTAAATTCCTTTGTCTCCAAAATCCCCAAAATGATTTTATTTGTTGAGATGAAGAGTACATTATTTAAAACATTATAAACAAACTCCAGATCATGGCATGGGTGCATCAATCAAAGTGAACATTCCCCTCAAAAAACTTAAATAAATAGTTCTAAGAGGTCTCACCTTTGGCTCCACCCATTTTACATTATGGGCTTGGTCATTTTGCCAGTTTCTATTATTTTCAATTCACTCACAAACCAAATAGGGTGGATCCTCGAATTGGTCTACAGCCATAAGTTTCAGTTGGTCTTCATTTAGTGTTACTCAGGGAGAGGCTATATATTTTTTTTTTGCTTTGCTAAACTGCTCCTTTAAATTTTGTTTTGATTTTGCTTGTTTTAGATAAAGATGAATTTAATTTCTTGTGATGTTTTTCTTTTTCCCCTTTGTTTCCTTCATTTTCTTCAGCAAACTAGTTTTATACTGAGTTGTTGTTATAGGCTTTCTTGTTAATTCTTTTTTTTGTTAGTTAGTATAATAATAATGAAAGATTAATTGTTTATATAGAATTATTTGATGTAGTATTGAAATAATTAAATAGAGTTAAAATGTTTTTTTGGTATTTTTAAATTTTGGTCTTCCTGATCTGCCCAAAATAAGTCTTTCAAGGACTCTCTTTAGCTAATCAATACAGAGTTAATATTGAAAACTAAAAGGAAGATTGTGTTCAAGTAAAGCACACAGTGTTCTCACAAATGCAGCCTGCTTGACCAAATTCACAGTGTTCTATGAAAAAACAAAGCAAAAGAATGCTATTATGTATGCATTGTTCTTTTATTAATGTTATACTTAATGTCAGTACAGTATTTCTGTAATAGAATTCGGTCAAATACATTTGAAATGTTCTTTTGAATGGTTTGTTTGAAGTAACTTTTTAAATTGCGATTTGCAGCTCAATATTGTGGGGAGCAAAACACTATTCTGGGAAAAAACAGGTATGTGAACTTCAGGTGTCACCAGTCCTTCTAAAGATTATTTAAAAATTCAGATTAGAAATAATTAAACAGAAGCTTTATTTAAATTTGAGCAGTTCAAAAAGATTTCAAATCATCATCTTTAAACTGATATAGTCATTCTGTCTGTTTTTAGTACTACAGTGTTGTACCATGTTAGCCATTATGGATGTAATGAGAAGTCAAGTAAAATGACACCTTTTATTGGCTAACTAAAAAGATTACAATATACAAGCTTTCAAGGCAACTCGGGCCCCTTCTTTAGGCAAGATGTAGTCAAAAACATTACATCATGGCTGTTTTTTAGAAAATTATACATGAAAAATAAAAAGACAGATTATAATTCAAGTAAAATAAGAAGAAAAGAGTGAAAGTTGGTGATATGTACCTTCTATAAAAATTATATATCTTCCACCCTCAATTTATTTTTGTCCTTCAGGTTTAGAAATATCACTTCATGCTTCTGCCAAGTTTCTTTGTTTCAGTTGAGTTTGAGATAGAAGGTTAGATGTTGTCAGAAATCAGTACATTCAGATTTAACAAACCTACTGTCGTGGGGTGCTGCCAGTGTCACAAAAATAAGGAACAGAAAATTCAAATCAAAATCGTTGAATATTTAGATCATCAGGCACCTATATAAAATACCAAATGCCTTTCACCGCTTCTTTGCTGACAGGCTTCTTTACTGACAGACTGGCATACAGAGCGTGGGCTACATACTGAAGTCAATCATTCTGGTTATTGCTGTATTTGTTTGTAACCTTGGTGTGCAGCTTCCCCCAACCAATCAAAAAAATCGGCTCCTAAAAATTATTTTTTGGTTGCCACCGTGGAATTTGAAGTGTTTTTGACATGTTTATTAATTTACAAGTGCTTTTTTGGTGCTTTTCACTTACAGAAAATACATTTTGAAGTGTCTTGTGGCTTTTAATGTTTAAATTGGGCTTATTAGGACATGTGCAGAGGAGAGATGCAGAGTATATTGGGAGCAGGATGCTAAGGATAGAGCTGCCAGGAAAAGAGGAAGCCGTAAGAAAAGGTTTATGTATGTGGTGAGAGAAGACATGCAGGTGATGGGTGTGACAGAACAAGATGTAGAGGACAGAAAGATATGGAAGAAGATGATCTGCTGTGGCGACTCGTAACGGGAGCAGCTGAAAGAAGAAGCCGAGTATTAAATGTACAAGGGAAGGGTTGAAGACGGCCATTGATATATGTTTATTATTCTTCATTTGCTTTTATTTAAATCCACATTAAGAACAAGGAAATATGGAAAACAAAAAATAATAAATAATAATGAAAAAGAACACCAAAAAAATAATTAATCTCAGGATAGACCATGCTAAAATTGAACCATTATAAAATTAGCAGATAGTTGAGAAAAAAAATATTAGGAAATTAATTATAACTTAAAAACTAGGTAGTGCTAGTGCTATGACTAGAAAGTCGATACTACCATATTCTACAGTATATAAACTTATTACTGAAACACACTGCAAACTAACCATGTACAAATCTGAAACAATGAGGCAATGATCCACTTTTCTCACAACATGTGGACAGACAGCTATGGAGGAGTGGGCCAAACACATTCAGGACACAGCTTCCAAAAGCCATAAGTCTAAGTGGGATGCACTTTACAAAAAATGTAATAAAGTCACCGGGAATATGCATACTCATGAATAATAATCTGGAGTATATAACTTCTCCAGAAGACAGCTTTCCACCATAGAACAAAATGTTCTTGCCAGAGGTTTGGGGTTCAGTCACAAAGACGCATCCAATGTGAACTTCTTAGGCTGTCTGGAACACATCATACAAACTGAAAAAATACCAGAGGACAACACACAAGAAATAAGGGGTGTCGTGGTCAGCCAGTTATATAAGAGACATCCTGCTTTACATATTTCTAAAAAAAGAACAGAAGGCTTTTCAGAGCACTACAGAATGAAAACAGCATTGTTATTACACCAGCAGACAAAGGAGGCATGACAGTCATAGTGGACAAAGAGCAATATGTCACTGCAATAGAGGAAATTCTGTCTGACACCACTACTTATGAACATTTAGCCAACAACTCAACAGAAACCACCTTCAATAGAATGAACACATCTCTGAGTAAACTCTATAACAAGAGTTCCCAAACTTTTTTCGGTCACAGACCCCTTTACCAAAAACTTTTAAAACCGTTGACCCCCTAGTCATTTACTTTACTTACTCAAATTAATAAATTTGTACAGTACTCGATATTAAATATTTCACTAGATATCAAACTTTTCATTTTAATCACTTGTAATTAACGATTGAAAAATATAAAAGGACTACAGAATATGGCATTATCTTGTGCAACGTTGAATATCGAAACCTGCACTAACGAGAATTAAAGAAAAAAAGAGCAGAGTTTTTTTTACATTTATGAAATAAATATGTAAATTCAAAATAAGTACAAATAGTCCAAGCTGTACTGTCTGCATTTTGTTTTTGGATCAGTCACATTATTAACTGAAGAAATAAAAACATTTATTAACAAACAATTTCGACAGCCCATGTGATAAAAAAAAAACAAACAATAAAGTATGTACATATTTGAAACAGAAGATTTTTGTTCAAACTCGAATAAATAAACTGTGTCCTCTGATTTTCTTTTTTGTAGTACTGCTCCTCAATAAATAATTATATTCAAAGTTCAAATCACAATTAAGTACATGTCACATCAAACGAAGCAATTTATAGTGTTTTATAGTGTTTTATGAAAGCATGACTGTACAAGACTGATAGATTCTACTAATATCGAATATCCATCGTCTCGTCCCACCGCGAGCAAGTACGGACATGCAACGGTTTTCCATGTCCGCACTAGCTTTGATACGTTCGATAAGACAATGCACAGACATGTTTGTGCCACATGTATTTTCATGCATTCTTACGTGTGATTCTTTTAATGACACATTTTACCTTTTCGTTTGCAAGTTTAGTATGTAATGTGTTTTTATCAAAAAAGTGTTTTTTTAAATTATTTTACTTCTTAATTAGGTACCTGTTGGAATCATAGATATTTAGAAGTAGCAAACAAATAGCAGTAGTTAGGGGGTCTATTTTTGCTGTCGTTGACCCCCAAATTTTTTTATTGAAACCCCTAGAAAGTTCGATATCGACCACTTTGGGAACTCTTGCTCTACAGTATAATAATAACCATTTAAACTTACAGGATTACTATAAAATGAAATCAAATGATGCAATTTGCTGGCAATTGTACGGACTCCCAAAAATCTATAAAACTCCTTTTGAAATTCAGACCTGTGGTCAGCCTAGTAGGTGTGCAGGCGCATAACTTATCTAAGACTTTTTCAAATGCTCAAACATTTAAAATGTGATTTGGATTATTCCATTAATAGTAGTTCTGACAATTTAAATACTTTCTAGGATCCCGTGCTTTTAACAACACGGGTTTACACAGTTAGTATGTACCAGGCGACTGCCAGCATTATTTATTTTTGAGCAGCACTGCGCCCCTGTTGCTTTTCAAATTAAATAGAGTTGGCCGGTTAAGAGCGTCAACTGGATGATAACATACATACAACACCGCAGGACAAGCACATTAGTGAGTCTTTATCCATTCATCCATTATCCAACCCGCTATATCCTAACTACAGGGTAACGGGGGTCTCCTGGAGCCAATCCCAGCCAACACAGGGCGTAAGGCAGGAAACAAACCCCAGGCAGGGTGCCAGCCCACCCCAGAAAATCCATGCAGACACGGGGAGAAGATGCATACTCCGTGCATGGAAGTCCCGGTAAGCGAAGCCAGGTTTATTGTTTGCTAATTTATTTTTATTTTGAAGTTGTGTTTTTTTTAATTATGTTTTTCTCAAAGAATTAAAAAAAACAACTTTATTTTCCTCCCGGGCAATGCTGGATATTTCAGCTAGTATATATATATATATATATATATATATATATATATATATATATATATATATATATATATACTGTATATATATATATATATAAACAAAAATATAATAACATCCCCAAACACACATGAGAACTTGAATAAAGGAGCTGCTGCTATCAATCACAGGTTGGTAGGTGGCAGGTCTTAGTTGTACTGCAGGTTTATATTTAAAGGCATTAACATTCGAACAAAGTCCAGCTTGTTTTGTGCACAAATCAAACATACTAAGTGAAGTTTGTTCATTCCAATATCCCTGGTTAAGCCAACAACATTCTAGGGTCAGAATGATTCATTCATTAGAACATTAGTACAGATCAATTCCACACTAAGCCACCATCGTGCCAGAGAAGTTTCACTGGTACTTTCATTTTGATAATTGGCTGTTTAAACTCTTCTTCAAAGTAAGTACTAATCACCAACATGTCTTTCACAGCTCTATTCCACTCTGTATCCCATTATACAGTATTCACTGACAGAGGTGATTCAAAAAGCTGTACTCTTTCCACACATACTATGGGATGTCACAAACATGTTTTCTTTCCTGATAAAAAATTTGCGAAACTCATAAGGGAGGTGAATCAGTCCAGTAAAGGATGAATATGAGAGGAAGACTGACTCAAAAAACACCTCAAAGAAATGATTATACAGGTATCCGGCACTGGAAAATTAGATTTTTTTCTGTATTTACTTAAGATTTATTTCTGAATATGATTTTTCCAATTTTAAATGCCCCCCAAAAATATATTATTTAAACATAACATTAAACAAATGCAGTAATGAATCATTTTTAGTATAGATTAACTATTGTTACTATTTCTTAGGTTAATTAGGCCTAACCCACATTTAGTTTCAAAACACTGATTATACTTTTCTAATTAAATTGAGTGGAAGCTGAATGCTTTCAAGCTAAATAAATGGTTTAAATCTGATGAAGAAATCAGATGATTTTTTAATTGCATAATTTACCATGTAGATTATTTAAACATGACTAACATTTAATAACGTGCATCTTTATTGTTTGTGCCATTTTTGTTACGTTTGTGGTAATATACACTACTGGTCAAAAGTTTTAGAACTTGTCAGTTTTTCCAGATAAAATGCAATGAATGACCTAAAATGGGGAAAAAGCAAGCAGTAAACTGCCAGAGGTTAAAATTTAATGTTCAAATTAGCAAAAACTGAAAAAAGTAAATTTTAGAATATTACAAGTGGGCCTTCTTCAGGAAACAACTACTAGGTTAAAACTTTCAGGTGTTCTGCTGCAATCAAAGTAAATTAAGCCTGCAAGTTGAAGCAAACAATTTGCACATGTGTCCCAAGTTCTGCTGAATACTTAAGAACCCAGACTATGTTACTACACCCTCTGAAGTACTACTTGGACAATATTAGAAAGTAGAATATAGAAAGTTGTAGAAAGTTATAAATTCCAGTGATAATGGCAAGAAAACGGAAATGAACAAATTAAATGATACAGAGCATTATTACCCTTAGATGTGTAGGCATTTCTGTGGAACCCTGTGCCTTTGAACTCTTGACATAACCTTGGTAACAGGGTCCTAGAAGTTCATATCCGAGTTGAAACCACAGATATATGAGATAAAGGAAACTTACACTCTTCAAAATATCAAAAATAATGTCCTTTACTACAAACAGAATAATTGCTCCAATGTAAAACCATAAATTCTTTAAAAAGTGGGTATCATGCAAAACAAACCAAAAGTTATGTCCACAACCACATGGGTCAGAAAAAAAAAAACAATAAATACTTGAGGCGATAAAACTTTCAAGCTATATACTATATACTGTATACATATTCCACACTCTGAAATCTGTAAGTTGAAAAAATGCAAAAACAAATGAAAATTTTCTTCTTTAATTCACTGCAAGAAAACCTTCTTCCATAAATGTAAACATACAGGCATACTATTTACATTTCTTTGTAGATTTTGCCAGCACAAACTCCTGTGTTTCTCTGTCTCTTTCTTTCCTGGTCATCACCCTCCACTCTGTGGGCAATTGGAGGTTCTCCTGGTGCGTCTTCTCTCTATCTGTATTACGACCAACTAAACACAGCAATAGAGATGGGCGGATCGTTATTAAAGTATCAATACTTCCAATCCTGACTTTTTAGTTTAAACATTGATGTCCACTTTAGAAATATCTTTCAATAATTTGCAAGTTTATTAGAAATTATTTTAGAAGGCATTTGATGGTGATAACATAATTAAATTAAACATTTCATATTATGTAAAAAGGGAGATGATTTTCCTTCCAAGGTTTTCATTGCCCTGCATTCACATTTGCAGTGCTGTAGTCCACCACCCAAAGTCCTGAGACTGTGTAAATGAGGCAATGGCAGAAAGACAGTTTAGCATTGTTTGGTGTTATTTTACTCTACTGAGTGAACAATAATGAAGCAAAATGTGATGTGTGTCATAAGACTGTACATTATTGTGGCTACACCACAAACCTAGTAAAACACATGAAATTCAGTCACATTGCCGAACACAAAGAGTTACAACAGAGGCCACAGCCTACTCTTAAATAAACTTTTCAGTAAAGCAGTCAGCACCAAGGTAATGTTAGTATTGTAAATTGATGTAAGGTTGTTGTAATACTTTGAACAGAAAATGATCAATGTCTGTTTTTAGGGAGGAGTATGTTACATTTATAGATTGATGAATGGACATAACTAGAAAACATTTTCAAACTTTCCATATTTATTATGTCCATTTTGTGGAAAAAAAAATACTTGATATTATCTTTAAATCCCATTCCCTAGCATTAGACCCAAGTGTCACTCGAGCTGTAAAAACAATGCTAAAAGCAGCAGTCTGTGTTACTCAAGCAACGGTATAGGCACTTTTTTCTCCTCTCACTTTTAGGTGTGTCTAGTATTAATGGCTTCTCGTAAAAAACGTTTTTCAGCAGCTCCAGTGTTGCACAATCTTGACAGTGATATGAGCAATGATGTTGAGGAGCCTCTCATAAGCTGTAATTGTGAAGTGAATCTGTGTTCAGGCATTGAAATTGAAATGAAAGTGATTTTGATGAATCCAAAAGTGATGCTCGCTTGGTATTTGTACTTTACTTTTTACACTTCTGACTGTGTACTTTTAGTGCAATAAACGTTTTATAGTAGAAGAAAAAGTAATTTTTTTGAGCCACAAAAAATGTCAATGTAATGCTGTAATGTAGTGCAACAACTGAATATTTTGAATAATTTCTGTTAATAAACAAGAAAAATGTCTGATCTTTGGCACTATATATAATAATGTACTAATGCAAAGCCTTTAAAGTGTGACTTTTTGATGTCCACACATACTGTAGATTTTTACAGAAGATTCACCATTTTTGCAAGATGACTCTCTGGCTGCATCACTGTTGGTATCGGTTTCAACTGGCCTCAGTATCACCCGGTATCAGATCAAAAAGAAAATCAGCAGTATCACCCATCACTGCGCTGCTATACTGATTTGGCCGGAAGAAAGCCAGTTCTGTAGCATTCACTCCCCCTTTAATTACGATCGTAGGCTCTTTAGCCGTCAATCAAGAGTGATGCTCTAGGGTATCCACTATTCTGATTTATGTAGCGCCCTAAGTGCATGTACGTCTCATTGACCTCCTCAAAAACTCTTATAAAGATCATTACTTTCGCATGCGTTCCCATAATACCTGTAGCACCACCCCCATGTTCATAGCACAGCGGCTTGTTTCCCCAGTGGACCCCTGTAACTATCTCACTAAGGTGACTGCTACAAACCTGGTGCTTTGCATTAAAGTTGGCCACCATGAAATGCTTTTTTCGAGGATGGACAGTCTGCGTCACATTTTAGTGCTGCATCCAGATGCCGGCGATGCTTTCTATGTGTCTGGTGCTCTCAACCAACAAGCTGCAAAAAAAAAAATGTACAAAAGAGTATGCTGGCTATAAATTCTTAGGATTTCAATGACTGCCTCTACTTCAGTGTAGTGCTAATGTTTTATACCACACTTTCATTTAGAGAAACTTTAGAAAAAAATCAAAGTGTCACTGAGTACGGTGTCCTACACAATCCAAAGGCAATAGGAAACTGGAATAGATCTGACAGAGTAGTTACAATCCCATCAGAAGAAACGTTTCTGTGGATCACCAACTTGCGTGATAGGTGCCTCACAGCACAAATGCTTCAAGCACAGCTTAAAAGTGACCTATAAAAGCAAGTCTCTGTTGCTACTGTGAAGAGGGGACTTTGCGCTACAGGTTTGACAGGGCGAGTGGCAGTAAGAAAGCCATTCCTTAAAGAACAAAATAGGGCCTTGAAATATTGGCTGAGGATTACTGGAAGAAAGTTTTATGGACCAATGAATCAAAATTTAAAATCTTCATTTCATCATGCAGGATGTTTGTACACCATTGAGTTGGTAAAAGTTCATCAGTGTGGGACACCAACTATTAAACATGGAGGAGGAAGTGTGATGGCCTGGGGTTCTTTTGGTGGAGGCAAAGTTGGTGACTTATATTCTGAGTCAAAAGGGTTACCACAGTTTAAAACACATACAAATAGTGGCTACTTTGATGAAATTTTGAATAAAATTTTGTATACTTAATGATTTTTTTTATTATTTGCCATTGTTTATTTATTCTGTGCTTTGATTTTGTGAAACATTAAGACATTAAATTGGATGCATTTCCTTAAAAATCAAAAAAATGTAGGTGTTCTAAAACCTTTTTACAGTTCAAAAGATCATGTAAATGTGCATATAAGTTAGTGTGGAGATCACCTTGTATAGATTTTATATAGTTTTTAAGTGCAAATTTGGTATGAACTGATATATAAACTGATGTACAGTCACGCAGTGACTTGCGATGCGATTTGGGGCTGACCATTTGGCCATATGTCATATTGTTGTTACAAAGTGTACAGGTCATTGCAGTTGAGGCTCTGTAGGTCTCTTGTGGGGTGATGGTGGTGTGGAGTAAATGCACAAGAATTAGCCATGTGGAGCAGCTCTGGTCAAATGAAACTCTAAAGGACCTCCAAGAGTCAGAAAATATATGAGACCATGTTAAAACAGTAATAAAAGGTGTATTACTGTTTGCAAGGTTTTCTGTCTTTTTGATGCCTTATTGATGGAAGAAAAAGTGCAAACCTTCTGCACAGATCAAAAACAAAAAAGGCATGCCAATTCCTTTAACAAAATGCTGTATGACAGAGCAGGTCAGTAAACCAAAGACTGGAACTCTATGAAAGCATAATGATATGTATTTGTTTTTTATTTGTGGCCATTTGTTATATGCAGCATCAGTATAGAGAGGCAGACAGCCGAAAGACTGCTGTAGCTCCATCACCGCTTCTCTCACTGCTTCATTGCAGAGTGTATCATTCTATGGCTGGCAGTGCTTCCGCAAGAACATGTTAAATAAAATGCATATTGCCTGTGCAACCTCTAGCAACTGGTTCTGGCAATTTCCAAGACATTATTACCCTACTGAATTTCCTAAGGCCCTTGGCTATAAGTATGAACGGTCTCCTCATAGTCAGCCATAAATTAGCAAATGACTGTATTAAAAACATAAAAATTTACATATATAAACTATAGAAAAAATGATCTGTTATGCTGTACACTAAGTGTTATAATAGATAATATAAAGTGTTTCATTGATCCATTGATGTACATTGTTTCTGCAGTGGCCTAATCTGAAGCCCTAACATGTCGTAATGTTTAGGTTAGAATCATTCATAGCACCAAGGGCTTTAAGATTAATATAATGATAGGCAGTACTCCAAATACTAATAATACCCTATATGAATGATCACTGTGTTTTTATAACTACAATAGAAGCTACTAGGTATTGCCAAGCTATTCAACATCTACATACTTAATTGCGGACTATTTAGTATATTACTTTCTAGAGATCACTTCCAACCCTGAGCTTAAATGCAGTTAAGAAACATGCGGATCAAAGCTGAAGTTGAACTGAACTTTTGCTTAGTCCCGTTCTAAGAGCTGGCTTTTGTTGTAATAATTAGCACAAAGTACAGGAAATTTTGCTTTAGAACTTTGAAATTAATCTAATTAGTAAATTGGACACTTCAATATATAATTTAGAACTGTACCGGTTTCGTGTTTATATTTAATCTGCCCTTATGGATTTATGTTGTTTTTTTTTTAAATTCAGAATTCCATCTGAACCAAAGATTGTAACTAAGGAGATCCTCAGTTGCAATAAATCACAAAACAACCAAGAACCACAGCTGCAGGTTTGAAATGAAACACTTTGGGATTATTGAGACTTTTATGTCATTTTTTATGAGATTCTTCAGATAAACAATCATTAACACTAAATTGCTACAAAAGACCTCAGCTAATGATCAATACTGCCAAAATGTAAAATTTGAAAATGGATTTTTGAAATTTACCCTGACCTTCTTTCTTTTATGGTAACACATTTCTTAGCACACAGTGCCTTTTTGCTTACTTTTAAGAACTTTGATTTTCTCTTGAAACAGAGTTTTTTCTTTCCTACTGTGCCAGTAGGAGCTTTCTTTTCAAATTAAACTCTCTTTTTTAAGTTCCAACATCTTCCTTTCAAACTTTGGAAGAGCTTGTTGGTGTGTTGCTCTTCAAAGTCATGCTGGCTGTACTTCTAAGGAATTTCTGATTGCTTTGTCTGTGAAGCTTATAGGAATAGGCTCTGTGCAAGTGCCTGCTTTTTCACATGATCCTTTTTTATACAGGTCAGAAATGACATGAAAGGCAACCTTTGCTAACTTACTAAACCTCTAAGCAGCATATCTGTTTTGGAGCCCCCACGCTGCCATCAACCAACAACATAATCCAAGGAAACAAATAAGAAAATTACTCTGCTAATTAGAATATTTAATTTATTCATGTTAATGAAATAAATTACTTATATCTCCCAAAGTTATAGAAATACTTAGCAAATATGAAAATGTAACTTAATATGGTATTCTCAAACTGTATTAACCCACTTCAGGATTGTGAGAGAATGGAGAGCTAATCCTGGCAGCAATGGGCACAAGACTGGGAAGAGCTCTGGATGGGATAGTAGTGCATTGTAGTATGTGAAAATGTGATTCTTCTATTTTACACAGTGAAAATTGCTATATTTCGCCACTTCAATTAAGCATTTTTAATAAATCTTTTAAACAAAGTGAATATTAAAAATATAATTTTATTGTTCTGACTGAATGGAGTTAACTACAGTTCAGTGTCAATTTTCATGACACTGCTAAGACATACAGAACAATGCAAAGAGATAATGGGTTAGTGACAACAAGTGTATGTAAAAATGATATTTATGATGTGTGAATATTAAAATAGTAGTCATTCATCCAAATTTTAAATTCTTTGATAAACTTTTAAATGCATCTGTTGGTAGATTATTCGTAAATCCAGGATTAGTTTTTGTATTTTGCTTAATGTAGTCTAGATAGGCCCAGTTTCCTGTGGTCCTGATACTTGAGAAAGTGGCTTCAGTGAATAGAAAAATACTCACCCTGGTACAGTAAATTAATTCTTGTTTTTACTTACTTTTGGACCATGTTATTAATATTGCTGTCTCTAGGTTTCTTAACCAGATCAGAAATACAGGATACGGAATTAGTATCATATTGTGAGAAACTAGAGCTGGCGACCAAAACAAGAATGTCCAATCTAATAATCTTTAAATGTGTGTAGCAGTTGAAAATGTGCTGATGACCAGCACTAGTGTAAGACTAGTGCCACTAAACTGCTGCATGCTTTATTACTCAAAGTTTAGTTTTCCTTAAATAAATAAAATGTTTTCTTGTCTTGAAATATTTTACATATTTCTTAAACAGTTTATTACAACACAGAACAAGCCTAAAATTGTATGTTTTTTGTTGGACTATACGCATATTAGCATTTTCACTGCATAATCAAACATATATTATTAGAGTGATATTTAATATTTTAACTGTATTTACATTTTAGTTTCAAAGTAGAAACATATCATTTAATTAGGGGATTGTCAAATATTTAAAGTTTTAGGAGTCAAATATATAAATGTTTGTAATGTACTGTAAAAGGCATTAGAGATTTCCAAAACAGTACTGTGGTGTGTAATGTGGCCAGAATGCAGGCCAGCAAACCTGATTTGTGAATGGGTAGACCCCAGCATTAGAGTATAAATGACTCTATGCAGAAATTTCCTTCAGAACTCTACTTTCCTCTTAATACTAGAATCCCTGAAGCCTACGAAAAAAACTTGTACTCCTGGTCCACCTTAAATTCCTTTGCACCTCTCCATCAGTGTCTTTTGTTTTGTAAATATGCTGATCAGCACAAGCAGAAAGCAGCCTACTATCCCATCCCTTCCCTTTACGGAGCTCAACTCGGGGGGGAAAAACTTCTCCCAGCTCGAGCCAAGGCTCCATATCTGCATGTGAGGTGCCTGGAGTTGCATAGGGTAAATAATACAATATATTGTTATTTGGAATACATGCATTTCATGTGTGTTCCGCGTATACAAAGATCTGGGTAAGTGTAGGATGAAAGGAAATGTGAGGCAAGAAATGCTGAACACATACCTAAAGCAGAAACCTTTTCCATGTTATACTCATAATGATGTGAAGTGTATAATATGTGAATACTTTAGTCCGAATATCAAATAAACATGTGCTTTTATTCAAGGATATAACCAAAGAAAAAAATCATTCAATTTACATGTTGCTGCCAATGAGTTACAAACTCAAGGTCAATGTTGACAGAAAGCTAATACATATTCCTGGATGGTGTACATGTATGAGCTGCTGCCTTATAACCACAAGGTTGCTGGTTTGAGATTGAGTGCTCCACGTTTTGAGTAATGAGCTGCTATTAATATTATTATTATTATTATTATTATTATGAAATAAAAATAAAGTACATTTGATTTGAGTTTGTAACACCCGGTTTAAGTTTTGACTACTTGTAAAAGCGCATTTTTTTATTATTCAGTTTTATTCTCTCAGTAACGTTCACGTGGTATAATGAACTTGCCTTGCCCTCTCTGAGTTGATGACGTTTATCTCCATTCTTTTTACAAGAGCAGCGATGACCACAATCAGTACTGTGCTTGATTCTGCTCAGAGCTATTTGTTGTACCGGCAATCAAAGATATGATGTCCCGTGACCCCTACCAGACTGAACAAGGCAGGACCGTAACAACAGACACCTTCTTCACAGCGCTTTCGCTGGCTAATAGACTGCTGCACTGCAGCACCACTCTGCATGGCACCATTAAGTAAAATGGGAATTCCACCTGCAGCTATAGTCAGTTTAGTATGCAAGTGAGTGTTTAGATCTGGCAGTGTCATGCTGGCGGTGTATGCTCCAAAAAGAAGAAGTCTGTCTAAATTTTCAGTTTCATACACTATAATTCAGAGTACAGGCAAGATAAAAAAAAACATATATAAATGACAACACATGTTCATGGCATAGCATTTTCAAATAGTGATATTTTCATGTATGAATTTGTGTGTGCATGGATGAGAGAGGCAGTGTCATGCCGATGGTGTATGTCTCCAAAAAGAATAAGCCTTTGATTTCAGTCTCTAACAGACGGTGTAAAGTTTTGCTACTTGTAAGATATAGTTGAAGGCATATACGCAGAAATACAAACACCAGTGAACGATATCTTCTTAGTATCTTGTTGTCACTTTAATTTTTTGTTATTCAGTTTTATTCTTGAATAACAGCACATTTATGTCATTATACCTTTGGGAAATTGTTTATTTTATATTCAAGTAACCACTTGAATGAGATCAAATCTGTCTGTGCTTCTCTTGTGCGTGTACACACACATTCATACATGAAAATGTCACTATTTGAAAACACTATGCCATTTGAACATGACTTGTCATTTGGACATGATTTTTTTTTCCATTTTGCCTGTACTCCATGTTATGGCGTATGCTACTGAAAATGCAGACAGACTTCTTATATTTGGATGCCTACACCGTCAGCGTGACACTGCGAGATCTAAACAGTCACTTGCGTATAAGTAGTCAAAATTCACACCGGGTGTTACAGACTCAAATCAATTGTATGTTATTTTTATTTTATAATAATAATAGCAACTCATTAATCGAAAAATGTAGTGCCGAGAATCAAACCGGCAATCTTTTGGTTTTAATGCAGCAGCTCTTACCACTGCATCATCCAAGAATACGTATTAGCTTTCTCATGAAATGTATGTATTCCAAATAGCGATATACTGTATTAATTACTGTATAGTTACTCATTTTGTCAAATTTTCTAGTATTTTATCTGCACTATTGTGGTAGTATTTGTGAAACTATATCAATACATTTTTTGAGCTCCTAATAGATATATCAAGGCTGAGAAGACAGATTGATCTGAAGAAAGCCAAGGATTAGGCAACATTAATTTTTTTTTTAAATTAATTTTATTACAATCCATACATAGCAATCAAGTTTTTACAAAAAAAAGAATTATGTTAAGAACAGATCGATCCCCACCCCTGAGAGAGAGAGCAAGCCAAACAGTGTAAAATTTAAGGCTTGTAAACATACCTAAATTAATAAATTCTCTGTGCTTTATAAACTTATTTTAAAATATTACTGATTAGATCCTGCCATGTTTTGAAAAAAGTCTGTACGGATCCTCTAACTGAGTATTTGATTTTTTCCAATTTCAAATAATATA
Source organism: Polypterus senegalus (assembly GCF_016835505.1). Lineage (NCBI taxonomy): Eukaryota > Metazoa > Chordata > Cladistia > Polypteriformes > Polypteridae > Polypterus > Polypterus senegalus. The sequence goes on along the minus strand of NC_053154.1, from coordinate 118,999,721 downwards.
ACACATCGGTTTCCAACTGACTTAAAAGAGGAGAGTTTGGGTTCTTCCAGTTTATCAGAATAAGTCTGCGTGTCAACAGTGTAGTGAATGCAATCACAATTTGTTTGTCCTTCTCCACTTTAAGCCCCTCCCACAGCTGTTAATGGGTTAGGAGGGATTGTGAGTCCAAGGCTGTCTGAGAGGTAATTAAAAATTTTTGTCCAGAATAATGTTAATTTGGTGCAGGCCCAGAACATGTGACCCAGTGAGGCTGGGGCTTGGTTGTAACGTTCGCAGGTTGGATCATGCCCTGGAAAGATTTTGGAGAGTTTTAGTCGAGACAGATGTGCTTGATATATAATTTTGAGTTGTATAATTGTATGCTTTGCGCATATGGAGCTCGAGTGAATTCTCTGCATTGCTACTTTCCACTCCTTTTCTGATATATTAATTGAGAGATTTTTTCCCAGTGTCCTCTTAGATCTTTGAAAGGAAGGGATTGTAAAATGATTTTATATATTGTAGAGATGGAATCTAATTCCTTGAGATTGAGCAATATTTTTTCCAGTGTGTATGAGGGTGCAAGATGAGGAAAATCTGGAAGGTTCTGTTTAACAAAGTTCCTGATTTGAAGATAATGAAAGAAATGTGTACCTGGAATGTTAAATTTGGAATGTAATTGTTCATAGGATGCAAAGACGTTGTCTATATAAAGATCTGTAAGCAAGTTAATTCCAATTTTTTACCAGATATTAAAACCTGCATATGTTTGCGAAGGTTGAAAGAGGTGGTTCTCTTGCAGGGGTGCCACAGATAGAAGCGTCTCCGTCTTAAAATGCTTTCTACATTGGTTCTAGAATCTAAGTGAGTGGAGCACAATTGGGTTATTAGTGTATTGCCGATAGCGTGTGTTTATTGGAGCGCAGAGCAAGGAATACAAAGAAGTACTGCAGGATTTTACTTCTATTGCGGTCCAAGCCTGTGTATGTTCTTCTATTTGTGTCCAGGTTCTTATCGCCTGTATATTTGCTGCCCAGTAATAAAACTGGAAGTTAGGTAGAGCCATGCCGCCTTCTGCCTTTTGTCTTTGTAGGGTCGCTCTTTTGATGCATGGATGTTTAGAATTCCAAATAAATGAGGTTATTGTTGAATCTAATTGCTTAAAGAATGATTTATTAATGTATATTGGGATGTTTTGAAATAAAAAAAGGAGCTTAGGAAGAATATTCATCTTAACAGTGTTAATTCTTCCAGCTAGTGTGAGATGAAGGGTTGACCATCTATGCAAGTCTTGTTTAATTTTTTCCATGCAGACGACAAAATTTTGTTGATAAAGAGCTTTATGTTTACTTGTGATGTTTACCCCGAGGTATTTAAACTGTTCTGCAATGGTAAAAGGTAGGGTATCTAATCTAATATTATATGCTTGAGAATTCACTGGAAAGAGTACACTTTTATTCAGATTAATTCTTAGACCAGAGAGCTTTTGAAATTCTGTGAGTGCTGCTAAGACTGCAGGCACAGAATTTTCTGGGTCCGAAATATACAGTACCATATCATCTGCATATAATGAGATTTTCTGTTCCAGTCCTTCTCTGCTAATCCCCTTTATCTGATCAGTATTTCGAGCAACATTAAATATTTTGACATTCAAAGCTGATTTGGACTATGTAGAATCTGTCCCAAGCCTTTCACTAAACCTAAAATCTGATGATCTGTGGGTCTGTGGCTTCATGTGAGAGGCCATTTTCAAAGCTGAAAGTTATAAAAAGCTACAGTATTTATCTTCAAGTGGGCCAGTCAAGGCTTTCTGACCTTGCGATATTATTATTTGAAAGTGAGGTGGCAAAAGGCTTTGATTTCAATGAAGTGATTCAAAAGTTTGGAGCTCAGAAGGCAAGGAAAGAAATGTTCACTAAGTGTTTGAAAAGTTTGGGTATTTGTTCCTGTTTATGTTGTTTGTTTAGGCTTGAGTTTGGAGTTATCACGGAAGTATTTGTGAATATTGCCAATCTCTGCAAAATACATTGAAGTTAATAGGGATGGACTAACTGAACTAGACTTGATGGGATTATAATGGTGCAATCATCTTTAAAGTGTCCCTGAGAGCCTGCACACCACCCCCAAGCTTACTACACTTTTTTCTTTATTTATTTTTTTCCCCACCTTGTGACAGCGTGTATCATGTTTTAATTTAACTATATGTACTTCTTTTTATTCTTTAATTCTTTATTCTAGGTTAGGATAAGATAAGCCATACTTGAAAAACTGAACATTTAGGGGACATATAGATAATTGTATGTTTGTTAAAAGCCTTGTATACAATTATGAGAAATTTATAAACAGTCCTTAAAGATGCTGGAAGCCAATGAAGAGCAGATAGAACTGGTGTTATGTATTCAAATGCTCATTTTTATGTTTAGACATCTTGCTGATGTGTTTTGAACTAGCTGTGCCCGTTTATGCATTAGTTTGGCAACCCTGTTAAAATGCATTACAGGAATCGAGTCAAATAAAAACAAAAGCATGTGTCAAGTTGTCAGTATCTTCTCAATGACACAAAACGTTTAACTTGTGATATGTTTCTTAAATGGAAAAACACAGTTTTTTAAAACTTGGGTAATGTGGGATTTTTATTTTAGTCTGGAATAAGTGATGATGACTAAATTCCATTCTTCCAGCTTTATCTGTAAAGCGAGATGATAACTGTGTTTTCTGTTTAGATTCCTGTTGTTTATACTATAGTCAATTACAAGAATTTCTGCTTTTTCCTTGAATTCATTTATTTAAATAAATTGTGATATTGTTGGATTTTACACAATATAAGTGCAAAACATCTTAAGACAAGAAAACATTTTATTTATTTAAGGAAAACTGAACTTTGATTAATAAAGCATGCAGCAGTTTAGCAAGTTTTCTACACTGCAAGTACTAAAATGCTGATTTGCCAGTTTCTGACAATAAATGAATAAAACATGATTCTTAGTTCTTTATAAGGGTGTGGGTGTGAAATTGAATTATTAATGTGTTCAGTGTTTATATAAAAGTAATTTTGTATAGAAAAAGGAAGAAAAAATATTCTTCTGCCAGCAACAGCAGTTTAGTTCACAGTTTCTGTCTTCTATAAAGTATTTATTAGGTGTGTCTGATCTTTTCCCAACTGTAAAGCTGGGATCTGCCTGACTTCTTCAATAAAATCATTTGCTATGAAAAAGGTTGTGACAAAGAATAACAATGTGTCTTCTTGTTCATGAGTTTGTTTTTTAATTATTTTTATTGTTAAAGAAACTTTACTTTTCAAAATGGCTTATAATGTTTAGTCCTTACACATGTAAACTTTATGCACGATTGTTAACATTATGCTAATAAAAAAGCATGCAAGGAAATTTAGAAAACAAATAGGAGTATTGCCAGATTATAGAAGCAAGACATAGTTGCGTAGTATAATAGCAAACATCAAAAAGGAGTTTAAAACAGGCAGCAAAGATTATGGGAGGAACTTATAAAAAAAGACAATGCATAACATGACTTTAATGTAAAATACAATAAAACTTATTTTTTGTATAGTGCTCTTCACTGAGTACAGGTGCAGAGTGCTGTAAATAATTCTTATGGAGTAAGATGGCTATCAAATATAACTCATAATTATTTAAGTTAAATTTATATTTCACACGTGTTAGTTATGCTTGCGCTTCTGAAAATTACGCTTGCTTCTGAAAAAATACCCTTGCGCTTCTTTAAAGTTATTCTTGCTTCTGGAAATTATGAGTACAATTCTCAAGCGTGAACAAACTGTCAAAAATACATCATTGGATGCACAATATATTTTCTATCAAAGAAGAAACAAACAAGTTTTGTTACTATGCATGTGCTAGAAAGGTAGAAACATGGAGTTATTTTTCACAGTGATCCTACACTATATATAAGGGATAAAGCTTTAGTCTTCTTTTCAGTTGCCACCTCGGCGTTGTGTATTTGTAATCTAACGGGAGATCTTGGGGACAGGAGTTTTCCCTTGCAGCATACAATAAACGTCCGTGGGCAATCACCCCAGGCTGTGATGCTAATCCATCACAGGGGTGTGCCATTGGACTCTCTATTTACTTCACATGCGAGTCTTCGGGAGGTCTGGCATAAAGCCCATGGAGATATGGAGAGAATGAACTTGAGCATTTCACATAAACCTTAAGTTATTCACTTCCAGACAGTTTCTTATTCACACAAATTGTGCAAAGCAGTTACTTATTCAACGTTAAGAGCCAGTCAGATTATTCTGCAGCATAAAAAGATATTAACGTGCATTACTAAAATGGGCACTTTATTTGAAAAAAAGAAATCAGTTTTCTACATTTTCTACTTGATCAAATACAGAGAAGTTACATCAAGTTGGACCAACTTAATTTTCAAAGTTATGCGTCAAGACAGGTGCCTTTGTTAAATGGTAGTTTAGTTTTATCCAGCTCAATGACAAACTTGGCACCCTGTCATTACCAAATTAGTAAGTTCTATCTGATGTTTAACGGGCACAGTAAAGCGTTAGGTGGGGGAGCCCTCATTTTCATGGCTTTGTGAAAAGACAGATGGCTTTGTTATATCCGAGTTGGGTACATGGGTCAAATTGACAGGCAAAGTTGAATGGCATTGGGTTACACTAGTTTTCAGAAAAGACAGATGTCTTTGTTAATTTGCGGTTGAACTTTGGGTATATGGGTCAAATGGATATATTCCCATATATCTAATGTGCAGATTTCAATGTGATATTCTACTGGCATTATACAGACTTACTGTAGATGCCATTGACCCACTGTCATTTTCAGAGAAAAGTGAATACATTTGTTAAAGTGCAGTTGAGTTTTAATGTCCCAGTGTGGTTACATGGGTCAGACTGGCTGGCAAACTTGGCAATGAAGGAAATTAACTGTGATTTTTAATGGACATCGTAAAAGGTTAAATGGCATTAGACTACCTTAGTTGTCACCGTTTTGAGAACATACAGATACCTTTATTAAGTTGCAGTTGAGTTTTGCACATACCAATGTGAGTACCTGTCTCAAATTGACTGGAAAGTTTGTCACATTCTCATTTTCAATATCGAGGATTAACTTTGATGTTTAACAGGCTCTGTAGAGGGTTGTGCAGCATTTTGCCACCCTTATTTTCATGGCTTTGTCACAAAATTCCATTTTATGTTGCAGTTGAGATTTGTGTGGCCTAACATGAGTTCATGGGTCAAATTGGCTGGCAAATTTGGCATATCCAATGAATAAATTTCACTTTGATACTCTGTTACCATTGCAAAGGGTTAAATGGCAATGGACCACCTAAATTTTAATACTTTAATACTAGTTTTTCTCGGCCCAACATAGCTACATGGGTTATACTGACTGTAATTTGATGAATGACATCCATCCATCCATCAACCAACCCACTATATCTAAATACAGGGTCACGGGGGTCTGCTGGAGCCAATCCCAGCCAACACAGGGAGCAAGGCAGGAAACAAACCCCGGGCAGGGCGCCAGCCCACCGCAGGGCACACACACACCAAGTACAAACTGAGGACAATTTAGAATCGCCAATGGACCTAACCTGCATGTCTTTGGACTGTGGGAGGAAACCGGAGCACCCAGAGGAAACCCACGCAGACACGGGGAGAACCCAGGTCTCCTAATTGTGAGACAGCAGCGTTACCCACTGCGCCACTGAGCCACGCTTAATGAATGACATTTATGTGTTTAATTGGCATAAGGAAAAGGAAAGGAAAGCGCTTTATGCTTCCTGGAATAGCTTTGTCTCTGCTCAGTGAATTTAGAAATTGGATGGATGAATGAATAATTACATACATAAATAAATATTGTATTTATTGTGAAATATCACAATAAATAATAAGACCCTGCGGTGGGCTGGCACCCTGCCCGGGGATTTGTTCCTGCCTTGCGCCCTGTGTTGGCTGGGATTGGCTCCAGCAAACCCCCGTGACCCTGTAGTTAGGACATATGTTTGGATAATGACTGACTGACTGAATAATTAATAACAACATGAAATAATTAAATGGGTCAGCAGATAATGCCTCTTGTTCCTTATTCCTTTATGTCAGTGTGTCATTTTCAAACATTTTTAGTCCTGAATAGGGTCGCAGGGGTTTGCCGGAGCTTATCCCAGCCAGCATAGAATGCCAGTCCATCGTAGCGTTAACAAACACGTACACACACACAAACTAGGGCAAATTTAGTACTGCCAAAGCACCTAACCTGCATGCCTTTGGACAGTGGAAAGAAAACCCCCACAGACACGGGGAGATCATTCAGATTCTTATATTTAATGTTATTATGTATTTACTAGCTGTCCCCCATGGCTCCAATCTCATAGTAGTGAAACAGGACAAACTTTAAAAATCAATAAACAAGCAGGTATCGGTTCCTAAGAGAAGGCAAGGTACGTTCCAGAACATGCAAAGACCGATTAAAATGAAGGCTGGCACACCAGTGAGGAGGGCTCTGCCTCCCTCCCCTCAGCCTGCAGCTGCTCTCTCGGATTTGCACAAATAAGTCGGTACAGCAAGCAAACTATGATACTTAGTGCGATGAGAGAAGGCACAAAATCAACCAGAAAGTTCAAGCAAATTCTAGAAAAAAACCTGTTCTAAATGCCTTAAGTAGTTCTTTCGTTCGCTAACTAAGTGGAGGCAAGGTACCCTCTGATGCTGACGCATGAGTGAGGAGGGCCCAGCATGGCTCCCCACTCCTGACGTCACGCTTCACTGTTCCCTTGGCCCGTAGCCTTTGTCGCAGATTTGCACGAATAAATCACCCCTGCAAGTTAACTATGAAACTTAGTGCTATGACAGAAGTTGCAAAATCAACCGTAATGTTCAAGCAAATTATAGAAAAAAAAATGTAAATTTGTTAACTAGCTCTCTCGTGAAAAGCAGACAGACATACAGACAGACAGACTTTGGATTTTATATATATAGAAATTGTCATATTTCACAGTTCTTTGATTTAATTTGCTTATTTATGTTTGTCCTAAATATTCATCAGAAGTTTAAGCCCCCAGTCTTTATGTAGTTTTGTATATATTCATATCCTCCAAGGGTGGGGAACATAATTCCATGCCTCCCACCCCAACACTAAATCTTTGACCAATAGTGCAGAAATCTGAAGGATGGGAACCTACACATATAACAAACATCTGGACATTCAGCTAAGACATTATGTAAAGTTTAAAATACACCGCCATTCATTTGTTAATTTTATGTGAGATGAGACTGAAGCTAGGTGGTGACTACTTTTTAAAGTATTCTAGAGAGAAAGGGTCAATTTGAAATTGATCTATAATTATTAAGCACATGTGGGTATAGTTTTAACTTTTTAAGCAGTGGTCTGACACTTTTAGTTAATCAGTGCACCATTAAGTAATTAAGTATTGATAATGCCAGAATGGGTGCTACCAGAATATCTATTTAGCTATTTACTAGTTTAGTTAGTACTGGGTTGAAGGAACAAGTAGTAGGTTTCATTTTAGAAATTAAAGTTATGACTTCCTTTTCTTTTAGAAAATTAAAATTACTAAAGAGATGCGTACAAGGCCTGATGGGGTATGCTGATCTAGTTTGTGAGGTGACATTGAAATCATGGATCTTATGTTGTCAATTTTATTATTAAAGAAGTTCATAAAGTCTACACTTCTAATGTCTGTAGGTATTTTGCATTGTAGTTTAGAATTCCAATTTGTTAGATTGTTTAAGACTGAAAAATTGTGTTGTTAGGTTGGATGAGGATGCAAACAACAAAGCAGCCTCATACAAAGACATTGTGAGAGAAACACTGCAGGCTGTGGGTGTTACAAAATCATCAAGTTCTTGGCAAGAGGATTTTAGAAAAGTCGAAAGTCTGCTTAGATAACTTTACTGGATAAACTGTAGGCAGGTAAACCATAAGAATATAATTTGACAAACAAGAGTAGGTCATTCAGTCTATCAAGCTCATTTGTTTAGCTAATGTCTAAGCTGTTCCAATATCTCATCCAGATACTTCTTAAAGGTTGTCAGGGTTTCTGTTTCAATTATATATCCCAGCAGTTTGTTCCAGATTCCAACAACTCTTTGCGTAAAGAAATGCTTTCCGGTTCAGTCCTAAAAGCACTTCCATTTAATTTTCACTGGTGTTCTTGTGTATGTGATTCACTATTAAGCTGAAAGAATTCTACTGAATCTACTTTATCAATGCCTTTGAGGATTTTGAAGACCTGGTAGGGTGAAGTGTGTTTTCAGTGATGCAGACTTAAAAGTAAGTTGTGGTGTCTTGAATGATTATAAATGTTAGTTTTGTATACTTTGATGCTCTTGATAAAGTGATGGAAAACATGATCTGAACTAATTAAAGTGAAGAAACATCAATATGTATCCCATTATTTATGTTTTGTCTAAGAAATCTCTCTGAAATTTACAAGTTAATTGCAAGCACAGGAGAAGCAAGAAAAAAAAAAACTATTAAAATCAAATGAATGGCTTTACTAAAAGCTCTGGTGGACAAAAAACTTTCAGTAATAAATATACACAAATAAATAACCCTGGGAGTACAAAAGTATCTTCTATACGCTTTGAAATCCACCACTTAATTACTAAATGTTAAGGTTTCAAATATCCACTAGTTAAATATTTGCAGAAATAGGTTTATGATTTATTTTGACTTTGGAAATCTATGGTTACAGCATAGGAGTTCACATTAAAAATACTGAATGGATAAATATGTGTACACATCTTTTGTCATGCAGAAAATTATGATGGCTTTCATGGAGATTGAATACTTTTTCACGCCACTGTATGTCTTCATACACACTCTTGCTGAAGAGGAGTTGTGAAAGAGGAGTATGGCTTGACTGATATCCATTGCTTTGATTCAGATAAATTTTTGTGATTACATCAAAGCTGCCTAATACGCTTGGGTTGTATAAAACTAAAGAAAATGTTTTTTGGATATTTAATTAATAGGTTCTGCCCAAGATGATGTACATATGAATACAGAGCATTTAATGTTCAAACAATGTGGTCAGTTGCTTGTTTAACTTAAGGCAAAAATTAATATTATATAAAATCAGCATGCACCTTCAAAAAAACTAAATTTTTGCCTGATAAATAAAAATATCAACCAAAATATTTTGTCTGAACTTATCTTTGTATATCAGGTAATAGATACAAAAAATACAACATAATTACTCTGATTCAAAACCAAGATGGCTGTGCATATGCGGTTTGCAGCTCTTCTAGCCCCCACTGCTTTTTTATAATTTATCTAGTCTAAAATCACTCATATGCTTTTAAAAAAAGTAATTTACCTTTAATGCAGTATTATTTGGTATAAACATTTAAGTGTGATCATTTTGATACCTATTTTTTTAGGAAAAAAGCGTCCCTTAATTAGAAACTTTGAAATAATAAAACTTTACAGTTTTCTGATTATTTTAATTATGAATATAGCTCATCACTTTTGCCATTTACCTTATTTGGCTTTTTATATTTTGTTCAAGAGCTATTCTTTAGCCAACTGAATATAAAATCAAGCAAAATGCATATTTTTTACTTCTGTTGATGATCTTGTAAAAATCTCAGTTTAAATTAAATATTTGACTAATGGAAAAATCTGCTCTGGCAATCCTCAGAATTTGCATACATTGCTTTTGCTAATTATGTTGCCACACAATTGCAGGATGTCACCATATGTAAGTGTGATAAAAGAAGTGCTCTTGTTAATCTTTAGGAAACAAACTCTGAGATGGATTGTTACAGCTTGAAGATGCAATTTCTCCAAATCTGCTAGAGTCCTTAAGCTCAGTTTTACTAATGATATGAAAATGTACAGTAGAATTGAAGAATGTCAACAAGCTAACAGCAGTGGTGACTTTCGACTATCAGTCTGTTGTATGGAATGGATTTATGGCTATATTTTAATTTTGGCATAATTTTTAATATGGAACAGAAAGCACTGAAGGTCAGAGAATGATATATTTAAGCAATTTGCTTAACATTGAAGAAAGGCAAAGGGTCTGTTAAAGCATATGAAAAATTCACATATTCTGTGATTATTTTGGAATGATTCAGCAACACTAATTTCTTATGTAGCTGGTACACTGGTAGACTGTGGTATCAAAATACTGCAGACTGTTACTTCAAAAGTAAACATCTTTATTACACTTAATTTTTATAGCAAAAAAAAAAAAAATATTCTTTATAGTCACAGCTGACTTCCGTTTGATTGAAATTCAAACATGGGTGTTATGCCCACAGACTAAATTAAAAAAAAAAAAATGAAAATAACGATTATGATATGCATGTGAAAATATCCATTTATTAAATTACCCTGTGGTGCACCATTAATTTCATTTAGGGCTTTACATTTTTTGCTTGAAAGAGGCGTAACAGATAATGGCCACGCTCGTTAACATGAATCCTGAGGCTCGTACCTCTAATTGTTAGGTGAGTGAGTCTTCTTGAAACTAAGTTAAAAAATAATGGGATTCTTGCTTTCATTTTCTAAAGTTAGTAATGACAGTATAAAAAAAAAATACCCAAGATAAGATCCAACCAACTCCTGTCTTACTGAAATTCTAGTTTAATTCACTTCTTGTTTGCTACTTTTTGCACTCTGTATTTAAAAGGTCTCAGGAGTGCCCATTTTGATTTTCGAGGAATGACAAGAGCTGTGTTGAAGGTGTTTTGTTAATAAAACTTTATCTCCCTGATGGGCATTCTAAGAGGTCTTTTTCAATCTAAATAGTTTCTAAAAAGGGCATCTGCTCCGCAGAGCAGACACAGATGTAAATCACAAAATGGCCCACAAAGGAACAATGGATGTATTGTCAGTGTCAACTGTGTCTGTTCATTGCAAATTGTCTACTATTTTAAATGCTGTTTTGGTAAATAAATACAACTAGAAGAGTATTAAAGGTACAGGGTATAATAGTAGTATTATGTATCAAATGATACAATTTTAACTTGATGGCGCAATGGTTAGTGTTGCTGCCTCATGAATTCACCATCCGGGGTTCCAGTCACACTCCTGAATATTGTCTGTGTGGATTTCTTTGTGTGTTCTCTTGTTTTCCTCCCAAATTTCAAACATGTATATAATTATCGATTCTAAAATGCCCCCATGTAGATGTGTGTGTCCATGTGATAGAGAGGCATTTTATTCAGGCTTGATTCTCTGCCTTGTGCCAAATACTGCTAGAATAGGCTTCAGCATACAACCCCCCACCAAGACAGAATTTAAGTGAGTTTGAGCTTTGCTGAATCCTCTGGCTGAGCAATGTACATTTAAAAGGAAGAAGCCTAATTAAATTAGAAGTTAAAAGACAGGAATAAAACCTATCATCAAGAGAGTACTGTAGCCCTCCAAAACTGAGAATGTGGGGCCCTGTTTCAGAATTTGGAACAAGAGTCCTAATCCAAGACCTTGGAGAGTTTTAATCAGGGGTGTTTCAAGGATTTCATGGTAACAGGGGCTTAGCAAACTTTATGAAAGTCTAGAGGCTTCCTTCTCCAAGCTCTTTCACTCTCATTTAACTTTAAAACATATCTAAATCATTGGAGAAATTAATGTCTACCTCAAACTGAATTAGCTATTAGCATTATGAATTTCGAATTTTGTACACATGTAATCGCTAATAATGAATTAATTAGAATTGGAAAAAACTAGATAATATGACTTCTGGACATACAAGTTATGTATTATGTGGAAATACATTTCTACAGTCAGCTATACAGCCTGCAGTACATTTGTCTCTAACTCTAAGCATCTCCACCTTTTGGCTGTTCATCGTAAATTGTTGCGGCTGTCCCTTCCACTTTCCTGTATGGTCCAATTCTGATACTTAAAAATATATACATAGTTAAAATAAATATATAAGAAAATGAGAGTTTACACAAACTTTTTTCTGTGTACCTTACCTTTATAATATTTTTCCAATGTATTATATTGTCTCATTTTGTCTGTCTCTCTGTGCTTGTTACGGTTCATATGCACTGTCTCTCTTCTCTTTGTGCTGCTTGCATCTTTCCCTTCTTCCATTTTTGTTTCTCAGTATTTACAGTTTACTGTTTTTCATCTCTTGTTGCAATCTTTGTTTTGTCTGCTTCATCAATTCGTTTGATGTTTCTGTGAGCTGTCTCTTTTTGTAGTCCTTCACTCTCCTCCCTTGCTGTTTATGTGTTCTAACTTTTCTGTTTGTTGTCTGTCTTTTCTTTCTTCTAGTTTCTGTGGTGTATCTTGTATCTTTTTCTTCTCTTTTTGTCTGTGGTGTATCTTATCTGTCTGCCTCCTCTCCTGTTGTCTGGTTTTCTCTGATATATCTTGTTGTCTTTTTCCACTCTTTCTTGCTGAATCTTGTCCTTATCCTTTCTCAATGGGGCTGATTTTCCACAACTTCATACTGTCTACTCAACTAGATACCTGACTCCATTATCCATCCATCCATCCATTTATCTCTGACGATAGTCATTTAGCTCATTTCCTGTCTTCACTCATTCCTTCTGTGAAGCGCCACAGGAGCCACACCCCTTGCTTTACTGCCTTCAGGAACAACTCCTTCCCCCAGACCATAATGTCACTGAACTCCTAATAACCTGATCCTACCTTCCCTGCACTGTATTCTGCACCCACCTGCTGGTTTATGTATAATTGTAGTGTATGTTACTTATTTATTTATTTGTATTTTCTGCTACCTTTATTTATTTACTGTATTTATTCATGCATCACCTTAACTGTGGCCCAAGAATTTCACTATGCTCTTGCAGTGTATGTAACAATAATCTCTATTCCTCTCTTGTTGTTGCTTCTGTTTTTCTCCTCTCTTATTGTATCTGTGTGTTGTCCTCTCTTGTTGTTACATGAATATCTTCTTGTTTGTGTGTGCTGTTTCCTCTCTTGTTGTCTGTTTTACTTGTCTACATGTTCTCTCCTCTGCCACTACCATCAAGGCTATTTCTTCCTTTGTTTGAATTGGGAGGACCAGGATGTGGCTTCTTGACTTAATTTAGCAAATCAGTTGATGACTTACCCATGATCAATTGTGTTTACAGCTTGATTCTCAATGGACTAAACAACAAGGTGGTTACGTTGTTCCTGACCACTGTTCACCTCAACAATGTATGGAGGGAGTCTCAGAGCGCTGAATGAATATTCACATGTTTGGCTGCTATTGGACAATATCAATGCAACCTGAAATATCTTTTTGAGAAAGGGAAACATGTCACAATGAAGCAGTCAATATGCACTGAGCATATCTGGTATGTTACCTGCCAAAACATCTTTTGAACTAAGCTAAATGTTGTGATGCAAGGCAACTTCACTGAGGATATCTTAGGAATGATGCAGAAGACAGGCTTGCACACTCTTCATAAGACCTCTGACTCTGCTACAGGTGTCCAAATATTTTCAAGACACTCTAAGACTGCACTGTAGGTTTCTGGCACTGTGGTAGAAGATGCAAACTGACAGGACCAATGAGTTTTTGAAAGCTGAACAAGCTCCCCTTGAATCCCAAGTTCTTCTTGAGTAGCAAGAAATATATCATGAATTACTTTTCAGGTGCTAGAAAATGTTTACACAAATTCCAAACATCAAAAAATTATGCAGCTTCTTGAACAGCCCAGTATATATTGCAATGTACCATATTTAATTAATGTACCTAGCAGTGTTTGTATACTGATTCCGGGTGCCTTGTGCTGAAAAGTGCCTGCACAACATCAATGCCCCACTCATCACTGACTGCACCATCATACACTTGAGCTGCTCATCTTGGGTTTCCCACACTTTTTGATTCCATCATTACTTTAATGGTATTGCTGATGGTCTTTGCATCGAAAACCTTCGTTCCCCCTTTGAGATAACATATTGTGCACATACAGCACTACTAATTGTTGTTTCTTGCCATGTTGTGCTTCATCAGTAATTAAAGTATACATGCCAGAAGACCTCATTTCCTGTACAGTCTCTTCAGTTACCTCTTCTGCATACCTTTATATAAAATGTCTTTCAGATGTTTGAGAGAGGTACAGTATGTGGTACTACGTTTAGACTTATAGCTCTAACGGAAAGGATGAAACTGGGAGAGGAGCTTAAACAGTTCTAAAAAAATCCCTGTTCTCATTTTTAATGTGGCCCCAAAACACAATATCTTGCTTTCCAAGAAATCTTTTTTTTAACACAATTTGCTGAATGTACTCGCGTCTTGTTTTCTATATGGTCTACCCACCTGGAGAATACATGTTGTGACCACTAGGACATGTACCTGACCCACAAACTCCAGCCATAACTAAAGTACCACAGTCCCAGGTTTAAAAAATGTTATTTTGTTTACAAAAGTGCCATAAATAGGGACCTTGCAATCATCCCAATACAATACAATATGAAATAATCCTTTTTCTCACCTTCAACTCTTTCTTAGCCTGTCTTGTCCACCTTCTTTTGACTCAAACTCCACGAATGAGAGGATATTGTGGCTTTTGCAGGACTCTGGAGTGTTTCCGATGTCAAGAAAGTGTATGGAGGAAGTACATCTGGGTCATGGTAGCACTCACTGAACACAGAAGGGCTCCCACATGTCTTGAAAGTGTGTGTATAGGTATGCTGGTCCAAATGCTGTCACTTACGATGGAAGGTTGTCTGTACCTTTCTATCCACTATAAAATTCCCTGCCAAGTAAGATTATGGGGTCATCCTGGCTGGGATGCCAGTCCACCTCTGCCGTCATACACAGTGTCAAATAATATATGCTGCAATCAACAACAACTTAAGGTTTATACTCTTGCAATGGCTTTCAAATGCTAAGTAAAATTACCCAACATATTTATCCTAACTGATAGCTTTTACACTTTCCTCTTTATTGTAAAGCTTGCACAATTGGCTGTGTTTCTGTGTGCAGCCATGAATGTTGATAGAGCCCGCACATCAGGTTCTGGCATACGTCGATCAACAGTAAGTAGGTGTATTCTCACACATACGTAGAACAAATTGGGTTTCCAATGGGGATAATGTGCAACAAACTTTCTTTGTTGATGTAAAAAAGCACAATGGCATCCATGATTATTAAAAAAATATATATAAAAAAATGGAAAAAAAGATCAGGGGATTGACACAGTATATCAGGAGCTTAGGTCTTTGAAGCCACTTTCTCCTGACAGCACTAATTTTAATTGCTGGACAGTTTGAATTAAACCACATTCTTGAAGTCAGCCCTTTTTAGAATTCCTATTTCTTCCTTCTCCTTTTCTGCCATGTTAGTCCTTAATGGTATACGTTTTATTTTGTGAGATTCAAGAAAGCATTTAGTAGTCTGGAGAGGAATTCTAACCCTTAATTCTTTTTTTTTTGTTATTTTAAGCTGTTATGCTGAAAACACTCAGGAGTAAGAAAATTATTCCCATATTGATGTTTCACACTCAGCATTGTTTCTTAAATGTTCTGTTTTTTCTCTTTTGTCTTCATTTAAAAAATTTTAAATGATAAATGTGCCATTGTGACAAAAATATACTTAAATTATTGAAATACTGTAGACTTTCTAAATGCATCACAACTCACATACTGTATAGTTGTAAAGTGGCTAGATGTAATAATACTTAGCACATGTAGAAATAATTGTATTTTGGTTTGTGAAACCAACCAGTGACACATTATTGAGTGGTAAAACAGATCATTTTCAGCAGTTATGCACACTCATTGATACCAATCAAACCACAGATACAAAGGAAGAATGTGCAAGATCCAAAAACACCATGAACAGGTTAGCAGTCAAACCTTAACCCCTGGCTCTGTGGGGCAGTTGCTCAGTTAAAAAATAACCTGATTAAAACACGATATATGCGTATAACATCAGTGCAATTCGTCACTTGACTGCACATAACGGAAGTGCTGAATCTCCTTGTGTTTGTCACTAGAAGCAGAAGTACATGTGTGTTCAATGCTACCAGTAGCAAGCAGATTATCTTTGCTAAATTACACAAAACATTTTTGTGAAATAATGCAACTGTAATTGAGAAAAAATGCTATACTTTTGCAAAATACCACAATTTTTTTTTTAGCGGTGCAAGAATAAGCTCCTATACAAGTGTTTATAAAATCAAATAAAAAAAGATGCACACAATCTTAATTAACAAGCAAAACAAATCAACATTGATGGGACTCTTATGTAGTAAAACTACTGTACATATAGATACTACAGATAGACAGTGGAGGCGTGCAGGTAAGCAAATGACAAGTTCTATTAACAGTAAAGACAATCACTAAAGCCATTTAGCAACCAAATTTTAATCTCTCTCTACTGCACTTAAATCTCTGACATCCCAAATGTGATGAATGAATCCAGAAATTTATATTAATATATTACAACCATCACTAGAGTACATTCAGACATGTTTGGAGCATTTAAACAGCTAGGCACAATGATAACTTCTAATATAACTTCTGTTCTTAGTTGATTCATCCTGGGAATACTTGCAGCACACAGTAATGAAAGCAGGGCTTAAAATAGCTGCTTGCCACATAATAGGCACATTATTGCATATTTTGGGAATCGAATGAAACCACTTTTGGATCTTACTGTACATTGTTCAAGACTGGCCAACTGTTATGTACAACCAAAAGCCATTCTCCTTTCTGAAATTCTAGTCAGAAACTGTTTAACTGGTTTTTTTACAGTTTCAAATTTTGAACTTGTTAGCAGATACTTGGAACACATTGATTAAAAAAAGATTCCTCGTGGTTCAAAAGACCGGAGGCCAATAAAAGTTACAGTCTCTGTATGGAGTTTACACTTTTTCCTTGTGTCCCCATATGTTTTAGGGGGTGTTTTAATTTCTGCTTACATTCCAAAGTTGTGCATGTTAGGTTAACAGGTTAGTGTAAGTTTATCTTGTAGAGAAATGGCATCCTCTTAAGGGTAATATTTTATTTTAAACCTGATGTGTAAAGAATAGACAACCTGTTATAGTGAAAGAAGGCTAACAAAATGGAACAGTACTTCTTAGATTTTAGTTTGAATTCCAGTGGAGATCCTTAACATAAACAATTATAAATAGCACCTGTGTAAAGGTCAACATACAACCCATATTTTCACATGTATCTATTGGGAAAGCATGGAGAGCATATAAGAATCTTCAAACAAGCACTGATGAAATAACAGATCTTAGAGTGTCATGAGTATCAACCATTTTTTAAAATACAGTACAGATTTAACATTGATGATGGTTTTGTGCTTCTGACTGACTTGGTGTTAGCAAACGTTAGTGAAACTAATCATATTTGCCAATTCTGGAGTGGCATATACTGTAGCCTTTAAGATGGCAAGTGCAGAATCTTTAACACATTTCACATAAGGACAAAATTAGACAAATGATGAGTTTAAGACAAGAGTCATTGGAGAAAAATTGTAAAGAGTACCTATAGGCTCACAGTATCAGTACTTCCGATAGTAATATAGAATGGTAATGTCCACAAACTGGGAGTACTCCAGCCCCTGTAAAGACACTAAATGTTTAGAAAGACAATAAGACATCTTCTCATTCCGTTGTTTTTGCGCTGGTGTGTGGCCATACACAAGTGTTTGAGCAAGATTGTCCATCTCACACTTACTTTAGGGGTCGTGAATGCTACAAATGATATTTAATAGACAGACACAAGCAACAGGACACGTGCGCTATAGCCACCAGGCTTTTTTCTGTATTTCAGTTGAAAAAAAAAGATGGATTTTTCTTCTCTTGCTTCAGTCAAGAGTTTCTCAGGATATGTGCAGGTATTCTCCTCTAATACCTTGGGACTGGACAAGTTTCATCATTACATGATTCAATAATCTCTGGCTAAGAGATATGAACTGCAGCCCTGGGGCCTCATGTATAACGCCGTGCATAGAACTCGCACTATAACATGGCGTAAGCACAAAAGGCGAAATGTGCTTACGCACACAAAAATCCAGAAGCAGGAATCTGTGCGTACTCCAACTTCCACGTTCTTCCGCTACATAAATCCTGATCAGCGTGAAAAGTAACGCTCGTGCATGCGCTTTATGTAACGCCCCAACTCCTCCCAGAATTACGCCTCTTTGAATATGCAAATCAATATAAATCGCCCTTAAGCCTGTGAAAAGACAATGGGAAAAGCATGGGGGAAAATAAAAGAATTTCAGCGAATACCAAGTGGAGGCAAAGGAAAAACATATCATTTGTTCAAAGAAACCGTGGTATAATCAACAAAAGGAAGTTGATCGAGTGACATAGCGTGTTGGAGAAACTTGAAAGCTCACGTTCACAAAATCGCACAGTGCCAGAAATAAAAAAGAACTCACATATCAAATTTTACAAATCCTGGCAGGACAAATATTGCAGCCCTCAAAATGAGGATTTGTCCAGGAAAAAGCAGACATTCACTCACACTACACAACACATACTCATACACCAACTACTGTAGATGTGTTTGCTACACTCCTCATTTTTTTCTGCATAATCTTCAACAAATACAATAGACTTGTGCAGAGAGAAAAAAACAGCATGAATCCTGCACTTGGTGCCACTTTTTCAATAATCTTGTTATAACTTCTCAAATATTTTCTATGGATGGTATTATTGCAGCTTCAAGACAGGTGGAAATCTGTGGAAGCAAGATCTGGGCTATTGAATAAATGGCTAAAAGTAGTCCTGTAAAATTGTCTGTGTTTTGACACTGCATCCTATGTGTTCTCATCACTTTTTACACATTTTTGAAGACAAAGCTTTCGTGAATACCAAGTCTACACTCGTCAATATCCTAAAAATTCAATAAAACAGTTCATACTTTCCTTGCACACTGATATTTTAGTTACAAGCTTTCTAATCATTATGGGTTGATCAATTTGTGTGACTTTATTAGAACGCTGAAGTCATGAAAAAGTGACTGCACAATACTGGGTACTGCTTGGCCTCTGTCAAAACCTGCAATTTCAGAAGCCAAACAACTTATAGTGGTTTTTATCAACAGCGTTGTCTCCATATACTGTATGTGTTTAAACTGCCTGTAAATGTTCCTAATTGATTATGGATTTCTTCTTGGCAACAAGTAATTCAATAATAACCCATTATTTAAAGCAAACTTCACTACACATTGCAATTTTGGGGGTAAGTACCAATGAACTAGGAAAAACAATGTCTAACAGCACTGTATAGGAAGTGAGACATTTGAAATTAATAACAAATTAAGAAGCAGATGTTGCCTGATTGACATAAGGAATGCATTTGAAGATCTTATAGGCAACCATTTTATTAAAAATGATAATGAGTATGTTAAAAAGCAACCCTCTGACAAAGAATAAGGTGTCATGTTGACACAAAACCACTTTAAACAAAAAGTACAGTATTTAGGATTATTTATAATAGATTGAAATATCATCAGTTGGTTATTTTCGACCCATCTCTGAACCATAGAAAATATTCTTGCAGATTTCCATAGAAAATGTCTATTTTTGTTCAAAAGTGAAAATGACCAACTGACGACTTTACTTCATGGATATCAGTAATTGGCTCAGTGAAGAACTATTAAAAAGGGTTTTATGGATTTTCCATTTGGGAAATCATGGATGTTTAAAAAAAAATGTAATTCTTATTCTAATCAAAATGTTTCAACTGTCTAATACAACAATTAATGTTCAGTATTTATCTGAATATATCTCAAGTATAGTCTGTGATGAAAGTATAGATACATTTAATAAATCATTTATAATACACTTTATTTTGTGTATTTTATTTTGTTTGCTTGTTCTTTATGCACTGCAAGTGATGGATTACATGACCGTTATGTGTCATAACAAAGACATCAGTAAGTAGATGTTCCAGTATAAACATGGCTGTGGCACAAACAGTAGGTCAAGTGCTCGTTCTGCAATCAATATTTTAGTTTGCCCCGTGCCTTGTTGGTTCAATGTATTTTTGACCTCCTGGTTTTTGACACTTGGCTTGGCACTGACTCTGCTTCTGGTTTGCGTTATTATCTTCTGTTCTTTTTAATCACTCACAATAATCCTGGAGACTCGTTTGGACTCGTTTTATGTTTATTATCTGAAATCAAAGGATTTGCAGTTTTAGAGGATGGAATCAGTAAAAAATCTCGCTTTGTAATTGATATCATAAGTCATCTTATCCTCGTGAGCAAGTTCTTAAATTTCCTTAAATCAAGAAGAAATTCCTGACCTGAGTAAATATTTTAAGAATGTGTTATATTGACAAATTTTGAAAAAGACAAGAAATGAATTTGAGACCAGGTTCACTAAAACATGTTCATGTGTAAAGTGTCCACTCTCCTCTGTTAAAAAATTGTAAAAATCTTTGAATGTCACACAAATAAAATGTTGTTGAATGAATTTCGGTTAGGTATCCAGCAGTTCTGGAGCATTACCCATGAAATATAGTAACACTGCATTCTCCACAAACAGATGTAAGGGGATCTTTTCAATATAAAAAGAAAGCACACAATGAATATTTATATGATGAATGAATATTTAGATGATATTATGAGAATAAGTGGGGTAGATTATGGATAAAACATGAAATGCGTAAAAGAACATCACTGTCCAGATAAAATGTATTTGTGAAAGTGCAAAGTCAATAGTTCACAAAAGCACTGGTATTAAAAAATACTTAATTAGTTTGTCTTTTGTTGTTGTTGGAGGATCTCTTGTTTAGGTCTGATAATAAAAATTGTCTTACCTCAAAAAAGCTATGAAGACAATTGGTGTGAAGAATGAAAGTACAAGTAAATCAACCAGGGCTCCATGATAGGAAGTGACCATCTGTAACTGCTTATTAATTTTTTTGCTTATTTATCATTTCTAGACTATATCACACATGTGCTCATGGGAGCCAGCCACATGGACCAGAAGAATGGAATTCCATGCCCGGTCGAGGGGGTGGAGGGGTGCACTCAACCCTCTTATTTTGTCCCCGCAGACCAGACATAAGAAATTCTAGCTGAGTAAGAAGACATCACTTCTGACTCAGCTCTGCGGACAACATCACTTCCTGTCCTGGCACAGAGGACGACATCACTTCCTTAAACCTCCCTATAAAACCCAACTTCCTTCCTTTGTGTTCTGTTTTAGACTATCTTCTGTACTCTGTTGTGCTGAAAACTTTGCCTTTTGCAGCCAAGATCAAGTACACAGGTGACAACCCCAAACCTTTTTCTTGTGTCGAGGCTCATCATTTAACAAATGATAATCACTTTGGGGTGGCACGGTGGCGCAGTGGTAGCGCTGCTGCCTCGCAGTTAGGAGACCTGGGTTCGCTTCCCGGGTCCTCCCTGCGTGGAGTTTGCATGTTCTCCCCGTGTCTGCGTGGGTTTCCTCCGGGCGCTCCGGTTTCCTCCCACAATCCAAAGACATGCAGGTTAGGTGGATTGGCGATTCTAAATTGGCCCTAGTGTGTTTGTGTGTGTCCTGCGGTGGGTTGGCTTCCTGCCTTGTGCCCTGTGTTGGCTGGGATTGGCTCCAGCAGACCCCCGTGACCCTGTATTCGGATTCACCGGGTTAGAAAATGGATGGGTGGATAATCACTTTGGCAATAATTTCCTTTACTCATTCTAAATTAACACTACAAAAATGACTTTACAAAAAAATGTCTTTAACCTAACAGAAGGTTGCAATACATTGATTATGAAACCAGTCACAGTCTGTACAAAAGGTAACTTTTGTCTTACTTTGTTTCTAATTGGTAAAAATTAATTAAATAAACCCTGCTCTTCTGTTGCATTTAGTTTCTCATCCCTGGCTAAACTAAAGTTCTGAGGAATCAAAGTATTGTATGGAAATTTGTCGAGAGACTTTTAGAAATATTTTTGTAATTGTATTGTAGACTAAAATAGTGTGATATGTTGTGCAAGGATAGACTTAAAAATGCAAAAAGACCCCCAACTAAAGAGAGGTAAAGAAACACACATGGAAACATGCAATGTTCTCAAAGAAACCTGAAAAAGAAAGGAACAAATTAATCCTTATTAAAAGAGAAAATGAGTATGGCTATAAAAGGGTGGCAAAATAAGTGATCAGAACTGTTATAATTTTAGCATGGTTTCTGTTATTGTTGTAATTTATAAAATTATTATTTTGTATTTGGTTATTTTAGCAATGAGCCAAGCATGTGATTTGATGCCGGACCATATGTGATATTATCACAGCTAAATATATTTAACATGGCAGTGAGTGATGCTCTGAATCCAATCTTTCAGATATAAAGAAAAAACTATGCTGGAGAAGAACTTATTTAGTGTAGGTTAAGAAAGGAATACTGCCAAGTTAGGACCATCTTTCTATCCCTTTTTGACCTGTGATAATTATCTTTACACTTTTGTCTTTGACCCTTACGTCTTTTCTCATCAGTTTGCTCCATTTTGCCCATTAAAACCATTTCATCTCCTGTCTCAAGTTCCATTCCAGGTCACTGTATAGACACCTTCAGAAAAGGCAGCAGGAAATTTCCATGCCAAGCCAGAAAGAAGGTGACACATTACCCCTTAAAGGCCTGGAAATGTACAGTTTGCTTGCATTCTTCCCTTTAAAGATAACTGAAGACTCAGAGCTGCAAAGACACCATAGGTGGTGGGTGGAGTTCCACCCTGGTGTTCCTGGAGCATAAAAAGGGTTTATTGTTACTGTTACTTAGAAAGTGAGCCCATAAGGAGGTAAATTGAGTTTGGCATTGGAAAGAGAGTTTGTTTAAAGTGCTCAATTGGTGTAAGGAAGACGACTAAAATAGTGGTACTTTTGAGGCGGGTAGGAGAGGGAACTGTCCCAACTTGTTATCGAATGACCAAGACGTGCAATTTCCTGTCCAGAAAGGAAGCAGGTTTGTTTTTCTTTCCTCTGTTTATTTAGTACTCTATCTTCTGCCAGTGTGTATCCCTTTCTTGTACTTGTTCTGTCAAAACATGTCATTTTTTGTAAATGTTTAGCCTATTTGTACTTATTCTGGGTGGAGAGGGCTGCCAGGAGGGTAATTTCTATTACACTATATGCAGACATCCTGCGGCACGTGCTGTCTCATTGTTTCTGCTGCTCAATCATACAGCACTGCAGGTGAAAATGTATTCATTTTTGCCTACTATTTTCCAAACAGAGACTGAGCAGCAGTTGCAAACAATCTACGGATTTCACTTACAGACTCTCTAGACATCACATGCTGTACAAAGGTACAACCCAGTTAAATAAATAAAAACTCCAAATGACAATGACAAAGTCATAAATATGCTTTATTTGCTAGTAGAATCTTCATAAAATTTCTATACTGTTAGCGAATGGTTTATTTTGCTGCCTTTGGACAAATTTTCCATACATTTACCATTTACAGGAGAAGAGGAGAGTTTTAGAATTCTTCAGGGATCTAAAGTCTCTCTCATTCTGGTATACTCTCTTGGAAATCAGTTAAAAAAATTCAATGTCCTTAAGTCAAAGAAAGAAAGCTTTCCCTTAGCATTGGATTGAAATGATAAATGAAATGTAAAGAACTTTTTGCCTTCTTGACAATACATAAATCCAGAAGGACAGGCCTCAGATCATAAGGAAATGGGGCATTAAATCAGCTTGTTTTAGCCCAGTTTCAGTGATACAATGTGGCTTTTCTAAGCAGCAAAGTGAGATAGAACATTCCTGAATAATGCACAGTTGATCATGCAGCCAGGGTTTTGAATCCCAAATGTGCCTTACAGCAGCTTATATACAGGAGGCTCTAGAGTAGAAGATGGAGTAGCCATCCATATCCCCAAAAATAGCAAAGAAAGTTAACAGAAGATACTGTATGTTTTTTCTCACTGTTTTATTAAAGTCTCTTTTTCCAACAACAAATCCTACAAGGATTATAATAGCACTGAAAAGTTTATTGCAGTTTATTGAACATTCAGGACTAAGGAAGATTTATGTGGGGAGGGATTGTTTTTCTTTCTTTCCTTTTTTTGCTCATGTAAAACTTTTTGAGAATTCATACTTAAGTTTTCTTTTTGCTTGGCTTGCAAAATATTGCATGAATTTAGTGAACATAGAAAAACACATTCAGTGACCCTAAATTGGTGTATGCTTAGCATCTTCCTATTCTAATTAAAGTTCTTCTCTTTTTTAAAGAGTATATTTAATTTTACACATTGATAAAATAAATAACTGATAAATTACTGTCTACAATATAATCTTCTTACTGGATATGGCACATATTGTATTTAAATTTTGTGCATGTATGCAGAGCATGGTATCATTAATTTTATGATTGTTATTAATTTGATCTATCTATCTATCTATCTATCTATCTATCTATCTATCTATCTATCTATCTATCTATCTATCTATCTATTTTGTTTTCAGAGAGCTATTCTAATTATATTCATAATAGAGTGTAGCTACTGTTAGTTCTGTTCATGTTTTCAACCACCCACCTGCTGTTATTACGTTTATCCTGACATTTATACCCTTCAAACTACTAGTTTTAATTCAAATCAATGATAGGCTATTAAAACTGTGAACTATAGTTTAGTTTTTCCATCTCTCTTCCATACCACAAATTGGCATTTTTTCCCAAGATTAAGCTAAAAGTGCTACATTTTTGAGATATAATACTGTATGGCTTCAAAACTTGGAACAGGGACTTTGAAGTGTTTACATGACTCAAAATCACTGGGACAAACCAGAATATTAAAATTAAGGCTATTCATAAATTTCTGCTGTTCCTTATGGCATTGGGGCAGTGAAAGGGAGTGGACGAGCCAGCCAGCTGAAAGAGAGAAGTCAGCACAATCAGGGATCCCTTATGGAGCAAAGGATCGGCGCTCGAGGAACAGGTTACGCTCATTGACTATATGGAGGAGTGGGTCCAGGAGCTGGAGTCCTCCCTAGGGATGTGAGGGATGACTGTGTGTGTGAGAAAGAAGATGCAAGGACAACTGAGACCAAGCAGTCTGGTAGATGCCGGCAGATGCCAGCTGAAGTCTCTCCAGCTGAGCGAGCCTTGAGTGAGCTGGAGAGACATGGAAGGAGCTGTGCTTGGCTGGTTTGCCCCAATGACAGATGCAGGTTGTTAGTCTCGTTTTAGCCTGGTTTTGAACACATAGATTTTTTTTACCTGATTTTATGGACTATTTATTGGAACACTTTGAAAACTGCACTATTTAATTGGGCAATGTTTGTTTTTGTAATAAAAGCACTTGTTTGCCTTTTGCACCATCCCCTTGCTCAGTTTAATTTGTCCCCATCAGACCAGCTCATCCGGTTACATTACCGATGGTGTTGGGTGGAGGGGCTCCCAGAAATAAGGTGGGAGAATGGAGCAGTACCCACACTGCCACAGTTATATGAAATCATTACATGATACACAATTTTAAGAAAGATCCATTCCCTTTTTGAAAATGTGCAGTTGCAATAACATGAGGAGATTGCATCTTGGCAGTTATAGGTAAGCATCATTTGCTTCTAGACAAGTAAATATAATGATTCAGGGGTTTTGTTCATTATAGTTTTTATTTTTGTTATCTTTTTTTATTTTCTTGTAATAATTTTTTATTGTTATATTTATTTATTTTCCCTCCGCCAATTTGTTTCTTGTTAGTGCCACCATTATGGCATCTCACTGCTGTATCATAACATTATCATCCAGAGCATATTTAAAAAGGTTTCATGTTACTCCTGTTGTCCAAGATTTTCAGATTAATTACAAAAGACTCTTCCAGTGCTAGCTAGTTATTTAGCTTTCTTATATGTAGATGCTGGTACACTTTTCTGTGAATAATTTTTGGTTCACATTTAAATTTTTTTCCTGTTTTTCACCTCAGCTCATTTATAGATGCTTCTACCTTTTCATTTCTGCATACACTCCTTCCTTTACACTGCCTTTTGAAATTTGGCAGTACAGTAAACCTCACACAGAAACTCCATACTCACAGACATAGAAACATTTACAGTTCCATTTAGCCTAATATACACTGTCATGGACAGCAGGCATGGGCTGACATTCCAGCCGGGTTGGGTCTGAGTTTTTACCCAGCTGGGAGACCAGTTTAATGGAAGGACGGTGGATAATAATCCCATGGACTATTTACACAATAGGTGGCAGTCTTCCTGGACTGTGATGCCTGCATGGATACCTTGAAGGGCAGGCTGAGAATTGCAGTACCATGAGACAGCCCTGTTGAAGGTCCATGGGTACCACCAGGGGGATCTGCAGAAACAGACCATTCCCACTTTAAAGAACTTCCATCTGACCCAGAAACATTTCCTGGATATGATGTGGCGGCATGCGAGTTTCCTGCATGGGTGGTCCGAGTCTGGATGAGAGTAGATGAGACTATGTGTGGTATGTGAAAGGAGACAAAAAAAAATTGTAACAGTTGAAGTAGGCTATGTATTATACTATTGAGGAAAATATTTGGAGGTACTGTAAAATTAAAAATGATCTTCTGTTTGAACCCAGGACTGTGTTGTGTAGTTATGTTTGGGGGTTTGGAGCGCTGTTACGACCCCTACTGGTCAGAACAGATATACAAGTATTTGGATGAAACCTGAAGTATATGGAAACACCTACATAGACACTAGGTTGAGGTGCCAAACCTTTCTTATCCCTTTCACCCCATGGCAACTTTTCAAAAGTAAATTTCCCCCCACCCTGTTTTGTTCAGTATTTTGAGTTTATGATTTGGCCATAATAAAGTGATCAACAAAGGGGTAATTTTAATTTACAGTTTTTAACATTTGCATTTGAAGTTTAAACAACAATAATAATAGGACATAACAATACTAATTTACTTATATAAAAATAACTCATGTTGAGCATACACCTGTATACCAGAACAAAAAGCATTGAGTCAATGACAGCACATCAATCAGGGAGAGGCTCATTC
Source organism: Polypterus senegalus (assembly GCF_016835505.1). Classification (NCBI taxonomy): domain Eukaryota; kingdom Metazoa; phylum Chordata; class Cladistia; order Polypteriformes; family Polypteridae; genus Polypterus; species Polypterus senegalus. The sequence goes on along the minus strand of NC_053154.1, from coordinate 118,972,857 downwards.
TTACTTTTCACCTACGATTTTGGATATTCTTAGTGCAGTCATTGAAAGAGCAAGTTTCATGTTGTCTTTGAGAGCTAATCAAGATCTTTGCGACTACAGTTTTTTAAAGCAAATTTACCCCCTGATTAGGCAAAATGAACCTTTTGTGGTAAATTTATCTCCGGATGGGAATCCCTCCACTAGGCAAATATTCAAACAGACAGTGATGTGTCTAGGTTATTCTTTTCAAGAATGAAAGAAAAAGGCCAAGAATTGTGAACAATGTTAGTGAGAGATTAACAATTTAGAAATGTGAGAAATTCAATAATTTAAAGCATTAGCTTAATTTTAATGCATTTTATATATTTCTTCTGCACTTTTTTAATCTGAACAGTATTTTATTTAATTGCTTAATTGTAACTTACTTTGTAAGCACTGTACTTAATGCATTTTAAAGTACTAATGATTATAGTAAATCAAATCTATTAGTCTGATTTTAATAATAGTTTAAATGAGTTAAATTTTCAAAGACGATTGACAGAAAATAATCATAAAACAAGACCAATCACACTGTTTCATATTTTTCATATATATTAAATTTGCAGCCCATCCATAGCATTTTTTTATGATGTGACACATTGTCTCCAATAACAATAATAATAAGTACATGTGACTTTCTGATATCATCTTCTTTAATAAAACCCCTGTGTGCGTCCAGGTGTCCGTGTGTGTGTGTCTTTTGGTGAAGTGCGCATGTGCGAGGCTTGGTGCGACACGCACAACCGGCATTGTGGACGCACACACACTGGAAGCTGGGCACACAGTGAATGACGTAGCCGCGGCCGTGCATGATAAGCAAATAAAGGACAGCATTGCTTGGAAGAGTTCTGATTGGATAGTCGCGACCGCGTACATAAAATCCATTGCTGGGGAGACACCACATATACTGCCCCGTGCATATTTACTAACTAACTATCTACTAACAACATGCCACCCAAAAAAAAAGAACACGTCAAGTAGGACAAAAGACACAGACACTCAAATCGTATATAATCAACATCTCCTGGAAGAACGGTCAGCTCAGCAAGTAAACATCAACAAAAGAAAGGCTGAAAGACAAAGAAAAATACGAGCAAATAGATCGAATGTAAAAAAGAAAATGAGCGTCCTGAACAAGAGTGTTTACAAAAAATGTTGTCTATAATGAAATTTTATTGAAAAATTTCCTGAGGTAAAAAATAAAAACATTTTCCTAAATATCTTCTTCAGATATTGTGTATTACAGATTGTTATAAAGTTTTACACTAAGGCAATATTAATTATACTTACTGTATTGTCATATACGTTTCTATTTTATTTTTAATATTATTTTACTTTAGGCTTCTTGCAAAAATATTTTTAAGAAAAAATTAAGACAACAAACAGAATGCGGTCAAGGTCCCTTGCCATTTAATATAGACTGTTCCTAATACTGTTTATGCAATACTGTTCTAGCGCCCATTATTGTAATGGGCTTAATGTCTAGTATATATATATATATATATATATATATATATATATATATATATATATATATATATATATATATATACTACATTAAAATCAATAATAGAAAGAATACAGCCGTGTTAATATAACTTTTATTCTTATTTCTTTAGTTGCTGCAATGATTTAACCTGGCAATATGAATACTTTAACATTTAGTTTAAAAACTGTCATCAGTCAGGAATTAAAAGAATCATGACTGACCTTTTGAAGAATTTTGTCTTCAATTAGAGGCTACAAAAATGAAAGAACTAATTAAAATGAACACACAAAACACCACCCACCTTTTTTAATTATATATGCTGTTTTCCTTATCTAACCAGGATAGTTAATGAAAGTGATCTAGATTAATTCTGAGACAGTGCTTTAATACAATGAATAATTCAGTATGGGTAATTAAATGCTATTGATGCATGAAATGATGTACTCTTAGCTTGCTTGGAAATTCTTAATTTTTAGCTCCTTGTATAGTTATTAGTTTAATGCTGATTAAAGTGCTTTACATTACTAATGGACATCATGCTATTTGATAGCAAACACCTATTATTACTGTTATTGCTTTTTCCATAATAAGAATAAATGTTAGTTATCCTTTACATCAATAAGCTTAAAGAGGTGCAAGCCAAGCATTTTGTATGCATTTTTTAATTCAGCTAAATGTTACTTTGAAAAGTGTATGCTTTTGAATATTTTAAGCATGCTTTAAAACAGTTTAAATAAAATTTTGGTTCTGAGTAACAAGGTTAGCCATAGAGTTATTTTTGACACTTAATATTATAAAGCCCATGTTCTAAAACAGGCACCATATTGTACAATTGCTTGTGTTCATACTGGCCTTCTTTTAAATACAATTTTACCTTTTATGTCTCAGTTGGGAGGAAGGTTAATATAATACATGGACAATTAATCAGTTTAATAATTGATGATATGAAGTAATATATTTACATGTGCTTTTCTCAAAGTGCTGTGAACTATATTGGATATCTTTACAAAGCACTACAATGAGCAAGAAAGTGAAACGATTCAGTGACTGTAGCAGCATTTAAAACGGTTACTACTAATATAGTGTAAGGCTGCTTTAAATGCAAAGGAACAATGCCATCAAATTTGTAATGAAAGAGTTTCAAAAACAAACTTGAGAAATATCTCTTTGCAGCTGCACAACAAAAACAAAATGCCTGGCTTTCATAGTTACTGAATATGCTATACAGTATATAGAGTTATGTCCAAAGATATGCAGTTTAGGTGGATTGGCAATGCTAAACTGGTCCTAGTGTATGTTTGTGTGTGTGTATGTGTGTGTTTGGTTTTGTGTTCACCTTGCGACGGACTTGTACCCTGCCCAAGGATTGTTCCTGCCTTGTACCCTATGCTTGCTGTGGTTACCTACATCTGCCCCATGATCATTCTCTGTATCAAGCAGGTTTGGAAGATGGATGGATTTGTGTTATACGCAGCAGAGGCCATTAGATCCTTTAATTACTATAAAATAATAAAATTATTTTTGGTGAGTTTTCCTGCACCATTTTGAAATGTTTGTATTCCATTTTTTTTGTATGCATGCATTTTGTTTATGTATGTATGTGTTTTTCCAAGAAAAACAACAATTTTAACACAATCAAAACACAAAATAAAAAACAACAGGTCAAAAATGTAGTTGAGCAACCTATTCTACTGAGCAATGGAGAATGTTAAATGGACTTTGTGTGCCATATCCATAAGTCAGTTGTGGCTGAGGTAGAGTCGGAATTTAGCTTGCAGACATTCCAGTTTCTTCCTCAGAAATATTTAATGTAAATATAACATCTCCAAAAAAACAAGACTGAAGTTGAAAGACACACTTCAAGCGGCTAGAGGGGCTAAACCACTTATGCACTTAGGTAATTAGTCATAATTTGGGGGATGAAATCTAAGCTGTCTTGGATTTATTAGTAAGGTTAAAGCAAATGGAAAGCAGAATGTGTGTATTTTATTGAGATGTAGGTAATATGCCATAGCTCAAAGGATTCAAGGATGCCCCTGAGTGTTTGAAAAAATAAAAACATGGAAACATGCAGTAATCTGATATTCACTTTTGGATGGTAAAAAATTAATCTAAAAACCACATTACATGCTTTATAATTATGTATTCGTCATATAGAAAAAATAAGTGTACACCAAGGATCTCTCATTTCAAAACTACACATTTTACCTTTATGAGCTTTTCATTTGTGGGTTAACTTAACTGTATTGGATCACTGATCTGTCGGAAGTTCCATATTCAGGTTCAGTTGTTTTGCTTCATGTTTTGCTTGAATATTATTTGGTAGATTGAGGGACTGTTTACTGATTCAGTGAGAATAAGGTGAACATGCCCTTAAATGTCATTTCAATACCCATTCATATTTTGGCTTCGGTATTTACTTGGAGATGTGCAAAAAATGTTCAAAGACAGTTTTTCTTTGTCTTCTTTTCTGACCTCCCATGTAGACCTAGTCTTCCTGTCACTACAGCATAACATTTGTCAAAGACACATATAGATATTTTAATATTAATCTAGGATTCTTGCAATCCTAAGTGAGTGCCCTTTGTACATTCAGTGTGTTGGAAGGCAGTCCTGTTTGAAGAGTGCCATTGCTCTTTTCTCTATTCACTGATTTTCTTCATTTCTACATAATCCTTCATACTGTGGCAATGACTCTTTAAAATTGCTTTGTAATCCTTTCCAGGCACATGACTACTAGCAATCTTTCTTTTTAAGGCCCCTTGGTAGGTATATTGATCTTGGTATAATGTGTTTTAACTAACATGCATGATTAAGCCCAATCTAGGCTGAGGTTTCTAATCTGGAAGTAAAGATGAGGAAAACTGTAATTGTTATAGAGTATTACTAAAATATGGGTATATAACTTGAATCCAATCTAAAAGAAACTGCATTTCTGTTGATTTTTGTTCAAGAAATAATTGCATTTGCCACAATTACAGTAGTTTAGTCTTATTTATTATATTGGGACACAAATCCATTCATAGCATTTCTATAAGAATTAGATTTGCATATGATCAATTGTTAAGAGTTACAACATTTTTCATGGGGTACACTTATTTTCTTGCCTTTTAACCTTTTAAGTTGCATCTTAGGGGTTACTTTGAGCTTGGATGTTAAATATACAATATACACTACACTGTTGGCACGCAGACTCATTCTGATAAACTGGAAGAATCCAAACTCTCCTCTTTTAAGTCAGTGGGAAACCGATGTGTTATATTATTTGAAATTGGAAAAAATCAAATACTCAGTTAGAGGATCTGTACAGACCTTTTTCAAAACATGGCAGGATCTAATCAGTAATATTTTAAAATAAGTTCATAAAGCACAGAGAATTTTTTTTTAAATTAGGTATGTTTACAAGCCTTAAATTTAACGTTATTTGGCTTGCTCTCTCTCTCAGGGGTGGGGATCGATCTGTTCTTAACTCAATTTTTCTTTTGTAAAATCTTGATTGCAGTATATGGATTGTAATAAAATTAATAAAAATAATAAAAAATATATATAAAAATAAATAAATAAATAAATATAATAATATCCCGTAGTTCAGTTAACTATGTAAAGGAGGGATAATCAAAAAAAGTAATTGAAGTGAACAAAAACAGTGCTGTTCCACTGGGACTAACTAAACAAAGGGTTCTGTTACTTTCTGATAGATCAAAGGGTTCCCTGATTTCCTGAAGGAAAACACAAAATACCACTGACTCACTTTCCTGGGTGTCTCCTAGTTTCTAGCCAATTCAAGTTCTACCACATTGCCTCTTGACTATGGACTCAAATGGCAACCCAGTGTATTTTACTTTGTAAACAGAAAGGCCATTGCTGCTGCCTTAGACCTCCTGGGGGGTAGATTTGTATTTTAGACAGATTACTGTCAGCCTGGAGTTGGCACATTCTCTCCATTTTTGCAGATTTTTTAGGTACTTTGAATCTGGACTCCTGTGGCAGCTGGAAGGTTATTTACCTACAGTACCCAACAAGTTAATTGACTTTTTTGCATAGGTCATGGAAAGAGTCAGCAATTGTAACTATTGTGCTACCATGCTACTCCATAGCCAGTCGCTGTCTGTGTGAAATATGTCCCTTCTCGTTGTTCTCCAGGTATCTGGTTTTTCTCCCACAGTTACTCTAAATTTATCTTGAATAAGTGCAGATATGTACATGACCTGTCCTATAGTATGCTATTTCCTCATCAATGGTTGGTTCATTCTGCCTGGACCTAAACATTCCACCAATGCCTAAACTGGATTAAGCTGCTGTATAATTGACATGTGCATTACAGAAAAAAGATGCTTTATTTACATTTACTAGAGAATAGGTTTGAATCTTAAACAGATCACACTTTGAAAGTAAACAGCATGCTCTCCCAATGTTTATAGATATTTTTCTTTGGTTTACTTACCATATCCAAAAGCATGTTTGACTCTAAATTCATCAAGTACCGTATATGTGAATATGTGTGTTTGCATGAGTTTGCAGGCTAGAATTCCCATCTTGAATTGTTTTTTATGTTCTCTTTATTGCTATCAGCATGGGCTCTGGCTTCCACCAATCATAAAATTGGATTAAATGGATGTATGAAAGAAAATCAAAGACACTTGACATTTTTCAAAATGATTGTTTATATGAAAGCTAGTTTACAGTATACACATCCTAAGATTAACAAAACATATAAATTCATGTATGACTTATGATTGTGAAAAAATTACCTGTTGTAATAAATCATTTTCCTGGGTCCTCCCTGTGTGGAGTTTACATGTTACAATACAATACAATATAGTTTATTTTTGTATAGCCCAAAATCACACAGGAAGTGCCGCAATGGGCTTTAACAGGCCCTGCCTTTTGACAGCCCCCCAGCCTTGACTCTCTGAGAAGACAAGGAAAACTCCCAATAAAACCTTGTAGGGAAAAATGGAAGAAACCTCGGGAAAGGCAGTTCAAAGAGAGACCCCTTTCCAGGTAGGTTGGGCGTGCAGTGGGTGTCAAAAGTAGGGGGTCAGTACAATACAATATACAGAACAGAACAATTCCTTAAGACAGCATAATAATAAAAATTTTAGAAGTACGATTTAACAGTAGATGATATGACATAATTAGGTTTGGATATTTTTAGAGTCCTGGAGACCTCATCCTTTTAGCTTCCTCCCCATTTGGCCATGCCACGGCTGTAATGTTGCTCCGATGAAAGGATCCCTCTTTCTCATAAGTTTCTCATATGTTCTCCCCGTGTCTGCGTGGGTTTCCTCCGGGTACTCTAGTTTCCTCCCACAGTCCAAAGACATGCAGGTTAGGTGCGTGGCGATTCTAAATTGTCCCTAGTGTGTGCTTGGTGTGTGGGTGTGTGTGTGCCCTGTGGTGGGCTGGCACCCTGGCCAGGGTTTGTTTCCTGCCTAGCGCTCTGTGTTGGCTGGGATTGGCTCCAGCAGACCCCTTGACTCTGTATTAGGATATAGCAGGTTGGATAATGGATGGATGGATGGATGGATGGATGGATGGAATAAATCATTTGATTTTAATAACAGTTCAGGTAATCATGTAATACCATTTCATTACAGTTAAATCTCTTATACAGTAATGCAGATAATGGAAGATAATTTTTGTTTCATTTAAAGTACAATGTATGTTTCCATATGTTGCCATTTATAAATTATTCTAAAGACTTTTTATTAGTCTTTTTTTCCAATACAACTGTAAGAATATGGTACATCCAAGAAAGCAGTGAGTTTTGTTGCATTCAACTCTATTTATCACTCTGGTTTTTTTTTTCTTTGTGGCAAATTGGATGAAAAGCACTGGTGTGAAAAACAACACACAGTGCATATGCTAAGAGTTCATGTACATTACAGCAAAGAACAGGATATTTTCAGAGTAGGTCTCTTAAACCTTATAAGAATACAAAAAGCAGTGCCCATGAGGTGAACTTATTTTTCTATTAGTATTAAAAATATTTTAATAATCTATTTTTAAACATTTTATAACTTTTTGTAATTATTTCCTACCATGAAAAAATTAAACTGAATGCCTACAGTGTAAATTAGCAGTAACCCTGAACACAATACAAAGCAAAAATAAACCTGTACTTCGTAGACTGCATTTTGGGCTGCTATGGCATGATGTGTACTTGGCCTACTATACATTTACAAGACTTAGCTCCTTTAAAATCAAATAAAAATTATGTAGGTTTATGTCTGTGGCTACTATGTAGTATATGTCTTCTTTTCATGTGCCAGAAGTACAGAATAATGTCGGTTGCAGTAGGAAATGGTAAAGGAATAGTCTGTTGTGACCATCAACATCTTCCCATAAAAATCACTTCTTAATTAATACAAGTGGCAGAGAAAGAACGTGAAGTCAGACAAGGGACATTATCCTGGGTCATTGTATCTTGGACCACCTGTGCTGAATGGTCAATCATAATTAGTGGCACAAATAATTCCTGTCCTGCAATACCTCTAGTTGACCCCCACAAACTGTATTCTATACAGTATTCATCAGCTGCCGACCTATAGTTCAGTGGAATTGTGCTGGCCTCCTGCTCATTCCTCAGGATTTATTCGCTCAAGTCACCTTTTACATCTTAGTGCTGTTCATGAAAATGTGTACTGTTTATTCTGCATTTCTGGTATGATTAAGGCAGGAATTTATTTCATCCATCAGGATTCTTTCTAAATGGATATATTCAGGCTTATAACTAGGGCAATTAAAACCAAATTACTGTTTCAGTAGAGTTCCATTGTGGTGATTGATGTAAATTCACAGAAATCATTAGCATGCAAAATATTATTTTTAACAGCTTTACTGAAAGCACAGCATACCAGCATTCAAATAAATATGCATTTTAAAATTAACATTAAATGAATGCTTGCTCTGACTATTTTTTGCAGGTAAAACAAAGTTTGGCATTTTGTGGTTTATATAGTGGAGAAAAGAGACCAGATAGATAGCCCCTAATTACGCATGTGTGACAATATAGTATATATTGTGACGGACGACGGGGTTCTGGCCCAGTCGAGATGCCTGGAGAATGGAAGGTCCGAGTGAGAGACAATGCCTTTCATGGCACTGGAGCTTGGAGGCTCAACCCTGTTGGGGGGCCATGGCCACTGCCGAGGGGAACCTGGACCATCCCAGAACACTGGACGGCAGCACTTCCACTACACCAGGTTGCGAGTGGAGGTTGCAGAAGAGAAGGAGAAAGAAAATAAAAGGACAGTGAACATTATTGGGATTTGGGCACTGTGTGTGTGCTGTAAACAGGACAAACAAATTAAAAGTGTGTGCTTTCAGGACTTGTGAGTCGGTATCTGTCTGTGTCCGGGCTGACTCTACACCATATATACTGTATATATATATATATATATATATATATATATATGTGTATATATATATATATATACAGTATATATACGGGTTGTATACATATTTATATATATGCTTGCCAGCCCCTGCGGTTCTGCCCGCGTGGTAGTGAAACAGGACAGACTTTTAAAATCAAAAAACAAACAGGTATTGCTAGTTAAATGGAGGCAAGGTTTTCTCCAAAATGTGGCCAAAGGTAAAGTGATTCGAACAGAGGCTGGCATGTAAGTGAGGATGGCCTCTCCCAGCTCCCCACTCCTGACTTCACGCTTTCCCTCCCCTCAGCTCGCAGCCTCTGTCTCGGATTAGCACAAATAAATTGCTTCCACAGGCAAACTATGATACTTAGCGCGATGAGAGAAGTCACAAAATCAACCGAAATGTTCAAGCAATTAAAGAAAAAACCTGATCTAAATCCGTTAAGTAGTTCTCTCATGAAAAGCGGACAGACATTCACACATACAGATAGACGCTGGATTTTATATATATAGAGATATAATGCAACGGATGGAGACCAGCGCCATACCCAGCTGGCATGCCTCCAAGACAGAAGGACAGTTGGAGAGGACTTGGGTTATATGGGTTGCAATGCCATCTCAGATTCCTGCAAGGCTGTGTGGGAATTACTGTTTGCCAGCTCAGCCCTGTTGGGATCCATGGATGTCGCAAGGCTGAGCTGTGGGAACTGCAGGAGCTGCAGCACCCTACTTTGTGCCTCAGCTGCACCCAGACCTCCTTAATGTACCACCTGGAGTGCTCCCAGGTGTGGCTTAAAAAGGAGCCAGCCGCATCCCAAGACAGCAGGAGTTGGAGGATAACGCTGATGAGGCTAACCTGTGAAGGAGAAAATGTTCTGAAGGAAAGGGACGGAGTTTCCCTGTACTTGTTACTTTTTTTCCAGTTCTTGGAGACTGTATTGGGTCTGGCTGGATTTCTAAATATAAAGGCTCTTGTTGGACTGAGCTGGTGTAGTTGCTTATTTGTGTCAGATTGGGGCGGCAGGTGCACCCTGGTTTTCACTATATATATATATATATATTCACTATATATATATATATATATATTCACTATATATATATATATATAGTCACACACGTGCGAGTAGGAGGCAGCTAAAGGGCTCAAGTAATTGTAATAAAACATCCGACCAGGGGGTGGCGGAGTGCGCTGACTGTCTTTTTCAGTTCCCTACAGACCTTTCCCGGGAAATTCCGCAAGGTTCCGGCGCCTCTGATGACGTCACTTCCGAAGCCGGCCCCTCTGATGACGTCACTTCTGGTTTCGGCCCCTTTGATGACATCAGTTCTTCTCAAGACCTTTAAAGTCACCATTTTAGGCTACTATAGCCAGTTCTGTTTTGGACTTTGTGATATGAACATCATTTGTTTGAAAAGAAAACCCTTTTGCAACTGGGAAGAACAATATATGGGTGGCTGCCCCAAACCTTTATAATGTCTTATCTTTTTATGACAGTGACGTAGTCGGCAGGATCCTCTGGCCGTCTGTTGGCAGGGGACCTGCATTTAAAACAAATATTGTGTATGCAGACGACCCTAAGAAGGTCCCGCTCGAACACACGGAGGTGAAAATGCTACCCTCTACAAAGAGCTCTGTGACAGTGAGCCTGGTTTTATTTCGGACTACGATGGGGAAGAAATCAGCGAAAAAGAATGGGCATACCCAAGAAGTTCAGGTTCTAACAGAGGCTGAGAAGGTATGGACTTACCTAACAGGTGGTGAGGAATACCGGGCGCGGTTTAAAATCGAGCAAACCCGAGTGGGGCAAAAACCAGAACGCTGTAGGACGGCGACTCCAGAAGATTATTATAATGAACTGAAACTGGATCATTTACTTTCCGAAGTAGGTGCTGAAAACACACGCGAAGCGCCGGGAACAATTTTGTCATGTTTTGCAGAGACCTATCTACACAAAGCAGACGAGGAATCGGACGCCCGCCTCATACCTAGGCAAGATGGCCGCAATACAGAGAAATCGGACCGGTCTAGGAGTCTGCAGCGGAGAAGCCCATACGAGGAAAATGACCACGTGACCTCGCGCGATGAATGCCAGGACGGAGAAGGTCACTTTGGGTCCTTTGGTGAGGTCATACGTACCCCGACGGGTCCAAGCTCCCTGAAAGGGAAGGGAGACGCAAGCGAAGCAGCGCCAACAACAAAAAAAAGGTAAAGAGGAGCGGGACATGACTGAACGGTCCGCCGACAAATTAGAAAAGGCAGATCGCAGTTGGCCGGTAGCGGCCACCCGATCCTCTAGAGACTCCAATTCCCAAGAGCCTCCACGAAGCCCGTCAGAGCACATGCCGACAACGGACATGCTCATTGGGTAAGGAGAAAGTAGAAGTTAACTTGCCTCCGGCCGAATTAAATAACTTTATGGACTCGAAAAGCTAATCCAGGCCCACAATTAATAAGTGGCGGGTGCCAAGTCACTGCAAACCCAACAAGAGAATGTGGCGTGATGACAGATGGAGCGGGGGAAGCGCTGATCGAACCGGTACAGCTGAAAAGTGCTGTTACCCGGAGCAATGCGGTGCTGATGACGCCGCCTCCTAAGAAGCATAAATCAACGGGCATGCAAACAGCAAAGGGGCTCTCTTTTCCCAATAGAGAGACTCAAGCTGTGCACCGGCCCGAGTAAGCAGGAGATCTCCAAAATATGCCGTGGGTCTCCTGACAAGGTGGAAAAAAGGGCGGAGTATACAGAGACGGCCAGTAAACCTCCCTTGGTGGAGGAAAGGGTGGAGCTGACGGAAGACTACCAGGAGGGCAACGTCGGTGCTACAACTGTCGTCGGCCGGGACACGTGTGGTGATGCTGTCCTCAGAGGACAGCAGATCGGAGGGACAGAAGATACACCGTTTCCCCAAGGTTCTCTGGGGGGCCTAGACAACAGAGCCAAGGTCCAACTGAAGTGTCCTCCTGGAGGAAGAGGTCCCTCGCGGGGCTGGACGCTCCGTCCCAGTTGGCTTCGCTAAGGCGGGGGGGATTGTGATGGATGTCCGTCGAGAGTTCCCGGCCCTCATCCCCAGGCCGCCATGAGGAGCTCTCCCGACAGCATGGACGTGCCCCGAATTCCAGCAGGGCCTCAAGGACTTTGTAGTTTTTTTACACAGCCCTGCTGCATACCTTGGGGACCACAGGGAGTCACTGTAGGGAAGCTCGTGGACTCTTATGTGCCCTATAACCTGGAAGCATGTCCTGGTCACGTGAACAGGAGAAATGACGTACTTCCAGGTTGAAGAGAAAGACTTTTTACCCTGACCCTGAAGTAATAAGGACTTGTGGACTGTGGGGCGGGAACACCTCCGGGTCAGGGGGTATAAAAGGACTTTGGGAACTCCCAGACGACGAGCTGAGCTGGGTGGTAGAAGGGCAACGCATCTGGGAGTGGTGGAGAGTATTTTGTTATTGATTTGTGATTGTTTATGAGTATTGTGGAGGAGAGGGTGCTTTGTGCACTGTGGCAAGTAAATAAAGTCAACTATTGGACTTTTACCGGGTGTTTGGCATGGTACCTGAGGGTTCAAGGGAGCAATAGCGCCCCGACTGCTACAATATATATATATATATATATCTATACTAATAAAAGGCAAAGCCCTCACTCACTCACTGACTGACTGACTCACTCACTGACTCATCACTAATTCTCCAACTTTGCGTGTAAGTAGAAGGCTGAAATTTGGCAGGCTCATTCCTTACAGCTTACTTACAAAAGTTGGGCAGGTTTCATTTCGAAATTCTACGCGTAATGGTCATAAGTGGAAGCTATTTTTCTCCATATACTGCAATGGAGTTGAGCTGGATGGCCGTGGGGGGCGGAGTTTCATGTGACATCATCACGCCTCCCACGTAATCACGTGAACTGACTATTAACGCAGTACGTAGAAAACGAGGAAGAGCTCAAAAAAGCACTGAAGAAAACATGCATTATATAATTGAGAAGGCAGCGAAACAATAAGAAGCGAGCGACTGACATATACAACCATATTCATGAGTGCTGCTACTTCGGAAACAAAGCACGGTGTAAACCTAAGTTTAAATTAAGTTCATAGACAGGCTGCTGCTGGCGTTTGTAATTTAGTGCCTGCCTATATAAGGCCGTCGGTCAGCGGCAATCCAATAGAAACACTGCCGCTAAATATTCACGGGTGAAGGACTGTGCTTATGCAGAGGAAAATGAGATGGTCAGGGTGGTGTTTGGCACAAACTCGGCGAAACTGCGAGAGAAACTTTTAAGTGCCGGGTCTTAGCAAACATTACATACAGTCGTGGACATCACACGAGATGGCACCAGCACAGCTGGTAACCTTCGATGCAAGAACACCAAGCGGCTCACGTGAACTGACGCAGTGCACAGACAAGAAGCAACAGTTTCAAACAGTGCTGAACAAAAACCGAATTACACAATTGAGAAGGCAGCAAAAAAATATGAAGCATCTGATACATACAAGCATATTCATAAGTGCAGTTACTGCGGAAACAAAGCACACGGTGGAAAAAGTCAATGTCCCGCTAAAGGAAGACAGTGTAAAAAAAAAAACCCGTGCATGCAGTTTGTCACATCTCAGATAAAGAGGAAGACGAGCTTTTTATTGATGCAGTAAGAAACTAATCGATGAATGAAACCTCTTATCTTTATAACGATTGACAAACACGGAATGTAACTTGAACACAACACATCCTACAAATACGACCCTGATTGAAAGAAATAATGATAATCAAATCCTTGATGACAGCAACACTCAGTAACACTCACAAAACAAATACTGTATATTGACAGTCATGTTACGTTATTTTTAAAATGTTCCCTTTTCTTTTTCATAACTTCTTTAACACACTACTTCTCCGCTGCGAAATGCGGGTATATATATATATATATATATATACCCCGATCTACATACTCTCAAATAGACAAGCCACATGCCGTGGCGCAATTGTAGAGGCTTTGCCTCTAGTGCCGACATCCGAGGTTCGATTCCCGAGAGTATGTATGCGCGCTTCCCGATTCATTTTACCCTTGCATCTCCTTGGTTTGGGACGTATGAAAAAATATGTGGTTAACGCAGAATCATGTTACATTATTTTAAAAATTTTTCCTTTTCTTAGCACAAGCACAGCTGAGATGCTTCGATGCATGTACTCCATAACACGTTAAAAAAAAATAATGCATTTAATCACACTTTCAATTCCAAGCAAAGGGGAACTTTTGTCAATGCATGATTTCCTGGTACATCGATTACACTGATGCACACATCACAGCTACAAAAATGTTGAGTCGGAATAAAGCGCGTTCCTACGACTGATTGGAGGAAAATTTCATTTCAAACACTACCCGAGCGAAGCCCTGATAAAAGCATGGTTTAGTGCACACTGAAAAGCAAGCAAAATTAGATGCATTACAGAAAGCGGACTTTGTGGCTCTTACTGGGGATCATCTAATTACAAAATGTTCAATGATCACACTGTTTTAGCCTAATGTACAAAATAATTTTGGCTAAGGTTACTCAGAGTTTAAAGATTAAGTTGGTCAAATTACCTTTTATGTTTCTGACTTATTTTTTTAAGAAGAAAAACTGCACTTTATGTTGAAATTTTGGTTATTATTATTTAAAGACAATACCATTCTGAAAATGTACTTAAAGTACTTAAACTACCACTTTATTTTTAAGTCTGCCCAATTTTAACCAGGGATGATATTTTTGTTTCTGTTTTGAATTCAAATGCAGTTTAAAAGCATTTTTTTTTTAGAAATTAAAAGAGCTTGAGTTTACAATATTCATGTCCATGTCAATTATTTGATTCTGTCAGCCACTTAAACCCTTTTAAGTTAAAAAAAAACATTTGCGATTTGGGGCAAATTTACGTGTGCGATTACATACGATTAATCAAGATTAATTCCTACACAGCCTCTAATTAATTGGATTAATTTTTTTAATCGAGTCCCACCCCTAATATATATATATATGTAGATATATATGTAGATTTGTATATATATATGTATATATACAGTATATATGTAGATATGTATATGTGTATATATATGTGTGTGTGTATATATGTGTAATATATATGTATATATATATTGTAATCGATTAGGGTGCTCCTCGCACCCTTGTACCCTCAGACTATACGTCAGACACCAGATAAAAATCCAATAATTATTTGTTATAATAATAATTGTGCACAGACGCTTAGCCACCCTGCCTCCCAACTCAGCTCATCGTCTGGGAGCTCCCACAGTCCTTTTATATTCCCTGACCCGGAGGTGTTCCTTCCCAACAGTCCACAAGTAATTATTCCTTCCGGGTCAGGGTAAATAATGTTTTTTCTCACCCCGGAAGCCCGTCGCTCTTCCTATGACGAACTTCCGGGTCATAGGGCATGAAGAACTCTTCGATCCTCCCTGCAGCTCCCTCTCGTGGCCCCATGGCATCCAGCAGGGCGGTGCATAAAACTACATGGTCCATAATGCCCTGCTGGTCTTCTGGGGACCTCCATGCTGCAAGGAGGGCTCCACCTGGCGGCTTGGGGGTATTGGCCGGGGTACATGGCCGGCCATATCTTACAGTACTCCCCCCCCAGTGACGAATCATGATTCGAGCGGCCAGCCCCGCGAGGGATGTCTTCCTCCAGGAGGAGTTGTTGTTCGGGTCCTGGCGAAGTCCAGAAAATTTCCGGGAGAACCTTGGGGGAATATTAAATAAAAAAGGATTGGTATTCCACGTCCTCCCAGGACAACTTCCCATCCATGTCCCGGTCGGCGGCATTCATAGCACAGCCGCCTTCCTCCAGTGTGTATCCCTCTGCGAGTCTGGAAACAGTCGGGAAACTTTCGCTCCGCCCCTTTGTCCACTGAGGAGGGTTCCACGGCCGCCCCTGAGCTCTCAGCTCGCTGCTCAACTTTGTCAGGAGACCCCCTCTTTATTCTAGGGATCTCCAGTTTACTCTGGGGCTTGTCCACAGTTTGGGTCTCTCTATTAGTGTAAGAGAGCCCTTTTACTGTCTGCACGCCCTTCGATTTATAAACAACATGGGTTGGGGTCTTTAGGATCGAATTGCTCCAAGAGACAGCACCATCCAGCTGCTCTGGCTCGATCGGTCCTTCCCCCGGCCGCTCCGTAAACGTTTCGGCCTCTCTTGTCGGGCACGCATCCATTTGGCACCCGCTATGGATTAAAAGCGGGCCCGGATCACACTGCATCCCTATTACATTATATACCGCCATTATGTACCGCCAAATCACATAACACGGGAGGCTCTCGGTCTAATCGCCGCAGGTACTCACGTACTCTTCTTAAAGGCGCTTCGGCCGCCGCTCCCAGATCTCCAACGATCTTCTTAATCGCCTCTAACGTCTGCAAAATACTCCGCAAGGGCTCGATTAATTTTTCGAGTTCCTGCACGTCAAAATAGTTAGTTAATTTGGCCGGGGTTTGGCTTACTTCCTGGTTTGCCATACCGTCCGGCGGGGAGCCAATGAACACGCCCGCTGTCGGCACGTGCTCTGACGAGTTCCGCACGGGTTTCTGGGAATTGGAGTTCTCTATGGACGAGGACCGGGCCGCCATCTTTGGCTGACTGCGATCTGCCTGTATTAATTTGTTGGTAGATCGACCAGCCATATCCCGGCCCTCCTTACCTTCTCGTGGGTTGAGCGGTGCTTCGCTCACCTCCCCTTTCCCCTTCAGAAAAATTAAGTCCGTCTTTTCCTGGGTGAAGCCACAAGCAGCTGAACACGGACCTTCTCCTTCCCATAATCTTCCGGGGTGGGTCACGTGTCCCTCGCCGGCACCCGTAATGCGGAAGTCCTTAGGGTTACTCGGCTGCCTGAACGAGAGCGCGCCATCGCCTTCAGGTTTGTCCTCTGCCTCCCGCAGAGCCTTCGGATGGACATCTGGGAGGTATGTACATGGGACATCATGTGTTACATTAAAAAGATTATAAAGTACATTCCCTGCACATACGTACCTCGTCGGAGACGTCCTCTTCCGGAAATCTCCCCCTAAACGCGTAGCTGCTCCATGGCTCATCTTGAGCGTAGGCAATGCCGAGCTTTAGACCTCCGCTGTGGCTGGCGCTCTGCTTTGTCTTCTTCTTCCCCATTACGGACTTGAAAATAGGGTTAGTGGTGATTTTTCCTGTGTGTGTCGTGACGTTGTCTTCCCGGGGTATTCTGTCCACAATAAATTTTTTAAATTCAGGTCCTCTGCCAAACTGACGGCCAGAGAATCCTGCCGAAGCTACGCCAATTGTAATCGATTAGGGCGCTCCTCACACCCTTGTACCCTCAGACTATACGTCAGACACCAGATAAAAATCCAATAATTATTTATTATAATAATAATTGTGCACAAAGCACGCTCCTCTCCACAATTCTCAATGATAATCACAAATACAATAAACCAATCCTCCACTCCCAGACGCTTAGCCACCCTGCCTCCCAACTCAGCTCATCGTCTGGGAGCTCCCACTGTCCTTTTATATTCCCTGACCCGGAGGTGTTCCTTCCCAACAGTCCACAAGTCCTTATTCCTTCCGGGTCAGGGTAAATAATGTTTTTCTCACCCCGGAAGCCCGTCGCTCTTCCTATGACGAACTTCCAGGTCATAGGGCATGAAGAACTCTTCGGTCCTCCCTGCAGCTCCCTCTCGTGGCCCCCATGGCATCCAGCAGGGCGGTGCATAAAAACTACATGGTCCATAATGCCCTGCTGGTCTTCTGGGGACCTCCATGCTGCAAGGAGGGCTCCACCTGGCGGCTGGGGGTATTGGCCGGGGTACATGGCCGGCCATATCTTACAATATATATATATTTATATGTATATGTATATATATGTATATGTATATATATATGTATGTGTGTATATATATATGTGTATATATGTATATATATGTCTATATTTGTATATGTGTATATGTATATATGTATGTATATGTACTGTATATATATATATATGATGTGTATATATATGTTTATATGTGTGTGTGTGTCTGTGTGTATATCTATACTAATAAAAGGCAAAGCCCTCACTCACTCACTCACTCACTCATTACTAATTCTCCAACTTCCAGTGTGGGTGGAAGGCTGAAATTTGGCAGGTTCATTCCTTACAGCTTCCTTACAAAAGTTGGGCAGGTTTTATATCGAAATTCTACGCGTAATGGTCATAACTGGAAGCTGTTTTTCTCCATTTACTGTAATGGAGATGAGCTTGAACGCCGTGGGGGCGGAGTTTCGTGTGACATCATCACGCATCCCACGTAATCACGCAGTACATAGAAAACCAGGAAGACCTCGAAAAAGCGCTGAAGAAAACATGCATTATATAATTGAGAAGGCAGCGAAACAATAAGAAGCGAGTGACATATACAACCATATTGATGAGTTCTGCTACTTCGGAAACAAAGCACGATGTAAACCTACACTTTAAATTAAGTTCATAGACAGGCTGCGCTGGCGTTTGTAATTTAGTGCCTGCCCATATAAGGCCGTCCGTCAGCGGCAATCCAATAGCAAACTCCCACTAAATATTCACGGGTGAAGGACTGTGCTTATGGAGAGGAAGATGAGATGGTCAGGGTGGTGTTTGACACAAACTCAGCGAAACTGCAGAGAAAGTTTTAAGTGCCAGGACTAAGGTAACATTAAATAAGCTATGGACATAGCACGAGATGGCACCAGCACAGCTGGGAACCTTCGATGCAAGTACACCGAGTGGCTCACGTGAACTGACGCAGTGCACAGATAAAAGCAACAGTTCCAAAGAGCTGAACAAAACCGAATTACACAATTGAAAAGGCAGCAAAAATATGAAGCGCCTGATAAGCATATTCATAAATGCAGCTACTGTGGAAACAAAGCACACGGTGGAAAAAGTCAATGTCCCGCTAAAGGAAGACAGCGTAAAAAACCCGTGCATGCAGTTTGTCACATCACAGATAAAAAGGAAGACGAGCTGTTTATTGATGCAGTAAGGAACTAATCGATGAATGAAACCTCTTATCTTTACAACGATTGACAAACACGGAATGTAACTTGAACACATCGCACAAATACGAGCCTGATTGAAAGAAATAATGATAATCAAATCCTTGATGACAGCAACATTCAATAACACTCACAAAACAATTACTGTATATTGACAATCATGTTACGTTATTTTTAAAATGTTCCCTTTTCTTTTTCATAACTTCTACTTCTCCACTGCGATACACGGGTATATATATAAATGTATATCTATAGCCCGATCTACAATACATACTTTAGCATAGACAAGCGGTGGCGCAATTGTAGAGTCTTAGCCTCTAACGCCGACATTCGAGGTTCGATTCCGAGAGGGATGTACTGACTATGTACGCTACCGATTCATTTTACCTTCCCATCTCCTTGGTTTGGGACGTATGAAAAATATTAGGTTAACGCAGAATCATGTTACGCTATTTTTAAAATTTTCCCTTTCTTAGCACAAGCACAGTTGAGAAGCTTGATGCATGTACTCCATAACGCTTAAAAATAACGCATTTAATCACACTTTCAATTCCAAGCAAACGGGAACTTTTGTCAATGCATGATTTCCTGGTACATCCATTACACTGATGCACACATCACAGCTACAAAAATGTTAGAGTCGGAATAAAGCGCGTTCCTACGACTGATCATTTCGACTACCCGAGAAGCCTTGATAAAAGCATGGTTTTGTGCACACTGAAAAGCAAGCAAAATTAGATGCATTACAGAAAGCGGACTTTGTGGCTCTTACTGGGGATCATTGGACTTCCGTGACCGTTAGTAATTCTAAATACATCTAATTACAAAATGTTCAATGATCACACTGTTTTAGCCTAATGTACAAAATAATTTTGGCTAATGTTACTCAGAGTTTAAAGAGTAAGCTGGTCAAATTACCTTTTATGTTTCTGACTTATTTTTTAAGAAGAAAAACTGCACTTTATGGTGAAATTTTGGTTATTATTATTTAAAGACAATACTATTCTGAAAATGTACTTAAAGTACTTAAACTACCACTTTATTTTTAAGTCTGCCCAATTTTAACCAGGGATGATATTTTTGTTTCTGTTTTGAATTCAAATGCAGTTTAAAAGCTTTTTTTTTCAGAAATTAAAACAGCTTCAGTTTACAATATTCATGTCCATGTCTATTATTTGATTCTGTAAGCCCACTAAAACCGTTTTAAATAAAAAAAAAACATTTGCGATTTGGGGCAAATTTACGTGCGATTACATACGATTAATCAAGATTAATTCTTACACAGCCTCTAATTAATTGGATTAATTTTTTAATCGAGTCCCACCTAATATATATATGTAGATATATATATGTAGATTTGTATATATATGTGTATATACAGTATATATGTAGATATGTATATGTTGTATATACAGTATGTATATATGTGTGTGTGTATATATACAGTATGTGTATATATATGTATATGTATATATGTATGTGTGTATATGTATATATATATAACTGTATATATATGTGTATAGATGTGTATATATATATGTTTATATGTATATATATGTTTATATATGTGTCTGTGTGTGTGTGTATATATATATATATATATATATATATATATATATATATATATACCAGCAACACTCATGACAATTACAAAACAATTACATTGTCAATCATGTTACGTTATTATTAAAATGTTTCCTTTTCTTTTTACTTCTCCGCTGCCAATCGCAGCTATTTTGCTATATATATATATATATATATATATAAATAAATAGATAGATATGACAACAACACTCATATCAATGACAAAACAATTACATTAACAATCATCTTACGTTATTTTTAAAATGTTTGCTTTTCTTTTTCATAACTTCTTTAACACACTACTTCTCCGCTGCGAAGCGCGGGTATTCTGCTAGTATATATATATAGTGGAACCTCGGTTCACGAACGTCTTGGTTCACGTACAACTCGGTTCATGACCAAAAAGTTTGCCAAACTTTTGCCTCGGTTCACGACCACACACTCGGTATACGAACAAGCCAATTTCCCTTTAGGTTTGTGCGCACCAATGATTTCCGCACGTGTTGCATTGTTCTCGGTCATACGTGCCTGCCTGCTGCTGAGAGAGAGAGGGAGGGAGGGGGAGGGTGCTGCACGAGCCTGCCTGCCTGCTGCTGAGAGAGAGGGGGGAGGGTGTGTGCCTGCCTGGCTGGTTCATACTTGCCGATTACTGTGTTTAAGCAGAGCGGCTCCCTGTTCATTGTTCTCAGTCAGACGTGCGTGCTTTACCTGCGCTCTCTTTGTGCTCTACAGTATTTTGTGTGCTTTTGCAGTTAACTATGGCTTTTAAGCAAGTGAAGAATGGTGAGAAGAAAGTTTTGAAGAAAATTGAATTCAAAGTAAAGAAAGAAATTATTGAAATAATTGTCGTGTTACTAATCTTTCCGCCGAGTACAAGAAGTCAAAATCTACGATTTCGATTATTCTAAAGCAGAAAGAATCTATTAAAGCAGGTGATTTTGTAAAAGGAGTTACAGCGTAAACCAGGCAGAGGCTTCAAGTGCTGGAAGAGGTGGAAAAACTGTTTACCAGTTTACTCATTTACCAATTTGAGAACCCTCGTGCTTTCAAGCAGCACAATGTAAACACAGCCAGACTGCCAGTAATGTGGAGGGCAAACACGAAGGGTTGGGTCACAAGAACTTTGTTTTTGGAATGGCTACGTGAGGCTTTCGCTCCCACCAGCTAAACAGCTAAAAACACCAGAAACCCAAGAAATCACAAGAGAGAAAACACCTGAAGGAAAACATCCCTCCATTGCGGAGCCAGACTCTCCCTCCTCTCCACCCAGTTCCTCCTCACTTCATGCCAGAACTCGACTCATGCAAGGTTAGTTTTCTTGGTGGTTTTTGCATTACGGATTTCCTAAAGGTTAATTTTTCAGTTCGTAGCGTGATTTGTTGCAATGTTGCTTTTCTCTTTTTTTCAAATGTTCCTTTTTTCCGCTTGCTTAAAACTCATTTTAAAAAAAGTGTTTACAGCGATTGGGCTGCAAGGTTATTAGCATTAACTCCTGCCATGTTTTTTGGTTGGTTGTAGTTGGTTTTTAAATTAAAGTTCGGATTTGTTCAAATGTTCCCCTCTGTTCAAAGAGAGAGAGAGCGTGTGAGCGAATGAGCGCAGAGAGAGATGGAGCGTGTGCTGCTGACGGGTGTGTGTGCTACAGAAAGAGAGAGAGTGCGAGCGAGCCAGCTCGTGTAGCTGAGCAGGGAGCTTGGGTGTTTTTTGTCCGTGTTATTCAATGTTTTTACTTTAGTTTACTATTACACTGTGCATTCTATGGTGTAATTAACTATATTTGTGCTTAATCTTTACATATATTTACATATTTACATACAGTTCATATATTCTGAAACGGATTAATTGTATTTACATACAATCCTATGGGGGAAATTGCTTCGGTTCATGACCAGAGTTTTGGAACGAATTATGGTCATGAACCGAGGTTCCACTGCATATATATATATATATATATATATATATATAAAATATTTGGGCCAGAAAATGTGTGAGCTTCATATATTAGAATTCATAGAATAAATCAGAAGAAGGCTGTACCTAGCTGTCTTAGCTGTCTTATTATGTGAACTGTAAAGGCACTCCTCAACCTGAACCAGTTCTCAGTTAAAAACAGAAGTTGTATAAACATAGAACAGATGAGTGAAGCTATTTTTAACATAATTACTTAATGCG
The DNA here is from genome assembly GCF_016835505.1 of Polypterus senegalus. Lineage (NCBI taxonomy): Eukaryota > Metazoa > Chordata > Cladistia > Polypteriformes > Polypteridae > Polypterus > Polypterus senegalus. The sequence goes on along the minus strand of NC_053154.1, from coordinate 118,950,182 downwards.
TGTACACCATACAATTATGTTTATGTGAAGTGAAACAGAAGTGCTTTAGAGAAGAGACACTGTAAATGCAAGTGCACAAAGATAATGCTGTATGAATGAAAGACGGCCATTTAGTACTGCTCACGCAGGACCACAAGGAATATCAGTGTAAGAGTTTTGCATTTGTTTCTTATTTTATAATTAAGGTGATGCCAAATTGCTGTGCCTTGCCTGAATATGTAAGTTATTTATGTTTCCTGGTATTTTCTTACAGAAATAAAAACAATAATCAGATTCCCTTATTAGTTATATTACATGCACAGGAAAAAGAAATGTGTTACATTTAATAGTTTTAATATGATTATATAAAATATGCTTATACAAATACTGTTTATTATGTGCTGTAAGTCTACTTTTAGTCAGTTTTTACATTGTTAATACTAAAACATAAACTTTAGGTATCATTTGTAGATCATTAAATAATAAATATACAATGTGACCTTTGTTATACAACTATGTAAATGGGTTAAAAATCAAAGAATCTATTAATGTGGCACACTTCAATAAAATCTAAGACTTTTGCAGTTGAAGTTCTGTATTACTTATTGTAAATTTCCTTATTAATGCAGATATTTTTGATGTCAGCTTATTAAAAATTAAATGAAAAAATTAAAAAAATCTGAACAGTTTTAAAGATGTACAGAACTAGTACAGTGTACCCAGAGGAGACAAGAGTTTCACCAGAACAGTAGTGTTTAATTGTTTTAGGTTCATAATCAAATAGAAAAGTGGACAGAGCCATGACAGGTATGACATCATTTGGATATCATTCTAGATAGTGGAGGGCACATTGGTGGAATATTTTATTAAGGTGTAGCACTCCTGTCTGTCTGGTGGGTTGGCTCAACCACTTGCAAACCGCAAGAGTATCCCCCTTTTTTCACATAAAATCACATAGTCTCTCCTTTTATTGAGTTTTCGTCCAAACTTTACAAACTTTAATCCCTTTCCTTTTGTTTAAGCCCAAGAACATTCCATATTCAGGTTTTGACTATGTTTTTCTACAGGAAAACTAGAGTAGAATTTAATGTTTTCCTTGCATCCATAATTCTTTAGTGGCACTTCACCTTTACAATGTCTTCAGATTATATTTTGACTAGCTTTGTGTTTTAAATCAGTAAAATCACCATAAATTTCAATTGTATAGAATGAAACTTGGCAAGTTATCTTACATTTCTGTTAAAGAATGGCAAAAAATACTTTTTACAGCTTGTAAATGCTTTTTACTTTGTTAAGCTGTATTTTCTCCATTTAGTTTAATGGATTTTCCACTACATTTACAACCCATTAAAACATTTTAAGTGTCATATTTTCAGCGCAGAATTGTGAATAAACTTAACAAAAAGCAAAGAAACCTCCCAAATACCTTCCATATTTTTGTACAGATGCTATGCCATTGGGGTCAGTTTTGACCCACCATTTACTTAAGTGGATACTGGCCTTCATTTAGGATGGTCAACCAAAAGAAAATGGGTCTGAGGTGAACATTCTGACATTAAGGACAACTATAAAGGGGAGTAAGAATTGTGTCTACTGTAAGGCACAGTATTGAGTCAGCATTTGATGGTAACGATTCATTTTTCGATATCTCTTTTTGGGTTTCTTCTTCCAATATAAATATCACAGAGTTTGATTGTTTACTGTTTGTGTTATTTTCTTATGACACCATTTTTTAATGGGAGTCACTTTTTTGAACAACCATATCGAAGGCACAGGCTTGGGTAGCTAGGGGCGTGTCTGCAGATGTGGTGTTACATCATTGACACAATTGCTTTTAATTTTGTGGCTAATGAACTGAGATCTCCTTTTAGTCTTTCATTCTTGATTCCCCTTCTGGCCATGATGAAAGACATTCTCATTAAGAATACCGAATTTAACCTTACACTTTTCCAACTGGGACCAAGTATCTAGTAGTGGTCAGGAGGAGTTGCATCTTTTATAATAGTGATCATAGACCACACTTTCTCACTCTGGAAAGTGGGTCAAGTATACATGACAGCTGCTTCTTTCTGCATTGGGGAAAATTATTTATTTCCAATCAGTACACAAACTATCCTATACTGCATTTATTTCCCTGTCTGCTTCCCTTCAAGAACACCCAGCTCACATATAGTTCTATACTGGCTCAATTATTCCAACACTGTCACATTTACTTGTTCTACCCCTGCCAGTGTTGGTCTCTTCGTTGGTGGGGCTTCTCTGCACATTGGTTGTGGCACATTTCTCAGCCACACACCCTTTCAGTATATATAACATACTGTATATAGTACATATGTATTACTTCTTAAAGTCCATAAATAAAGTACTACATGGTTACATCAGAAAAACGAACTTGATAAATATTAATATCCCTCGTGGTAAACATTTGTATCTTTCACCCAAAAATTAAAGCTACTCAGGACTATTAAGCTACCAACTGTAAAGTCATTATGGATCTTTTCAGTAACACATCCACATATTGCACAGTAACTGCTCATAATGAGTTCCTGCTCTCCCAGATATATATTGCTCAGACCTGATTTATACTGTATAATGTCAAAAGTGCAACATTCATGACATTGACTGTTCCTAAACAGTTATTGGGGATCTTCTGAAATCTTTATATCCAATGGGTGTTAATCTTTCTTCTTTGAACTTTAATCTCATTTGCATAGTACTGATCATAGAAACATCTTTTACACTTACTGTAATTTTAAAAAATCCCCATATTGCTTATTCCTCATACGAATACGTTTTTAGTGTAATAGGTGAAAACAATTGCAATTTTTGGATGGGCTTTGGAAAGGCTATTATATGTTTATAGCTGCTTTCCCCATCCATTGACCTTTAGTTACTGACCTTACATTTAATCATACTGTATGGCTTTGCCTTTTTTTCATCAGGAGACGAATACTGGTTGATGCTAGATGATTCTTCAAGTCATCTATTACATAATAACATATAACCTTATTTTAAATTCTGTACCGCAGAAAAAGCAAGAGTTTATTTATAGATAGAATCAATATAAAACATCTTTGTTTGTGGAATGCAAGGTCAATGGACATCTGCCTTATTGATCTGTTAGTTATTGCAGATAACATTGAAATGACATTCTTTGGTGGAAACAGAAGCACCTAAACAAAAGAGTTTCATAAGAACTTTTGTTTTACACTTGAGATGTATTCAGGAGTAACAAAAAGTTTTCATAGGGAGTAAAATGTTGCAGAAGCTGTTATATTTTAACCTCAATTATGACAGGTCAATTCAATTAAAAATTTCACTAAGTAAAATAAGAAAGGGGAAAAATGAAAAGCAAAAGTGTAATTATTTGAACTTTATTATTTTCATGTTTATAAACACATTTACACCGCACATTAACTTAGAATGGCTTATGGGGCATATTTTCACAAATTTATATTTCTGTTTCTTCTCCTCTGGCTGTTGACATTAAGGTCATACTGTCCTTCCTGAATTTTTCTGTGCCAGTATCTCTTGCTGCTGCTGCAGCTGCCATTGATTTCATTATTCATCTGTTTACATGAACATACTTGCCAAAATACACAGTTAATGTTTTTAATTTATTCTTTTTGTGTGGTTGTGGACTTGCTTCACAAATAACACTGTCTATTGAATCATAAAACCATACATAATATATACGAAGCATTGTTCAAAGGCTCTGCAATCTAAGCCAGTCAATCTTAATTTTATATTATTCATCCAACACTGAGCACATTACTGGACAAAGAACATAAATGAACAATGAGGAATCATGAATGGTCAAAAAAGCATGTCAATTACACTGCATTGTTACCCTAGAAATGTTTGCACTCATTAGGTTTTATTTAATACTAGCCACATTAGTTACTGAAGACAGGTAACAGAATACTGTACATTTAAAAATATTTGATATCTCTTACCCTACATGTACCTTCAGAACTTTTCCACTGTATCTTCATGTGTGTGAATCTCTCTTGCCCAGTGCTCCCTCTCTGAGTGCATTTCCTTAAAGCCTGATTTTCAGACTCTTATCATTTCATGGTGCCTTTCTTGCTTTCTGTCTGCTTTCTATTGTTTCCATCTTTGAAGGCAACTCTTAGTGTGCATCCTCACTTGCATTTATTTATTTCAATCATATGATAAAAGCCTAACTGACCAATCATAGCAAAGTCAAAATGACCAATTGCTCTAACTGACCAAACACACACATGCACAGACCTTACAATACAATACAATACAATTTATTTTTTGTATAGCCCAAAATCGCACAAGAAGTGCCGCATTGGGCTTTAACAGGCCCTGCCTCTTGACAGCCCCCAAGCCTTGACTCTCTAAGACAAGAAAAATTTCCCAAAAAAACCCTTGTAGGGAAAAAATGGAAGAAACCTTGGGAAAGGCAGTTCAAAGAGAGACCCCTTTCCAGGTAGGTTGGGCGTGCAGTGGATGTCAAAAAGAAGGGGGTCAATACAATATAGTACAATACACAGAACAGAACAAATCCTCAATACAGTATAAAAATAAACATTTTAGAAGTGCAGACTAGAATTTAAAAATAGATAACGTCACATAATATGATTTGGATTTGTTTAGAGTCATGGAAACCTCATCCATCAAGCTGCCTCCCCCATTTGGCCATTCCACAGCTGAAATAGCGCTAATCTGATGAAAGGACCCCTCATTCCCGCGGGTCCTGCGATCCTCCATCAGGGATGACTTTACCTTAGGCAGGTAAAACAACTTGGCAAGTGGGCCGTGGCACCAAGTGCCACATTTGAGTACCGAGAACAGAAACAGAATAGGTGAGGGTTAGTATCAAATTAGAACTATCATGCTACTTATGTTTTAGTGGTAATGACTAACAACAGAGATGCAGTCTGTACAGTTAATCAGCAGCTCTAGTCAGGATATGCTAAACTGAAGTAGTGAGTCTTCAGCCAGGATTTAAAAGCTGAGACCGAAGGGGTACCTTTTATAGTAGCAGGCAGACTATTCCACAGTTTAGGGGCCCTGTAACTAAAAGCTTGACCTCCCACTGTTATTTTATTAATTCTTGGAATCATAAGCAGACTGGCATCTTCAGATCTTAATGTGCGCTCTGGCTTGTAAATCATGATAAGTTCAGACAAGTAAGCCGGACCTCGGCCATTTAATGCTTTATATGTTAAAAGGAGGATTTTGAAATCTACCCTAAACTTAACTTGGAGCCAGTGTAAGGATTTAAGAACTGGAGTTATGTGTTTGTATTTTCTTGTTCTTGTAATAATTCTTGCAGCAGCATTTTGGATTAACTGGGGGCAGTATAAAGAACAGTTTGAACATCCAGTGAACACCGCATTGCAGTAGTCAATCCTACTAGAAATAAATGCATGAATTAATTTCTCAGAAACCAGTTTATTTAGAAAGCGCCTTAATTTCCCAACATTTTTAAGATGGAAGAAACATGATTTGGACAACTTTGTAATATGCGCTTTAAATGACATGCTGGAGTCAAAGATAGCTCCTAGATTGTGAGCTGATTCAGTTAAGTTAATGGTGATTCCAACTGAGTTAAATGATGACAGAATATTGTTGTGATCAGCGTCATTAACATCTCTGTTTTATCTGTTTTTAAAGACAAGTAGTTCTCATCCATCCACTCCTTTAATTCACTAACACAACTAATTAAAGACAACATCAGAGAAACTTCATTTGATCTAAATGAAAGGTATAACTGGGTGTCATCTGCATACGAGTGAAAATTAACATTATGTTTCTTAATGAGAGATCCCAGTAGAAGCAGGTAAACAGAGAATAGTAAAGGTCCCAGTGCTGAGCCCTGCGGGACACCATATCTCACTTCTGTGTATAATGATGGAGTACTGTCAGCACATTTCTGTACATATTGGAATCGATTTGATAAACAAGAACTAAACCAAGCGAGCAGTGGAGTTTCCTTTATCAGCGGATATCAGAATGTCGTTTACAACCCACGTTAGTGCCGTTTCTGTACTATGACCAGTGTGGAAACCAGACTGGAATTTCTCAAATAAATTGTAATGCGTAAGGTGTGACAGAAGCTGATTGGCAACTACTTTTTCTAGTATTTTAGAGAGAAATAGGGTAAATTTGAAATAGGCCTATAATTATTTAGTATGTGTGATTCTAGGTCTGACTTTTTAAGTATTGGTTTAACTGACTGACAATTTTAGTGCATCAGGTACTGTGCTATGCAATAATGAACTACTGATAATGTTTAGAATAGGCGCTGCAAAAACATCCATTGAACTTTTTACTAGTTTTGTTGGCACTGGATCTAGGGAACAAGTAGTGGGCTTCATTTTAGAAATTAAAGTTAAGACTTCCTGCTCAGTTACAGGATTAAAATTGCTAAAGTGCTGAATGCAATGTGAGACAGGGTCTGCTAAGCTAGTACTTGGTGGTTTGTACAGTGATGCTGAGATCTGGGATCTTATATTTTTAATTTTCTCATTGAAGCAGTTCATAAAGTCTGTACTGCTAATATCTGTTGGTATTTTGCACTGTAGATCTGAATTTCCATTTGTTAATTTAGCCACTGCTCTAAAAAGTACCCAAGGATTTTTATTATTGTTATCTATTATTATAGAATAGTATTCTAAACGAGCTTTAAAGAGAGCTTTATATATATACTGTATATATATATATATATATATATATATATATATATATATATATATATATATATATATATATATTACCATTTTATTGTAAAACAGATTCAATTATAGTCCTCCCTATTAGTCTTTCTTTTCATATTTTGTAAGAAACAGAGTTTAGACTAGTAATCTTTATGTAATGGATTTCATGTTGTCTTTTTTCCAGCCTTCTTTTAATAGTTTTAAGTTCATTTTATTAAAAACCTATACAATTCTTGTCTGATGCTGTTTTTTATTCATTAATTAATGTACATTTTTGACTGCTGTTATTTTTCTAATGGATTGCCACCATTTTGAACTTTTTTTTTTCTTTTACAAAATTTTTAGTTTCTACTACGTGAAGGCATGCATTACGACTTGTGATGTCATCTGGCTGTTTCTGTTGAAGACTGCAGCATGTTTTTCACTTAGTCCAACTTTTTGGATATAAAACAAATCTGTGTGTGATAGTGTTTCAAAGTTCAGATTAGATTTTTTAGTTAGATGAATACAGTGATCCCTCACTATATCACGCTTCGACTTTTGCGGCTTCACTCCATCGCCGATTTTAAATGTAAGCATATCTAAATATATATCACGGATTTTTCGCTGGTTCGCGGATTTCTGCGGACAATGGGTCTTTTAATTTATGGTACATGCTTCCTCAGTTTGTTTGCCCAGTTGATTTCATACAAGGGACGCTATTGGCGGATGGCTGCGAAGCTACCCAATCAGAGCACGTATTATGTTTTAAATAAAATTCCTCAATGATATACGATATGCTTCCCATGCGGTGCTTTGCACACTTAAAAGCTCTAACAGCCCATATTGATTTTTGATTGTTTGCTTTTCTCTGTCTCTCTCACTCTCTCTGACATTCTCTGCTGCTGATGGAGGGGGTGTGAGCAGAGGGGCTGTTTGCCTAGAGGATACGGACGCTCTTCTCAAAAATGCTGAAAGACTACCTTCACATTCTACCCTTCATTGCGGCCGCTTTATCGCGGTGCTTCGCATACTTAAAAGCCCAACAGACCTATTGATTTTTGATTGTTTACTTTTCTCTCTGTCTCTGACATTCTCTGTTCCTGAGGTGCACTCCTTTGAAGAGGAAGATATGTTTGCATTCTTTTAATTGTGAGAAAAAACTGTCATCTCTGTCTTGTCATGGAGCACTGTTTAAACTTTTGACTAAAGGGTGTTATTTCATGTCTAGAGGGCTGTAATAATGTTAAAAAACATATTTAGAAGGTCGTAAACAGGTTTTCAATGCTCTAACTGTGAAAATATTAGATTTATAAATAAAGAATCCTACTTCGTGAAAATTCATTTATCTGTATGGAGCGGATTAACCGCAATAAAGGAGGTTTACTGTATAACTGTGCAGAGAATATTTATAAACAGTGTGGGAGAGTTTCTAAGGGCTTAAAATATATAAAAATAACCATACAAACATATGGTTTCTACCTCATTTTCACCTATCGTGGGGGGTTCTGGAACGCAACCCCCGCGATCGAGGAAGGATTACTGTATTATGGTTTATTTTGGTTTAGACAATTACATTTGATATTCTGTCTACCATTTTGTTTAATTTTTCAGGTGGTGCCAGAAAAAAAAAACAACTTGGGCCATTAAAATTGAACATTAAAACGGAGGAATTATTACATAACATAGAAAATAAGATGTTAATAAATCAGTGAGTTATAGTCTGAAGTATTATTTAATTTTGAGAAGATTGTTTCCTGGTCAAAGCATTAAAATATAAGAGCAAAAATAATAGCACTCCCTAGTTAGTGCTTCAAGAAAACTTAACAGTAAGCTCACAGTGTGCAACAAACAATTTTTTGTTGAGACCAGGACATTCACCGTAACAAAGCTTACCAATCCTATCCACTTGATTTCTCCAAAATAACATAAAGTTGAGTTGTGAAAGTCCCTAGAGACACATTGTTTTGTTTTGTTTGTGTGAAATTTTTTCATATTTGCCAAATTTACACCTATTTGCCTCATGTTCTTGTTATATTAATTTTCAAGTAACAGTCTGGATCTTCTGTACTAATTAATTTCATAATCGTAATACTTCAGTTATGTCACCTGTTAATCTCTGTTTGCTTAAACTGAAAAGGGTCAACTCTCTCAATCTCTCCTTATAACACAAACCATGCAGTCCTGGAATTGGCTTAGTTTCTCTTCTCTGGACTTTTTCTACCACTGCTATATCTTTTGTATTGCCTGGAGACCAAAATTGCATACCGTACTCCAGGTCAGACCTCACTAATGTGTTATAAAGCTTAAGTTTACCCTCCTTTGACTTGTACCCTACCAAAGTTAAACATAACAGTTTTATTTTTTATCTGTGGTCTGTCAAAACACTGAGAATTGTATAATATTATGGTCACTTGACTCTAGGGGATCAATTATTTCTACATCCTAAATTCTGACCTAGTTCTTACAAAATACTAAAAGTAGACAGGCTCCCCGCTTGTTTGTACTTTAACTTACTGTGTTAAAAAACAGTCACTGCTTACATCTATACAATCTTGTTTTTGCACTCAACTATCCAAGGTTAGCCCAGTTGATATTCTTCAGTTAATTAAAGTTTCCCATGGCTGTAATATCCCCTCAAAACTTATCTTTTTATTATTATTATAAAGATATGCATGAAAATTGCTTTCTGCATTGGCAAGTCTATAACATACTCCTAAAATAAAGTCTTATCCCTAATGCTTTCCTTATGTTCTCACTAAGACGTGGCTCATCATTAAACTGAGGAAGACATGCATATAAATTCTGTTTTACATAAATGGCCAACCCCACACTTTTTTGTCCATCCTTCTTAAAAATGTGTAACCATTGTTATGCTCATCCCCATTTTTGTTATTTATCCAGGTTTCAGTTATAGCCTCAGCCTACAATTTCAACTCATCTGTTTTACTAACATTAAGGCAAACAATTTTTAATATGTAAGTTATTTTACTTCAGCACTTTAACTTCAGGCTAGAATTTATGTTACTATGTATATTTGTTTATACACTATTGTTTGCCCTTTCATGTACAGTTTTACATCTGGCCTGTTTTAAACTTCCAGCTCCCCATTCCCTAGATCAAACAATCCTTGACTAGCCTACGTTTCCACAACACATTGGAACTCTTCCAGTTCAAATGTTGCATTATTTGGTGGCTTTGACCATTGGTGTGCAGTTTGTGCTAAGCTAAAAGCCAAACAAAAATATAATCCTTCTTAAGAGTAGAAGCAGCAAGGCACTGCAGTAGCTCTACAGATAAATAATATTGTTGGAATCTTATTGATTCTAGGATAGCGAAAATCTTTATTAGTTCAGAACTTTTGCCATAAATCAAAGTGCCTACAATCCTTTTGAAGTTCAGCTCATGAGTATTGTCTATTGATGGTGGCCCATATAGTCTATTAGAGTTTACTAAATCACTGGTGACTTTACTGGTTGAAAAGCTTCAGCTAAAAGAAAATTACTTTCTGTGTTATACAAAATTCTTCGCAATTGATAGTAGGTTTTCTATGACTCAAAAAACACAATCCAAAAAAGAACTAGAGAGCTGGAAAATTTGGTCTATTTTAAAAAGCCGCTCATTGAAATACCCCATTTCAAAATACAATTTTGACACAGAACATATTACTCAGTTATATGATGACTTAAATGAGGTGTTTAGTAAGAAAACTTTTGGCACTTCCAAGGGGCATCTTAACATCATCATAGGCTTCCGGGCAAAGTAGAGCTCTGGGGCTGCTGTTTTGACAGCAACACAGAAACATACATCAGCCTCAGAAACATTATGGGCCCTATGATCCTGGGGCCCCCAACCAATGCCCATTGTGCCCATATGTTAAGGTGGCCCACTTTTCTAATATCAGACATATTTCAATTACATGACATATTTCAACTATATTTATTGTCCATTGTAGTGTGGGAGAACAGGGAGAAGTCGCATAGATGTATGGTGAACTCCTTCCATTCAAATTGGAAAGACATCCTGCCTTTAACAGAATATGGATGCAAAATTCTGTACATTTGCATGTTTATAATGTTACCTTTTCAGTGTTTGCTGGACATTCCTTCAACTTCATTCTCTTTGCTTAGTTTGATTGAGTTTCTCACTACACAAAGAAATGGGTGGTTGCTACTCCATCTGTTGATAGGCAGACACATCTGCAAAAATATTTGCAGATTGCTAATATAGACATCTGCCTGATGGTGGTGCATCTTGGAACTTGGCTTCCTGAAATATTTTCCTATACTCGATCGTGGAAAAAACAGGTCCATTGATTTTTACATTAGCTTTAACTACTCATTTTAAAGTAATCTCTGAAGCCTATTTATTCTAGTCTTTACATTATGCGTATTCTCAGGCTGTTCTGAAAGATGGAGGACAGTAATATAAAATATAGAAAAATTTAGATGTCTGCAGCTGAGTTGTTGAGCCCATTGTAAGGAATATGGACTAGAAAATTAGATCTTGGGTTTTTTGTCTTTTTAGAATTTTTTCTTTTGCCTAAAAAATATATTGTTTTTTTTTGCACTTGTATTTTGTTTTACCCAGCCACAGGGGATGCACAAACCAATGTGTTTCTTTGTGCCGGTCCCAAGCCCGGATAAAAGGGGAATTTTACGTCAGGACGGGCATCCGGTGTAAAATTTTGGCAAATCAATATGCGGAGAACAATACAAATTTCCATACCAGATCGGACGAGCCCCAGGTAAATAACGCCCAGTACTGTTAGCCAACAGGGTGCTGGAGGAAATTGGGCTACTGTTGGCCGAAGAAGAAGAAGAGGGGGGAGAAGTGTTCGGAGGCAGGAGGAGAGGAGTAAAGTAAAGAGAGTGGAACTGAGGGCACTGTACGTTGGGTATGCAATGAGTAAGAAAGAAGATTTTTGGAGTGAGTTGGATGAAGTGATGAACAGTGTACCCAAGGGACAGAAATTGGTGATTGGAGCGGATTTCAGTGGGCATGTTGATGAAGGGAACAGTGGAGATGAGGAGGTGATGGGTAGGTATGGTGACAAGGAGAGGAATGAAGAAGGTCAGAGAATAGTGGATTTTGCCAAAAGAATGGACATGGCTGTGGTGAATACGTATTTTGAGAAGAGGGAGGAACATAGGGTGAAATACAAGAGTGGAGGAAGATGCACACAGGTAGCTTACTTCCTATGCAGAAGAGTTGATCTGAAGGAGATTGAAGACTGCAAAGTGCTGGCAGGGGAAAGTGTAGTTAAGCAGCATAGGATGGTTGTCTGTAGGATGATGCTGGAGATCAAGAAGAGGAAGAGAGTGATGGCAGAGCCAAGAATCAAGTGGTAGAAGTTGAAAAATGAAGACTGCAAGGATGAGTTTAGGGAGGAGTTGAGACAGGCACTGGGTGGCAGTGAAGAGTTATTAGACAGCTGGGAAACTACAGCAGGTGTACTAAGGGTGACAGGAAGAAGAGTGCTTGGCCTGACATCTGCAAAGAGAAAGGAGGAAAAGGAAACCTGGTGGTGGAATGAGGAAATACAGGAGAGTACACAGAGGAAGAGGTTGGCACAGAAGAAGTGGGATAGCCAGAGAGAGAAGTAGACAAGAGTACAAGGAGATAAGGCGCAAAGTGAAGAGAGAGGTGGCGAAGGCTAAAGAAAAGGTGTATGATGAGTTGTATGAGAGGTTGGACACTAAGGAGGAAGAAAAGAACCTGTACCAATTGGCTAGACAGAGGGACCAAACTAGGAAAGATGTGCAGCAGGTTAGGGTGATAAAGGAAAAAGATGGAAACATACTCACAAGCGAGGAGAGTGTGTTGAGCAGATGGAAAGAGTACTTTGAGAGGCTGACAAACGAAGAGAAAGAGAGAGAGAAGAGGTTGGATGATGTGGAGATAGTGAATCAGGAAGTGCAACGGATTAGCAAGTAGGAAGTAAGGACAGCTATGATGAGAATGAAAAATGGAAAGGCCATTGGTCCAGATGACATACTTATGGAAGCATGGAGGTGTTTAGGAGAGATGACAGTGGAGTTTTTAACCAAATTGTTTAATGGAACCTTGGAAGTGAGAGAATTCCTGAGGAGTGGAGAAGAAGTGTACTGGTGCCGATATTTAAGAATAAGGGGGATGTGCAGGACTGCAGTAACTACAGGGGAATAAAATTGATGAGCCACAGCATGAAGTTACGGGAAAGAGTAGTGGAAGCTAAGTTAAGAAGTGAGGTGATGATTAGTGAGCAGCAGTATGGTTTTATGCCAAGAAAGAGCACCACAGATGCAATTTTTGCTCTGAGGATGTTGATGGAGAAGTTTAGACAAGGTCAGAAGAAGTTGCATTGCGTCTTTGTGGACCTAGAGAAAGCATATGACAGGGTTCCTCAAGAGGAGCTGTGGTATTGTTTGAGGAAGTTGGGAGTAGCAGAGAAGCACGTAAGAGTTGTACAGGATATGTACGAGGGAATTGTGACAGTGGTGAGGTCTGCGGTAGGAGTGACAGATGCATTCAACGTGGAGGTGGGATTACATCAGGGATCAGCTCTGAGCCCTTTCTTATTTGCAATGGTGATGGACAGTTTGACAGACGAGATTAGACAGGAGTCCCCATGGACTATGATGTTTGCTGATGACATTGTGATCTGTAGTGATACTAGTGTATTTTGTGGAAAGAGTGTTGACCTTGTTGAGGGGTTTACTTACCTTCTTCTTTTTATTACATCTTGCCTGAAGAAGGGGCCTGAGTTGTCTCGAAAGCTTGCATATCGTAATCTTTTTAGTTAGCCAATAAAAGGTGTCATTTTGCTTGGCTTTTCTCAGCATTCAGGAAGAAAAGGTAAAGAAAGGATATGACCTTGGGCCAAGAGAAGAAGAGGCATAATTCTAAATGAAAAAAGAAAGCAGAAGGAATATTCATTATTATAATACAAATTTAAATATAGAAAAATAAGGTAGGGACAATGAGGAATAAGATTGCTTTACCTTCTTTAAAAACTGTCTAATTTAGCCTACTCAAGAGTTGAAGAGAGTCCATCCATCCATCCTTTATCCAACCCGTTATATCCTAACTACAGGGTCGCGGGGGTCTGTGGAACCAATCTTGGCCAACACAGGGCGCAAGGCAGGAAACATACCCTGGGCAGGGCGCCAGCCCACCACAGGACGCGAGCCCACTGCAGGATGTGCACACAGACACGCCTACACACCAAGCACACACTAGGGACAATTTAGAATCGCCAATCCACCTGCGTGGGAGGAAACCGGAGTACCCGGAGGAAACCCACGCAGACACGGGGAGAAAATGAAAACTCCATGCAGGGAGATCAAGAAGAGAGTGATTTAACTAATTCATTTCATAACCAGACATGGCTCTACATAGGAACCAAATACAGTAACTACTGTATGGGGGGGAGATTTTAAGCATTGATATATAAAAAAGTTTTATCAGCTTTGTATGCCACTCTTTCAAAAGGCCTTGTAAAACAAAAATAAATAAATACAAAATAGATCCTTAAAGTTCACCTTTAGCCCTGGAAATAACATTTTAATTGTATTTTTTAATTTGTATTTAAAATAATATCTCTTAAAATGAGTTCTGTTTTTATTTGCAAAACCCCAAAAACACGTGTTTACAACAAAAACAGATTTGAGAATTAATTTAAATATTGTTTTACTTTCAATTACAGAAGTGACACATTTTAAATTTATTTTTGCTTGATTTACACAATATATTATATTAATTAATAACATCTTCAATGTGATTTCTCCATTTGTGACGCAAAGTTCAATGTACTTTGCGAGATTCACATGAACCCGATTATCTCTGCCTGTTTCTTTAATTTTTCTAAGCACCTTTTGGTGGAAAAGCCAATTTGGGTCCTTCTGGGATGACATGTATTAAAATCAGCTGCTATCTTTCGATATGACCATCCTTCACGTCCAATGAGAAGTACCAGTTCAATTCCTTCTTTTTTCGACAAACTTATATTTAATCTGTGGGGCAAAAAACATGTAGTTATAAATAGTCCTATTTTCTACATGTCCAGACTTTAGGGACACCCGCTACATTATTAAGAAAAAATAATTTATTTACATCTTTAACATTTTGCTGTACCATTTATGGTTATCACAACATAATTTAAATAAATAATGAAACATAAGAACAGTATGGCACCATAGCTGTTAACACCGCTAGCTTATGGGTCCAGAGACTTAGATTTGAATGAGTGTGGTATCTGGAAGTTTGCTGCAAACTTCACCATTCTTCCACATCACAACACATTGTATGTATAGTTGATAGGTGAGTCTTTACTGATTCTTAATCAATATGGGTGCGTGAGTAAGTGAGGCCTGCAATTAACTGATACTGCATCCTGGATGCATGTCTATGTTGTGCCCCTAAGTGGCTGGAAAAGACAGAGTCAGCGTCACCATTTTGCACTGAGTGCCCAGTGCAAGAGCCCCTTCGTTCTCCCAACAACAGCAATAATGGGATGGTAAAGAATTCTTTCCAGTTTTCATTTAAGAATATTAGTGTGCATTGAAAATGCATAATCCTACCGTAAAACAGCATACAGTCTCAACAGGATGCTTACTGCATTTTCAGATCAATGTTTCTCTTTGCGACTGTCCTTTGCTGTCAGAGCCGCTCTGTGGAGTGCCTTGCAATGCAGGTGTGAAAAACAGCAACAGGCTATTGGGTTTCATTGACATTGCCTCACACCCTCTAATCTCCTCATCTCCTTCATAACTATGCTCTGCGAGAAAGGGTATTCAGCATATTGGGCACTTCCATTCCCATACTTCTGGATAGTGGCTCTGTGTAGTGGAATAAGCAGGTATAGATGATAAACGGATTGAAAAATTTTACATTTTCATTTATATGCAATCAAACATCTTTTAGATATGCCCGAATGAAGAATAGGTTTACAAACTGCAAATAATTTCTAACTTATTAAATTTAAGCAAATGCAATTTACTATTTTTACTTGTTAAATTAACAAAGTATGATTTTTAATTAAGCAGATGTCTTCTTTTTGCATTGTGTGTTGAAGTTTCTTAGATTTTTGACTAGTGCTAGATATCTTAAATATGCATAACATAATGCAGTGACAGTTCTGTTAACAGCATTATGTTTTATAAATTCCACACATTTAACAAATGCCTGCTAAATCATAAGCAGCGAAGCAGTGTATCTTTTCTTTGACTAAATGGACACTCACTTCACTAATTGCAATCAAGAATCATTCAGGTTTTAACACTCTATAATGTAACTCAAAATTCCTGAAAGCAAAAGTAATATAGCATACTTGGCCTGCAGAAAAAATACTATTTGGAAATACTGTCTATTCAAAAATCCACACGCTATTCATAGAATCATGAAAAAAAATATATCTGCAAAACATGCTAGGTGCTATAGACATGCATCTCCCTGACAAAGGATAGGCAACATGAACCAATAAAGATACTTGTCTTTTGACTCAACAAAACTTGCAGTGACTGTTATTGCATTTAGTCAAATAACACTCTGCTGTCATCTGCTAATAATGAACACTCACAAAAAAATGAAAGCACAAAGAGTGTTTACTTACATGTAACATACACAGCTTAGAAGTAAGTGTCACGTTTCTTTTTTTGCTCTCACTCAACGCAGTGAGGAAAAATAATGTCTGTCCATGAGTACTCCAATGAATACCTAATTTTAAAAGCAAGGAGTTAGCATGCTGACAGAAAAAATGTCACTTTTAGTTTGAAATTTAAATTAAATAAGATGGCATTTATCCGCAAGCAGTGCAATATTGGAGGAATTGTTATAAGCATCCATAGCATAGGAAAAAATGTAATGCGATGGACTACATAATGTAGGACATGTTTTTCTACAAAATTTCACACATCAGATTATGAAGAATAATAAAGAATAAAATGAATGAGTTTGCCTTTTTTTTCATTAATGGCTCCCTAATTATGGATGCATTAATACTCTTAATATGGGCTAATATGTTGCTATTATCTTGACCAGCAACACATCTCCCTTCGTGATTCCCTCATCTATCCTTCTATATACTTCATCAGCTTAATCCTATTTAGTGTCACAGATAGTGTGAGTCTCTATTGACAGAAAAAGGAAATATTCTTTGCTTACCTTTCTCCCTGCCATAAACTTCTACACTTTATAGGCCAATCCAATCAGTGATAAAGACCTCACTCAATCTTATAGTGTAGCCGGCACAAGTTTCATCAGAAAACCTCATGAGATGAGATGTACATTTCCCCTGGTGATAGATAAAGAAAATTCAATCAGTTCAAGCATTTCATCAGGTATGGATGCAGCCAATTCATTTCTTTGCTGGTGTAGTGAAGAAGGAAAAACTCATATCAAGACTGTGTAAATTCTGACAAACACATGTATACACCAGCTATCAACAATACACACTTAATACCCTGGAGACTTGCTTTTTGAACAATACAAGAAAATACTTCAAAGAGCAGTCTGTATATATATTGTTTCTTAAATGAAAATAAAATCATGATTGGGTGACTTTTTATTTTATTTGTTCCTAAGAGTTATAAAGTATTTTTTTAACTATATACCGTACACCTTCTTTCTTTTTTTTATTATTGGTGAATAGTCTAATATTAATTTTTAATATATTATTGTTATTATAAACATAAAATTTGCAAATATGAAACTTAAATAAAGTATTGTTTGACCTAAAAATAAATCAGTTGTTCTTGACTTTTTCTTGTGGTAATACAACTATAAATTAAGTAAAAAAAAAAAAAGAATTACAACAAATATTTGCAGAAGATATGGTACAGTAGCTGTGAGGCACTTAATCATGTTCAATAGCTCTAAAAACGCTATGCACAGTATGTGCCAATGTCGACACAAGACAAATGGGAGCATTCTGAATGGAGAAGCGATCTGTATTGAGATATAAAATGAAGAGGGCAACCAGGAGGAGGCATTGATTAGCTCTCTGCTAATGGTATGTTACTATATATCTGTATCTTAAGAATAAAATAAGCATTATTAAAACAAATTGAGAGCAAACTGAATTTAGATGGTTTGAGAATATTATGTTATTTAAATATAAAGAATATAAATGCAAGAAATAAATACTTACTTTTATAATGGAAGCTTTCATAATTTTAGCAAAGATATACAGATATAGCCTTCTAATCTGATCATATGTTTTAGAGCTGCTGTCATAGCCTTGTGGCATTAGACTTGATTTAAAAATATTTACTTGGCAATGGTTCTGTGTGTTTAAGATAGCCACTAGCAGACAGCTGAAACAGAAAGAGTAATTCCCCTGCATTATGAAGAATAATACTCTCCATAAAATAAATAATTGCCATGCTTTTAACTGCCTGTTATCAACACATACTGTGTCAAAAGATCCTTCATTTTTAAGGAAGCCAAATGCGCCTCGAAGTATTTTACTGAATTACTTTATTATTTCCCTTCCATTTAATTTGACAGAAGTGTGCTTCAGCTATTGATCTGGTTATAATGTTACTAATTTTTGTATATTTTATTTAAATTACATATTTTTTCTTTGTTGATATATATTTTGTTAAAATTAAAAGGTAATCCTCAGTCATCAACTGTTTTGCTTTTAATTTAATTTGAGGAATGTTTAAAGGAAAAGGTTTGCTCACTTCTTTGATGTTGCTGCTTTATATTTTTTCTGCATTCTATATTATTATATAGAATAAGAATATAAACTACATTGCTAATTTAATTTACAGTTGGCAGAAGGAAGGCCAGTTGACAGGAGACAAAGGTCTCTTATTCCATAATATCAGCTCAGAACAACTAAGATCTTCAGATCATATTAATTGTTGCTCTTTATGAATTCTTTGGTTATATACTGTAGGTATATATGTAAACAAAGAGCTTGATGTGCATTAACATATGTTAATGCTGTAAAATCAGGAGCTCATGAAGATCTACTTTTTCACATCAGTTGACAAAATGTTTATATATCAGGATACATCAGGATACATATGGACAGATCCCATTTACGATTGTGCAAACTGCTCCAAGGAAGTCATGGAATTGAAGCAATAGTTGCTACTCTTTACAAGAAAATTACATGATGTACTGAATTGTGATAATTTTAGACCTACTTATTTTGTATCTAAGTATATTGATTTAGTAGCTGATGCCCACTAGCAGACGAAAAGGAATACTCAACCCAAAAATTAAATAATCCATGTCAGTTATGCAGTTGTATGCTCAAAATGTGTAACCGCATGCTTTTTTACTAAATTATTTCTAACAGTTTCTTACAGAACAGACAGTGCAAATCATAAACAGGAAACTAAAACATCACTGGAAAGAATTTTTTAATTAAAGATTCACCTCTCCCCTTTATTCATTGGTCAAGAGTTCTGTCGTTAGTAGTTTTTTTTTTTCTTCCTTGTATGGACCTTTTTCACATCGTTTGCAGTGGTACAGTATTAACCACTATTGGATCAGATTTTTTTTTTTCTCCACTCTTCATGAAATTTGAGATTACAAATTATTGTAGGCCTACTCTACAAACTACATGGGGCAAGTAATATATTAAAAAAAATCACTTCTGGGTGGAGAATTCCTTTAATTTTTACAATTAAATGCTTAAGCAAGTACTTAACAGACTAATGTATCTTAATCAAATTTAAAAGTCACCATGCTTGGGGTCTGCTGGTGATCCCCTGTGAAAATTTAATGATGGAGTTGAAGCTCCACACAGATGGACAAGGAGTACAGCAGGGACTCAGCACACTACCCTGTTTGGTTCCTATGTTGAGAATCAGCAAGGAAGAGGGAATGCTGCTAGTTTACCCATGCTGGGGTCTGCCAGTTAGGAGTTCAGCATCCAGTTGCAAAGGGTGGCACTAATTCCAAGTCTAGTAGCTTAGTGATCAGTCTTGATGAAATAAGAGTATTAAATA